>NC_083560.1:55952790-56649265 GCF_019925205.1 Metopolophium dirhodum | reverse complement strand
TACAAGGGGCTATAGTCCATATGCGTATTTTACATTTCAGTCATTACTTGTGCAACAAAAGTGCATTGTAAATTCCACCGATTGCAACCATTTTAAACCTTTTTTCATGTAAATTCCACCGGTACTTTTTACTACCTGTAAAAACCTAAATTAACCTAAAAATTAAGATAAAAATAATTTATAAATCCATAGGAATTTTACATCAATCTAAATATGACACATAATTTCAATTTTTATTCACATATATTCACACATGCTAAATTGCCTAAACACATTGCATTTTTTAACGCAAACCGCCCAAATAAAGCAGTACATAAGTATTTATTAGATAAATTATTTATATTTAGATACAACAATTTTAAAAATCATGTATATATAAAATCATGTAATATTATCAATTTTGATCAATAGCGAAAAACGGACGCATACACGAAATATTATTTTCCAATAACATGTATTTCGTTGTCTAATTCAACAAGAATTAGTTTTTTCTTTTGTTTAATAGTTGTAAAACACGTACTAGTTTGCAAATAACCAATTGAATAGGGGGTGCTATACCCCCCTCCCCATGGTTACGCCACTGAGTCACCACGTAAAGTGTACCTACGAATATAGTTCTGGCCATCGTACACGCAAAATAAACTCGGTAAACGTATATTATTACATTTATACCAACAATATACATATTTTAACAACATATATGGTATAAGTATAAGTATATTATACAAAATTATCCTTTTTATAGACGTAGTTTATGTTTACTGGGACTATTCTTAATTTACCATCAAATATGTATTAATGTTAGATGTCCTGCAGTTAACTTGGACCAATCGGACCAAATATTTATTATTTTAATAAATACAATTTAAATTTATTAAAATTTTTACCTAATACATGTTATATTATATTATAATATTTTAAATAAAAATATTTAATATTTATAAGTTATAACTCATTCAATGTTTAATGTTACCTATATATTGTGTAGGTACCTCACCGTACACGGGCGCATACAGCTTAGTCTATAAATCATAATACACGTCTTTTACATTTTCAGTCATTATTGGTTTAGGCTTAAGTATGATATATAAGTATATTAGTATATAACATTATACTAGTTGTCTAAATATGACTTATTATAGTTATTAATTATTACCTACTTGGCTTTGGCTACTTACTAATCAGTGTAAAACATAGATTGTATTTTGCAAACAAAATTTGATGTCTGTTTAATTTTTATACGAAATTCAGTATTTCAGACTTCATTACTGTATTAAACTATCAAGTATTAACTACTATTTATGAAGACGTGAACCAACTATCTACCATCTAATTAAAATTATTAAAATCTGTGAGTTTTTTAGTATTTTAGGTACAGTTTACATTTAGATACTTAACTAAACATTAGTACATATTATATTACACGTTTTGATGTTTTGATTACAAAATTAAACACCAATAAACTGTATATTTTGGTTTTTATACATTTTTGAATGTTTCGGTTATGGCAACACATAACACAATTGATTTCATATGTATATTGTATATAATTATGAAGTTGTAACTGACGTTTTTTGCACTCACATGTCATGTTTACACCCCTCTACACAGTGGTGGTGTTAAGGGAAAGAGGGCCCTCCCCCATTGGTCTATCATCTAGGTTAATAAATTGGTCCATTTTTATAAATATTGTGTCGTAAACTTGGAAAATTATAGACCCACCACTGCCCTTACCGACAAGGTTGGGCTGTATCCCGATACAATTATAAGTATAAAATGTAATTCAAATGAATTATTTCGGAAAAATAAATTTAACCTACTGTTGTAAAAGTAAAATAAATTACTTTAATCAGTTTAATCACAATTATACATCAAACCAGCTGATCCCGTGCACTTCGTTGCCCGTTAAATGTATCAACTCTATATGACACAAACTTTGTTCAATTCATTATTTAATATTCAGTGTATGGTGTTCAAAATCGATCTTAACTTCTTCCGTTGCCCGGAATAAAAATTCTGATTCGCAGCAGTACATTATCAGGTAGGCAATCTACTGCGGTAGTTCGCGGGCCCCGCCGTGTTGTTTGTACGTAAGTGTATGATTTAACTCTAAAGTATCAAGTTATACCAAGTTTGTCGTTTTTACTTAATTCCACCTACGATGGATTAATAAAATCAATTTATACAAAATCCTATCCTAACCTAACCGTACCAAAATCTGATGAATAAAAAAAAAACAAATTTAACCCTTTGTAAATTAATCTATTTTCTTCCCAGAGATCTAATCTACCCACAAACATTAATTTATATATATATCTAACAATATAAATACAGAGACTATAACTGTACAGACTAAACTCTAGAACTACTTATCAGATCTTCTAGTATATTATATTATCCTCTTCATGCACGACTTTTTAGATTTTCAAAAAAAAAAACATCTATATAGAATTTGGGCTAAATAGGCTCATGGGATAGATTACAACCCCGTTATCATATGATACCTCTGTGCATATTTGGAACAACTTTTTTTTTAGATAGGTTGTTTTTAGACTACCTGAACTGGTGGAGTCGATACTGGCGGAATGGATGCTACGTTGGCGGAATCGATAGGCCCCCGTGGGTAGTACCATTGATTAAAAAAATACTATAATATATTATATATTATACTATTATTAATTATGTATTTATTTTTCATAGTCACAGGTAGTACCTACTGTGATCGCATTAGTGTGTGAGTGTGACTGTAGTGTAAAAAAAATAACAAGGCGCTCCACGCAAGTCAATAAATTACGTGCTACACAAATATCTATAGAATATTTTGAGTTTTATGGTAAAAAAATATACATTTTTTGCAAATTGTATTACCTAATCGTTAGTTATCTGATACAATTTCTGAAAACATATTTGTACTTGTCATGAAATTTACTTGAAATCCACTTTCTTACAATCTTAAATTAATTTTTTAGTTCAATATTTATATCGTATCTTTTTAAATGTGGTAAATGATAATTATAGATACTAATTAACGTTTAAAAAATATATTTGTTCGACCATTTGCATATGGTTGTGAGTAATATTGTAGTCTGGGAATTTTTTTTCCTGGGAATTTTTATTCCGACTGCCATTACTGTAGGTATACTTATAAAATTTATTATTTCTTAATTTAAATAATCGGTCGACGGTATTACGAATTCCCAGAACTACGTATAATTAAAATGCAATAAAAATGACAATATATGTTCAATTGCGCGCTTTATCTTTTACTATTATATTACCTACTCACTACTCGGCTTTCGCTGCAATTCGCAAAAATGTATAATTACATTATACTACACAAGAGAATCACTTTGTTATTTCATAGTTATTAACTATTACATTACTTAACTTTTTTATACAAATACAACAATTTAAAAAAGTAGTATTACAAACCATCCCCGATAGGAAAGGAAACTCACGTTCATATACTAAATTAATTAATTCTAAAACCATGTAACCAAGAAAAAAAGTCAAAAATAAATTTTTCTTACCATAATATTTACCACATTATTTTACCAATTTTAGAAATTTCAAATACTATATATTTAAGTATATTACTATAATAATATTTTTAAAAATTCAACTATAAACTGTATTATCGTAATTATTGATAATACGCTGTCTTGTATATGAATTTAAATTATGATATCCATGACGTACTATCGTATAGGTACCTAGGTAGATAATATAATTATACAACAATACTATATGTATATGATAGGTACAATTTAGAGTAAAAGTCAGCGAGATAAATAAGAAATGACAAACACAATTAGTATATTCACGGGTATAAATTATAATAATATTATGAAATATAATAAATTACGAACAAAATATTAAATATTTTATAAGTTACATCTTTTTGTCTGTTATTATAGCCGTCGATAATAATAATATAGGCATATAGAATAGTATATATCACTACTACCTACGTTCTACAACTGTCGTCTGTCATTTTACAATGAATAATATCCATAATAAATGTTTTACTTACCTAGCCACAGTAGTAAGTTCTATATTGTTATCTGTCAAAACATTTTCAGATTCTGGTAAATGTGTATTTTCCTGTCGCAATTAAAATATAAGAATATAGTCTGAATAATCTTCAAATATTAGAATATTCTTCTAAATTTTATATTTATATAATTACCTGGTCACCGCAGTTATTATGTATATCACTTTTTTTATTCTGTAAATTTTGCAATCGATGTTTTTTTATTAGAGGTGCACTTAACTTACGTCTAGCTTTTCTCCCATAACTCCAATCTTTATCCATTTCGTAAAAAAAAAAATTAAAAAGAACATAAAATCTACAGACAACCTTACTGATCGGCGTGTTGGGTTGAAATCAAATGATTCATAAATCATAGGTATTATTATACTTTGTATTTCCTTAAAATTTAAATATAATAATATGTGGGTTGTATTAAATTTGTCCTATTAAAAAATGTCCTAAATAACCTAGATATTTTGTCAAAGAGTTCATACATGTATGCAAATTAAAATCAGACATTCCGAAGGATGTGTAATTTAATTTAACGCATGAAAAATACGTCTGCTGCGATCCCCTTAATTGAAATATTAAACGCAATTTCTAATATTCATAAAGTAAGAGCGTCACCGAAAAACTAATATTAGAGAATCTAAAATGTTATATTTCAATCTAGTAAATCCAAAATTTTGAAATTGATAAATTCCATAATTCAAAATATGGAAATGTCAAAAAATATTTTCAAAACCTAAACTACCTTACTATACTACGATCATGTTTACTATATGGGCCATTCCCGGTGGTACTGCAATACCGGGTCAACCCGCGGTGGAGCAGAAGCAAGCCCCAAAATCTCCACCAGATTTGAAAAAATTAGATTAACATTTGAACCTTTCAATGAAAGGTGTATCAGATGTTAAGCTGATAAGAACAGATTTTATTTAATAATATTTATGGTGAAACAGTAAAATGGGGGCCTACAAAAAAAAAAACCACAAAAATTAGAGAACAAAAGGGGGGACACATATAAAGGGAACATCAGTATTTTAGCAATAAATATAAGTATATATAGGGCCGTCGAGTGTGCCGCCGCCCACGCGGCCTCAACGCACTTTTTGAAGGAGGGTGACTTCACGAGGT
This sequence comes from Metopolophium dirhodum, assembly GCF_019925205.1. NCBI lineage: Eukaryota > Metazoa > Arthropoda > Insecta > Hemiptera > Aphididae > Metopolophium > Metopolophium dirhodum. The sequence continues at coordinate 56,644,095 of NC_083560.1, read as the reverse complement.
TCGCCGATTGGCGTTTTGTCCATCGCGCTAGGCTGAACCTCGTACCGCTAAATGGGCTCTTCGTCATGGAGGGTCGGTGACCGCAGGTGTCGACGGTGTGGGTATACAAATGAAAGCCTAGCCCACGTCGTCGATCACTGTATGCGTTACACCGGCCTGTACATGGCGAGGCACAATAGCGTTGTCGCCCGAATCAAGAAGGCGGCGTCCGCGAGGTTTGAGGTCCTCTCCGAGAACCAAGCCCTGGGTGACCAGGGTTTGAGACCGGATTTAGTTCTGAAGAAGGGCCCAAACCTCTATATCGTGGACGTAACAGTTCCTCATATTTTGTTCGCTTTTCCGCCACCGAGACTCCCGGAACACCCCCTCGTCCTCACCCGACAGGTAGGAGGCAACTTCCTGGATGGTCGGCACCTTGCCAATACGCCGCCTTGTCACCTCCTCCACGTGCTCCGCAGCATCTTCGGCCACCCTCAGGTCTGGGGAGGACATCAGCTTGAAGGCACTGTCCACGGCGGCGATGTCGGCGTCCTCTGCCAAGAGCCTGATCCCGCAACACCCACGCCTGGTCGATCCGTAGATGTACTCCCCTGAAGCTTCCTGTGGCAGGTACAGGGTGGCCTTGATCTCCGGGCGGAGCACCTTGTCCACCCTCGCCCAGTCACCTTTAGGAAACGTCCCCATCCTCTGGAGGTGGACTGTGGACGGGTAAAAAAACGTTTTAAGGGCGTCAATGGGCTTTTTTGTTCACTTTGTTGTGGGTGCCCTTGGCTCTTGGGACCCGGCCAATGACGTCTTCCTGAGGAAGTTATGTAGTGACCGACTACAAATCAAAGGGGACTGTTACGTCCACGATATAGAGGTTTGGGCCCTTCTTCAGAACTAAATCCGGTCTCAAACCCTGGTCACCCAGGGCTTGGTTCTCGGAGAGGACCTCAAACCTCGCGGACGCCGCCTTCTTGATTCGGGCGACAACGCTATTGTGCCTCGCCATGTACAGGCCGGTGTAACGCATACAGTGATCGACGACGTGGGCTAGGCTTTCATTTGTATACCCACACCGTCGACACCTGCGGTCACCGACCCTCCATGACGAAGAGCCATTTAGCGGTACGAGGTTCAGCCTAGCGCGATGGACAAAACGCCAATCGGCGAACCTCGTGAAGTCACCCTCCTTCAAAAAGTGCGTTGAGGCCGCGTGGGCGGCGGCACACTCGACGGCCCTATATATACTTATATTTATTGCTAAAATACTGATGTTCCCTTTATATGTGTCCCCCCTTTTGTTCTCTAATTTTTGTGGTTTTTTTTTTTGTAGGCCCCCATTTTACTGTTTCACCATAAATATTATTAAATAAAATCTGTTCTTATCAGCTTAACATCTGATACACCTTTCATTGAAAGGTTCAAATGTTAATCTAATTTTTTCAAATCTGGTGGAGATTTTGGGGCTTGCTTCTGCTCCACCGCGGGTTGACCCGGTATTGCAGTACCACCGGGAATGGCCCATATAGTAAACATGATCGTAGTATAGTAAGGTAGTTTAGGTTTTGAAAATATTTTTTGACATTTCCATATTTTGAATTATGGAATTTATCAATTTCAAAATTTTGGATTTACTAGATTGAAATATAACATTTTAGATTCTCTAATATTAGTTTTTCGGTGACGCTCTTACTTTATGAATATTAGAAATTGCGTTTAATATTTCAATTAAGGGGATCGCAGCAGACGTATTTTTCATGCGTTAAATTAAATTACACATCCTTCGGAATGTCTGATTTTAATTTGCATACATGTATGAACTCTTTGACAAAATATCTAGGTTATTTAGGACATTTTTTAATAGGACAAATTTAATACAACCCACATATTATTATATTTAAATTTTAAGGAAATACAAAGTATAATAATACCTATGATTTATGAATCATTTGATTTCAACCCAACACGCCGATCAGTAAGGTTGTCTGTAGATTTTATGTTCTTTTTAATTTTTTTTTTTACGAAATGGATAAAGATTGGAGTTATGGGAGAAAAGCTAGACGTAAGTTAAGTGCACCTCTAATAAAAAAACATCGATTGCAAAATTTACAGAATAAAAAAAGTGATATACATAATAACTGCGGTGACCAGGTAATTATATAAATATAAAATTTAGAAGAATATTCTAATATTTGAAGATTATTCAGACTATATTCTTATATTTTAATTGCGACAGGAAAATACACATTTACCAGAATCTGAAAATGTTTTGACAGATAACAATATAGAACTTACTACTGTGGCTAGGTAAGTAAAACATTTATTATGGATATTATTCATTGTAAAATGACAGACGACAGTTGTAGAACGTAGGTAGTAGTGATATATACTATTCTATATGCCTATATTATTATTATCGACGGCTATAATAACAGACAAAAAGATGTAACTTATAAAATATTTAATATTTTGTTCGTAATTTATTATATTTCATAATATTATTATAATTTATACCCGTGAATATACTAATTGTGTTTGTCATTTCTTATTTATCTCGCTGACTTTTACTCTAAATTGTACCTATCATATACATATAGTATTGTTGTATAATTATATTATCTACCTAGGTACCTATACGATAGTACGTCATGGATATCATAATTTAAATTCATATACAAGACAGCGTATTATCAATAATTACGATAATACAGTTTATAGTTGAATTTTTAAAAATATTATTATAGTAATATACTTAAATATATAGTATTTGAAATTTCTAAAATTGGTAAAATAATGTGGTAAATATTATGGTAAGAAAAATTTATTTTTGACTTTTTTTCTTGGTTACATGGTTTTAGAATTAATTAATTTAGTATATGAACGTGAGTTTCCTTTTCCTATCGGGGATGGTTTGTAATACTACTTTTTTAAATTGTTGTATTTGTATAAAAAAGTTAAGTAATGTAATAGTTAATAACTATGAAATAACAAAGTGATTCTCTTGTGTAGTATAATGTAATTATACATTTTTGCGAATTGCAGCGAAAGCCGAGTAGTGAGTAGGTAATATAATAGTAAAAGATAAAGCGCGCAATTGAACATATATTGTCATTTTTATTGCATTTTAATTATACGTAGTTCTGGGAATTCGTAATACCGTCGACCGATTATTTAAATTAAGAAATAATAAATTTTATAAGTATACCTACAGTAATGGCAGTCGGAATAAAAATTCCCAGGAAAAAAAATTCCCAGACTACAATATTACTCACAACCATATGCAAATGGTCGAACAAATATATTTTTTAAACGTTAATTAGTATCTATAATTATCATTTACCACATTTAAAAAGATACGATATAAATATTGAACTAAAAAATTAATTTAAGATTGTAAGAAAGTGGATTTCAAGTAAATTTCATGACAAGTACAAATATGTTTTCAGAAATTGTATCAGATAACTAACGATTAGGTAATACAATTTGCAAAAAATGTATATTTTTTTACCATAAAACTCAAAATATTCTATAGATATTTGTGTAGCACGTAATTTATTGACTTGCGTGGAGCGCCTTGTTATTTTTTTTTACACTACAGTCACACTCACACACTAATGCGATCACAGTAGGTACTACCTGTGACTATGAAAAATAAATACATAATTAATAATAGTATAATATATAATATATTATAGTATTTTTTTAATCAATGGTACTACCCACGGGGGCCTATCGATTCCGCCAACGTAGCATCCATTCCGCCAGTATCGACTCCACCAGTTCAGGTAGTCTAAAAACAACCTATCTAAAAAAAAAGTTGTTCCAAATATGCACAGAGGTATCATATGATAACGGGGTTGTAATCTATCCCATGAGCCTATTTAGCCCAAATTCTATATAGATGTTTTTTTTTTGAAAATCTAAAAAGTCGTGCATGAAGAGGATAATATAATATACTAGAAGATCTGATAAGTAGTTCTAGAGTTTAGTCTGTACAGTTATAGTCTCTGTATTTATATTGTTAGATATATATATAAATTAATGTTTGTGGGTAGATTAGATCTCTGGGAAGAAAATAGATTAATTTACAAAGGGTTAAATTTGTTTTTTTTTATTCATCAGATTTTGGTACGGTTAGGTTAGGATAGGATTTTGTATAAATTGATTATATTAATCCATCGTAGGTGGAATTAAGTAAAAACGACAAACTTGGTATAACTTTGATACTTTAGAGTTAAATCATACACTTACGTACAAACAACACGGCGGGGCCCGCGAACTACCGCAGGTAGATTGCCTACCTGATAATGTACTGCTGCGAATCAGAATTTTTATTCCGGGCAACGGAGAAGTTAAGATCGATTTTGAACACCATACACTGAATATTAAATAATGAATTGAACAAAGTTTGTGTCATATAGAGTTGATACATTTAACGGGCAACGAAGTGCACGGGATCAGCTGGTTTGATGGTATAATTGTGATTAAACTGATTAAAGTAATTTATTTTACTTTTACAACAGTAGGTTAAATTTATTTTTTCCGAAATAATTCATTTGAATTACATTTTATACTTATAATTGTATCGGGATACAGCCCAACCTTGTCGGTAAGGGCAGTGGTGGGTCTATAATTTTCCAAGTTTTACGACACAAATATTTATAAAAATGGACCAATTTATTAACCTAGATGATAGACCAATGGGGGAGGGCCCTCTTTCCCCTTAACACCACCACTGTGTAGAGGGGTGTAAACATGACATGTGAGTGCAAAAAACGTCAGTTACAACTTCATAATTATATACAATATACATATGAAATCAATTGTGTTAATGTGTTGCCATAACCGAAACATTCAAAAATGTATAAAACCAAAATATACAGTTTATTGGTGTTTAATTTTGTAATCAAAACATCAAAACGTGTAATATAATATGTACTAATGTTTAGTTAAGTATCTAAATGTAAACTGTACCTAAAATACTAAAAAACTCACAGATTTTAATAATTTTAATTAGATGGTAGATAGTTGGTTCACGTCTTCATAAATAGTAGTTAATACTTGATAGTTTAATACAGTAATGAAGTCTGAAATACTGAATTTCGTATAAAAATTAAACAGACATCAAATTTTGTTTGCAAAATATCAATCTATGTTTTACACTGATTAGTAAGTAGCCAAAGCCAAGTAGGTAATAATTAATAACTATAATAAGTCATATTTAGACAACTAGTATAATGTTATATACTAATATACTTATATATCATACTTAAGCCTAAACCAATAATGACTGAAAATGTAAAAGACGTGTATTATGATTTATAGACTAAGCTGTATGCGCCCGTGTACGGTGAGGTACCTACACAATATATAGGTAACATTAAACATTGAATGAGTTATAACTTATAAATATTAAATATTTTTATTTAAAATATTATAATATAATATAACATGTATTAGGTAAAAATTTTAATAAATTTAAATTGTATTTTATTAAAATAATAAATATTTGGTCCGATTGGTCCAAGTTAACTGCAGACATCTAACATTAATACATATTTGATGGTAAATTAAGAATAGTCCCAGTAAACATAAACTACGTCTATAAAAAGGATAATTTTGGTATAATATACTTATACTTATACCATATATGTTGTTAAAATATGTATATTGTTGGTATAAATGTATAATATACGTTTAACCGAGTTTATTTTGCGTGTACGATGGGCAGAACTATATTCGTAGGTACACTTTACGTGGTGACTCAGTGGCGTAACCATGGGGAGGGGGGTATAGCACCCCCTATTCAATTGGTTATTTGCAAACTAGTACGTGTTTTACAACTATTAAACAAAAGAAAAAACTAATTCTTGTTGAATTAGACAACGAAATACATGTTATTGGAAAATAATATTTCGTGTATGCGTCCGTTTTTCGCTATTGATCAAAATTGATAATATTACATGATTTTATATATACATGATTTTTAAAATTGTTGTATCTAAATATAAATAATTTATCTAATAAATACTTATGTACTGCTTTATTTGGGCGGTTTGCGTTAAAAAATGCAATGTGTTTAGGCAATTTAGCATGTGTGAATATATGTGAATAAAAATTGAAATTATGTGTCATATTTAGATTGATGTAAAATTCCCTATGGATTTATAAATTATTTTTATCTTAATTTTTAGGTTAATTTAGGTTTTTACAGGTAGTAAAAAGTACCGGTGGAATTTACATGAAAAAAGGTTTAAAATGGTTGCAATCGGTGGAATTTACAATGCACTTTTGTTGCACAAGTAATGACTGAAATGTAAAATACGCATATGGACTATAGCCCCTGTGCGGTGAGCTCGTGGGTTACATGTTTACATAACATTAAACTACTTATAAATGTAAAATATTAATTGATTTTGAGTAATAAAGTTTAATTTGTAAACATTATTTTAAAAAGAACAACAATAATATTATTGTATTGTTATTGTTGTTATTTCTCACATTATACGTTATAAAATACTATTCAGAATATTATGTACATACATGAGCCGATAGTATGACAACGAGAGGGCGCTATTGGTACACGATGCCGCCGTATTTCGCCGCACGTCATTATTACACGTCGTAGGTAACATTCCCATCGACCGCGACGGTGGCGGCTATCTGCGTCCGCCGTTGTCGAATTTTCGTATGTAGAAACGTCGTTTGTTATTATTCCATCGCTACGATACTGATCGTATTGTATTCAAACGGTTATTTGCAAACTCGTACGTATTTTACAACTATTAAACATGAGAAAAAACAAAGTCGTGTAGAAATAGACAACGGAATACGTGATTTTGAAGAAGAATATTTCGCGTATGCGTTCGTTTTTTATTGACGGTAGATAGCGCAATTGAGCTGTATTATTTGTCTGATGGTAAATTCGACAATTAATCTATAAAATCATCTATTTCAATGCAATTATCATCGACCTGCGAGGTGCAACACATAAAATTAATGACGTATACGGCCAATTTTGAAGATGCGATTTTTCGAAAATCGATATTTTCGCTTTTCCGAACACGCTCAAATTTGAAACTGCAATCGTCTTAGAATTGTGTTTATCTTTAAGATACCTTAGTGATGTCGGCAATGTATCGCTTCTCGGCCTATCGGCTAAGATCAAAGTGTAGTATCTGTTCTTATCAGCTTAACATCTGATACACCTTTCATTGAAAGGTTCAAATGTTAAACTAATTTTTTCAAGCTTGGTGGAGATTTTGGGGCTTGCTCCTGCTCCACCGCGGGTTGACCCGGTATTGCAGTACCACCGGGAACGGCCCATATAGTAAACATGATCGTATAGTATAGGTAGTTTAGGTTTTGAAAATATTTTTTGACAAATCCATATTTTGAATTTTGGAATTTATCAATTTCAAAATTTTGGATTTACTAGATTGAAATATAACATTTTAGATTCTCTAATTAGTTTTTCGGTGACGCTCTTACTTTATGATATTAGAAATTGCGTTTAATATTTCAATTAAGGGGATCGCAGCAGACGTATTTTTCATGCGTTAAATCAAATTACACATCCTTCGGAATGTCTGATTTTAATTTGCATACATGTATGAACTCTTTGACAAAATATCTAGGTTATTTAGGAAGTCGATTTTCAATTTTAAAGGACCTTAAAATAACTATTTTTTTTTTAAAAATTCGCATGAAATAATTGCATTACATTTGTATTTATTTTGGGCACATCTAATTTTAAATCAAAAAAGAGATTCCTAAAGAGCATAGTCTAGAAGTTTATAAATTCAACCATTTTTTCAAAATTACAATCGGACTTCAGGAAGTATGTTTAATTTACTACCGCTTTTAGTAGTTTTTATAGCATTGCAAACATGAATATATTTCATTTTTCGTATAGTATTGACATGTGCCTGTGCGTGCGAAAGTCTATTACGGCGGCGGCTCGCGGCTGCCGACAGTCCGTGATAGATTCTCGGAAAGTCGGAAACAACTAGCCGATAAGGATTATTGGATAGGTATAGAACATTACTAATGGGTGTCAATAATAATAGTCAGTAATAACAATTATATTTTTCCAAATTTAATACAACCCACATACTATTATATTTAAATTTTAAGGAAATACAAAGTATAATAATACCTATGATTTATGAATCATTTGATTTCAACCCAACACGCCGATCAGTAAGGTTGTCTGTAGATTTTATGTTCTTTTTAATTTTTTTTTTTACGAAATGGATAAAGATTGGCGTTATGGAAGAAAAGCTAGACGTAAGTTAAGTGCACCTCTAATAAAAAAACATCGATTGCAAAATGTACAGAATAAAAAAAGTGATATACATAATAACTGCGGTGGCCAGGTAATTATATAAATATAAAATTTAGAAGAATATTCTAATATTTGAAGATTATTCAGACTATATTCTTATATTTTAATTGCAACAGGAAAATACACATTTACCAGAATCTGAAAATGTTTTGACAGATAACAATATAGAACTTACTACTGTGGCTAGGTAAGTAAAACATTTATTATGGATATTATTCATTGTAAAATGACAGACGACAGTTGTAGAACGTAGGTAGTAGTGATATATACTATTCTATATGCCTATATTATTATTATCGACGGCTATAATAACAGACAAAAAGATGTAACTTATAAAATATTTAATATTTTGTTCGTAATTTATTATATTTCATAATATTATTATAATTTATACCCGTGAATATACTAATTGTGTTTGTCATTTCTTATTTATCTCGCTGACTTTTACTCTAAATTGTACCTATCATATACATATAGTATTGTTGTATAATTATATTATCTACCTAGGTACCTATACGATAGTACGTCATGGATATCATAATTTAAATTCATATACAAGACAGCGTATTATCAATAATTACGATAATACAGTTTATAGTTGAATTTTTAAAAATATTATTATAGTAATATACTTAAATATATATATTTATATTGAACTTCGTGTTTCAATATATAGTATTTGAAATTTCTAAAATTGGTAAAATAATGTGGTAAATATTATGGTAAGAAAAATTTATTTTTGACTTTTTTTCTTGGTTACATGGTTTTAGAATTAATTAATTTAGTATATGAACGTGAGTTTCCTTTTCCTATCGGGGATGGTTTGTAATACTACTTTTTTAAATTGTTGTATTTGTATAAAAAAGTTAAGTAATGTAATAGTTAATAACTATGAAATAACAAAGTGATTCTCTTGTGTAGTATAATGTAATTATACATTTTTGCGAATTGCAGCGAAAGCCGAGTAGTGAGTAGGTAATATAATAGTAAAAGATAAAGCGCGCAATTGAACATATATTGTCATTTTTATTGCATTTTAATTATACGTAGTTCTGGGAATTCGTAATACCGTCGACCGATAGTTCGTGACACGCGATAATGGATTACACACACTTATGTCATTTACTACTCACACATAGACATATCCCAAATGTTCATGTTATGTGAATTGCCTAAATATTACTCCTTGCAACATGATACGCTGGAGCCCCCTTAACATCAACATTATTAAAGAATCGTTCGAAATATAATTCGAATATCGTTGATCGGTTACCACCACAAAGTTATAATATATTATTTCTACGCCGAAGGGCGATTTTGTGAGACATATGCAAATTCAAACAAATTTTTAATCGAGTCTAATATTATTTTTTTTTGTAAATTAAAATAAATTCCAATATAAGTAATGTTTTTGCTTTTAGACTCTAGTGAAGATACGGACCTAAAATTTCTCATAATATGCGGATCTTATAATATAAATGATGACACACCTGGTACCTGTATTCTGTAGGTTAGTCTAAATAAAATGGGGAGAAAATTTGAGAACAAAAACAGACATCGCATAGATTTCATTATTATCTTAATGCAAGAAGGGCGGAAAGTCAAATTAAATTTGTATGACTGTTTGAGGTTCAAATGTTGTAAACATTGGATATTCACTCGATTTCTCATGTAGCGATGAAGCATGTATAGCTGGTATCATTATAGTATTTTACGAAAAATCGATTAAAAACATTTTATCCAGCCCAACATCATATTTATGTGAAATATTTTAAATTTGTAATGGCAAGACATATCGATCCACGAGGACCTTTTGATCCGTCTTGGGGATATTTTGTTGCGCTAAGGATCAATGTTGGTTACATTTTGATCCGTTTTGTAAAAAAATTAAATTTTCTGAGCTGATTAAAAAGTCCCCAAAATGATCTATCCAATTGTCTTTTGTACATTTTGATCTGTAAAGACTAATCCGTTTTTTCCATGGGCATATTTTGATCCGTATTGTAAACAATTATATTATATTATCATAGTAAGGTAAAAGGGGCTAAGAGACAGTTTAACTACTTTTCAGGAGAACAGAAACAAAATGTTATATATTCTTAACTGTAGCGTTGGGGCTTTGGTTTTTATTTAATATTAGAAATACAATTATCATATATTTTAATTTCATTTTGTATTACCTTTAGGAATATATATATATTCCGTTAATTTTTAAACACAATGAATTTTGTTAACACTTTGGCAAAACCAGATATTGGATACCGATTTTGAATAGCGGTAAAACCTTTAAAAACCGAAACCTAAAATCAACTGAAAAAACTTTAAAAAAATGGGGAGGAAATGTCCACATCAATACATGTATCGGCGGGGGCATGATATAACTAACCGTTAGTTAACTAACTGTTAGTTATATCATAAGTGGGGAGAAATGGCCTACTACAACGAAAGCAACCGTTGGAAAATGTCCATTTACCTTAAATAAAATATATATTATATAAATTATAAATGTCTATTTGTCACCGAAAACGATTAATATTATTATTATTATTATTATTTATAAGATAATATTATTACCACAGAATAGATGAGATGTACTACAACAATAGTTTCAACATAGTTTTCAAGGGTCAGTAAACGAATAAAAGCCACTTCATTAGTCTTTCTAATAGCTCCCAAGTTCTATTACAAAAAAATATGAAAATCCCGGCAATTTTTATGTAATTCACTTGTTTATATCTTTATTTAAATAATTAAATCTATTAAGCTAGTCAGTATTTCTCAAATAACCTACAACATGTGTTAATTGTCAAAAAACACTCATTGGATTTTTTTACATGATGCACGTGAAACCAATTTTCACAAATATAAATAAATAACCACACTGGTAGGTCGTTGGTGTCGATTGTTTTCTTATAATAACAATATTATAATATTATAAATTATTATATAATTAGGATAAATATTATAGTATTAATATACAATTATATTATTATTATTAATTTTATTATTTTTTTTTTTTTATTTAATTCAATTAAAAAAAAAAGAAAATTATTGATGGAGTCTGTTGTTTTTCCATCCTAAACCACCAGGATCTCATTCTGCTGGACTCTCTTCACCGTATTCCTACAGAGCCACTAACAATATTCCGTATTAAAAATCTACAGAATTATTATTATATTACTATATAACTGCTGACTGCAATGTATATCAGTAATAATTATATTAGACTAATATGTATGTATGTATAATGTAAGTAAGATTTGAAAAACAATTTTGTTTTTATGGCGTACCTAAATCAAAAATGAATAACCGTCGATACTTGATATTTTTACAAAATTTTATACAATAATATATTATGCATAATAATATTTTGACTCTTTTTAAATTAAAATAACAAATCTTTACAATTTTGATTTTCCTAATTATTTATAACAAATAAAATAAAAAATGAGAGATGGAGCTGGTTATGAATCAATATATATTTGGAACATTTTAAAGGAAGTTACAGGGAAGAAAAGTAATAAACATAACATAAATGGCCATTATTATTGTTATTAATATATACAAAAATGGTTGTTGTATCGAAAATGAAAAAGACATTTGTTACTTTTTTTCAAAAAAACGCACTTAAATTACAAATATAACAAAATATACACTTAGAACTTAAATCAATATAAATAAAAGACTTGTTGGAATATGCATATGATGAAATATTCGATTACTTATAGGAAAAATCAAAAAAACTATGTATGTAAATTATTTATTACTTAAAATGAAAAGTTTTATTTTAAAAAGATGTTTTATTATTTATCAATAAATAACACATTAAACATTCATTATTTTAGTTTTAGATGTTAATTATTTATGCACAATTTAAACCACAAAAAATAAGAGAAATAATAAATCTAATTCTTATCAATCTATAGTTACTTTTTTAAATATTCTTTAAAATCATAAAAAAAATTGAAAAAATTACAAAAAATAAAAACTTTTAAAATTATTCCATTTTATTATGAACACAAAATATGAAAGATTATTAACTAAGAATTTAAGAATCAAAAATAATGTAGAATCTATAGACATAACTAATAGAACGTAACATACACAATAATTCAATGTTATTCATAAACAAATACAAAGCTCATAATATTTATGCAACAGAGGGTAATATATAATATAGTCATAATATAATTATTATAAAATCACATTAAAACAGTTAAATTAAATTAAAATTGCGTTAAAGAATGAAAAATTATTTGTGAAGTATTTATTAATATTTAGTTTAAGACTACAATTGTAAATATAATATTTAATTAATTGAAAAGATTAGTTATTAGAAGTAAGAGAAGTTGTTGATGCAGACGTATTATTTGCCAATTCCATTGGAGAATCCACACTATATGTTGGAGCATGAGAATTAATTTCAGAAGATGCTCTATTTAATAATTTGTTGCCACTTTTATTATATGGAAGAGTATAAGGGAAATAAGTATCAGCCGCTTGAGGAGTATTTTCTTCATCACCATACCGAACACGCACCACAAAATCAAATTCTACAGGAACACATTTATCATCATCTTGACAAACACTTGTTTGACATCTTAGTATAACAATTTCCTCTTCATCATCAGATTCATCTTCTGAATCTTCATCAGATTCATTTTCAAAATCTTGATTATATTTATCATTCCACCGTTTGTTCCCATCTCTAGATGTTATATCATCAGCATTTTCATCATTTTTGTCTTCTTCCCATTCTTGTTTTGGTATACGAATTAAGTACTTAAAATCAGCTGCTGCTCCTACTACAGCTGATATGGAGGTATTTGATTTAATTTCTTTTGACTCCCATGTTGAATCTAAATAATAGAGATATTTTATTAAATACAAAATGTTATTAAAGTAATTAAAATATTAAAATAATTTAATGAAATGAGTAACAAGATTTACAAAATCTATCAACAGTACATTTTCAATACCGAAAATATATATTAATTAATAAATAAAAAACTTGGTAGTATAACTTTCTAAAACATAGGAGTATGCAGGCATGTTTAGATATGATTTAAACATTTTACACTTAAGTAATGTATCAAAAGTAGTGACTAAAAAAAAAGATACACAATTATCCATATTTTTTATTCATAAAAAATGTATTCATAAATTAAATAATTACATACATGATTGACGTAATTTGAAAAATAAATTTATTTCCTAGCAAATTATTAGTGGTAATATTTTTTTTTATGTTTCATTATTTAGAATGTATTTCCTACACTTAAGCTCAAATATCTGCATATTTCTTTTTATTTTATCTGATTTCTTGGCTTTAATATAAGTTATTGTGAAATCAATAACTTGATTTATATGATAAAATATACCTGGTAGTTGAAGGGTCCAATTCAAATGTGGTTGATCTTCTAGAGTTTGCAACGCATCGGTTCCAGAACTGCTTCCAAGGATAACGCGTCCGCGTAACATAAGTTGCCCTCCAGTCCGTCTATTTAATCTAATTTGGGCTGTTCCAACCACATTTGATGGTGATGATTCTAGAATTTTTGGAAATTCCAACTGTAGCTAATTTTTAAAATAAAAATATTAATGATTAATACTATCATCACTATAAAAATTCAAAACATAGTTAAGATGAAATATGAGAAAAGATAAGATATTTAGATGTTTGTTAAACTTAATGTGTATTATTATACCTTCTTAATAACATAAGTATCAAAGTTATACACCCAAACAGAATGATTATTTGTATCAGCAATCAATAATAGACTGGATCCATCTTGAGGGTTTTCAATAAAATGCAATCCATTGGGTTCATTTAACTGTAAAATATAAAGATGTAATTAACATTATCTATTTTACATACTTTCTATATTACATTTTAGAAAAATAGTTAACTTAGTTAAACTTTTAAAATTTAAAATAAGATAAAACTTATATTGGGGTTTAGTGTGGCTTGGTGGTTGGCTTCATCCACTAACATATTGTGAGGTCCAGAAACGGCCGACGTGGCTAGTTCCCGGATAGATGACCACCCGGGTTTTTTGAGACAATTTTTCGCTCCACATACACATGTTCCTCAACCAACCGTAAACCCCTTACAAAATGTTAATAGCCATAGTTGCCGATGTGTAGGTTCACAAAAAACAAAAAAAAACTAATATGCATAACATAAATAATTATTTAATGATACCAATATTATTTTTAATTAATATTAATTTGTTCGAAAATGAAATATTGTGTTAATATTATTGTTATTTTACCATAAATATATTTACTACTTTGTACCTATGGCTATACTGAATATTATTTATTAAAAAAAAAAATTTTAACAAATATAAAATGAATTCAACATAGATAGTTAATATTCAATTCAAAAAGTCTGGTGTGACTGGGGAAATTTATATTTTAAAAGCTTTCAAATTATTCAGTCAACATTATAGTAATTATTAATCTTATATATGCAACACACCTTAACAGGTAATGGTAATGTGTGTACAGATCCACCTGTAGAGCCAGGAATGCCCCCAGTTGTTGTGTTTCCACCACCGTTATTATAGTGATTTTGCTTATGACTGTCCGATAACCCAGTAACATATTTAATTTTATGGTTGTATGAATCAGCTACATACAGGATGTTACGTTTATGATTCCATGCAACATCCATTGGATGTTGTAAACGTGAATTGGCACCAGCTCCACCATCAATGTCACCATAGCTGAAAAGATCCTATAAAATATATGTATATTACTTATAAAATTAGTATTTTTACATTTTTAGAAGCTTTGACTGATATAGATACAAAATGTTCTAAAATTATTTAAATAAGACTACTTGTTCAAACAAATTCTCATTACAAAATTTGAAACAACTCACGGTTGGATCAGGACTTCCACCAGCTACATTCAGTACCCTATATTTTCCCATTGAATCTAAATACATACGCCTGACTGATGAACTTTCACTATCAGCAATATATAAAGAAGGATCGGACCCATTTGATCCAGACCCAATACGAGACGATGGCTTAGTTAAACATAATCCAGAGGGTTGTGCAAAAGAAGCACGTTGACCATTGTAAGAATTGTTTCTATTTTCTTCTTTGCCTGTTCCGGCCACCATAGTGCACAATCCTTTGGAACACCATCTAAAAGTTAAATTAATTTTTATAATTTCCAGTTCATGTTCACTCAAAAAGAACTATTAATACCAAAACAAATAATGTGTATTATAAAATATATAAATATGTTATATGTGAAGCAACAAGACAGGTACATTTTTTTTTCATTTATAAAATTATTATATATTTCTTTGTAATTTACATTACATATTAAGTATTCTTTAAAATGGTCCTATGTGTATTAAGACTATGGGTCAAGGTTATACACGAATAATAAATAGGTAAAAATCACGAACCCAGATATAAAAGACTGATATCGAAACAATTACTGTGACTTAATGTATATATATTTATTATTTATTATAAAATGTAATCATTTTTTTTGTATATCTATTACTAATTTATTTATTTTTAGTTTAATAATGGCACAGAAATATACCGCAACTCATATCCAATAAATAGATATACTTGTGTATCGTAACTATTTCATATTACTATATCAGTTAAGAACACAGGTACATACCATAGGTAAGATGTATAATTAAAACTTATAATAAATTGTGAAATTGTTAAGTATTGCATACAAATATATTTGTTTGTTATAATATAATATATACAGTTGTAGATTCAATTCAATATTAAATATTAAGATGATATGATTCTTACTTTGATTTCATGCTTGAGCAAGTACTAGTACTTGTCTTATCTAAATAAAGGGCCCATATTTGATGCAAACCAGCCATTGCAATCAACAAACAGCGCACTGGGGACGGTGTTGGTCCAGAAGTAGACTGTTGTAGTTGTTGATAATTTTGATTTGGTGTATATGGCTGTGGCGTGTATTGCTGTTGATATTGAGGACGTGCTTTACGCTTGTAATATACTACATCCCAAGGGGTATTCAGGATTTGAGAATTCCACATTTGGCCTCCATATTTATCATGGCCTTTTTTCCCATTGCCCGCTACAGTTTTAACTGTCTTTTCTTTTAAATCGATCTGTAAATAAGTTAGTTTAGGTAAATATCGTTTTTTAATTTTAATTATGTTAGAAATATTAAAAATCTTCGTAGAAGGCTTAGTAAGGTTACCATACGAATAGCATGATTTTCTGTGTCACACACAAATAGAATATGAGAATTTTGGAAGCATATGCCTTGAGGACTGTGAAATAAAGCTTCAGTGAAATTTCCATCTTTGAATCCTTTCTTAGTAGTAGATGGGAAAAGACCAATTCCACCGCCGCCAATAACATGCTGTTTAAAAATTAAAAAAAAAATTAATTTATGTAGGTAATATTTTTATTTTTTTCTATTAATAAATCATTGTACTATAAGTTTATAAATATATATTACCTTAACACGACCTTGTATAGTACTAATCACTATTCTATGGTGGCCACTATCAGCAATAGCTATTAATATTTTACCATGATGTCGGTAATTTAAATTAGAACTGTTCAAAGTTTCATTGCCATTATTCTTCCTCTTCTTCAATTTTTTAGTGTATGCAAACACCTTACCGGGATAAAGAAGATGTTGTTTTGTAACAGATGACTGTTTACTTGTAGCTAATGACTGTAAAGTTGTACGGCCTGGAACAATTTCTGGTATGTTATGTGAGCTTATCATAGATGCTTGACGGAGAATTTGTAAAGCTGTTTCAATAAACGTAGGCAATAGTTGTGAGTGAAATTCTTCTCCTTGAACCACAAGCATGGGTTCCCCATTAGGTCCTTTAAATAAAATTATGATCACAATTACTTATTAACGATAAAAAATTTCTTTTTTTTTTGTAATTAATTATATATTACCAATGAGTACTAAAGTAGGCCAACAGCATACAGCTAAATCATTCCACATTGTACCATCTGTGTCATTTACAACACAATGTTCAATTGAATATTTCTCAATAGCGTGATGTACATTTACAGATTGTTGTTCATTTGGAAATTTTGCACTATGTACACCAATCTGCAATGATTATTAACAATTGTTTATGTAATTAACATTTATATGTATAACAATAATCAGCAAAGCTGGAAATTGCATGATTTTATGTATTTTTATAATATATTAAAATAATGTATTATAAACAGTGTTAATATTTTATTTTGAAAGACTTAAGATTAAACATTTGACTAACTTTTATGTAATATTTAAATTTATAAAATTTACTACACATAATATTAACATTTTTAAAGAAATTAAACTACATAATTAATTTTTATTGAAATCTAAACCTTTAATTTAATAAAACCATTGCTATCTAAATTCATTAGAACTTAAATAATTAAACTAATTTGTTTTTATATAGTTAAAAATGAAACTTAATTACAAAAAAAAAAAATTGTGAATAGAAAACTTTCTAGTAGTTTTCAATACACCTTATAAGAGCTATATGTAAAGATTTCCATACCACGGTAGACAAATACAGTATTGTTTTAAGACTTAAAGTAATATTCACACAAAGTTATTAGTATCAAATAAAAATTTGATAAAACATAAAAATAAAACAGTGGGACAAATCTTTTTTATTTATTTTTGTAGAGATTATTTAAGAGTTGCACCAATAAGAGAGCATAAAAATATTTAATGCAGATAAATAGGTAATTACTGAATAATTTTAGCCTTTGGGATTATTATTTTTTGAAATTAGAACAAAATAAATTTTGTTAAAAACAATCTGGAACTATATAATCTGGAAAGATTGGTACTACTAATTATTATTTTATTAAACACATGAACTCTTGTATTTTTTAAAACTTTTATTAAGAAATTTAGCAATTTTTATCGCATAATAGGTACAAACTGGAAATTATTTATACCTATTTAGTAAATTAGAAGTAATATTTTGATTTAAATAAATTATTTCATCGGTTCTTTAATTTAAGCAATATCTAAGTATAAATAACAAGTAATTTAGTTTGTACTAAAATGAATAAGTTAATAATTGAAAATGTAAAAGTTTATAACTTTTTTCAATTAGGTACCTAAATAAATTCTATTTATTATTATCAATGATTACAACAAGTAGTGATAAATTACAGGTTACATGTTTCAGGATTTACTAGAGTGCTTATACTTATACTCTATTCGGAATAAAAACAGGCTTCGGCAGGCGAGTTGTGCGCATGGACATGGCTTTGTTACGTGGCAGCGCGGAACAAAAACTGGTCGCTGCTAAGGCCTGTTCTTATTCCGAATAGAGCATAGTGTATTACATTTTGAGATGTAGAATTGTAGTAATTATTATAGACTAATGATTATTATGTAAGGAATAAATAATACAAGCTCATAAAAAAAAAAATTAATGTTTGATAGTTACTTGATAGGTATTTTACAATATTCATGGTATTTTCTTTTAATAAAGAGTATTGTACTTACAATCACCAAACCATCTTCACACGTAAAACGCTGTTGTAAGCTATGTAGAACAGGTAGTATATGCAAACAATTCACACAGCAATAAGTGAAAAAATCCAGTAGAACAAGTTTGCCTTTAAGATCTTTATTGAATAATAAAGGTTTTGTACAATTGAACCAGTCAAGATCTAAAAAAACCCAAACAAAATTATGTTTGTAAAATGTAGTATAAACCAATACCTAGTAGGTACTTATAATAATTACATTTTATTGGTAATTATGATGCTGTTATACTTACTGGGCTTAAACTCATTAACGCGCAATCCTGATGAACCAACAACCGACCCGCTCTGAAATCCCGGGATACCTGCAGATTGTTGACTACAGCATGCAGTCAAGATTTTCTGTATATAATCTTCGGTTATCTCCTGAAGTTGTACGGGAATTGACAAATCAGATTCGTCAGTGGAGGCTTGGTTGCCGGCCGAGCTGTTAAATAGATCAACAAACACTGACGATATCTCAATAATCCTGTCCATGTTTCGACTGGTGCGGCAATTATGGACTCTGGGCGTGGAAATTTATCTGAACAAAAACCAAAACACCGAATTGCTCAATATTAATATCACGAACATAATCGTATGAATGCACATTGAATTTACAAAATACGTACCTAGTACCCGCCTACGTGATTAATTAATAATAATAAAAAATCACGAACTGCAAAAACAATAAAATTCTTAAATATCTGTAACGAACATGAGACTCGGCAATGAATGCGGCATAGATTAACGAATCCGTGTTCCGTTGTAAGTTGCGGGTGGTAATTAAACCGTAAACACGAATAATTTGTTGTGTACACATAATAATATGATAATAATGATAGTGAGACCGCGACCGGGATCACTACTTTTTGTTCCATGATATATTTCTTCCAAAGTATATTTGTAGGGAATATAATATTAGTAAACCACCATTAGATGCTTCAGATAGATGTGCATAAAATACTGAAATGGTTTGAACTAATAAAAATAAAAGACATTTTTCCTAGTATTTTAATTGCAGTTACGTTATATTTAATAATTTATTCTTATGGCAAATTGTTTTGTTAAACGAAAGTTTTCAAAGTAAGTACGTCAAACTTAACTCTCGAGAATGGAGAATTGGAGAATCTTTAAATTAATTTAAGATATTATCTTAAGAACATGATTTGTTATCATCGATTGATTTCAATCAAACAGTATTGACTTTTGTTAAAGATAAATCAAGAAAAAAAATGTTTTTTAAATAAGACAAGTACCCAAGCGCGATTCTAAGACTACATTTTCGTATGGGAAACTGTACATTTATAAATTTATAATTAGACTTTAGGCCTTAACTGCGAATAACATCCTTCATTCCTTTCTCCCCCCTCCCACAAAATGTTTTTAATAAAATATTTATGCTTATAGCCTCCACAAATACTTAATTTATTTATAATATTAGCAGTAACTCATGTACCTATTAGTATGTGCATTTAGTAACTTAAAAGCTTTATAATAATGATTATAATGGGTATTATAAAGATTTGAAAAAGATCATTTTCTACCTTTAGAAGATTAAAAAATTACACGCCCTCTACAATGACTGAGTCTAGACTGTACGACTTAGCAGTTTACTCTATTAAATGTCCATGTAGAAAAACATAATGATATTGACTTAATCAGTGCTCGAATTGGAATAATAAAAGAAATGGGACTTAAAAATTAGCGTTCCTGACTATGATTAATCTTAACATAACCCGTGGGGGGCTACGCCCCCCACCCCCTCCTACCAACCACCATCAACATCATTATACATATAATACACCAATATCAATAACATTTACCAACAATCAATTAATATTATTTTACTTCTCATTTTTTAAAATAAAAATAAAAATTAATGTTATAAATTAGGTATCAACACTATTTTAAGTTATACCTAATACTTTTAAAGAATAATACACCCAAGTTACTGTGCTTACTGTTTGCATCCATTATCAAACATATTATACGAATACGAAATACAATTAATGTAATTTGAAATATATATTCAATGTAAATTAAGATTTAAAGGAACACATAACACAAAAAAAATGTTCTTTAAATTTTTTTAAATGTTAATTATTGTTTACATGATGAAGCAAAAAAAAATTAATATAATTTACGGATAAATTTGTGATTTTATGTGTTTAAGATGATAGATATCTACGATGAATTTCAATAGAACGTTTAGTTTTTTAAATACTAAAAATATTAATAGTGATATTTTTGTTAAACGGCGCGTTATGTCGATTTAAATATAAAATAAAAATTTAAATATATCTCTTTTAAGATTGTTAGTATTTAATAATTAAACGTTCTATTGAAACTCTGATACTTTTATAATCTTAAACACATAAAATGACACATTTATCCGTAAATTTAATTTCAAAAATTAAATTTTTAGGTTGGTAAATCGTTGTGTGAAGTGAGAAACTTTTACACGTATAAGATAGGCAATTACGATAAGACAAGCCCAAGACGTCACGCGCAGTGATGTAGTCGTAATTTTTTTACTGAGTATACGCTTTAATGTGCTTTATAAGTAAACGTGGGGGGGCTTTGCCCCCCATATATACTACGTTATTATTAGTTTTATATTTATAATCACATACACTTTATCACTACCTTACCACAATTGAGCCTCTATAGTTTACAATCATACTCCTAAAATATAATTATATTATTGTACATTTAAATTTTTTATGATTACCTATGTTAATTTCTTAACCCCCTCTCACCACTTCTTTTTAAGTTAAAAAACCTAAATATTTATTAATATTTATAGTCTGAAAAGTATACTCAGTTAGGATATAAATTAGGTATCACAACTTTGAGTAATTAAAAATAAATTAAAACATCAATTTTTGTAGATCAATTGTTATATTTATGTAATTGTGTGACACAGTGTACACGAAATAATATTTACTGTCAACATTATTTTCAGTAATGCATGTGATCGTGCATCTCGGCGTCGACGATCGTTATCGATAATCTTATAATTTTAGATGTATTATATAATATATATATATATATATGTATATAATAAATTTAGATCTATATGCAATGAAGTTAAAAATAGATGTGTTTAATGTAAAAATAATAACCGTTCCAAAATGAACGTGATAACAAGGAAATATGTTTGGTATTATTGGTAATACTATTTATATTATAGATTATAGACTTTAGCTATATAGTATACCCGTAGGGGCCGTATACCTGTGTATCACAAATTATGTTATAAGTTTACGCTTCAACCAAAAACTGGAGAAGTCGTTATACGCCGTATACCCGCGTATACGCCCCACTACACCACTGGTCACGCGTCTATTTTCAATTACTCATAACTAAAGACCGGATTTAGCATATTATGCATATTCATATTTTTATAAGCTATTACATGCAGTAAATGGATTTTCATCAATCATAGTTAAATAAATAATGTTACAAATTTTTATTTTGCATATTTTTGCATATTTCGGGTACAAGTGCATATTTTCCATAAAAATGCATGTTTTTGCATATTACGTATATATTTAAATATTTTTATTTAATTTTATAACTGTATGTACCATTATTATACACAAATTTGTTCAAAACACAAAAATTGAAAATATTTTTAAAAATATAATAGGCAGATTGTATACTGATTTTCCCGTCGTATAGTTTTATCTTATCTAACATTATCAAGTTATCGACTATCGTTTATTTATACTACAGAACACAGACTGACAGACTAACGACTGTAGTTCGAAGTGTACATTCGGCAATAGTCAACGACGTCAACGTAGTTCTAAATAAACACATATTAATTTTATATAACATTGTTTGTGTTTTTAAATTACAATGCCAAAGTTTCCAAGTTCAAAATTACCATCACTTAGAAAATGGATTGAACCGTATAATAAATCAGGTGAGGTTTTCAAAACCTTAAATAATAATTCAGTTTTTTGTCAGTATTGTAATAAAGTAGTCGTAGTAGAAAAAAAGTTTCAAATTGATCAGCATGTTAAGTCATTTTCACACGAAAAATATTCAAAAACTCCAACTTCTAAACAAACATTCGTTAACCAACAGTCAACTTCAAGTGAAAATCAATCAGTATTTTTCCAAGAACTTTGTTCAGCAATGATTTCTTCTAACATACCACTGCATAAATTACAAAATACCAATTTTAGGTCTTTTTTGGAGAAATATACTCATCTACATATACCTGATGAAAGTACCCTAAGAAAGAATTATGTAATCAAATGTTACACAGATATTTTAACAAAAATACGAGAAAACATAGGAAGTTCATTCATATATTTTTGTATCGATGAAACTACTGACCCACGAGGCAAATATGTTGCGAATTTTATTGTTGGAAAGTTAAATGTTGATTCACCATCAAAATCTTATCTTTTAGCATCTAAAGTTCTTGAAAAAACAAACAATAATACTATAGCAAAATTTGTAAATGATTGTCTTAGAATATTATGGCCAGAGGGAGGTAATGACGAAAAAGTTTTGTTAATGTTATCCGATGCAGCCCCATATATGGTTAAGGCTGCCAAAAATTTAAAACCATTTTATTCCAATCTTATTCATGTGACTTGTGCTGCTCACGGGATTCATCGGATTGCAGAAAATATTATGGATATTTTTCATGAAATAAACGATTTAATTAACAACGGAAAAAAGATTTTTTTGAAAGCTCCTTATAGAATTCAATTATATCATGAAATGCTACCTAATAAACCATTACCGCCCCAACCTATAATAACACGATGGGGTGCTTGGTTAGAATCAGCAATATTTTATGCAGATAATTTCGAAAATTTTAAAAATGTTATACAAAGCCTACCAGAAGACGATGTAAAAAGCATTAAAAACTGTAAGCAAATTCTAACTAAATCAAATATAATTAACGATTTAACTTATATTAAAACAAATTTTTCGGTTATTGTTGAAAGTATTAAAAAGCTTGAGACTTCAGGTTTGCTACTCATAAATGCTTTAGAAATATTTGAACAAGTTACAAATGCTATCAATAATCTTTCAGAAAATGAAAATAGCGTATTAATTAAAAAAAAATGTTCCGACATTATTAAAAAAAACAAAGGCCTGCTAATTTTAAAAGAAATTTCTAAAATACACCAAGGTGAGAATGTTGACTTAAGTTCTTCTATCAAACACTTTTCCCCGGAAATGTTGTCAAGTTTTAAATATGCACCCATAACAAGTGTTGATGTGGAACGAAGTTTTTCTGCATACAAACATATTGTCACAAATCGCCGTCATAATTTAACTGAGATCAATATGGAACATATTATTGTTACTTATTGTTTTTCCAATAACAAATAAATTATATATTTTTTATCACAATCATAAATTCATAAAATATATTGTATATAATATTGTAGTTTATTATTTTTTTTTCATCATAAATGTTTTGATTTTATAAATTTTCCATAAATAAAAAGCTGTAATAGGTAATAAAAATTTATTTTGCATGTTTTGTGATATTTAAGTGCATATTTTCGTCATAAATGTTTTGATTTTATGATTTTACCATAAATAAAAAGCTGTAATAATCAAAAATTATTTTGCATGTTTTATGATTTTTAAGTGCATATTCAGAACTTTTTAAGTGCATATTTGCATGCATATTTTAACATTTTAAATGCATATAAATCCGGTCTTTGCTCATAACTTATTATCAATAATAATAAAAAAAAACCATACATTTAATTTTAATATCTTATTAAATAGGTACAACTTTACGAAGACACGAAATAAAAAATACAATATTATTTTAACAAAATAAAACGTTCCATCCCCTCGTTTTAAAGAAAATAATTGGAAGGGGTACGCTCAAAATATAAAAAATTAAAAGAGAAGCTCCGTCCCCCTGCGTCCCCCCAATTCGAGCACTGGGCCACTTAATTATCAACGAGTTTACTAGAAAAAAGAAAAGAAGAATGCAATTAGGGGACTCATCAATCTAAATGTAAACTATTCAAATATATCAAATTACATAATATATTATATTATTCTTATACACTTATAAAAAATTAAAAAAATTAAATGTTTATTTAATCTTTTTATACAATAAATTATGTATATTAATTAATAATTATAATATGTTTAATTGTTTATGTAATACATCCAAATACATGAGCATTGCAAGACTGATTTTCCTATTCATTTAAACTCCAAATTATTAATTTTTTTCTCCTAATAGTTAATAACTAATAAGTGCCTTGAGACCATTATTAGCAAACTAGCACCCACCATAAAAAATCCTAGATCCACCACAGTCATAGAAATATAGAATAACTATATATGTATATGTATATACTGTATAATGTATATATATATAATATATATATGTTGTTCCATATATCCATGTTAATGATGATTTAAAATCATAGAAAAATCTTATAACCACGATTTAAGATATTATACAGGTTACTCAACGACCCTATACGCACATACATAACAAAAGTGATGTTCGAAAAATCTGATTTTAAAAAGCTGATCAACAATAGGAGAAAAGCTACTAACGCTCCAAGCGTGGTTAACATCAACCAATAACTTAATATTGTGTATATATATATTATATTATGTAATATCAAGAGAAATAACTATAATGCAAAAGCGCTAACTGTAATTCTTGATATGACAAAATCGTTAACTTTTCGAGCACCAAAAAATAAGTTTCGTTGAATAACTTACGTACGTGTCCCCCCCTCCTCCATCCAAAGAAAATCTCGAAAATGTCTATCCAAATATTT
This sequence comes from Metopolophium dirhodum, assembly GCF_019925205.1. NCBI lineage: Eukaryota > Metazoa > Arthropoda > Insecta > Hemiptera > Aphididae > Metopolophium > Metopolophium dirhodum. The sequence goes on along the minus strand of NC_083560.1, from coordinate 56,618,425 downwards.
TGTACGTCATTTGTATGACCATTTTTGGAATTTGTACGACACCAGTATACGAGTAATATCAGCCACATGTCTCCAGCCCCCCTAATATAAATAATTAAGTATTCATACATTTTATACTGCAAGATTCAAGAACGCCATTTGTATGAATTTGTATGACCATTTTTGGAATTTGTATACGACCCCCTCCCGAGTTATAATCGAAAAACCAATTTTCCCGTGTCCCCCGCCCCCTTCATCGGAATTTTCTACTTTTTTTTACATGAAACAATTAAACGCTATTTGTATGAATTTGTATGACCATTTTTGGAATTTGTATGCGACCCCCTCCCGAGTTATAATAGAAAAACCAATTTTCCCATGTCCCCCTGCCACACCTATTTGGAATATTCTAATTTTTCCTACGCGAAACAATTAAACGCCATTTGTATGAATTTGTATGATCATTTCTGGAATTTGTATTCGACCTTCCCTCTAGTAATAGTGGAAGAATATCTATGAACCCATATTAAAAGGTATTGTTATACAATTTTTTTTTAAATATCAAACACCTGTATATCAGTGGTTAACCAAAACCTAAGACTTATAATAAAAGTGGTTAGAAAAACCGTTGATATGGAAAACCTGTTGTTAATAACCAAAATCGTAATCGCAAAATTTGTTTTGATTTCCGGGGCATACGTAAACTGCGCCCAAATGACCTTTTTTTTTGTAAACTGCGCCCGAATTTTTATCTATGTAAAAAAGGTATAATGTAAACTGCGCCCAAATTTTTATCCATATTAAAAAGGTATAATGTAAACTGCGCCCAAATTTTTATCCATGTTAAAAGGTAGGTACTTACAACTTAAAATGTGCACCGTTTGTAAAATATATAAAACTTTTGAATTATTAAAGTCACTATGATTGTGTACTTTTGCAATTATATCACAGAAATTATATTGTTGTCTAAAGATACCAACACGTTATCGAATAGTTATTTCAGTAATACGGCATGGGGCTACTTAGTACATGTCGTATTCAGTTTAATCAGTGAAGTCACGATGGCCGAACAATTTGTTTCACAGCGCGAAAAAGCTTGAAAATAATTGAAGAATTTAAATTTCGAAAAACTAATCGGCCTCTGAGTTACATATATTAAACTAAATAGTTTAAATGTACCCTTTAAATACCAAAATACTAAGACAAAAAATAAACGCAAAACGTTACAACATTTTGTACTTTTTAAGATTATATATTTTTTTTAATTTTTAATTTTATTCTATTAATTATTTATGCTATAATATTATGAATGTAACGAATTAAATATATTAAAGATTGTAATTTTAGATAAGTAATTCTGTAATTTTGTTTAATTTGGCAAAAATATAGCTATTCAATTTTTAAAAGTTTAGCCGGTCGCGGTTTACATATTATGTAACATTTGTCACCTTTTTACATTTGATAAAACTCGAGCGCAGTTTACATATCACCTTTTTACTGACGATAAGAACTCGGGCGCAGTTTACATGTATGATTTCGTGTTTACCTGTACGTTGGGCGCAGTTTACAATCGCCGGATTTCCGTGTACCCGTTTGTATCTAATTCTTTGATTGTTGTTTATTGATATTTTAATTGATTTATGTAATAATAATGTTTTTAAAATATAAATCTTATATATATTGTAACGTCTCACACGGTGGCTTGCCCAGATTCGGCGTGGAGCATACGTTGACGAGAAACTTTAGTAGTAATAAGGTTGCCAACCCACAGCCGAGATTCGGAAATCGGAGCGTGTGGGATTTGTAAAATAAAAATGAAATTGGGAAAAACAATAATAAAGGTACTTGATGGGGATCTAAAAGTATATTTATTTTAATATTTATGGTAAAAACAAAACAATCATTAAGTTATGGCCAAGAAAAGCAATATCGGCATAAAAACTTGGCCGCAAATAAAAAAGGTCACCTTAAAAAAAAAACACATACATAATAATTAGAACAATTGCATTTTCGCAGGGTACTTGCACGGTACCTATGCGGTTACCGGCGTACATAAATAATAATACCAATAATAATAATACAAGTAGTACGCTACCGTAGGTATTATAGGAACAAAACACAAAATACCGGCCATGGTGTAGTATAAATAATCAAAGAATCATTATAATGATAATGTTACCAAATTCTGTGCGTGTGTGTCCGAGCATCAACACCAGGACGTCCTCGGTGAAGCGGTGTGTCTACTCGCTCGACATGTTGTCCGGCAGAGAGGCACAATAAAAGTAAAAAGCTTAGGTACGAGCGTCGGACGCGTCGCACATCACACGGAAAAAAAACAATATTATATAATGATTTGGTAATGAGTTGTAATTGGCCGGTATTTGTATTACATTGGAATAGTACAGATAATGACATAGTGCCGGCCGGTCAAACTCGACCACGGGTACTAGGCAGCGGTGATAGTGTGTGTGTGGTTTATAATGATATGTATATTTTGTCTTGGGTGTGGGCAGAGGGTATTGTCCGAGTTGCGGTCGCAATAGACGAATTGCGGTCTTAATAATATTGAAGGTAAAATTAACGTCTTAATTGCGGTCAGTATCCGGTTATCGATTATCCGATGAGCTCTTATCCAATTTTGTGCATCGTTTGTGCAGAAATGTGCACCAGATCCCGACGTTTGTGCACAAAAACTCCCAGCGCTATCCAAAAAACAAAGTGAGGGGTATTAACACGAGGGTCCCCCTTTTTTGAAATTTTAAATATTTGTCATATTAATAAATCTTGTTTACGTACCTAATAGGTTTAATAGAATTTTACTATTGCCATGTAAACGTATGACAAATAAAATCTTCAAATATTTTTAATTTATCAAGAAAGCATTATCTTGTTCTAATGTTTTTGATTTCAAAATTGTATGAATAAATACAGTTTTTTCTTTATGCATTTCTTTACTTTATATTTTATATTCAAAATTTGTATTTTGACCGTTTCATTTTTGTATTTAGCATAATAATATGTAACTATGTCAATATTTAAAACATAGTATTTTGATATTTAACCTGTTTTGATCCCGACCGCAACTCGGATTTTTTTTTTTTACCTGTTATAATTTCGACCGCAACTCGGTATCAACCGGGCAGAGATGCCCGCGGGACACAGCGAGCTATCGCATAATATTTGACATTGATAATGAATAATGATGGTTCATTTTCGACCGTTACAATATATATATATATTATATATGTATAATGTATATGATATTATATTCACCACGTACATGTAGAAGTATAGTAGTTTTTTTTATTATTTTTGAATGTTCGATTAATTTATTTTTTTCATTATAAATGTTAAACAATACAATATAAGCATTAAGCACCCTTTATACTTAAATTTAAATTTAAATGAATCCATCGTGAATATTAATATAATTCTAAAATGGTAGTACGGTATAACCATACAGGTTTTAAATTACATCCATAATAATATATGTATCCTATATAACCATAGGTATATTATTATCCAAGTGATTATAACTTATTTTAAATATTAATACCTTTTCAATGCATTTTTTTTAAAATTTAACTTAATTAATGTATTAAAGATGTGTAATAACTAATAACATAACTTTTAATTTAATTGAAAAAAAATACTTTACTTAAATTATATAAGTTTAAAACTATCATTAACTTGCCCAGCTTTGGATTTAGGTAAGTAATATTATTTTATTTGCTTATAAGTTGTTTTTAGCAGTTTTTAGCATACACAATATATCGTGCATAACCTATTTACTTGAAATACAACAATATTTATATTAGTAAAATGCGTCTGTGAGGTTTATGACCCATTCCGCGTAATATGTTATGAATCGAATATCTTGGATTGTCATTATTTAATTATGATTTGATATACATCTCTATTTTAAGACCTATGCATTAATTCTACTATATGGAAATAAGATTTGTCTTTTCCTATATTCAAGATAAATCTTATTATACTTGAATTAATATGTTGGTATAATTACTTACCTGTGTACCTTAAGTAGAGGTGCTTGCTCTTTTTTCTGAACCCAAAGGAAGAAAGTCCACTTAGAAGATGGAAATAAAATAAGGAACTTAATTTAATAGAGAAATAATTTAAACATTTGTTGAATACTTTTTAATACTAAATAATTTTCCTTACTTTGTCTTGTTTAAAACTTTTACTGGCATTTTTATGAATTTTTAAAAGAAAATAGTCTTATTACATTTATAAAATATTGTTTCAGATGGTGTACAACAGCAGTTCACACGCGACCTGAGCGAAGCGATGAATGTATTTTTGTTTAAGTCATCTTATAATTCCCAATTACCTCCTTGTCTTTTACAATATGCAGTATAGTGGCCAATTGAGTTTCTTAGTTGTGTTTTGCCTTTATGGTAGTTTAAAACTCCTCTTAATACAAACGCTGTAGATTCATGGAACACAATTTCAAGAATATCTCCCAATTTAACTTCTACATGTGGTGCAGCGTCAGTACTCTGTTCAAGTTTTCTCCTTAAACATAGAAATAAATTAAGTTAATTTATTTTCAACTAAAAAAAAATTTTAAAAATACATACCTCTCCAAAACAAATTTTCTATCAGTAAATATAATGGGGATATTTCAAAACTTGTTTGTCTAAGACTGATCCAATTTATCTGTATAATTACAAACTATTAATTGTTGATTTTGAAATTTGTCACTAATCCATTTTTGCAGATCACCGATGATGCCGTTTGTTGTGTTGTATGTTATAATATAGATCGGATAGTATGTTTCTTGAAACTTCTCACATTTTACATTAGAACAACTACTTCTTTCTGTGATGGATGGAAACTCTCTAAACATAGATTTGCAAATAGTCTTAGGTGTAGTCTCACACTTTACAAAATAAGTATTATACTCAAGTGTTTCTAACACTGGATTCAGTAATAATATAATTAACTCTGCTTTATCCGTATATGTGTATGCCGTAATTCCCTTTGAAACTAACTGAGTTATGAAATCATTGTACTTTGTTTTATATTTTACGAGCCTTTCTGAAAATAACTGATTGTCACAAAAAGCAATCATTACCATTGATGTTATTGAATCAAACGCACATGTGTTGCTTAAAACAACATTTGATTCTAAACTTTTTAATTTACAACTTTTGAGTTCTTCTGCGCGAGATCCACTTTTCAACAAAGGTGAATTTCGTGAATCGCTGATATTTACGTGTCGTAAATGTGGATTTGGTAGAAGATATGAACTATTTTTAACTTTTCTTTTACTTTTTCGGTTCCACTCATCCATTGCTTTATCTTCAATAAGCTTTTCATTATTTTCAATGCAGTTATAACATATACGAATTTCATCGTCATTCAGCTTGTGCGCTGAGCATTCTGGAAGTGCGTGGACTGGCTTCGTACATATTGCACATTTATGAGCTCCGTTATTAGAAGGTAATGATCCAGATTTACACAATGGGCATCTTAAATTCCGTAAATTGTTTGTGTTAGTCTGTTCTTCTATGTTGTTGTTCTCACGTAAATTATTTGTTTGACCTGAATCATCAATTGGTTTAGATATTTGATTAACTACATTTGTCTCTGACTCTTGAGTAGAATGTAATAAAAATGCTCCTCTCAAAGAACGTACATGGTTTTCTAAAAATATTTCTATATCAGTAGGTAAAGAAACATGCTTCAGCGTTACATTTTTGAGTTTATGAAAACTTGACTCTACTGCAGCAGAGCTAGAAACACGTTTTCCATATACAAAAAAAGGTACCATTATGCCTAACCACAATGGCAGAAATTTCATCTTCTTAATTAGATGAGGGACTATTTTTGGAGCATACAATGGATTTATACTTACCCCTACTTGTACATGCCGTTTACTTTCATTCAAAACTGTTTCTGCCAATGCTTGGAAAGGGTTCATTAAGACTTTCAAGTTGGTTATCGTTATCAAGTTCTTCCAGGCATCTATTTTCGGTGTCTGCATGGTCTATAATTGTATCCAGTTGCTGGTCAAGTTCTATGGTACCTGTTGACGCAGTATTAATCAACCTCATATAATGTTTTTGACATGATGTTTCAATGTCAGTATTTCGTATAACACCGTTTGTTTCGTTGGCAATTGAAATTAAAAGTGATAGGAACAATGACTATACGTCTTCAAGCTCTTGACATTTTAGTAAACAGCCAATAGTTCTAAGAATGATTTCTCTAACTTTTCTGTTTAACAACTTTAAATCCGGCCACTAGCTTGCTAGTTTCATGAAATGAGCTACATCTAATTTAACATAACAGTGAGGAAGCCAATGAGAATCTTTGGGTATCTTGTTGGTAATTATGTCTGCGCAAGTGTGTACATGTTTTAGGCTTTGGAACATTGCAGCTCATCCAGTAAGCCAGCCAATTAGAAATACATATAGTATTGTGCCTTTCACTTAGCATATTTGTGTTTGTAAAGCTATGACATTTTAATTCATCGTAAACGATTGCTTCATATAAAAATATAGTATTTGTTTTGTCTAAGCCTAGTTTACTAAACTTTTTTACTACGGATTCTGTTGCGTCAATAATAATTTCAGGATAATTAACATTACTACAATACTTCCGATACATATGAATTTGCTCTGCATTGGTATAATGGACGAAAAATGGATCATATCCAACTTCTCTTATAATGTCTTTAATTCATCTTCTTTTTTCATCATAGCAATCGCAGTGAGCGTATCTCCATTTCTCTTTTCAGAAGCAATTTTTTAAGATTTCAGAAGTCTTAGAGCATTTCCAGAGGGAAGAATGGATGGGTAATGGCCACCTAAATTACAAATATAAAACAACAATATACTTTTCTCGTATTCTTATAATATTATTATAAAAATACCTCCCGATTATCAAATAAAAATCAAGCTCAATGCTTAATTTATGTTTTTGCATGTTTAATATTTAAATTAACCACCAATAAAAAACCTATATTTGTACGACAAATTCACCGTTTTTATTCAAAATAATTACCAGATTTACAGTTTTACAACCAAAAATCATGATTTCATAAACAAAATGGTGGGCAAGTGGCTGTCGCTTTGCTGTATAGTAGGTTATAAGTGGGCCGCTGTAATGGGTATTGGTAAATTTGATGTCAATACTATAAAATCATTGTATACGAAAACGATTCTGATCATATCAATCTATGATATAACTTTGTATATTTGATAATATTATTGTGATTAAAGTTACTTATTTTACTATATTAGTATTAAAATAAGTTAATTTTATTTTTCCTAAAAAAATAACATTTGAAATTGTAATTGTGTGTACAAAATATAATAATATACTCTAAAATGTTCGTATACGCATGTATAGTATTTTTAAATTTTCGTATAAATTTAAAATTAAAATGTATATAAAAAGTAACTGTGTTTATATGTTTTTTATACTTTTTGGCTACCGTATGAACTATTTATGAGAATTGTTGTTTCAAACTTTAAATTTTTGTAAAAAAAATTGGGCCCATTTTAGGTTATGCTAGATTAGGAAGGGGGGGAGCAAATTCACGGTTTTCTCAAAAATTATTAATAAAAATGATCAAATAAGATTTTTAAAAATAATAAAACGAAATAATGTATATTTAAATTAATAAAAATAATTTATAATAATGATTAATATATCTGACTCTAAAAAATAATTACAAAAGAATGTAAATATATAATTAATACAAATATAATATTCAAAAATATCAATACAATTATGTATGTGACTAACTAATAAAAAAAATAATTAACTTAACTTTATTACATTTTTTAGTCACTTTTATTTTTATACATTTTTTTTAAATAAGAATATTTTAAATTGTATTGATTAATCATTGATTTATATTTATATTTTTATTATTCAATAAAGTTTTTTTTGTTGAATAGATTTTTTTTATTAAAGAACGATTTTTTTATTAATATTGTTTTATTTCATAAAGACTTTATTTAAAATATAAACCTCTAATTGAAATTAAAGATATATAACTAATGAAAAAAAGGTGGGTAAGTGGATGTCGCTCTGCTGTACAGTAGGTTACAAGTGAGTCACTGTAATGGTTGGTGTTAAATTTAAATTCAATGATATAATATCATTGTACATATAAGAAAAACAATTCTAAGCGGAAACGGTTAGGTTAGGTTTCTAACCATTTCTTCAAATTAAGAGTCACATATGGTACATTTTCCGACAAATTTTATTTAAAAATTACCATATGGATGTACTCTTGCTCTGCGAAAAGTGAGACAACAAGGTAACTGAGTATGCTCCCAAAAATGTTCAGCCAATAATGGTGTCCATGTATTTTTTGGCAATACATGGTATATTCTTGAACTTTGTGTAGAGCGGTTTTTATCGTTATCTTTATAACGGACTTCTTCCGGCTGTACACTTTTCCATTCTTCAGGTGAGAATGTGAATACAATTTTTTTTGATGGTAGTGTTATTGATATATCACTATTATCCTCACTAGAATCATCTATAAATGAATTTAATAAAATTATTAAAACCAAACATCAAGTTAATTTTGATAATTTATTTAGGGAGGACAATTTAATATAATTTAATTATATTTTTCATACTTTTTTAATCATCTATTTCATTTTATTAGAAATATATCCGATTAAAAAACTTTTAGAATTTATTGTGATGCTTTGAGTTGCAAATGTTCATGCATTAGCCACTAAAAAGCATCCAACTTGACATAATATTTATACTATTTACCATCATTGTGCGAACTATTTTCTTCCGTCATTAAGCTATTCTTTTTGATCTGACCAGAAACAAGACCTAATCTGTTTTTAATACCATGAGCATTACGATACACAAATGTATGTAACGCTGCACCATTCATACGACCATTTAAGTAACAGCTAATCTCGTACCATATAGGATTAGTTGCAACAACTATACCTAAAATTGAAAATTAAAGCAATTAATTATGACTAAATTGATGATATTTAAAATCTTAACTTTAAACGCCTATAAGTTATAAAACATATTTGTAGTTTACATTCATTATTTATATAACTATAATAAGAAAAACTTATATGGAAAATATTTGTATTTAATGTTCAAAACCTTATTCAGATATTTTTGAAATTTTTAATATAAAATAGTTTATACATTTTCGGGAATTTTGTCAAATTTTAACTTCTTAATTTTATGAAAATATTTTTACAATTTAAATCCATGAATGGAAGAAGTAAAAGAAAAGTATAAATGGAACTTTGTATTAATTTTCCAAGCTTTTTGATTTAAGATCATTTTAGTTTTCGAGGGTAGTGGGGAATGACTTTATAATGACTTTTATGATAAAAAAAATCTATACTCAATAAAAAAAAAAACCTTGATTGAATATAAAAATCGAAATGAAAATTAAAATGATTACAAAATTTAGTGATGTTTAGTTAATTATTTGTTCTACTACTTAACACATAATTTTATTAATTATTTTCAAATATTATATAATTTGTTTTAACGGGTTAATTTAATTTTTAAATATTATAGTTTTATTAATTATTAATATACATAATTTGTTTTAATTATACTTTTAATCATTTACTATTTTTATTAATAATCTTAATAAGTTTTTTAAATTAATTGTTTTATTTACCTGTGTTTTTCATCAATTTTTTTTATATAATTTTAATTAATTGTATATGTGTAAATCATTATTATAATTTATAAATTAATTTTAGAATTCTTTTTAATCATTTTTATTAATAATTTTTGAGAAAATCGAGGAATCAACCTCCTCTCCCCCCCCCCCCCCCAAACAATTAAAAAGTTTCTTGTACTGACATTAAGAAGTTCTAAAAACTGGTAATATTAAATTAATCTATGAAAAAATGAAAATTTTTAAGAACATCCATAGTGGGGGATTTCAATCTTTTAAAGTCTACTGTATGGAACATATTAAGGGGGAGCAACTTCATAGACGCTATATGTGGTATTTCTGTCCAGGGTAATCGCGTGTTTTCGTTGTCGGGTGGTGGTGCTGGGCGGTGGTGGTATGACCCTCTCGCGCTCTTGCGTTCCAACCTACCTACGTCGTGTGTGTTTGGACTTTGGAGCGTCGCGCATGGTGTAGTCGGTGCGTCCGTAAATCAGGCGGCGCGGCTGGTCGTTACGTCCTTATGTAATATGTTACGTAACGCCGGTTTATCCGTTATCGCCAGCTAACCACGTTTTTTGTCGGATCGCGTCGGGGACTTTTTTCCAAGTCGCGCAACGGGGGGGTATATGATTGTGGTAGTAAGGGGTAAGTTAATGAAGGTTTTCACTTACCGGTGATTCCTGTTCGGGGAGCCAGTTGATGCGGACCTGTGGGGAGCCGCGTGGATGGTGTGGTGAGGTGTCAGGTGACCAAATGAATAAAATAAGATAAACGCAAACGAATACGACTTTAATTGACTTTTTATTTCGTGGTAGATACAGGTAGCCGAAAACTACAATATCATGTACAGATTTTTAGTTGTGTACAGAGAACAAAAATGAGTACGGTACTCTCTGGTGCGTCAGGAGTGTGGTTTCGAGCGCGCGGGGACGGGTGTGTTGTCCGTTGCGTGCGTATAAAAACTATTTTTTAATAGTGACTTAGACAATCCGGTTCACCGTCCACCGAACGGCCGGCCGACGGTTCCTGGCGCGGGTGTCGCGCGCCGGCGTCGTCCGTCGTCGATTGGCGGTTTGTTTGAGAAGCGCTGTGCGGCTTTCCGCGTAAAAGGCTATTTGAATTCAAACAGCTATTACGTGGGACCGCGTCAGCTCCAATGCCCAATGTATGTTTTTGGAAGCAAATTAGATCTAGTTGGTACTTTTAGCAGATCAAAATTGAAAATGCTCAGTGATTTTTAAAATAATTGGAGAATAAAAATGAAAATTTATTAAAATTGTTTGGTAACCAGCTTATATCATCCTCACTTGGATTGTATTTGATTAGGTAGTTTAAATTTTTTTTTTTATAAATGTCAATAAAAAATTATTTATCCGGTGTAGTAATAAACCCAAAAGCTATTATACTATTTTAAATAAAATAAGTAAAATAATAAATTATACATAGTATAATTTATGAGTAGAAACATTAGAAACGTAGGTATTAATATAATCATAAATAACAGGAAACATAGAGCAAAGGTGAAAACAATAAGTTGTTTTACCGAGTCACAAAATAGTGCAATTCAACAATATTAGGGATGTATTAATACCCACAGCTATAATACGATATTAAACAATATCACGTAGAATAAATTATACATTTAGTATAATTTATAATGGGTAATGTAGGTAGTAATATGCAATGTAAAATAGGCCTAAATAACAGGAAGCGTGGATCAGAGGTGAAAACAACAAGTTATTTTACCTACTCCCATCATAATGCAATTTGACATTACTAGGGAAGTAATATTAGAATATAGATATCACGCCACCAATACGTCATTGTTAGAACCCGCATAAATACGGGTAGAGCACCTACTATTACTTAGAAGATAGTCAGCCCTCGTCGTAGGTCAATCAAGTTTACGACAGTGCTTAAAGTTATTTTGTAATTCAAACTTGTAATAATAAAGTGTTATGTAATTATTGTCATATTTAAAAAGTCTAAAAAGTGTTATTAATTATTTACCTATCTTTCTCAACCACGACTCAAGACGACAACGAACGTGCTACGTCGTTTAAATAATTATTGTATTAGTGTTCAACGTGTCCTTCACGGCGATCACTACACCGGTCAAAAAGCTTAAAATTGTAATACGTAAGTTTTTATTATAGGTAAAATATTAACGATACATAGGCATCATGATTATTTTTTATAAGCATTTAAAGTTCAAATTTTGTCAAAACCACAGTTAATTTGTATGGCTAGACAATTTAATACAAGGTCTTACATACAAATAGTTCATACTTTTACCAACAAATTACAGATAATTTTAGGAAAATTGGAATTCAAATACAATGTTTTTTCAAAAATGAATTCATTCTGCTCGGATGTATTTGAAATTTTCGTCTTGCTCCCCACCCCCTGCGGACGCCACTGGTCCGGAGTCGATCAGACAAAGTCAAGGGGCTACGTGAAGTTGGCCCATCTAATTAAAAATTGATCCTATAAAATGTCAAAAGGACTTGCTAATTTCGAAAACTAACTCGCTATTAACTTGTTAATTATTTGCTATTTTTTGGTATACATTTGAAGTGGATTGGGTTAAGTGGGTGAGCCAAGTTCATGGACGTCAATAACACACAAAAGTTGTTCAATATCTGTATACAAATATTGAAAATACATGGGCTGACATGCCATGTCTTTTTTATAAGAAATTAAAGTTCAAATTTTGACAAAATTCGTAAAAACCACGATGATTTACGAATATTAATTTGTAGTTTTAAAACGTTTAATATTATTAATTGGTGGTATGTATGATAAATATATTTAAAAAAAATCTTTTAATAATAATAATAATAATAATAATTATATATAAGTATAAAATATATATAAAACTATAATATTATTAGGTATAACTCAGTATAAGTAGGTACCTACGTTTTACGTTGTTGACGATAATATTGTGACATTAAAATATTATAAATTTTATATTTTCTACCCGCTAAAATGGTCAAAACAAGAATCCAAAAATACCACTGAAAAGTAACTGAGATTCTAATATACTATTAAATAATGTCATACAAAAATATCGAAAATAAAACAATTTTATTATAAATAAATTTCTAAAGTTTTAAATCAGTAAGGGGAAGAACGGGACAAAATGCGTTCCGCATAACTTTTGTCTGGACAACAGGATACGAAAATTACGAAACGTTTTTCTTTTTCATATAATGTACCCATACTATCAATTACCATACATTTTGTTATCATAAAACTATCATACAATTATTATTTTTGTTTCTAATAACAGTTTGTGTAAAATTGTATTACCTATTCTAAATTAAATAAATAAAAAAAAAATATCTTATAATATAATAGTCCATTATAGGTATGGTCCAAAAGGTCGGAGACTCCGGGGTTGGGTCACTGATTCCAATATAACTTCATTATTATTATTTGGTACATGCACGACGATTTTTTTTCACTAAAACTACAAATATTACTAATTTATGGTAAGTATTAAAAAATACTTACTTCTGTTATCATCATCGTCATTCATCACTACCCTCTCTTTAAATTTCATTACAACTGCAACAACTTCACTAGGCTCTATTGCAGGTTTTCTTCCAACCATTTTGAAAATGCACTTTAATGTAGCCATATAAAAAAATAGCTCAAACAGTCACAATATTCAAATAGTATAAACTACAGAAAAGAGTTGTTATACGATTGACTGGTTTAAGCAAAATTAAATAAACCCGAAACGAAAATTAATTAAATGGATATAAAAATAGACACAATGTTGTAATGCAAGAATCTAAAAATAATATTTACGACAAAAATATACTAATATCAGTATACTATAATAAATCTTATTAACGTTTAATTTTCCAACACAAACATCACGTAGGTATAATACTAATATAGATATTGTTGTACTTCAAGTAAGAAAGTTATGCACGTTATACTGTGTATATAATTAAAAACAACTTATAAATAAATAAAATAATATAATTACCTAGATCCACGGCTGGGCAAGTTAATGATAGTTTTTTACTTATATAATTTAAGTAAAGTATTTTTTTTTCAATTAAATTAAAAGTTATGTTATTACACATCTTTAATACATCAATTAAATTAAAATAAGGTTAACAATTACTATTAATTTAACTTGACTTTAAAAATTTAACTTAAGTGTAAAAGGTGCTTACTGTATTGTTTTACATTTATAAACAAATTCCAAAAATGGTCATACAAATTAATACAAATGGCGTTTAATTGTTTCGCATAGAAAAAACTACAATATTCCAAATAGGATGGGCAGGGGGACATGGGAAAATTGGTTTTTCTATTATAACTCGGGAGGGGGTCGCATACAAATTCCAAAAATGGTCATACAAATTCATACGAATAGCGTTTAATTGTTTCGCGTAGGAAAAAGTAGAAAATTCCGATACAAATTCATACAAATAGCGTTAAAATAATGACAATCCAAGATATTCGATTCATTACATATTACGCGGAATGGGTCATAAACCTCACAGACGCATTTTACTAATATAAATATTGTTGTATTTCAAGTAAATATAGGTTATGCACGATATATTGTGTATGCTAAAAACAACTTATAAACAAATAAAAAAATATTAATTACCTAAATCCACAGCCGGGAAAGTTAATGATGGTTTTAAACTTATATAATTTTAGTAAAGTATTTTTTTTTTTCAAATAAATTAAAAGGTATGTTATTACACATCTTTAATACATTAATTAAAATAAATAAAAAAAAGACCAAAATGACCGGGTTTGGCTAATAAGTCGCCAGTTTAGTTGAGATCTTAGCCAGATGGCTAAGAAGTCCGTTGATTGGCCTAGAAGTATCCAAATTAGCAAAGTACTCAGCAAGTTGGCAATGAAATAAGCCAGTTGGCTGAGAAGTCACTAGGTTATCTGAGAATTTAGCCGATTGGCTAAGAAGTCAGCAGGTTATCTGATAACTTAGCCGGTCGGCTAATAAGTCACCGGGTTATCTTATATCTTAGCTGATAGGCTAAGAAGTCCGTCGATTGGCCTAGAAGTATCCAAATTAGCTAAGTACTCAGCAAGTTGGTTATGAAGGACTTCAGTTGGCCAAGAAGTCAGCAGGTTGGCCGAGAAATCACCAGTTTAGACAAAATTCGTAAAAACCACGATGATTTACGAATATTAATTTGTAGTTTTAAAACGTTTAATATTATTAATTGGTGGTATGTATGATAAATATATTTAAAAAAAAATCTTTTAATAATAATAATAATAATAATAATTATATATAAGTATAAAATATATATAAAAATATAATATTATTAGGTATAACTCAGTATAAGTAGGTACCTACGTTTTACGTTGTTGACGATAATATTGTGACATTAAAATATTATAAATTTTATATTTTCTACCCGCTAAAATGGTCAAAACAAGAATCCAAAAATACCACTGAAAAGTAACTGAGATTCTAATATACTATTAAATAATGTCATACAAAATTTTACTAATATAAATATTGTTGTATTTCAAGTAAATATAGGTTATGCACGATATATTGTGTATGCTAAAAACAACTTATAAACAAATAAAAAAATATTAATTACCTAAATCCACAGCCGGGAAAGTTAATGATGGTTTTAAACTTATATAATTTTAGTAAAGTATTTTTTTTTTTCAAATAAATTAAAAGGTATGTTATTACACATCTTTAATACATTAATTAAAATAAATAAAAAAAAGACCAAAATGACCGGGTTTGGCTAATAAGTCGCCAGTTTAGTTGAGATCTTAGCCAGATGGCTAAGAAGTCCGTTGATTGGCCTAGAAGTATCCAAATTAGCAAAGTACTCAGCAAGTTGGCAATGAAATAAGCCAGTTGGCTGAGAAGTCACTAGGTTATCTGAGAATTTAGCCGATTGGCTAAGAAGTCAGCAGGTTATCTGATAACTTAGCCGGTCGGTTAATAAGTCACCGGGTTATCTTATATCTTAGCTGATAGGCTAAGAAGTCCGTCGATTGGCCTAGAAGTATCCAAATTAGCTAAGTACTCAGCAAGTTGGTTATGAAGGACTTCAGTTGGCCAAGAAGTCAGCAGGTTGGCCGAGAAATCACCAGTTTAGACAAAAATCGTAAAAACCACGATGATTTACGAATATTAATTTGTAGTTTTAAAACGTTTAATATTATTAATTGGTGGTATGTATGATAAATATATTTAAAAAAAATCTTTTAATAATAATAATAATAATAATAATTATATATAAGTATAAAATATATATAAAACTATAATATTATTAGGTATAACTCAGTATAAGTAGGTACCTACGTTTTACGTTGTTGACGATAATATTGTGACATTAAAATATTATAAATTTTATATTTTCTACCCGCTAAAATGGTCAAAACAAGAATCCAAAAATACCACTGAAAAGTAACTGAGATTCTAATATACTATTAAATAATGTCATACAAAAATATCGAAAATAAAACAATTTTATTATAAATAAATTTCTAAAGTTTTAAATCAGTAAGGGGAAGAACGGGACAAAATGCGTTCCGCATAACTTTTGTCTGGACAACAGGATACGAAAATTACGAAACGTTTTTCTTTTTCATATAATGTACCCATACTATCAATTACCATACATTTTGTTATCATAAAACTATCATACAATTATTATTTTTGTTTCTAATAACAGTTTGTGTAAAATTGTATTACCTATTCTAAATTAAATAAATAAAAAAAAAATATCTTATAATATAATAGTCCATTATAGGTATGGTCCAAAAGGTCGGAGACTCCGGGGTTGGGTCACTGATTCCAATATAACTTCATTATTATTATTTGGTACATGCACGACGATTTTTTTTCACTAAAACTACAAATATTACTAATTTATGGTAAGTATTAAAAAATACTTACTTCTGTTATCATCATCGTCATTCATCACTACCCTCTCTTTAAATTTCATTACAACTGCAACAACTTCACTAGGCTCTATTGCAGGTTTTCTTCCAACCATTTTGAAAATGCACTTTAATGTAGCCATATAAAAAATAGCTCAAACAGTCACAATATTCAAATAGTATAAACTACAGAAAAGAGTTGTTATACGATTGACTGGTTTAAGCAAAATTAAATAAACCCGAAACGAAAATTAATTAAATGGATATAAAAATAGACACAATGTTGTAATGCAAGAATCTAAAAATAATATTTACGACAAAAATATACTAATATCAGTATACTATAATAAATCTTATTAACGTTTAATTTTCCAACACAAACATCACGTAGGTATAATACTAATATAGATATTGTTGTACTTCAAGTAAGAAAGTTATGCACGTTATACTGTGTATATAATTAAAAACAACTTATAAATAAATAAAATAATATAATTACCTAGATCCACGGCTGGGCAAGTTAATGATAGTTTTTTACTTATATAATTTAAGTAAAGTATTTTTTTTTCAATTAAATTAAAAGTTATGTTATTACACATCTTTAATACATCAATTAAATTAAAATAAGGTTAACAATTACTATTAATTTAACTTGACTTTAAAAATTTAACTTAAGTGTAAAAGGTGCTTACTGTATTGTTTTACATTTATAAACAAATTCCAAAAATGGTCATACAAATTAATACAAATGGCGTTTAATTGTTTCGCATAGAAAAAACTACAATATTCCAAATAGGATGGGCAGGGGGACATGGGAAAATTGGTTTTTCTATTATAACTCGGGAGGGGGTCGCATACAAATTCCAAAAATGGTCATACAAATTCATACGAATAGCGTTTAATTGTTTCGCGTAGGAAAAAGTAGAAAATTCCGATACAAATTCATACAAATAGCGTTAAAATAATGACAATCCAAGATATTCGATTCATTACATATTACGCGGAATGGGTCATAAACCTCACAGACGCATTTTACTAATATAAATATTGTTGTATTTCAAGTAAATATAGGTTATGCACGATATATTGTGTATGCTAAAAACAACTTATAAACAAATAAAAAAATATTAATTACCTAAATCCACAGCCGGGAAAGTTAATGATGGTTTTAAACTTATATAATTTTAGTAAAGTATTTTTTTTTTTCAAATAAATTAAAAGGTATGTTATTACACATCTTTAATACATTAATTAAAATAAATAAAAAAAAGACCAAAATGACCGGGTTTGGCTAATAAGTCGCCAGTTTAGTTGAGATCTTAGCCAGATGGCTAAGAAGTCCGTTGATTGGCCTAGAAGTATCCAAATTAGCAAAGTACTCAGCAAGTTGGCAATGAAATAAGCCAGTTGGCTGAGAAGTCACTAGGTTATCTGAGAATTTAGCCGATTGGCTAAGAAGTCAGCAGGTTATCTGATAACTTAGCCGGTCGGCTAATAAGTCACCGGGTTATCTTATATCTTAGCTGATAGGCTAAGAAGTCCGTCGATTGGCCTAGAAGTATCCAAATTAGCTAAGTACTCAGCAAGTTGGTTATGAAGGACTTCAGTTGGCCAAGAAGTCAGCAGGTTGGCCGAGAAATCACCAGTTTAGACAAAATTCGTAAAAACCACGATGATTTACGAATATTAATTTGTAGTTTTAAAACGTTTAATATTATTAATTGGTGGTATGTATGATAAATATATTTAAAAAAAATCTTTTAATAATAATAATAATAATAATAATTATATATAAGTATAAAATATATATAAAAATATAATATTATTAGGTATAACTCAGTATAAGTAGGTACCTACGTTTTACGTTGTTGACGATAATATTGTGACATTAAAATATTATAAATTTTATATTTTCTACCCGCTAAAATGGTCAAAACAAGAATCCAAAAATACCACTGAAAAGTAACTGAGATTCTAATATACTATTAAATAATGTCATACAAAATTTTACTAATATAAATATTGTTGTATTTCAAGTAAATATAGGTTATGCACGATATATTGTGTATGCTAAAAACAACTTATAAACAAATAAAAAAATATTAATTACCTAAATCCACAGCCGGGAAAGTTAATGATGGTTTTAAACTTATATAATTTTAGTAAAGTATTTTTTTTTTTCAAATAAATTAAAAGGTATGTTATTACACATCTTTAATACATTAATTAAAATAAATAAAAAAAAGACCAAAATGACCGGGTTTGGCTAATAAGTCGCCAGTTTAGTTGAGATCTTAGCCAGATGGCTAAGAAGTCCGTTGATTGGCCTAGAAGTATCCAAATTAGCAAAGTACTCAGCAAGTTAACAATGAAATAAGCCAGTTGGCTGAGAAGTCACTAGGTTATCTGAGAATTTAGCCGATTGGCTAAGAAGTCAGCAGGTTATCTGATAACTTAGCCGGTCGGCTAATAAGTCACCGGGTTATCTTATATCTTAGCTGATAGGCTAAGAAGTCCGTCGATTGGCCTAGAAGTATCCAAATTAGCTAAGTACTCAGCAAGTTGGTTATGAAGGACTTCAGTTGGCCAAGAAGTCAGCAGGTTGGCCGAGAAATCACCAGTTTAGACAAAATTCGTAAAAACCACGATGATTTACGAATATTAATTTGTAGTTTTAAAACGTTTAATATTATTAATTGGTGGTATGTATGATAAATATATTTAAAAAAAATCTTTTAATAATAATAATAATAATAATAATTATATATAAGTATAAAATATATATAAAAATATAATATTATTAGGTATAACTCAGTATAAGTAGGTACCTACGTTTTACGTTGTTGACGATAATATTGTGACATTAAAATATTATAAATTTTATATTTTCTACCCGCTAAAATGGTCAAAACAAGAATCCAAAAATACCACTGAAAAGTAACTGAGATTCTAATATACTATTAAATAATGTCATACAAAATTTTACTAATATAAATATTGTTGTATTTCAAGTAAATATAGGTTATGCACGATATATTGTGTATGCTAAAAACAACTTATAAACAAATAAAAAAATATTAATTACCTAAATCCACAGCCGGGAAAGTTAATGATGGTTTTAAACTTATATAATTTTAGTAAAGTATTTTTTTTTTTCAAATAAATTAAAAGGTATGTTATTACACATCTTTAATACATTAATTAAAATAAATAAAAAAAAGACCAAAATGACCGGGTTTGGCTAATAAGTCGCCAGTTTAGTTGAGATCTTAGCCAGATGGCTAAGAAGTCCGTTGATTGGCCTAGAAGTATCCAAATTAGCAAAGTACTCAGCAAGTTGGCAATGAAATAAGCCAGTTGGCTGAGAAGTCACTAGGTTATCTGAGAATTTAGCCGATTGGCTAAGAAGTCAGCAGGTTATCTGATAACTTAGCCGGTCGGTTAATAAGTCACCGGGTTATCTTATATCTTAGCTGATAGGCTAAGAAGTCCGTCGATTGGCCTAGAAGTATCCAAATTAGCTAAGTACTCAGCAAGTTGGTTATGAAGGACTTCAGTTGGCCAAGAAGTCAGCAGGTTGGCCGAGAAATCACCAGTTTAGACAAAAATCGTAAAAACCACGATGATTTACGAATATTAATTTGTAGTTTTAAAACGTTTAATATTATTAATTGGTGGTATGTATGATAAATATATTTAAAAAAAATCTTTTAATAATAATAATAATAATAATAATTATATATAAGTATAAAATATATATAAAACTATAATATTATTAGGTATAACTCAGTATAAGTAGGTACCTACGTTTTACGTTGTTGACGATAATATTGTGACATTAAAATATTATAAATTTTATATTTTCTACCCGCTAAAATGGTCAAAACAAGAATCCAAAAATACCACTGAAAAGTAACTGAGATTCTAATATACTATTAAATAATGTCATACAAAAATATCGAAAATAAAACAATTTTATTATAAATAAATTTCTAAAGTTTTAAATCAGTAAGGGGAAGAACGGGACAAAATGCGTTCCGCATAACTTTTGTCTGGACAACAGGATACGAAAATTACGAAACGTTTTTCTTTTTCATATAATGTACCCATACTATCAATTACCATACATTTTGTTATCATAAAACTATCATACAATTATTATTTTTGTTTCTAATAACAGTTTGTGTAAAATTGTATTACCTATTCTAAATTAAATAAATAAAAAAAAAATATCTTATAATATAATAGTCCATTATAGGTATGGTCCAAAAGGTCGGAGACTCCGGGGTTGGGTCACTGATTCCAATATAACTTCATTATTATTATTTGGTACATGCACGACGATTTTTTTTCACTAAAACTACAAATATTACTAATTTATGGTAAGTATTAAAAAATACTTACTTCTGTTATCATCATCGTCATTCATCACTACCCTCTCTTTAAATTTCATTACAACTGCAACAACTTCACTAGGCTCTATTGCAGGTTTTCTTCCAACCATTTTGAAAATGCACTTTAATGTAGCCATATAAAAAATAGCTCAAACAGTCACAATATTCAAATAGTATAAACTACAGAAAAGAGTTGTTATACGATTGACTGGTTTAAGCAAAATTAAATAAACCCGAAACGAAAATTAATTAAATGGATATAAAAATAGACACAATGTTGTAATGCAAGAATCTAAAAATAATATTTACGACAAAAATATACTAATATCAGTATACTATAATAAATCTTATTAACGTTTAATTTTCCAACACAAACATCACGTAGGTATAATACTAATATAGATATTGTTGTACTTCAAGTAAGAAAGTTATGCACGTTATACTGTGTATATAATTAAAAACAACTTATAAATAAATAAAATAATATAATTACCTAGATCCACGGCTGGGCAAGTTAATGATAGTTTTTTACTTATATAATTTAAGTAAAGTATTTTTTTTTCAATTAAATTAAAAGTTATGTTATTACACATCTTTAATACATCAATTAAATTAAAATAAGGTTAACAATTACTATTAATTTAACTTGACTTTAAAAATTTAACTTAAGTGTAAAAGGTGCTTACTGTATTGTTTTACATTTATAAACAAATTCCAAAAATGGTCATACAAATTAATACAAATGGCGTTTAATTGTTTCGCATAGAAAAAACTAGAATATTCCAAATAGGATGGGCAGGGGGACATGGGAAAATTGGTTTTTCTATTATAACTCGGGAGGGGGGTCGCATACAAATTCCAAAAATGGTCATACAAATTCATACGAATAGCGTTTAATTGTTTCGCGTAGGAAAAAGTAGAAAATTCCGATACAAATTCATACAAATAGCGTTAAAATAATGACAATCCAAGATATTCGATTCATTACATATTACGCGGAATGGGTCATAAACCTCACAGACGCATTTTACTAATATAAATATTGTTGTATTTCAAGTAAATATAGGTTATGCACGATATATTGTGTATGCTAAAAACAACTTATAAACAAATAAAAAAATATTAATTACCTAAATCCACAGCCGGGAAAGTTAATGATGGTTTTAAACTTATATAATTTTAGTAAAGTATTTTTTTTTTTCAAATAAATTAAAAGGTATGTTATTACACATCTTTAATACATTAATTAAAATAAATAAAAAAAAGACCAAAATGACCGGGTTTGGCTAATAAGTCGCCAGTTTAGTTGAGATCTTAGCCAGATGGCTAAGAAGTCCGTTGATTGGCCTAGAAGTATCCAAATTAGCAAAGTACTCAGCAAGTTGGCAATGAAATAAGCCAGTTGGCTGAGAAGTCACTAGGTTATCTGAGAATTTAGCCGATTGGCTAAGAAGTCAGCAGGTTATCTGATAACTTAGCCGGTCGGCTAATAAGTCACCGGGTTATCTTATATCTTAGCTGATAGGCTAAGAAGTCCGTCGATTGGCCTAGAAGTATCCAAATTAGCTAAGTACTCAGCAAGATGGTTATGAAGGACTTCAGTTGGCCAAGAAGTCAGCAGGTTGGCCGAGAAATCACCAGTTTAGACAAAATTCGTAAAAACCACGATGATTTACGAATATTAATTTGTAGTTTTAAAACGTTTAATATTATTAATTGGTGGTATGTATGATAAATATATTTAAAAAAAATCTTTTAATAATAATAATAATAATAATAATTATATATAAGTATAAAATATATATAAAAATATAATATTATTAGGTATAACTCAGTATAAGTAGGTACCTACGTTTTACGTTGTTGACGATAATATTGTGACATTAAAATATTATAAATTTTATATTTTCTACCCGCTAAAATGGTCAAAACAAGAAACCAAAAATACCACTGAAAAGTAACTGAGATTCTAATATACTATTAAATAATGTCATACAAAATTTTACTAATATATATATTGTTGTATTTCAAGTAAATATAGGTTATGCACGATATATTGTGTATGCTAAAAACAACTTATAAACAAATAAAAAATATTAATTACCTAAATCCACAGCCGGGAAAGTTAATGATGGTTTTAAACTTATATAATTTTAGTAAAGTATTTTTTTTTTTCAAATAAATTAAAAGGTATGTTATTACACATCTTTAATACATTAATTAAAATAAATAAAAAAAAGACCAAAATGACCGGGTTTGGCTAATAAGTCGCCAGTTTAGTTGAGATCTTAGCCAGATGGCTAAGAAGTCCGTTGATTGGCCTAGAAGTATCCAAATTAGCAAAGTACTCAGCAAGTTGGCAATGAAATAAGCCAGTTGGCTGAGAAGTCACTAGGTTATCTGAGAATTTAGCCGATTGGCTAAGAAGTCAGCAGGTTATCTGATAACTTAGCCGGTCGGCTAATAAGTCACCGGGTTATCTTATATCTTAGCTGATAGGCTAAGAAGTCCGTCGATTGGCCTAGAAGTATCCAAATTAGCTAAGTACTCAGCAAGTTGGTTATGAAGGACTTCAGTTGGCCAAGAAGTCAGCAGGTTGGCCGAGAAATCACCAGTTTAGACAAAATTCGTAAAAACCACGATGATTTACGAATATTAATTTGTAGTTTTAAAACGTTTAATATTATTAATTGGTGGTATGTATGATAAATATATTTAAAAAAAATCTTTTAATAATAATAATAATAATAATAATTATATATAAGTATAAAATATATATAAAAATATAATATTATTAGGTATAACTCAGTATAAGTAGGTACCTACGTTTTACGTTGTTGACGATAATATTGTGACATTAAAATATTATAAATTTTATATTTTCTACCCGCTAAAATGGTCAAAACAAGAATCCAAAAATACCACTGAAAAGTAACTGAGATTCTAATATACTATTAAATAATGTCATACAAAATTTTACTAATATAAATATTGTTGTATTTCAAGTAAATATAGGTTATGCACGATATATTGTGTATGCTAAAAACAACTTATAAACAAATAAAAAAATATTAATTACCTAAATCCACAGCCGGGAAAGTTAATGATGGTTTTAAACTTATATAATTTTAGTAAAGTATTTTTTTTTTTCAAATAAATTAAAAGGTATGTTATTACACATCTTTAATACATTAATTAAAATAAATAAAAAAAAGACCAAAATGACCGGGTTTGGCTAATAAGTCGCCAGTTTAGTTGAGATCTTAGCCAGATGGCTAAGAAGTCCGTTGATTGGCCTAGAAGTATCCAAATTAGCAAAGTACTCAGCAAGTTAACAATGAAATAAGCCAGTTGGCTGAGAAGTCACTAGGTTATCTGAGAATTTAGCCGATTGGCTAAGAAGTCAGCAGGTTATCTGATAACTTAGCCGGTCGGCTAATAAGTCACCGGGTTATCTTATATCTTAGCCGGTTGGCTAAGAAGTCACCAGGATTGGCCAAATCCACTAGGTTTTGCCGAGAACTCCCACATATAGGATTTGTTGACGACAGGTTAGCTGAGAACTCAGTTAGTTGGCTATGAAGTAAGCCAGTTGGCTGAGAAGTCACTAGGTTAACTCAGCCGGTCGGCTAAGAAGTCAGCAGGTTGGCCGAGAAGTCACCAGTTTAGGCCAACATCGCCATGGCTAAAAAACCAGTCGGTGGCATAGAATAATCCAGGTTAGCAGAGAACTTAGCTAGTCGGCTAAGAAGTCACAAGGTTATCTGATAACTTAGCCGGTCGGCTAATAAGTCACCGGGTTATCTTATATCTTAGCTGGTAGGCTAAGAAGTCCGTCGATTGGCCTAGAAGTATCCAAATTAGCTAAGTACTCAGCGAATTGGCTATGAAGTCAGTCAGTTGGCCAAGAAGTCAGCAGGTTGACCGCGAAATCACCAGTATAGGCAAAAATCGTAAAAACCACGATGATTTACGAATATTAATTTGTAGTTTTAAAACGTTTAATATTATTAATTGGTGGTATGTATGATAAATATATTTAAAAAAAATCTTTTAATAATAATAATAATAATAATAATTATATATAAGTATAAAATATATATAAAACTATAATATTATTAGGTATAACTCAGTATAAGTAGGTACCTACGTTTTACGTTGTTGACGATAATATTGTGACATTAAAATATTATAAATTTTATATTTTCTACCCGCTAAAATGGTCAAAACAAGAATCCAAAAATACCACTGAAAAGTAACTGAGATTCTAATATACTATTAAATAATGTCATACAAAAATATCGAAAATAAAACAATTTTATTATAAATAAATTTCTAAAGTTTTAAATCAGTAAGGGGAAGAACGGGACAAAATGCGTTCCGCATAACTTTTGTCTGGACAACAGGATACGAAAATTACGAAACGTTTTTCTTTTTCATATAATGTACCCATACTATCAATTACCATACATTTTGTTATCATAAAACTATCATACAATTATTATTTTTGTTTCTAATAACAGTTTGTGTAAAATTGTATTACCTATTCTAAATTAAATAAATAAAAAAAAAATATCTTATAATATAATAGTCCATTATAGGTATGGTCCAAAAGGTCGGAGACTCCGGGGTTGGGTCACTGATTCCAATATAACTTCATTATTATTATTTGGTACATGCACGACGATTTTTTTTCACTAAAACTACAAATATTACTAATTTATGGTAAGTATTAAAAAATACTTACTTCTGTTATCATCATCGTCATTCATCACTACCCTCTCTTTAAATTTCATTACAACTGCAACAACTTCACTAGGCTCTATTGCAGGTTTTCTTCCAACCATTTTGAAAATGCACTTTAATGTAGCCATATAAAAAATAGCTCAAACAGTCACAATATTCAAATAGTATAAACTACAGAAAAGAGTTGTTATACGATTGACTGGTTTAAGCAAAATTAAATAAACCCGAAACGAAAATTAATTAAATGGATATAAAAATAGACACAATGTTGTAATGCAAGAATCTAAAAATAATATTTACGACAAAAATATACTAATATCAGTATACTATAATAAATCTTATTAACGTTTAATTTTCCAACACAAACATCACGTAGGTATAATACTAATATAGATATTGTTGTACTTCAAGTAAGAAAGTTATGCACGTTATACTGTGTATATAATTAAAAACAACTTATAAATAAATAAAATAATATAATTACCTAGATCCACGGCTGGGCAAGTTAATGATAGTTTTTTACTTATATAATTTAAGTAAAGTATTTTTTTTTCAATTAAATTAAAAGTTATGTTATTACACATCTTTAATACATCAATTAAATTAAAATAAGGTTAACAATTACTATTAATTTAACTTGACTTTAAAAATTTAACTTAAGTGTAAAAGGTGCTTACTGTATTGTTTTACATTTATAAACAAATTCCAAAAATGGTCATACAAATTAATACAAATGGCGTTTAATTGTTTCGCATAGAAAAAACTAGAATATTCCAAATAGGATGGGCAGGGGGACATGGGAAAATTGGTTTTTCTATTATAACTCGGGAGGGGGTCGCATACAAATTCCAAAAATGGTCATACAAATTCATACGAATAGCGTTTAATTGTTTCGCGTAGGAAAAAGTAGAAAATTCCGATACAAATTCATACAAATAGCGTTAAAATAATGACAATCCAAGATATTCGATTCATTACATATTACGCGGAATGGGTCATAAACCTCACAGACGCATTTTACTAATATAAATATTGTTGTATTTCAAGTAAATATAGGTTATGCACGATATATTGTGTATGCTAAAAACAACTTATAAACAAATAAAAAAATATTAATTACCTAAATCCACAGCCGGGAAAGTTAATGATGGTTTTAAACTTATATAATTTTAGTAAAGTATTTTTTTTTTTCAAATAAATTAAAAGGTATGTTATTACACATCTTTAATACATTAATTAAAATAAATAAAAAAAAGACCAAAATGACCGGGTTTGGCTAATAAGTCGCCAGTTTAGTTGAGATCTTAGCCAGATGGCTAAGAAGTCCGTTGATTGGCCTAGAAGTATCCAAATTAGCAAAGTACTCAGCAAGTTGGCAATGAAATAAGCCAGTTGGCTGAGAAGTCACTAGGTTATCTGAGAATTTAGCCGATTGGCTAAGAAGTCAGCAGGTTATCTGATAACTTAGCCGGTCGGCTAATAAGTCACCGGGTTATCTTATATCTTAGCTGATAGGCTAAGAAGTCCGTCGATTGGCCTAGAAGTATCCAAATTAGCTAAGTACTCAGCAAGATGGTTATGAAGGACTTCAGTTGGCCAAGAAGTCAGCAGGTTGGCCGAGAAATCACCAGTTTAGACAAAATTCGTAAAAACCACGATGATTTACGAATATTAATTTGTAGTTTTAAAACGTTTAATATTATTAATTGGTGGTATGTATGATAAATATATTTAAAAAAAATCTTTTAATAATAATAATAATAATAATAATTATATATAAGTATAAAATATATATAAAAATATAATATTATTAGGTATAACTCAGTATAAGTAGGTACCTACGTTTTACGTTGTTGACGATAATATTGTGACATTAAAATATTATAAATTTTATATTTTCTACCCGCTAAAATGGTCAAAACAAGAATCCAAAAATACCACTGAAAAGTAACTGAGATTCTAATATACTATTAAATAATGTCATACAAAATTTTACTAATATATATATTGTTGTATTTCAAGTAAATATAGGTTATGCACGATATATTGTGTATGCTAAAAACAACTTATAAACAAATAAAAAATATTAATTACCTAAATCCACAGCCGGGAAAGTTAATGATGGTTTTAAACTTATATAATTTTAGTAAAGTATTTTTTTTTTTTCAAATAAATTAAAAGGTATGTTATTACACATCTTTAATACATTAATTAAAATAAATAAAAAAAAGACCAAAATGACCGGGTTTGGCTAATAAGTCGCCAGTTTAGTTGAGATCTTAGCCAGATGGCTAAGAAGTCCGTTGATTGGCCTAGAAGTATCCAAATTAGCAAAGTACTCAGCAAGTTGGCAATGAAATAAGCCAGTTGGCTGAGAAGTCACTAGGTTATCTGAGAATTTAGCCGATTGGCTAAGAAGTCAGCAGGTTATCTGATAACTTAGCCGGTCGGCTAATAAGTCACCGGGTTATCTTATTTCTTAGCTGATAGGCTAAGAAGTCCGTCGATTGGCCTAGAAGTATCCAAATTAGCTAAGTACTCAGCAAGTTGGTTATGAAGGACTTCAGTTGGCCAAGAAGTCAGCAGGTTGGCCGAGAAATCACCAGTTTAGACAAAATTCGTAAAAACCACGATGATTTACGAATATTAATTTGTAGTTTTAAAACGTTTAATATTATTAATTGGTGGTATGTATGATAAATATATTTAAAAAAAATCTTTTAATAATAATTATATATAAGTATAAAATATATATAAAAATATAATATTATTAGGTATAACTCAGTATAAGTAGGTACCTACGTTTTACGTTGTTGACGATAATATTGTGACATTAAAATATTATAAATTTTATATTTTCTACCCGCTAAAATGGTCAAAACAAGAATCCAAAAATACCACTGAAAAGTAACTGAGATTCTAATATACTATTAAATAATGTCATACAAAATTTTACTAATATAAATATTGTTGTATTTCAAGTAAATATAGGTTATGCACGATATATTGTGTATGCTAAAAACAACTTATAAACAAATAAAAAAATATTAATTACCTAAATCCACAGCCGGGAAAGTTAATGATGGTTTTAAACTTATATAATTTTAGTAAAGTATTTTTTTTTTTCAAATAAATTAAAAGGTATGTTATTACACATCTTTAATACATTAATTAAAATAAATAAAAAAAAGACCAAAATGACCGGGTTTGGCTAATAAGTCGCCAGTTTAGTTGAGATCTTAGCCAGATGGCTAAGAAGTCCGTTGATTGGCCTAGAAGTATCCAAATTAGCAAAGTACTCAGCAAGTTGGCAATGAAATAAGCCAGTTGGCTGAGAAGTCACTAGGTTATCTGAGAATTTAGCCGATTGGCTAAGAAGTCAGCAGGTTATCTGATAACTTAGCCGGTCGGCTAATAAGTCACCGGGTTATCTTATATCTTAGCTGATAGGCTAAGAAGTCCGTCGATTGGCCTAGAAGTATCCAAATTAGCTAAGTACTCAGCAAGTTGGTTATGAAGGACTTCAGTTGGCCAAGAAGTCAGCAGGTTGGCCGAGAAATCACCAGTTTAGACAAAATTCGTAAAAACCACGATGATTTACGAATATTAATTTGTAGTTTTAAAACGTTTAATATTATTAATTGGTGGTATGTATGATAAATATATTTAAAAAAAATCTTTTAATAATAATAATAATAATAATAATTATATATAAGTATAAAATATATATAAAAATATAATATTATTAGGTATAACTCAGTATAAGTAGGTACCTACGTTTTACGTTGTTGACGATAATATTGTGACATTAAAATATTATAAATTTTATATTTTCTACCCGCTAAAATGGTCAAAACAAGAATCCAAAAATACCACTGAAAAGTAACTGAGATTCTAATATACTATTAAATAATGCCATACAAAATTTTACTAATATAAATATTGTTGTATTTCAAGTAAATATAGGTTATGCACGATATATTGTGTATGCTAAAAACAACTTATAAACAAATAAAAAAATATTAATTACCTAAATCCATAGCCGGGAAAGTTAATGATGGTTTTAAACTTATATAATTTTAGTAAAGTATTTTTTTTTTTCAAATAAATTAAAAGGTATGTTATTACACATCTTTAATACATTAATTAAAATAAATAAAAAAAAGACCAAAATGACCGGGTTTGGCTAATAAGTCGCCAGTTTAGTTGAGATCTTAGCCAGATGGCTAAGAAGTCCGTTGATTGGCCTAGAAGTATCCAAATTAGCAAAGTACTCAGCAAGTTGGCAATGAAATAAGCCAGTTGGCTGAGAAGTCACTAGGTTATCTGAGAATTTAGCCGATTGGCTAATAAGTCACCGGGTTATCTTATATCTTAGCTGATAGGCTAAGAAGTCCGTCGATTGGCCTAGAAGTATCCAAATTAGCTAAGTACTCAGCAAGTTGGTTATGAAGGACTTCAGTTGGCCAAGAAGTCAGCAGGTTGGCCGAGAAATCACCAGTTTAGACAAAATTCGTAAAAACCACGATGATTTACGAATATTAATTTGTAGTTTTAAAACGTTTAATATTATTAATTGGTGGTATGTATGATAAATATATTTAAAAAAAATCTTTTAATAATAATAATAATAATAATAATTATATATAAGTATAAAATATATATAAAAATATAATATTATTAGGTATAACTCAGTATAAGTAGGTACCTACGTTTTACGTTGTTGACGATAATATTGTGACATTAAAATATTATAAATTTTATATTTCTACCCGCTAAAATGGTCAAAACAAGAATCCAAAAATACCACTGAAAAGTAACTGAGATTCTAATATACTATTAAATAATGTCATACAAAATTTTACTAATATAAATATTGTTGTATTTCAAGTAAATATAGGTTATGCACGATATATTGTGTATGCTAAAAACAACTTATAAACAAATAAAAAAATATTAATTACCTAAATCCACAGCCGGGAAAGTTAATGATGGTTTTAAACTTATATAATTTTAGTAAAGTATTTTTTTTTTTCAAATAAATTAAAAGGTATGTTATTACACATCTTTAATACATTAATTAAAATAAATAAAAAAAAGACCAAAATGACCGGGTTTGGCTAATAAGTCGCCAGTTTAGTTGAGATCTTAGCCAGATGGCTAAGAAGTCCGTTGATTGGCCTAGAAGTATCCAAATTAGCAAAGTACTCAGCAAGTTGGCAATGAAATAAGCCAGTTGGCTGAGAAGTCACTAGGTTATCTGAGAATTTAGCCGATTGGCTAAGAAGTCAGCAGGTTATCTGATAACTTAGCCGGTCGGCTAATAAGTCACCGGGTTATCTTATATCTTAGCTGATAGGCTAAGAAGTCCGTCGATTGGCCTAGAAGTATCCAAATTAGCTAAGTACTCAGCAAGTTGGTTATGAAGGACTTCAGTTGGCCAAGAAGTCAGCAGGTTGGCCGAGAAATCACCAGTTTAGACAAAATTCGTAAAAACCACGATGATTTACGAATATTAATTTGTAGTTTTAAAACGTTTAATATTATTAATTGGTGGTATGTATGATAAATATATTTAAAAAAAATCTTTTAATAATAATAATAATAATAATAATTATATATAAGTATAAAATATATATAAAAATATAATATTATTAGGTATAACTCAGTATAAGTAGGTACCTACGTTTTACGTTGTTGACGATAATATTGTGACATTAAAATATTATAAATTTTATATTTTCTACCCGCTAAAATGGTCAAAACAAGAATCCAAAAATACCACTGAAAAGTAACTGAGATTCTAATATACTATTAAATAATGTCATACAAAATTTTACTAATATAAATATTGTTGTATTTCAAGTAAATATAGGTTATGCACGATATATTGTGTATGCTAAAAACAACTTATAAACAAATAAAAAAATATTAATTACCTAAATCCACAGCCGGGAAAGTTAATGATGGTTTTAAACTTATATAATTTTAGTAAAGTATTTTTTTTTTTCAAATAAATTAAAAGGTATGTTATTACACATCTTTAATACATTAATTAAAATAAATAAAAAAAAGACCAAAATGACCGGGTTTGGCTAATAAGTCGCCAGTTTAGTTGAGATCTTAGCCAGATGGCTAAGAAGTCCGTTGATTGGCCTAGAAGTATCCAAATTAGCAAAGTACTCAGCAAGTTGGCAATGAAATAAGCCAGTTGGCTGAGAAGTCACTAGGTTATCTGAGAATTTAGCCGATTGGCTAAGAAGTCAGCAGGTTATCTGATAACTTAGCCGGTCGGCTAATAAGTCACCGGGTTATCTTATATCTTAGCTGATAGGCTAAGAAGTCCGTCGATTGGCCTAGAAGTATCCAAATTAGCTAAGTACTCAGCAAGTTGGTTATGAAGGACTTCAGTTGGCCAAGAAGTCAGCAGGTTGGCCGAGAAATCACCAGTTTAGACAAAATTCGTAAAAACCACGATGATTTACGAATATTAATTTGTAGTTTTAAAACGTTTAATATTATTAATTGGTGGTATGTATGATAAATATATTTAAAAAAAATCTTTTAATAATAATAATAATAATAATAATTATATATAAGTATAAAATATATATAAAAATATAATATTATTAGGTATAACTCAGTATAAGTAGGTACCTACGTTTTACGTTGTTGACGATAATATTGTGACATTAAAATATTATAAATTTTATATTTTCTACCCGCTAAAATGGTCAAAACAAGAATCCAAAAATACCACTGAAAAGTAACTGAGATTCTAATATACTATTAAATAATGTCATACAAAATTTTACTAATATAAATATTGTTGTATTTCAAGTAAATATAGGTTATGCACGATATATTGTGTATGCTAAAAACAACTTATAAACAAATAAAAAAAATATTAATTACCTAAATCCACAGCCGGGAAAGTTAATGATGGTTTTAAACTTATATAATTTTAGTAAAGTATTTTTTTTTTTCAAATAAATTAAAAGGTATGTTATTACACATCTTTAATACATTAATTAAAATAAATAAAAAAAAGACCAAAATGACCGGGTTTGGCTAATAAGTCGCCAGTTTAGTTGAGATCTTAGCCAGATGGCTAAGAAGTCCGTTGATTGGCCTAGAAGTATCCAAATTAGCAAAGTACTCAGCAAGTTAACAATGAAATAAGCCAGTTGGCTGAGAAGTCACTAGGTTATCTGAGAATTTAGCCGATTGGCTAAGAAGTCAGCAGGTTATCTGATAACTTAGCCGGTCGGCTAATAAGTCACCGGGTTATCTTATATCTTAGCCGGTTGGCTAAGAAGTCACCAGGATTGGCCAAATCCACTAGGTTTTGCCGAGAACTCCCACATATAGGATTTGTTGACGACAGGTTAGCTGAGAACTCAGTTAGTTGGCTATGAAGTAAGCCAGTTGGCTGAGAAGTCACTAGGTTAACTCAGCCGGTCGGCTAAGAAGTCAGCAGGTTGGCCGAGAAGTCACCAGTTTAGGCCAACATCGCCATGGCTAAAAAACCAGTCGGTGGCATAGAATAATCCAGGTTAGCAGAGAACTTAGCTAGTCGGCTAAGAAGTCACAAGGTTATCTGATAACTTAGCCGGTCGGCTAATAAGTCACCGGGTTATCTTATATCTTAGCTGGTAGGCTAAGAAGTCCGTCGATTGGCCTAGAAGTATCCAAATTAGCTAAGTACTCAGCGAATTGGCTATGAAGTCAGTCAGTTGGCCAAGAAGTCAGCAGGTTGACCGCGAAATCACCAGTATAGGCAAAAATCGTAAAAACCACGATGATTTACGAATATTAATTTGTAGTTTTAAAACGTTTAATATTATTAATTGGTGGTATGTATGATAAATATATTTAAAAAAAATCTTTTAATAATAATAATAATAATAATAATTATATATAAGTATAAAATATATATAAAACTATAATATTATTAGGTATAACTCAGTATAAGTAGGTACCTACGTTTTACGTTGTTGACGATAATATTGTGACATTAAAATATTATAAATTTTATATTTTCTACCCGCTAAAATGGTCAAAACAAGAATCCAAAAATACCACTGAAAAGTAACTGAGATTCTAATATACTATTAAATAATGTCATACAAAAATATCGAAAATAAAACAATTTTATTATAAATAAATTTCTAAAGTTTTAAATCAGTAAGGGGAAGAACGGGACAAAATGCGTTCCGCATAACTTTTGTCTGGACAACAGGATACGAAAATTACGAAACGTTTTTCTTTTTCATATAATGTACCCATACTATCAATTACCATACATTTTGTTATCATAAAACTATCATACAATTATTATTTTTGTTTCTAATAACAGTTTGTGTAAAATTGTATTACCTATTCTAAATTAAATAAATAAAAAAAAAATATCTTATAATATAATAGTCCATTATAGGTATGGTCCAAAAGGTCGGAGACTCCGGGGTTGGGTCACTGATTCCAATATAACTTCATTATTATTATTTGGTACATGCACGACGATTTTTTTTCACTAAAACTACAAATATTACTAATTTATGGTAAGTATTAAAAAATACTTACTTCTGTTATCATCATCGTCATTCATCACTACCCTCTCTTTAAATTTCATTACAACTGCAACAACTTCACTAGGCTCTATTGCAGGTTTTCTTCCAACCATTTTGAAAATGCACTTTAATGTAGCCATATAAAAAATAGCTCAAACAGTCACAATATTCAAATAGTATAAACTACAGAAAAGAGTTGTTATACGATTGACTGGTTTAAGCAAAATTAAATAAACCCGAAACGAAAATTAATTAAATGGATATAAAAATAGACACAATGTTGTAATGCAAGAATCTAAAAATAATATTTACGACAAAAATATACTAATATCAGTATACTATAATAAATCTTATTAACGTTTAATTTTCCAACACAAACATCACGTAGGTATAATACTAATATAGATATTGTTGTACTTCAAGTAAGAAAGTTATGCACGTTATACTGTGTATATAATTAAAAACAACTTATAAATAAATAAAATAATATAATTACCTAGATCCACGGCTGGGCAAGTTAATGATAGTTTTTTACTTATATAATTTAAGTAAAGTATTTTTTTTTCAATTAAATTAAAAGTTATGTTATTACACATCTTTAATACATCAATTAAATTAAAATAAGGTTAACAATTACTATTAATTTAACTTGACTTTAAAAATTTAACTTAAGTGTAAAAGGTGCTTACTGTATTGTTTTACATTTATAAACAAATTCCAAAAATGGTCATACAAATTAATACAAATGGCGTTTAATTGTTTCGCATAGAAAAAACTAGAATATTCCAAATAGGATGGGCAGGGGGACATGGGAAAATTGGTTTTTCTATTATAACTCGGGAGGGGGTCGCATACAAATTCCAAAAATGGTCATACAAATTCATACGAATAGCGTTTAATTGTTTCGCGTAGGAAAAAGTAGAAAATTCCGATACAAATTCATACAAATAGCGTTAAAATAATGACAATCCAAGATATTCGATTCATTACATATTACGCGGAATGGGTCATAAACCTCACAGACGCATTTTACTAATATAAATATTGTTGTATTTCAAGTAAATATAGGTTATGCACGATATATTGTGTATGCTAAAAACAACTTATAAACAAATAAAAAAATATTAATTACCTAAATCCACAGCCGGGAAAGTTAATGATGGTTTTAAACTTATATAATTTTAGTAAAGTATTTTTTTTTTTCAAATAAATTAAAAGGTATGTTATTACACATCTTTAATACATTAATTAAAATAAATAAAAAAAAGACCAAAATGACCGGGTTTGGCTAATAAGTCGCCAGTTTAGTTGAGATCTTAGCCAGATGGCTAAGAAGTCCGTTGATTGGCCTAGAAGTATCCAAATTAGCAAAGTACTCAGCAAGTTGGCAATGAAATAAGCCAGTTGGCTGAGAAGTCACTAGGTTATCTGAGAATTTAGCCGATTGGCTAAGAAGTCAGCAGGTTATCTGATAACTTAGCCGGTCGGCTAATAAGTCACCGGGTTATCTTATATCTTAGCTGATAGGCTAAGAAGTCCGTCGATTGGCCTAGAAGTATCCAAATTAGCTAAGTACTCAGCAAGATGGTTATGAAGGACTTCAGTTGGCCAAGAAGTCAGCAGGTTGGCCGAGAAATCACCAGTTTAGACAAAATTCGTAAAAACCACGATGATTTACGAATATTAATTTGTAGTTTTAAAACGTTTAATATTATTAATTGGTGGTATGTATGATAAATATATTTAAAAAAAATCTTTTAATAATAATAATAATAATAATAATTATATATAAGTATAAAATATATATAAAAATATAATATTATTAGGTATAACTCAGTATAAGTAGGTACCTACGTTTTACGTTGTTGACGATAATATTGTGACATTAAAATATTATAAATTTTATATTTTCTACCCGCTAAAATGGTCAAAACAAGAATCCAAAAATACCACTGAAAAGTAACTGAGATTCTAATATACTATTAAATAATGTCATACAAAATTTTACTAATATATATATTGTTGTATTTCAAGTAAATATAGGTTATGCACGATATATTGTGTATGCTAAAAACAACTTATAAACAAATAAAAAATATTAATTACCTAAATCCACAGCCGGGAAAGTTAATGATGGTTTTAAACTTATATAATTTTAGTAAAGTATTTTTTTTTTTCAAATAAATTAAAAGGTATGTTATTACACATCTTTAATACATTAATTAAAATAAATAAAAAAAAGACCAAAATGACCGGGTTTGGCTAATAAGTCGCCAGTTTAGTTGAGATCTTAGCCAGATGGCTAAGAAGTCCGTTGATTGGCCTAGAAGTATCCAAATTAGCAAAGTACTCAGCAAGTTGGCAATGAAATAAGCCAGTTGGCTGAGAAGTCACTAGGTTATCTGAGAATTTAGCCGATTGGCTAAGAAGTCAGCAGGTTATCTGATAACTTAGCCGGTCGGCTAATAAGTCACCGGGTTATCTTATATCTTAGCTGATAGGCTAAGAAGTCCGTCGATTGGCCTAGAAGTATCCAAATTAGCTAAGTACTCAGCAAGTTGGTTATGAAGGACTTCAGTTGGCCAAGAAGTCAGCAGGTTGGCCGAGAAATCACCAGTTTAGACAAAATTCGTAAAAACCACGATGATTTACGAATATTAATTTGTAGTTTTAAAACGTTTAATATTATTAATTGGTGGTATGTATGATAAATATATTTAAAAAAAATCTTTTAATAATAATAATAATAATAATAATTATATATAAGTATAAAATATATATAAAAATATAATATTATTAGGTATAACTCAGTATAAGTAGGTACCTATGTTTTACGTTGTTGACGATAATATTGTGACATTAAAATATTATAAATTTTATATTTTCTACCCGCTAAAATGGTCAAAACAAGAATCCAAAAATACCACTGAAAAGTAACTGAGATTCTAATATACTATTAAATAATGTCATACAAAAATATCGAAAATAAAACAATTTTATTATAAATAAATTTCTAAAGTTTTAAATCAGTAAGGGGAAGAACGGGACAAAATGCGTTCCGCATAACTTTTGTCTGGACAACAGGATACGAAAATTACGAAACGTTTTTCTTTTTCATATAATGTACCCATACTATCAATTACCATACATTTTGTTATCATAAAACTATCATACAATTATTATTTTTGTTTCTAATAACAGTTTGTGTAAAATTGTATTACCTATTCTAAATTAAATAAATAAAAAAAAAATATCTTATAATATAATAGTCCATTATAGGTATGGTCCAAAAGGTCGGAGACTCCGGGGTTGGGTCACTGATTCCAATATAACTTCATTATTATTATTTGGTACATGCACGACGATTTTTTTTCACTAAAACTACAAATATTACTAATTTATGGTAAGTATTAAAAAATACTTACTTCTGTTATCATCATCGTCATTCATCACTACCCTCTCTTTAAATTTCATTACAACTGCAACAACTTCACTAGGCTCTATTGCAGGTTTTCTTCCAACCATTTTGAAAATGCACTTTAATGTAGCCATATAAAAAATAGCTCAAACAGTCACAATATTCAAATAGTATAAACTACAGAAAAGAGATGTTATACGATTGACTGGTTTAAGCAAAATTAAATAAACCCGAAACGAAAATTAATTAAATGGATATAAAAATAGACACAATGTTGTAATGCAAGAATCTAAAAATAATATTTACGACAAAAATATACTAATATCAGTATACTATAATAAATCTTATTAACGTTTAATTTTCCAACACAAACATCACGTAGGTATAATACTAATATAGATATTGTTGTACTTCAAGTAAGAAAGTTATGCACGTTATACTGTGTATATAATTAAAAACAACTTATAAATAAATAAAATAATATAATTACCTAGATCCACGGCTGGGCAAGTTAATGATAGTTTTTTACTTATATAATTTAAGTAAAGTATTTTTTTTTCAATTAAATTAAAAGTTATGTTATTACACATCTTTAATACATCAATTAAATTAAAATAAGGTTTACAATTACTATTAATTTAACTTGACTTTAAAAATTTAACTTAAGTGTAAAAGGTGCTTACTGTATTGTTTTACATTTATAAACAAATTCCAAAAATGGTCATACAAATTAATACAAATGGCGTTTAATTGTTTCGCATAGAAAAAACTAGAATATTCCAAATAGGATGGGCAGGGGGACATGGGAAAATTGGTTTTTCTATTATAACTCGGGAGGGGGTCGCATACAAATTCCAAAAATGGTCATACAAATTCATACGAATAGCGTTTAATTGTTTCGCGTAGGAAAAAGTAGAAAATTCCGATACAAATTCATACAAATAGCGTTAAAATAATGACAATCCAAGATATTCGATTCATTACATATTACGCGGAATGGGTCATAAACCTCACAGACGCATTTTACTAATATAAATATTGTTGTATTTCAAGTAAATATAGGTTATGCACGATATATTGTGTATGCTAAAAACAACTTATAAACAAATAAAAAAATATTAATTACCTAAATCCACAGCCGGGAAAGTTAATGATGGTTTTAAACTTATATAATTTTAGTAAAGTATTTTTTTTTTTCAAATAAATTAAAAGGTATGTTATTACACATCTTTAATACATTAATTAAAATAAATAAAAAAAAGACCAAAATGACCGGGTTTGGCTAATAAGTCGCCAGTTTAGTTGAGATCTTAGCCAGATGGCTAAGAAGTCCGTTGATTGGCCTAGAAGTATCCAAATTAGCAAAGTACTCAGCAAGTTGGCAATGAAATAAGCCAGTTGGCTGAGAAGTCACTAGGTTATCTGAGAATTTAGCCGATTGGCTAAGAAGTCAGCAGGTTATCTGATAACTTAGCCGGTCGGCTAATAAGTCACCGGGTTATCTTATATCTTAGCTGATAGGCTAAGAAGTCCGTCGATTGGCCTAGAAGTATCCAAATTAGCTAAGTACTCAGCAAGATGGTTATGAAGGATTTCAGTTGGCCAAGAAGTCAGCAGGTTGGCCGAGAAATCACCAGTTTAGACAAAATTCGTAAAAACCACGATGATTTACGAATATTAATTTGTAGTTTTAAAACGTTTAATATTATTAATTGGTGGTATGTATGATAAATATATTTAAAAAAAATCTTTTAATAATAATAATAATAATAATAATTATATATAAGTATAAAATATATATAAAAATATAATATTATTAGGTATAACTCAGTATAAGTAGGTACCTACGTTTTACGTTGTTGACGATAATATTGTGACATTAAAATATTATAAATTTTATATTTTCTACCCGCTAAAATGGTCAAAACAAGAATCCAAAAATACCACTGAAAAGTAACTGAGATTCTAATATACTATTAAATAATGTCATACAAAATTTTACTAATATATATATTGTTGTATTTCAAGTAAATATAGGTTATGCACGATATATTGTGTATGCTAAAAACAACTTATAAACAAATAAAAAATATTAATTACCTAAATCCACAGCCGGGAAAGTTAATGATGGTTTTAAACTTATATAATTTTAGTAAAGTATTTTTTTTTTTCAAATAAATTAAAAGGTATGTTATTACACATCTTTAATACATTAATTAAAATAAATAAAAAAAAGACCAAAATGACCGGGTTTGGCTAATAAGTCGCCAGTTTAGTTGAGATCTTAGCCAGATGGCTAAGAAGTCCGTTGATTGGCCTAGAAGTATCCAAATTAGCAAAGTACTCAGCAAGTTGGCAATGAAATAAGCCAGTTGGCTGAGAAGTCACTAGGTTATCTGAGAATTTAGCCGATTGGCTAAGAAGTCAGCAGGTTATCTGATAACTTAGCCGGTCGGCTAATAAGTCACCGGGTTATCTTATATCTTAGCTGATAGGCTAAGAAGTCCGTCGATTGGCCTAGAAGTATCCAAATTAGCTAAGTACTCAGCAAGTTGGTTATGAAGGACTTCAGTTGGCCAAGAAGTCAGCAGGTTGGCCGAGAAATCACCAGTTTAGACAAAATTCGTAAAAACCACGATGATTTACGAATATTAATTTGTAGTTTTAAAACGTTTAATATTATTAATTGGTGGTATGTATGATAAATATATTTAAAAAAAATCTTTTAATAATAATAATAATAATAATAATTATATATAAGTATAAAATATATATAAAAATATAAT
Organism: Metopolophium dirhodum; assembly: GCF_019925205.1. NCBI lineage: Eukaryota > Metazoa > Arthropoda > Insecta > Hemiptera > Aphididae > Metopolophium > Metopolophium dirhodum. Next base: position 56,577,950 of record NC_083560.1, on the reverse strand, counting down.
ATTATTAGGTATAACTCAGTATAAGTAGGTACCTATGTTTTACGTTGTTGACGATAATATTGTGACATTAAAATATTATAAATTTTATATTTTCTACCCGCTAAAATGGTCAAAACAAGAATCCAAAAATACCACTGAAAAGTAACTGAGATTCTAATATACTATTAAATAATGTCATACAAAAATATCGAAAATAAAACAATTTTATTATAAATAAATTTCTAAAGTTTTAAATCAGTAAGGGGAAGAACGGGACAAAATGCGTTCCGCATAACTTTTGTCTGGACAACAGGATACGAAAATTACGAAACGTTTTTCTTTTTCATATAATGTACCCATACTATCAATTACCATACATTTTGTTATCATAAAACTATCATACAATTATTATTTTTGTTTCTAATAACAGTTTGTGTAAAATTGTATTACCTATTCTAAATTAAATAAATAAAAAAAAAATATCTTATAATATAATAGTCCATTATAGGTATGGTCCAAAAGGTCGGAGACTCCGGGGTTGGGTCACTGATTCCAATATAACTTCATTATTATTATTTGGTACATGCACGACGATTTTTTTTCACTAAAACTACAAATATTACTAATTTATGGTAAGTATTAAAAAATACTTACTTCTGTTATCATCATCGTCATTCATCACTACCCTCTCTTTAAATTTCATTACAACTGCAACAACTTCACTAGGCTCTATTGCAGGTTTTCTTCCAACCATTTTGAAAATGCACTTTAATGTAGCCATATAAAAAATAGCTCAAACAGTCACAATATTCAAATAGTATAAACTACAGAAAAGAGATGTTATACGATTGACTGGTTTAAGCAAAATTAAATAAACCCGAAACGAAAATTAATTAAATGGATATAAAAATAGACACAATGTTGTAATGCAAGAATCTAAAAATAATATTTACGACAAAAATATACTAATATCAGTATACTATAATAAATCTTATTAACGTTTAATTTTCCAACACAAACATCACGTAGGTATAATACTAATATAGATATTGTTGTACTTCAAGTAAGAAAGTTATGCACGTTATACTGTGTATATAATTAAAAACAACTTATAAATAAATAAAATAATATAATTACCTAGATCCACGGCTGGGCAAGTTAATGATAGTTTTTTACTTATATAATTTAAGTAAAGTATTTTTTTTTCAATTAAATTAAAAGTTATGTTATTACACATCTTTAATACATCAATTAAATTAAAATAAGGTTTACAATTACTATTAATTTAACTTGACTTTAAAAATTTAACTTAAGTGTAAAAGGTGCTTACTGTATTGTTTTACATTTATAAACAAATTCCAAAAATGGTCATACAAATTAATACAAATGGCGTTTAATTGTTTCGCATAGAAAAAACTAGAATATTCCAAATAGGATGGGCAGGGGGACATGGGAAAATTGGTTTTTCTATTATAACTCGGGAGGGGGTCGCATACAAATTCCAAAAATGGTCATACAAATTCATACGAATAGCGTTTAATTGTTTCGCGTAGGAAAAAGTAGAAAATTCCGATACAAATTCATACAAATAGCGTTAAAATAATGACAATCCAAGATATTCGATTCATTACATATTACGCGGAATGGGTCATAAACCTCACAGACGCATTTTACTAATATAAATATTGTTGTATTTCAAGTAAATATAGGTTATGCACGATATATTGTGTATGCTAAAAACAACTTATAAACAAATAAAAAAATATTAATTACCTAAATCCACAGCCGGGAAAGTTAATGATGGTTTTAAACTTATATAATTTTAGTAAAGTATTTTTTTTTTTCAAATAAATTAAAATGTATGTTATTACACATCTTTAATACATTAATTAAAATAAATAAAAAAAAGACCAAAATGACCGGGTTTGGCTAATAAGTCGCCAGTTTAGTTGAGATCTTAGCCAGATGGCTAAGAAGTCCGTTGATTGGCCTAGAAGTATCCAAATTAGCAAAGTACTCAGCAAGTTGGCAATGAAATAAGCCAGTTGGCTGAGAAGTCACTAGGTTATCTGAGAATTTAGCCGATTGGCTAAGAAGTCAGCAGGTTATCTGATAACTTAGCCGGTCGGCTAATAAGTCACCGGGTTATCTTATATCTTAGCTGATAGGCTAAGAAGTCCGTCGATTGGCCTAGAAGTATCCAAATTAGCTAAGTACTCAGCAAGATGGTTATGAAGGATTTCAGTTGGCCAAGAAGTCAGCAGGTTGGCCGAGAAATCACCAGTTTAGACAAAATTCGTAAAAACCACGATGATTTACGAATATTAATTTGTAGTTTTAAAACGTTTAATATTATTAATTGGTGGTATGTATGATAAATATATTTAAAAAAAATCTTTTAATAATAATAATAATAATAATAATTATATATAAGTATAAAATATATATAAAAATATAATATTATTAGGTATAACTCAGTATAAGTAGGTACCTACGTTTTACGTTGTTGACGATAATATTGTGACATTAAAATATTATAAATTTTATATTTTCTACCCGCTAAAATGGTCAAAACAAGAATCCAAAAATACCACTGAAAAGTAACTGAGATTCTAATATACTATTAAATAATGTCATACAAAATTTTACTAATATATATATTGTTGTATTTCAAGTAAATATAGGTTATGCACGATATATTGTGTATGCTAAAAACAACTTATAAACAAATAAAAAATATTAATTACCTAAATCCACAGCCGGGAAAGTTAATGATGGTTTTAAACTTATATAATTTTAGTAAAGTATTTTTTTTTTTCAAATAAATTAAAAGGTATGTTATTACACATCTTTAATACATTAATTAAAATAAATAAAAAAAAGACCAAAATGACCGGGTTTGGCTAATAAGTCGCCAGTTTAGTTGAGATCTTAGCCAGATGGCTAAGAAGTCCGTTGATTGGCCTAGAAGTATCCAAATTAGCAAAGTACTCAGCAAGTTGGCAATGAAATAAGCCAGTTGGCTGAGAAGTCACTAGGTTATCTGAGAATTTAGCCGATTGGCTAAGAAGTCAGCAGGTTATCTGATAACTTAGCCGGTCGGCTAATAAGTCACCGGGTTATCTTATATCTTAGCTGATAGGCTAAGAAGTCCGTCGATTGGCCTAGAAGTATCCAAATTAGCTAAGTACTCAGCAAGTTGGTTATGAAGGACTTCAGTTGGCCAAGAAGTCAGCAGGTTGGCCGAGAAATCACCAGTTTAGACAAAATTCGTAAAAACCACGATGATTTACGAATATTAATTTGTAGTTTTAAAACGTTTAATATTATTAATTGGTGGTATGTATGATAAATATATTTAAAAAAAATCTTTTAATAATAATAATAATAATAATAATTATATATAAGTATAAAATATATATAAAAATATAATATTATTAGGTATAACTCAGTATAAGTAGGTACCTATGTTTTACGTTGTTGACGATAATATTGTGACATTAAAATATTATAAATTTTATATTTTCTACCCGCTAAAATGGTCAAAACAAGAATCCAAAAATACCACTGAAAAGTAACTGAGATTCTAATATACTATTAAATAATGTCATACAAAAATATCGAAAATAAAACAATTTTATTATAAATAAATTTCTAAAGTTTTAAATCAGTAAGGGGAAGAACGGGACAAAATGCGTTCCGCATAACTTTTGTCTGGACAACAGGATACGAAAATTACGAAACGTTTTTCTTTTTCATATAATGTACCCATACTATCAATTACCATACATTTTGTTATCATAAAACTATCATACAATTATTATTTTTGTTTCTAATAACAGTTTGTGTAAAATTGTATTACCTATTCTAAATTAAATAAATAAAAAAAAAATATCTTATAATATAATAGTCCATTATAGGTATGGTCCAAAAGGTCGGAGACTCCGGGGTTGGGTCACTGATTCCAATATAACTTCATTATTATTATTTGGTACATGCACGACGATTTTTTTTCACTAAAACTACAAATATTACTAATTTATGGTAAGTATTAAAAAATACTTACTTCTGTTATCATCATCGTCATTCATCACTACCCTCTCTTTAAATTTCATTACAACTGCAACAACTTCACTAGGCTCTATTGCAGGTTTTCTTCCAACCATTTTGAAAATGCACTTTAATGTAGCCATATAAAAAATAGCTCAAACAGTCACAATATTCAAATAGTATAAACTACAGAAAAGAGATGTTATACGATTGACTGGTTTAAGCAAAATTAAATAAACCCGAAACGAAAATTAATTAAATGGATATAAAAATAGACACAATGTTGTAATGCAAGAATCTAAAAATAATATTTACGACAAAAATATACTAATATCAGTATACTATAATAAATCTTATTAACGTTTAATTTTCCAACACAAACATCACGTAGGTATAATACTAATATAGATATTGTTGTACTTCAAGTAAGAAAGTTATGCACGTTATACTGTGTATATAATTAAAAACAACTTATAAATAAATAAAATAATATAATTACCTAGATCCACGGCTGGGCAAGTTAATGATAGTTTTTTACTTATATAATTTAAGTAAAGTATTTTTTTTTCAATTAAATTAAAAGTTATGTTATTACACATCTTTAATACATCAATTAAATTAAAATAAGGTTTACAATTACTATTAATTTAACTTGACTTTAAAAATTTAACTTAAGTGTAAAAGGTGCTTACTGTATTGTTTTACATTTATAAACAAATTCCAAAAATGGTCATACAAATTAATACAAATGGCGTTTAATTGTTTCGCATAGAAAAAACTAGAATATTCCAAATAGGATGGGCAGGGGGACATGGGAAAATTGGTTTTTCTATTATAACTCGGGAGGGGGTCGCATACAAATTCCAAAAATGGTCATACAAATTCATACGAATAGCGTTTAATTGTTTCGCGTAGGAAAAAGTAGAAAATTCCGATACAAATTCATACAAATAGCGTTAAAATAATGACAATCCAAGATATTCGATTCATTACATATTACGCGGAATGGGTCATAAACCTCACAGACGCATTTTACTAATATAAATATTGTTGTATTTCAAGTAAATATAGGTTATGCACGATATATTGTGTATGCTAAAAACAACTTATAAACAAATAAAAAAATATTAATTACCTAAATCCACAGCCGGGAAAGTTAATGATGGTTTTAAACTTATATAATTTTAGTAAAGTATTTTTTTTTTTCAAATAAATTAAAAGGTATGTTATTACACATCTTTAATACATTAATTAAAATAAATAAAAAAAAGACCAAAATGACCGGGTTTGGCTAATAAGTCGCCAGTTTAGTTGAGATCTTAGCCAGATGGCTAAGAAGTCTGTTGATTGGCCTAGAAGTATCCAAATTAGCAAAGTACTCAGCAAGTTGGCAATGAAATAAGCCAGTTGGCTGAGAAGTCACTAGGTTATCTGAGAATTTAGCCGATTGGCTAAGAAGTCAGCAGGTTATCTGATAACTTAGCCGGTCGGCTAATAAGTCACCGGGTTATCTTATATCTTAGCTGATAGGCTAAGAAGTCCGTCGATTGGCCTAGAAGTATCCAAATTAGCTAAGTACTCAGCAAGATGGTTATGAAGGATTTCAGTTGGCCAAGAAGTCAGCAGGTTGGCCGAGAAATCACCAGTTTAGACAAAATTCATAAAAACCACGATGATTTACGAATATTAATTTGTAGTTTTAAAACGTTTAATATTATTAATTGGTGGTATGTATGATAAATATATTTAAAAAAAATCTTTTAATAATAATAATAATAATAATAATTATATATAAGTATAAAATATATATAAAAATATAATATTATTAGGTATAACTCAGTATAAGTAGGTACCTACGTTTTACGTTGTTGACGATAATATTGTGACATTAAAATATTATAAATTTTATATTTTCTACCCGCTAAAATGGTCAAAACAAGAATCCAAAAATACCACTGAAAAGTAACTGAGATTCTAATATACTATTAAATAATGTCATACAAAATTTTACTAATATATATATTGTTGTATTTCAAGTAAATATAGGTTATGCACGATATATTGTGTATGCTAAAAACAACTTATAAACAAATAAAAAATATTAATTACCTAAATCCACAGCCGGGAAAGTTAATGATGGTTTTAAACTTATATAATTTTAGTAAAGTATTTTTTTTTTTCAAATAAATTAAAAGGTATGTTATTACACATCTTTAATACATTAATTAAAATAAATAAAAAAAAGACCAAAATGACCGGGTTTGGCTAATAAGTCGCCAGTTTAGTTGAGATCTTAGCCAGATGGCTAAGAAGTCCGTTGATTGGCCTAGAAGTATCCAAATTAGCAAAGTACTCAGCAAGTTGGCAATGAAATAAGCCAGTTGGCTGAGAAGTCACTAGGTTATCTGAGAATTTAGCCGATTGGCTAAGAAGTCAGCAGGTTATCTGATAACTTAGCCGGTCGGCTAATAAGTCACCGGGTTATCTTATTTCTTAGCTGATAGGCTAAGAAGTCCGTCGATTGGCCTAGAAGTATCCAAATTAGCTAAGTACTCAGCAAGTTGGTTATGAAGGACTTCAGTTGGCCAAGAAGTCAGCAGGTTGGCCGAGAAATCACCAGTTTAGACAAAATTCGTAAAAACCACGATGATTTACGAATATTAATTTGTAGTTTTAAAACGTTTAATATTATTAATTGGTGGTATGTATGATAAATATATTTAAAAAAAATCTTTTAATAATAATTATATATAAGTATAAAATATATATAAAAATATAATATTATTAGGTATAACTCAGTATAAGTAGGTACCTACGTTTTACGTTGTTGACGATAATATTGTGACATTAAAATATTATAAATTTTATATTTTCTACCCGCTAAAATGGTCAAAACAAGAATCCAAAAATACCACTGAAAAGTAACTGAGATTCTAATATACTATTAAATAATGTCATACAAAATTTTACTAATATATATATTGTTGTATTTCAAGTAAATATAGGTTATGCACGATATATTGTGTATGCTAAAAACAACTTATAAACAAATAAAAAATATTAATTACCTAAATCCACAGCCGGGAAAGTTAATGATGGTTTTAAACTTATATAATTTTAGTAAAGTATTTTTTTTTTTCAAATAAATTAAAAGGTATGTTATTACACATCTTTAATACATTAATTAAAATAAATAAAAAAAAGACCAAAATGACCGGGTTTGGCTAATAAGTCGCCAGTTTAGTTGAGATCTTAGCCAGATGGCTAAGAAGTCCGTTGATTGGCCTAGAAGTATCCAAATTAGCAAAGTACTCAGCAAGTTGGCAATGAAATAAGCCAGTTGGCTGAGAAGTCACTAGGTTATCTGAGAATTTAGCCGATTGGCTAAGAAGTCAGCAGGTTATCTGATAACTTAGCCGGTCGGCTAATAAGTCACCGGGTTATCTTATATCTTAGCTGATAGGCTAAGAAGTCCGTCGATTGGCCTAGAAGTATCCAAATTAGCTAAGTACTCAGCAAGTTGGTTATGAAGGACTTCAGTTGGCCAAGAAGTCAGCAGGTTGGCCGAGAAATCACCAGTTTAGACAAAATTCGTAAAAACCACGATGATTTACGAATATTAATTTGTAGTTTTAAAACGTTTAATATTATTAATTGGTGGTATGTATGATAAATATATTTAAAAAAAATCTTTTAATAATAATTATATATAAGTATAAAATATATATAAAAATATAATATTATTAGGTATAACTCAGTATAAGTAGGTACCTACGTTTTACGTTGTTGACGATAATATTGTGACATTAAAATATTATAAATTTTATATTTTCTACCCGCTAAAATGGTCAAAACAAGAATCCAAAAATACCACTGAAAAGTAACTGAGATTCTAATATACTATTAAATAATGTCATACAAAATTTTACTAATATATATATTGTTGTATTTCAAGTAAATATAGGTTATGCACGATATATTGTGTATGCTAAAAACAACTTATAAACAAATAAAAAATATTAATTACCTAAATCCACAGCCGGGAAAGTTAATGATGGTTTTAAACTTATATAATTTTAGTAAAGTATTTTTTTTTTTCAAATAAATTAAAAGGTATGTTATTACACATCTTTAATACATTAATTAAAATAAATAAAAAAAAGACCAAAATGACCGGGTTTGGCTAATAAGTCGCCAGTTTAGTTGAGATCTTAGCCAGATGGCTAAGAAGTCCGTTGATTGGCCTAGAAGTATCCAAATTAGCAAAGTACTCAGCAAGTTGGCAATGAAATAAGCCAGTTGGCTGAGAAGTCACTAGGTTATCTGAGAATTTAGCCGATTGGCTAAGAAGTCAGCAGGTTATCTGATAACTTAGCCGGTCGGCTAATAAGTCACCGGGTTATCTTATATCTTAGCTGATAGGCTAAGAAGTCCGTCGATTGGCCTAGAAGTATCCAAATTAGCTAAGTACTCAGCAAGTTGGTTATGAAGGACTTCAGTTGGCCAAGAAGTCAGCAGGTTGGCCGAGAAATCACCAGTTTAGACAAAATTCGTAAAAACCACGATGATTTACGAATATTAATTTGTAGTTTTAAAACGTTTAATATTATTAATTGGTGGTATGTATGATAAATATATTTAAAAAAAATCTTTTAATAATAATAATAATAATAATAATTATATATAAGTATAAAATATATATAAAAATATAATATTATTAGGTATAACTCAGTATAAGTAGGTACCTACGTTTTACGTTGTTGACGATAATATTGTGACATTAAAATATTATAAATTTTATATTTTCTACCCGCTAAAATGGTCAAAACAAGAATCCAAAAATACCACTGAAAAGTAACTGAGATTCTAATATACTATTAAATAATGTCATACAAAAATATCGAAAATAAAACAATTTTATTATAAATAAATTTCTAAAGTTTTAAATCAGTAAGGGGAAGAACGGGACAAAATGCGTTCCGCATAACTTTTGTCTGGACAACAGGATACGAAAATTACGAAACGTTTTTCTTTTTCATATAATGTACCCATACTATCAATTACCATACATTTTGTTATCATAAAACTATCATACAATTATTATTTTTGTTTCTAATAACAGTTTGTGTAAAATTGTATTACCTATTCTAAATTAAATAAATAAAAAAAAAATATCTTATAATATAATAGTCCATTATAGGTATGGTCCAAAAGGTCGGAGACTCCGGGGTTGGGTCACTGATTCCAATATAACTTCATTATTATTATTTGGTACATGCACGACGATTTTTTTTCACTAAAACTACAAATATTACTAATTTATGGTAAGTATTAAAAAATACTTACTTCTGTTATCATCATCGTCATTCATCACTACCCTCTCTTTAAATTTCATTACAACTGCAACAACTTCACTAGGCTCTATTGCAGGTTTTCTTCCAACCATTTTGAAAATGCACTTTAATGTAGCCATATAAAAAATAGCTCAAACAGTCACAATATTCAAATAGTATAAACTACAGAAAAGAGATGTTATACGATTGACTGGTTTAAGCAAAATTAAATAAACCCGAAACGAAAATTAATTAAATGGATATAAAAATAGACACAATGTTGTAATGCAAGAATCTAAAAATAATATTTACGACAAAAATATACTAATATCAGTATACTATAATAAATCTTATTAACGTTTAATTTTCCAACACAAACATCACGTAGGTATAATACTAATATAGATATTGTTGTACTTCAAGTAAGAAAGTTATGCACGTTATACTGTGTATATAATTAAAAACAACTTATAAATAAATAAAATAATATAATTACCTAGATCCACGGCTGGGCAAGTTAATGATAGTTTTTTACTTATATAATTTAAGTAAAGTATTTTTTTTTCAATTAAATTAAAAGTTATGTTATTACACATCTTTAATACATCAATTAAATTAAAATAAGGTTAACAATTACTATTAATTTAACTTGACTTTAAAAATTTAACTTAAGTGTAAAAGGTGCTTACTGTATTGTTTTACATTTATAAACAAATTCCAAAAATGGTCATACAAATTAATACAAATGGCGTTTAATTGTTTCGCATAGAAAAAACTAGAATATTCCAAATAGGATGGGCAGGGGGACATGGGAAAATTGGTTTTTCTATTATAACTCGGGAGGGGGTCGCATACAAATTCCAAAAATGGTCATACAAATTCATACGAATAGCGTTTAATTGTTTCGCGTAGGAAAAAGTAGAAAATTCCGATACAAATTCATACAAATAGCGTTAAAATAATGACAATCCAAGATATTCGATTCATTACATATTACGCGGAATGGGTCATAAACCTCACAGACGCATTTTACTAATATAAATATTGTTGTATTTCAAGTAAATATAGGTTATGCACGATATATTGTGTATGCTAAAAACAACTTATAAACAAATAAAAAAATATTAATTACCTAAATCCACAGCCGGGAAAGTTAATGATGGTTTTAAACTTATATAATTTTAGTAAAGTATTTTTTTTTTTCAAATAAATTAAAAGGTATGTTATTACACATCTTTAATACATTAATTAAAATAAATAAAAAAAAGACCAAAATGACCGGGTTTGGCTAATAAGTCGCCAGTTTAGTTGAGATCTTAGCCAGATGGCTAAGAAGTCCGTTGATTGGCCTAGAAGTATCCAAATTAGCAAAGTACTCAGCAAGTTGGCAATGAAATAAGCCAGTTGGCTGAGAAGTCACTAGGTTATCTGAGAATTTAGCCGATTGGCTAAGAAGTCAGCAGGTTATCTGATAACTTAGCCGGTCGGCTAATAAGTCACCGGGTTATCTTATATCTTAGCTGATAGGCTAAGAAGTCCGTCGATTGGCCTAGAAGTATCCAAATTAGCTAAGTACTCAGCAAGTTGGTTATGAAGGACTTCAGTTGGCCAAGAAGTCAGCAGGTTGGCCGAGAAATCACCAGTTTAGACAAAATTCGTAAAAACCACGATGATTTACGAATATTAATTTGTAGTTTTAAAACGTTTAATATTATTAATTGGTGGTATGTATGATAAATATATTTAAAAAAAATCTTTTAATAATAATAATAATAATAATAATTATATATAAGTATAAAATATATATAAAAATATAATATTATTAGGTATAACTCAGTATAAGTAGGTACCTACGTTTTACGTTGTTGACGATAATATTGTGACATTAAAATATTATAAATTTTATATTTTCTACCCGCTAAAATGGTCAAAACAAGAATCCAAAAATACCACTGAAAAGTAACTGAGATTCTAATATACTATTAAATAATGTCATACAAAATTTTACTAATATAAATATTGTTGTATTTCAAGTAAATATAGGTTATGCACGATATATTGTGTATGCTAAAAACAACTTATAAACAAATAAAAAAATATTAATTACCTAAATCCACAGCCGGGAAAGTTAATGATGGTTTTAAACTTATATAATTTTAGTAAAGTATTTTTTTTTTTCAAATAAATTAAAAGGTATGTTATTACACATCTTTAATACATTAATTAAAATAAATAAAAAAAAGACCAAAATGACCGGGTTTGGCTAATAAGTCGCCAGTTTAGTTGAGATCTTAGCCAGATGGCTAAGAAGTCCGTTGATTGGCCTAGAAGTATCCAAATTAGCAAAGTACTCAGCAAGTTAACAATGAAATAAGCCAGTTGGCTGAGAAGTCACTAGGTTATCTGAGAATTTAGCCGATTGGCTAAGAAGTCAGCAGGTTATCTGATAACTTAGCCGGTCGGCTAATAAGTCACCGGGTTATCTTATTTCTTAGCTGATAGGCTAAGAAGTCCGTCGATTGGCCTAGAAGTATCCAAATTAGCTAAGTACTCAGCAAGTTGGTTATGAAGGACTTCAGTTGGCCAAGAAGTCAGCAGGTTGGCCGAGAAATCACCAGTTTAGACAAAATTCGTAAAAACCACGATGATTTACGAATATTAATTTGTAGTTTTAAAACGTTTAATATTATTAATTGGTGGTATGTATGATAAATATATTTAAAAAAAATCTTTTAATAATAATTATATATAAGTATAAAATATATATAAAAATATAATATTATTAGGTATAACTCAGTATAAGTAGGTACCTACGTTTTACGTTGTTGACGATAATATTGTGACATTAAAATATTATAAATTTTATATTTTCTACCCGCTAAAATGGTCAAAACAAGAATCCAAAAATACCACTGAAAAGTAACTGAGATTCTAATATACTATTAAATAATGTCATACAAAATTTTACTAATATAAATATTGTTGTATTTCAAGTAAATATAGGTTATGCACGATATATTGTGTATGCTAAAAACAACTTATAAACAAATAAAAAAATATTAATTACCTAAATCCACAGCCGGGAAAGTTAATGATGGTTTTAAACTTATATAATTTTAGTAAAGTATTTTTTTTTTTCAAATAAATTAAAAGGTATGTTATTACACATCTTTAATACATTAATTAAAATAAATAAAAAAAAGACCAAAATGACCGGGTTTGGCTAATAAGTCGCCAGTTTAGTTGAGATCTTAGCCAGATGGCTAAGAAGTCCGTTGATTGGCCTAGAAGTATCCAAATTAGCAAAGTACTCAGCAAGTTAACAATGAAATAAGCCAGTTGGCTGAGAAGTCACTAGGTTATCTGAGAATTTAGCCGATTGGCTAAGAAGTCAGCAGGTTATCTGATAACTTAGCCGGTCGGCTAATAAGTCACCGGGTTATCTTATTTCTTAGCTGATAGGCTAAGAAGTCCGTCGATTGGCCTAGAAGTATCCAAATTAGCTAAGTACTCAGCAAGTTGGTTATGAAGGACTTCAGTTGGCCAAGAAGTCAGCAGGTTGGCCGAGAAATCACCAGTTTAGACAAAATTCGTAAAAACCACGATGATTTACGAATATTAATTTGTAGTTTTAAAACGTTTAATATTATTAATTGGTGGTATGTATGATAAATATATTTAAAAAAAATCTTTTAATAATAATTATATATAAGTATAAAATATATATAAAAATATAATATTATTAGGTATAACTCAGTATAAGTAGGTACCTACGTTTTACGTTGTTGACGATAATATTGTGACATTAAAATATTATAAATTTTATATTTTCTACCCGCTAAAATGGTCAAAACAAGAATCCAAAAATACCACTGAAAAGTAACTGAGATTCTAATATACTATTAAATAATGTCATACAAAATTTTACTAATATAAATATTGTTGTATTTCAAGTAAATATAGGTTATGCACGATATATTGTGTATGCTAAAAACAACTTATAAACAAATAAAAAAATATTAATTACCTAAATCCACAGCCGGGAAAGTTAATGATGGTTTTAAACTTATATAATTTTAGTAAAGTATTTTTTTTTTCAAATAAATTAAAAGGTATGTTATTACACATCTTTAATACATTAATTAAAATAAATAAAAAAAAGACCAAAATGACCGGGTTTGGCTAATAAGTCGCCAGTTTAGTTGAGATCTTAGCCAGATGGCTAAGAAGTCCGTTGATTGGCCTAGAAGTATCCAAATTAGCAAAGTACTCAGCAAGTTGGCAATGAAATAAGCCAGTTGGCTGAGAAGTCACTAGGTTATCTGAGAATTTAGCCGATTGGCTAAGAAGTCAGCAGGTTATCTGATAACTTAGCCGGTCGGCTAATAAGTCACCGGGTTATCTTATATCTTAGCTGATAGGCTAAGAAGTCCGTCGATTGGCCTAGAAGTATCCAAATTAGCTAAGTACTCAGCAAGTTGGTTATGAAGGACTTCAGTTGGCCAAGAAGTCAGCAGGTTGGCCGAGAAATCACCAGTTTAGACAAAATTCGTAAAAACCACGATGATTTACGAATATTAATTTGTAGTTTTAAAACGTTTAATATTATTAATTGGTGGTATGTATGATAAATATATTTAAAAAAAATCTTTTAATAATAATAATAATAATAATAATTATATATAAGTATAAAATATATATAAAAATATAATATTATTAGGTATAACTCAGTATAAGTAGGTACCTACGTTTTACGTTGTTGACGATAATATTGTGACATTAAAATATTATAAATTTTATATTTTCTACCCGCTAAAATGGTCAAAACAAGAATCCAAAAATACCACTGAAAAGTAACTGAGATTCTAATATACTATTAAATAATGCCATACAAAATTTTACTAATATAAATATTTTTGTATTTCAAGTAAATATAGGTTATGCACGATATATTGTGTATGCTAAAAACAACTTATAAACAAATAAAAAAATATTAATTACCTAAATCCACAGCCGGGAAAGTTAATGATGGTTTTAAACTTATATAATTTTAGTAAAGTATTTTTTTTTTTCAAATAAATTAAAAGGTATGTTATTACACATCTTTAATACATTAATTAAAATAAATAAAAAAAAGACCAAAATGACCGGGTTTGGCTAATAAGTCGCCAGTTTAGTTGAGATCTTAGCCAGATGGCTAAGAAGTCCGTTGATTGGCCTAGAAGTATCCAAATTAGCAAAGTACTCAGCAAGTTGGCAATGAAATAAGCCAGTTGGCTGAGAAGTCACTAGGTTATCTGAGAATTTAGCCGATTGGCTAATAAGTCACCGGGTTATCTTATATCTTAGCTGATAGGCTAAGAAGTCCGTCGATTGGCCTAGAAGTATCCAAATTAGCTAAGTACTCAGCAAGTTGGTTATGAAGGACTTCAGTTGGCCAAGAAGTCAGCAGGTTGGCCGAGAAATCACCAGTTTAGACAAAATTCGTAAAAACCACGATGATTTACGAATATTAATTTGTAGTTTTAAAACGTTTAATATTATTAATTGGTGGTATGTATGATAAATATATTTAAAAAAAATCTTTTAATAATAATAATAATAATAATAATTATATATAAGTATAAAATATATATAAAAATATAATATTATTAGGTATAACTCAGTATAAGTAGGTACCTACGTTTTACGTTGTTGACGATAATATTGTGACATTAAAATATTATAAATTTTATATTTTCTACCCGCTAAAATGGTCAAAACAAGAATCCAAAAATACCACTGAAAAGTAACTGAGATTCTAATATACTATTAAATAATGTCATACAAAATTTTACTAATATATATATTGTTGTATTTCAAGTAAATATAGGTTATGCACGATATATTGTGTATGCTAAAAACAACTTATAAACAAATAAAAAATATTAATTACCTAAATCCACAGCCGGGAAAGTTAATGATGGTTTTAAACTTATATAATTTTAGTAAAGTATTTTTTTTTTTCAAATAAATTAAAAGGTATGTTATTACACATCTTTAATACATTAATTAAAATAAATAAAAAAAAGACCAAAATGACCGGGTTTGGCTAATAAGTCGCCAGTTTAGTTGAGATCTTAGCCAGATGGCTAAGAAGTCCGTTGATTGGCCTAGAAGTATCCAAATTAGCAAAGTACTCAGCAAGTTGGCAATGAAATAAGCCAGTTGGCTGAGAAG
This sequence comes from Metopolophium dirhodum, assembly GCF_019925205.1. Taxonomy (NCBI): domain Eukaryota; kingdom Metazoa; phylum Arthropoda; class Insecta; order Hemiptera; family Aphididae; genus Metopolophium; species Metopolophium dirhodum. The sequence continues at coordinate 56,562,369 of NC_083560.1, read as the reverse complement.
TCACTAGGTTATCTGAGAATTTAGCCGATTGGCTAAGAAGTCAGCAGGTTATCTGATAACTTAGCCGGTCGGCTAATAAGTCACCGGGTTATCTTATATCTTAGCTGATAGGCTAAGAAGTCCGTCGATTGGCCTAGAAGTATCCAAATTAGCTAAGTACTCAGCAAGTTGGTTATGAAGGACTTCAGTTGGCCAAGAAGTCAGCAGGTTGGCCGAGAAATCACCAGTTTAGACAAAATTCGTAAAAACCACGATGATTTACGAATATTAATTTGTAGTTTTAAAACGTTTAATATTATTAATTGGTGGTATGTATGATAAATATATTTAAAAAAAATCTTTTAATAATAATAATAATAATAATAATTATATATAAGTATAAAATATATATAAAAATATAATATTATTAGGTATAACTCAGTATAAGTAGGTACCTACGTTTTACGTTGTTGACGATAATATTGTGACATTAAAATATTATAAATTTTATATTTTCTACCCGCTAAAATGGTCAAAACAAGAATCTAAAAATACCACTGAAAAGTAACTGAGATTCTAATATACTATTAAATAATGTCATACAAAATTTTACTAATATAAATATTGTTGTATTTCAAGTAAATATAGGTTATGCACGATATATTGTGTATGCTAAAAACAACTTATAAACAAATAAAAAAATATTAATTACCTAAATCCACAGCCGGGAAAGTTAATGATGGTTTTAAACTTATATAATTTTAGTAAAGTATTTTTTTTTTTCAAATAAATTAAAAGGTATGTTATTACACATCATTAATACATTAATTAAAATAAATAAAAAAAAGACCAAAATGACCGGGTTTGGCTAATAAGTCGCCAGTTTAGTTGAGATCTTAGCCAGATGGCTAAGAAGTCCGTTGATTGGCCTAGAAGTATCCAAATTAGCAAAGTACTCAGCAAGTTGGCAATGAAATAAGCCAGTTGGCTGAGAAGTCACTAGGTTATCTGAGAATTTAGCCGATTGGCTAAGAAGTCAGCAGGTTATCTGATAACTTAGCCGGTCGGCTAATAAGTCACCGGGTTATCTTATATCTTAGCCGGTTGGCTAAGAAGTCACCAGGATTGGCCAAATCCACTAGGTTTTGCCGAGAACTCCCACATATAGGATTTGTTGACGACAGGTTAGCTGAGAACTCAGTTAGTTGGCTATGAAGTAAGCCAGTTGGCTGAGAAGTCACTAGGTTAACTCAGCCGGTCGGCTAAGAAGTCAGCAGGTTGGCCGAGAAGTCACCAGTTTAGGCCAACATCGCCATGGCTAAAAAACCAGTCGGTGGCATAGAATAATCCAGGTTAGCAGTGAACTTAGCTAGTCGGCTAAGAAGTCACAAGGTTATCTGATAACTTAGCCGGTCGGCTAATAAGTCACCGGGTTATCTTATATCTTAGCTGGTAGGCTAAGAAGTCCGTCGATTGGCCTAGAAGTATCCAAATTAGCTAAGTACTCAGCGAATTGGCTATGAAGTCAGTCATTTGGCCAAGAAGTCAGCAGGTTGACCGCGAAATCACCAGTATAGGCAAAAATCGTAAAAACCACGATGATTTACGAATATTAATTTGTAGTTTTAAAACGTTTAATATTATTAATTGGTGGTATGTATGATAAATATATTTAAAAAAAATCTTTTAATAATAATAATAATAATAATAATTATATATAAGTATAAAATATATATAAAAATATAATATTATTAGGTATAACTCAGTATAAGTAGGTACCTACGTTTTACGTTGTTGACGATAATATTGTGACATTAAAATATTATAAATTTTATATTTTCTACCCGCTAAAATGGTCAAAACAAGAATCCAAAAATACCACTGAAAAGTAACTGAGATTCTAATATACTATTAAATAATGTCATACAAAAATATCGAAAATAAAACAATTTTATTATAAATAAATTTCTAAAGTTTTAAATCAGTAAGGGGAAGAACGGGACAAAATGCGTTCCGCATAACTTTTGTCTGGACAACAGGATACGAAAATTACGAAACGTTTTTCTTTTTCATATAATGTACCCATACTATCAATTACCATACATTTTGTTATCATAAAACTATCATACAATTATTATTTTTGTTTCTAATAACAGTTTGTGTAAAATTGTATTACCTATTCTAAATTAAATAAATAAAAAAAAAATATCTTATAATATAATAGTCCATTATAGGTATGGTCCAAAAGGTCGGAGACTCCGGGGTTGGGTCACTGATTCCAATATAACTTCATTATTATTATTTGGTACATGCACGACGATTTTTTTTCACTAAAACTACAAATATTACTAATTTATGGTAAGTATTAAAAAATACTTACTTCTGTTATCATCATCGTCATTCATCACTACCCTCTCTTTAAATTTCATTACAACTGCAACAACTTCACTAGGCTCTATTGCAGGTTTTCTTCCAACCATTTTGAAAATGCACTTTAATGTAGCCATATAAAAAATAGCTCAAACAGTCACAATATTCAAATAGTATAAACTACAGAAAAGAGTTGTTATACGATTGACTGGTTTAAGCAAAATTAAATAAACCCGAAACGAAAATTAATTAAATGGATATAAAAATAGACACAATGTTGTAATGCAAGAATCTAAAAATAATATTTACGACAAAAATATACTAATATCAGTATACTATAATAAATCTTATTAACGTTTAATTTTCCAACACAAACATCACGTAGGTATAATACTAATATAGATATTGTTGTACTTCAAGTAAGAAAGTTATGCACGTTATACTGTGTATATAATTAAAAACAACTTATAAATAAATAAAATAATATAATTACCTAGATCCACGGCTGGGCAAGTTAATGATAGTTTTTTACTTATATAATTTAAGTAAAGTATTTTTTTTTCAATTAAATTAAAAGTTATGTTATTACACATCTTTAATACATCAATTAAATTAAAATAAGGTTAACAATTACTATTAATTTAACTTGACTTTAAAAATTTAACTTAAGTGTAAAAGGTGCTTACTGTATTGTTTTACATTTATAAACAAATTCCAAAAATGGTCATACAAATTAATACAAATGGCGTTTAATTGTTTCGCATAGAAAAAACTAGAATATTCCAAATAGGATGGGCAGGGGGACATGGGAAAATTGGTTTTTCTATTATAACTCGGGAGGGGGTCGCATACAAATTCCAAAAATGGTCATACAAATTCATACGAATAGCGTTTAATTGTTTCGCGTAGGAAAAAGTAGAAAATTCCGATACAAATTCATACAAATAGCGTTAAAATAATGACAATCCAAGATATTCGATTCATTACATATTACGCGGAATGGGTCATAAACCTCACAGACGCATTTTACTAATATAAATATTGTTGTATTTCAGGTAAATATAGGTTATGCACGATATATTGTGTATGCTAAAAACAACTTATAAACAAATAAAAAAATATTAATTACCTAAATCCACAGCCGGGAAAGTTAATGATGGTTTTAAACTTATATAATTTTAGTAAAGTATTTTTTTTTTTCAAATAAATTAAAAGGTATGTTATTACACATCTTTAATACATTAATTAAAATAAATAAAAAAAAGACCAAAATGACCGGGTTTGGCTAATAAGTCGCCAGTTTAGTTGAGATCTTAGCCAGATGGCTAAGAAGTCCGTTGATTGGCCTAGAAGTATCCAAATTAGCAAAGTACTCAGCAAGTTGGCAATGAAATAAGCCAGTTGGCTGAGAAGTCACTAGGTTATCTGAGAATTTAGCCGATTGGCTAAGAAGTCAGCAGGTTATCTGATAACTTAGCCGGTCGGCTAATAAGTCACCGGGTTATCTTATATCTTAGCCGGTTGGCTATGAAGTCGCCAGGATTGGCCAAATCCACTAGGTTTTGCCGAGAACTCCCACATATAGGATTTGTTGACGACAGGTTAGCTGAGAACTCAGTTAGTTGGCTATGAAGTAAGCCAGTTGGCTAAGAAGTCAGCAGGTTGGCCGAGAAGTCACCAGTTTAGGCCAACATCGCCATGGCTAAAAAACCAGTCGGTGGCATAGAATAATCCAGGTTAGCAGAGAACTTAGCTAGTCGGCTAAGAAGTCACAAGGTTATCTGATAACTTAGCCGGTCGGCTAATAAGTCACCGGGTTATCTTATATCTTAGCTGGTAGGCTAAGAAGTCCGTCGATTGGCCTAGAAGTATCCAAATTAGCTAAGTACTCAGCGAATTGGCTATGAAGTCAGTCAGTTGGCCAAGAAGTCAGCAGGTTGACCGCGAAATCACCAGTATAGGCAAAAATCGTAAAAACCACGATGATTTACGAATATTAATTTGTAGTTTTAAAACGTTTAATATTATTAATTGGTGGTATGTATGATAAATATATTTAAAAAAAATCTTTTAATAATAATAATAATAATAATAATTATATATAAGTATAAAATATATATAAAACTATAATATTATTAGGTATAACTCAGTATAAGTAGGTACCTACGTTTTACGTTGTTGACGATAATATTGTGACATTAAAATATTATAAATTTTATATTTTCTACCCGCTAAAATGGTCAAAACAAGAATCCAAAAATACCACTGAAAAGTAACTGAGATTCTAATATACTATTAAATAATGTCATACAAAAATATCGAAAATAAAACAATTTTATTATAAATAAATTTCTAAAGTTTTAAATCAGTAAGGGGAAGAACGGGACAAAATGCGTTCCGCATAACTTTTGTCTGGACAACAGGATACGAAAATTACGAAACGTTTTTCTTTTTCATATAATGTACCCATACTATCAATTACCATACATTTTGTTATCATAAAACTATCATACAATTATTATTTTTGTTTCTAATAACAGTTTGTGTAAAATTGTATTACCTATTCTAAATTAAATAAATAAAAAAAAAATATCTTATAATATAATAGTCCATTATAGGTATGGTCCAAAAGGTCGGAGACTCCGGGGTTGGGTCACTGATTCCAATATAACTTCATTATTATTATTTGGTACATGCACGACGATTTTTTTTCACTAAAACTACAAATATTACTAATTTATGGTAAGTATTAAAAAATACTTACTTCTGTTATCATCATCGTCATTCATCACTACCCTCTCTTTAAATTTCATTACAACTGCAACAACTTCACTAGGCTCTATTGCAGGTTTTCTTCCAACCATTTTGAAAATGCACTTTAATGTAGCCATATAAAAAATAGCTCAAACAGTCACAATATTCAAATAGTATAAACTACAGAAAAGAGTTGTTATACGATTGACTGGTTTAAGCAAAATTAAATAAACCCGAAACGAAAATTAATTAAATGGATATAAAAATAGACACAATGTTGTAATGCAAGAATCTAAAAATAATATTTACGACAAAAATATACTAATATCAGTATACTATAATAAATCTTATTAACGTTTAATTTTCCAACACAAACATCACGTAGGTATAATACTAATATAGATATTGTTATACTTCAAGTAAGAAAGTTATGCACGTTATACTGTGTATATAATTAAAAACAACTTATAAATAAATAAAATAATATAATTACCTAGATCCACGGCTGGGCAAGTTAATGATAGTTTTTTACTTATATAATTTAAGTAAAGTATTTTTTTTTCAATTAAATTAAAAGTTATGTTATTACACATCTTTAATACATCAATTAAATTAAAATAAGGTTAACAATTACTATTAATTTAACTTGACTTTAAAAATTTAACTTAAGTGTAAAAGGTGCTTACTGTATTGTTTTACATTTATAAACAAATTCCAAAAATGGTCATACAAATTAATACAAATGGCGTTTAATTGTTTCGCATAGAAAAAACTAGAATATTCCAAATAGGATGGGCAGGGGGACATGGGAAAATTGGTTTTTCTATTATAACTCGGGAGGGGGTCGCATACAAATTCCAAAAATGGTCATACAAATTCATACGAATAGCGTTTAATTGTTTCGCGTAGGAAAAAGTAGAAAATTCCGATACAAATTCATACAAATAGCGTTAAAATAATGACAATCCAAGATATTCGATTCATTACATATTACGCGGAATGGGTCATAAACCTCACAGACGCATTTTACTAATATAAATATTGTTGTATTTCAAGTAAATATAGGTTATGCACGATATATTGTGTATGCTAAAAACAACTTATAAACAAATAAAAAAATATTAATTACCTAAATCCACAGCCGGGAAAGTTAATGATGGTTTTAAACTTATATAATTTTAGTAAAGTATTTTTTTTTTTCAAATAAATTAAAAGGTATGTTATTACACATCTTTAATACATTAATTAAAATAAATAAAAAAAAGACCAAAATGACCGGGTTTGGCTAATAAGTCGCCAGTTTAGTTGAGATCTTAGCCAGATGGCTAAGAAGTCCGTTGATTGGCCTAGAAGTATCCAAATTAGCTAAGTACTCAGCAAGTTGGTTATGAAGGACTTCAGTTGGCCAAGAAGTCAGCAGGTTGGCCGAGAAATCACCAGTTTAGACAAAATTCGTAAAAACCACGATGATTTACGAATATTAATTTGTAGTTTTAAAACGTTTAATATTATTAATTGGTGGTATGTATGATAAATATATTTAAAAAAAATCTTTTAATAATAATAATAATAATAATAATTATATATAAGTATAAAATATATATAAAAATATAATATTATTAGGTATAACTCAGTATAAGTAGGTACCTACGTTTTACGTTGTTGACGATAATATTGTGACATTAAAATATTATAAATTTTATATTTTCTACCCGCTAAAATGGTCAAAACAAGAATCTAAAAATACCACTGAAAAGTAACTGAGATTCTAATATACTATTAAATAATGTCATACAAAATTTTACTAATATAAATATTGTTGTATTTCAAGTAAATATAGGTTATGCACGATATATTGTGTATGCTAAAAACAACTTATAAACAAATAAAAAAATATTAATTACCTAAATCCACAGCCGGGAAAGTTAATGATGGTTTTAAACTTATATAATTTTAGTAAAGTATTTTTTTTTTTCAAATAAATTAAAAGGTATGTTATTACACATCTTTAATACATTAATTAAAATAAATAAAAAAAAGACCAAAATGACCGGGTTTGGCTAATAAGTCGCCAGTTTAGTTGAGATCTTAGCCAGATGGCTAAGAAGTCCGTTGATTGGCCTAGAAGTATCCAAATTAGCAAAGTACTCAGCAAGTTGGCAATGAAATAAGCCAGTTGGCTGAGAAGTCACTAGGTTATCTGAGAATTTAGCCGATTGGCTAAGAAGTCAGCAGGTTATCTGATAACTTAGCCGGTCGGCTAATAAGTCACCGGGTTATCTTATATCTTAGCCGGTTGGCTAAGAAGTCACCAGGATTGGCCAAATCCACTAGGTTTTGCCGAGAACTCCCACATATAGGATTTGTTGACGACAGGTTAGCTGAGAACTCAGTTAGTTGGCTATGAAGTAAGCCAGTTGGCTGAGAAGTCACTAGGTTAACTCAGCCGGTCGGCTAAGAAGTCAGCAGGTTGGCCGAGAAGTCACCAGTTTAGGCCAACATCGCCATGGCTAAAAAACCAGTCGGTGGCATAGAATAATCCAGGTTAGCAGAGAACTTAGCTAGTCGGCTAAGAAGTCACAAGGTTATCTGATAACTTAGCCGGTCGGCTAATAAGTCACCGGGTTATCTTATATCTTAGCTGGTAGGCTAAGAAGTCCGTCGATTGGCCTAGAAGTATCCAAATTAGCTAAGTACTCAGCGAATTGGCTATGAAGTCAGTCATTTGGCCAAGAAGTCAGCAGGTTGACCGCGAAATCACCAGTATAGGCAAAAATCGTAAAAACCACGATGATTTACGAATATTAATTTGTAGTTTTAAAACGTTTAATATTATTAATTGGTGGTATGTATGATAAATATATTTAAAAAAAATCTTTTAATAATAATAATAATAATAATAATTATATATAAGTATAAAATATATATAAAAATATAATATTATTAGGTATAACTCAGTATAAGTAGGTACCTACGTTTTACGTTGTTGACGATAATATTGTGACATTAAAATATTATAAATTTTATATTTTCTACCCGCTAAAATGGTCAAAACAAGAATCCAAAAATACCACTGAAAAGTAACTGAGATTCTAATATACTATTAAATAATGTCATACAAAAATATCGAAAATAAAACAATTTTATTATAAATAAATTTCTAAAGTTTTAAATCAGTAAGGGGAAGAACGGGACAAAATGCGTTCCGCATAACTTTTGTCTGGACAACAGGATACGAAAATTACGAAACGTTTTTCTTTTTCATATAATGTACCCATACTATCAATTACCATACATTTTGTTATCATAAAACTATCATACAATTATTATTTTTGTTTCTAATAACAGTTTGTGTAAAATTGTATTACCTATTCTAAATTAAATAAATAAAAAAAAAATATCTTATAATATAATAGTCCATTATAGGTATGGTCCAAAAGGTCGGAGACTCCGGGGTTGGGTCACTGATTCCAATATAACTTCATTATTATTATTTGGTACATGCACGACGATTTTTTTTCACTAAAACTACAAATATTACTAATTTATGGTAAGTATTAAAAAATACTTACTTCTGTTATCATCATCGTCATTCATCACTACCCTCTCTTTAAATTTCATTACAACTGCAACAACTTCACTAGGCTCTATTGCAGGTTTTCTTCCAACCATTTTGAAAATGCACTTTAATGTAGCCATATAAAAAATAGCTCAAACAGTCACAATATTCAAATAGTATAAACTACAGAAAAGAGTTGTTATACGATTGACTGGTTTAAGCAAAATTAAATAAACCCGAAACGAAAATTAATTAAATGGATATAAAAATAGACACAATGTTGTAATGCAAGAATCTAAAAATAATATTTACGACAAAAATATACTAATATCAGTATACTATAATAAATCTTATTAACGTTTAATTTTCCAACACAAACATCACGTAGGTATAATACTAATATAGATATTGTTGTACTTCAAGTAAGAAAGTTATGCACGTTATACTGTGTATATAATTAAAAACAACTTATAAATAAATAAAATAATATAATTACCTAGATCCACGGCTGGGCAAGTTAATGATAGTTTTTTACTTATATAATTTAAGTAAAGTATTTTTTTTTCAATTAAATTAAAAGTTATGTTATTACACATCTTTAATACATCAATTAAATTAAAATAAGGTTAACAATTACTATTAATTTAACTTGACTTTAAAAATTTAACTTAAGTGTAAAAGGTGCTTACTGTATTGTTTTACATTTATAAACAAATTCCAAAAATGGTCATACAAATTAATACAAATGGCGTTTAATTGTTTCGCATAGAAAAAACTAGAATATTCCAAATAGGATGGGCAGGGGGACATGGGAAAATTGGTTTTTCTATTATAACTCGGGAGGGGGTCGCATACAAATTCCAAAAATGGTCATACAAATTCATACGAATAGCGTTTAATTGTTTCGCGTAGGAAAAAGTAGAAAATTCCGATACAAATTCATACAAATAGCGTTAAAATAATGACAATCCAAGATATTCGATTCATTACATATTACGCGGAATGGGTCATAAACCTCACAGACGCATTTTACTAATATAAATATTGTTGTATTTCAAGTAAATATAGGTTATGCACGATATATTGTGTATGCTAAAAACAACTTATAAACAAATAAAAAAATATTAATTACCTAAATCCACAGCCGGGAAAGTTAATGATGGTTTTAAACTTATATAATTTTAGTAAAGTATTTTTTTTTTTCAAATAAATTAAAAGGTATGTTATTACACATCTTTAATACATTAATTAAAATAAATAAAAAAAAGACCAAAATGACCGGGTTTGGCTAATAAGTCGCCAGTTTAGTTGAGATCTTAGCCAGATGGCTAAGAAGTCCGTTGATTGGCCTAGAAGTATCCAAATTAGCAAAGTACTCAGCAAGTTGGCAATGAAATAAGCCAGTTGGCTGAGAAGTCACTAGGTTATCTGAGAATTTAGCCGATTGGCTAAGAAGTCAGCAGGTTATCTGATAACTTAGCCGGTCGGCTAATAAGTCACCGGGTTATCTTATATCTTAGCTGATAGGCTAAGAAGTCCGTCGATTGGCCTAGAAGTATCCAAATTAGCTAAGTACTCAGCAAGTTGGTTATGAAGGACTTCAGTTGGCCAAGAAGTCAGCAGGTTGGCCGAGAAATCACCAGTTTAGACAAAATTCGTAAAAACCACGATGATTTACGAATATTAATTTGTAGTTTTAAAACGTTTAATATTATTAATTGGTGGTATGTATGATAAATATATTTAAAAAAAATCTTTTAATAATAATAATAATAATAATAATTATATATAAGTATAAAATATATATAAAAATATAATATTATTAGGTATAACTCAGTATAAGTAGGTACCTACGTTTTACGTTGTTGACGATAATATTGTGACATTAAAATATTATAAATTTTATATTTTCTACCCGCTAAAATGGTCAAAACAAGAATCCAAAAATACCACTGAAAAGTAACTGAGATTCTAATATACTATTAAATAATGTCATACAAAATTTTACTAATATAAATATTGTTGTATTTCAAGTAAATATAGGTTATGCACGATATATTGTGTATGCTAAAAACAACTTATAAACAAATAAAAAAATATTAATTACCTAAATCCACAGCCGGGAAAGTTAATGATGGTTTTAAACTTATATAATTTTAGTAAAGTATTTTTTTTTTTCAAATAAATTAAAAGGTATGTTATTACACATCTTTAATACATTAATTAAAATAAATAAAAAAAAGACCAAAATGACCGGGTTTGGCTAATAAGTCGCCAGTTTAGTTGAGATCTTAGCCAGATGGCTAAGAAGTCCGTTGATTGGCCTAGAAGTATCCAAATTAGCAAAGTACTCAGCAAGTTGGCAATGAAATAAGCCAGTTGGCTGAGAAGTCACTAGGTTATCTGAGAATTTAGCCGATTGGCTAAGAAGTCAGCAGGTTATCTGATAACTTAGCCGGTCGGCTAATAAGTCACCGGGTTATCTTATATCTTAGCCGGTTGGCTAAGAAGTCACCAGGATTGGCCAAATCCACTAGGTTTTGCCGAGAACTCCCACATATAGGATTTGTTGACGACAGGTTAGCTGAGAACTCAGTTAGTTGGCTATGAAGTAAGCCAGTTGGCTGAGAAGTCACTAGGTTAACTCAGCCGGTCGGCTAAGAAGTCAGCAGGTTGGCCGAGAAGTCACCAGTTTAGGCCAACATCGCCATGGCTAAAAAACCAGTCGGTGGCATAGAATAATCCAGGTTAGCAGAGAACTTAGCTAGTCGGCTAAGAAGTCACAAGGTTATCTGATAACTTAGCCGGTCGGCTAATAAGTCACCGGGTTATCTTATATCTTAGCTGGTAGGCTAAGAAGTCCGTCGATTGGCCTAGAAGTATCCAAATTAGCTAAGTACTCAGCGAATTGGCTATGAAGTCAGTCAGTTGGCCAAGAAGTCAGCAGGTTGACCGCGAAATCACCAGTATAGGCAAAAATCGTAAAAACCACGATGATTTACGAATATTAATTTGTAGTTTTAAAACGTTTAATATTATTAATTGGTGGTATGTATGATAAATATATTTAAAAAAAATCTTTTAATAATAATAATAATAATAATAATTATATATAAGTATAAAATATATATAAAACTATAATATTATTAGGTATAACTCAGTATAAGTAGGTACCTACGTTTTACGTTGTTGACGATAATATTGTGACATTAAAATATTATAAATTTTATATTTTCTACCCGCTAAAATGGTCAAAACAAGAATCCAAAAATACCACTGAAAAGTAACTGAGATTCTAATATACTATTAAATAATGTCATACAAAAATATTGAAAATAAAACAATTTTATTATAAATAAATTTCTAAAGTTTTAAATCAGTAAGGGGAAGAACGGGACAAAATGCGTTCCTCATAACTTTTGTCTGGACAACAGGATACGAAAATTACGAAACGTTTTTCTTTTTCATATAATGTACCCATACTATCAATTACCATACATTTTGTTATCATAAAACTATCATACAATTATTATTTTTGTTTCTAATAACAGTTTGTGTAAAATTGTATTACCTATTCTAAATTAAATAAATAAAAAAAAAATATCTTATAATATAATAGTCCATTATAGGTATGGTCCAAAAGGTCGGAGACTCCGGGGTTGGGTCACTGATTCCAATATAACTTCATTATTATTATTTGGTACATGCACGACGATTTTTTTTCACTAAAACTACAAATATTACTAATTTATGGTAAGTATTAAAAAATACTTACTTCTGTTATCATCATCGTCATTCATCACTACCCTCTCTTTAAATTTCATTACAACTGCAACAACTTCACTAGGCTCTATTGCAGGTTTTCTTCCAACCATTTTGAAAATGCACTTTAATGTAGCCATATAAAAAATAGCTCAAACAGTCACAATATTCAAATAGTATAAACTACAGAAAAGAGTTGTTATACGATTGACTGGTTTAAGCAAAATTAAATAAACCCGAAACGAAAATTAATTAAATGGATATAAAAATAGACACAATGTTGTAATGCAAGAATCTAAAAATAATATTTACGACAAAAATATACTAATATCAGTATACTATAATAAATCTTATTAACGTTTAATTTTCCAACACAAACATCACGTAGGTATAATACTAATATAGATATTGTTGTACTTCAAGTAAGAAAGTTATGCACGTTATACTGTGTATATAATTAAAAACAACTTATAAATAAATAAAATAATATAATTACCTAGATCCACGGCTGGGCAAGTTAATGATAGTTTTTTACTTATATAATTTAAGTAAAGTATTTTTTTTTCAATTAAATTAAAAGTTATGTTATTACACATCTTTAATACATCAATTAAATTAAAATAAGGTTAACAATTACTATTAATTTAACTTGACTTTAAAAATTTAACTTAAGTGTAAAAGGTGCTTACTGTATTGTTTTACATTTATAAACAAATTCCAAAAATGGTCATACAAATTAATACAAATGGCGTTTAATTGTTTCGCATAGAAAAAACTAGAATATTCCAAATAGGATGGGCAGGGGGACATGGGAAAATTGGTTTTTCTATTATAACTCGGGAGGGGGTCGCATACAAATTCCAAAAATGGTCATACAAATTCATACGAATAGCGTTTAATTGTTTCGCGTAGGAAAAAGTAGAAAATTCCGATACAAATTCATACAAATAGCGTTAAAATAATGACAATCCAAGATATTCGATTCATTACATATTACGCGGAATGGGTCATAAACCTCACAGACGCATTTTACTAATATAAATATTGTTGTATTTCAAGTAAATATAGGTTATGCACGATATATTGTGTATGCTAAAAACAACTTATAAACAAATAAAAAAATATTAATTACCTAAATCCACAGCCGGGAAAGTTAATGATGGTTTTAAACTTATATAATTTTAGTAAAGTATTTTTTTTTTTCAAATAAATTAAAAGGTATGTTATTACACATCTTTAATACATTAATTAAAATAAATAAAAAAAAGACCAAAATGACCGGGTTTGGCTAATAAGTCGCCAGTTTAGTTGAGATCTTAGCCAGATGGCTAAGAAGTCCGTTGATTGGCCTAGAAGTATCCAAATTAGCAAAGTACTCAGCAAGTTGGCAATGAAATAAGCCAGTTGGCTGAGAAGTCACTAGGTTATCTGAGAATTTAGCCGATTGGCTAAGAAGTCAGCAGGTTATCTGATAACTTAGCCGGTCGGCTAATAAGTCACCGGGTTATCTTATATCTTAGCTGATAGGCTAAGAAGTCCGTCGATTGGCCTAGAAGTATCCAAATTAGCTAAGTACTCAGCAAGTTGGTTATGAAGGACTTCAGTTGGCCAAGAAGTCAGCAGGTTGGCCGAGAAATCACCAGTTTAGACAAAATTCGTAAAAACCACGATGATTTACGAATATTAATTTGTAGTTTTAAAACGTTTAATATTATTAATTGGTGGTATGTATGATAAATATATTTAAAAAAAATCTTTTAATAATAATAATAATAATAATAATTATATATAAGTATAAAATATATATAAAAATATAATATTATTAGGTATAACTCAGTATAAGTAGGTACCTACGTTTTACGTTGTTGACGATAATATTGTGACATTAAAATATTATAAATTTTATATTTTCTACTCGCTAAAATGGTCAAAACAAGAATCCAAAAATACCACTGAAAAGTAACTGAGATTCTAATATACTATTAAATAATGTCATACAAAATTTTACTAATATAAATATTGTTGTATTTCAAGTAAATATAGGTTATGCACGATATATTGTGTATGCTAAAAACAACTTATAAACAAATAAAAAAATATTAATTACCTAAATCCACAGCCGGGAAAGTTAATGATGGTTTTAAACTTATATAATTTTAGTAAAGTATTTTTTTTTTTCAAATAAATTAAAAGGTATGTTATTACACATCTTTAATACATTAATTAAAATAAATAAAAAAAAGACCAAAATGACCGGGTTTGGCTAATAAGTCGCCAGTTTAGTTGAGATCTTAGCCAGATGGCTAAGAAGTCCGTTGATTGGCCTAGAAGTATCCAAATTAGCAAAGTACTCAGCAAGTTGGCAATGAAATAAGCCAGTTGGCTGAGAAGTCACTAGGTTATCTGAGAATTTAGCCGATTGGCTAAGAAGTCAGCAGGTTATCTGATAACTTAGCCGGTCGGCTAATAAGTCACCGGGTTATCTTATATCTTAGCTGATAGGCTAAGAAGTCCGTCGATTGGCCTAGAAGTATCCAAATTAGCTAAGTACTCAGCAAGTTGGTTATGAAGGACTTCAGTTGGCCAAGAAGTCAGCAGGTTGGCCGAGAAATCACCAGTTTAGACAAAATTCGTAAAAACCACGATGATTTACGAATATTAATTTGTAGTTTTAAAACGTTTAATATTATTAATTGGTGGTATGTATGATAAATATATTTAAAAAAAATCTTTTAATAATAATAATAATAATAATAATTATATATAAGTATAAAATATATATAAAAATATAATATTATTAGGTATAACTCAGTATAAGTAGGTACCTACGTTTTACGTTGTTGACGATAATATTGTGACATTAAAATATTATAAATTTTATATTTTCTACCCGCTAAAATGGTCAAAACAAGAATCCAAAAATACCACTGAAAAGTAACTGAGATTCTAATATACTATTAAATAATGTCATACAAAATTTTACTAATATAAATATTGTTGTATTTCAAGTAAATATAGGTTATGCACGATATATTGTGTATGCTAAAAACAACTTATAAACAAATAAAAAAATATTAATTACCTAAATCCACAGCCGGGAAAGTTAATGATGGTTTTAAACTTATATAATTTTAGTAAAGTATTTTTTTTTTTCAAATAAATTAAAAGGTATGTTATTACACATCTTTAATACATTAATTAAAATAAATAAAAAAAAGACCAAAATGACCGGGTTTGGCTAATAAGTCGCCAGTTTAGTTGAGATCTTAGCCAGATGGCTAAGAAGTCCGTTGATTGGCCTAGAAGTATCCAAATTAGCAAAGTACTCAGCAAGTTGGCAATGAAATAAGCCAGTTGGCTGAGAAGTCACTAGGTTATCTGAGAATTTAGCCGATTGGCTAAGAAGTCAGCAGGTTATCTGATAACTTAGCCGGTCGGCTAATAAGTCACCGGGTTATCTTATATCTTAGCCGGTTGGCTAAGAAGTCACCAGGATTGGCCAAATCCACTAGGTTTTGCCGAGAACTCCCACATATAGGATTTGTTGACGACAGGTTAGCTGAGAACTCAGTTAGTTGGCTATGAAGTAAGCCAGTTGGCTGAGAAGTCACTAGGTTAACTCAGCCGGTCGGCTAAGAAGTCAGCAGGTTGGCCGAGAAGTCACCAGTTTAGGCCAACATCGCCATGGCTAAAAAACCAGTCGGTGGCATAGAATAATCCAGGTTAGCAGAGAACTTAGCTAGTCGGCTAAGAAGTCACAAGGTTATCTGATAACTTAGCCGGTCGGCTAATAAGTCACCGGGTTATCTTATATCTTAGCTGGTAGGCTAAGAAGTCCGTCGATTGGCCTAGAAGTATCCAAATTAGCTAAGTACTCAGCGAATTGGCTATGAAGTCAGTCAGTTGGCCAAGAAGTCAGCAGGTTGACCGCGAAATCACCAGTATAGGCAAAAATCGTAAAAACCACGATGATTTACGAATATTAATTTGTAGTTTTAAAACGTTTAATATTATTAATTGGTGGTATGTATGATAAATATATTTAAAAAAAATCTTTTAATAATAATAATAATAATAATAATTATATATAAGTATAAAATATATATAAAACTATAATATTATTAGGTATAACTCAGTATAAGTAGGTACCTACGTTTTACGTTGTTGACGATAATATTGTGACATTAAAATATTATAAATTTTATATTTTCTACCCGCTAAAATGGTCAAAACAAGAATCCAAAAATACCACTGAAAAGTAACTGAGATTCTAATATACTATTAAATAATGTCATACAAAAATATCGAAAATAAAACAATTTTATTATAAATAAATTTCTAAAGTTTTAAATCAGTAAGGGGAAGAACGGGACAAAATGCGTTCCGCATAACTTTTGTCTGGACAACAGGATACGAAAATTACGAAACGTTTTTCTTTTTCATATAATGTACCCATACTATCAATTACCATACATTTTGTTATCATAAAACTATCATACAATTATTATTTTTGTTTCTAATAACAGTTTGTGTAAAATTGTATTACCTATTCTAAATTAAATAAATAAAAAAAAAATATCTTATAATATAATAGTCCATTATAGGTATGGTCCAAAAGGTCGGAGACTCCGGGGTTGGGTCACTGATTCCAATATAACTTCATTATTATTATTTGGTACATGCACGACGATTTTTTTTCACTAAAACTACAAATATTACTAATTTATGGTAAGTATTAAAAAATACTTACTTCTGTTATCATCATCGTCATTCATCACTACCCTCTCTTTAAATTTCATTACAACTGCAACAACTTCACTAGGCTCTATTGCAGGTTTTCTTCCAACCATTTTGAAAATGCACTTTAATGTAGCCATATAAAAAATAGCTCAAACAGTCACAATATTCAAATAGTATAAACTACAGAAAAGAGTTGTTATACGATTGACTGGTTTAAGCAAAATTAAATAAACCCGAAACGAAAATTAATTAAATGGATATAAAAATAGACACAATGTTGTAATGCAAGAATCTAAAAATAATATTTACGACAAAAATATACTAATATCAGTATACTATAATAAATCTTATTAACGTTTAATTTTCCAACACAAACATCACGTAGGTATAATACTAATATAGATATTGTTGTACTTCAAGTAAGAAAGTTATGCACGTTATACTGTGTATATAATTAAAAACAACTTATAAATAAATAAAATAATATAATTACCTAGATCCACGGCTGGGCAAGTTAATGATAGTTTTTTACTTATATAATTTAAGTAAAGTATTTTTTTTTCAATTAAATTAAAAGTTATGTTATTACACATCTTTAATACATCAATTAAATTAAAATAAGGTTAACAATTACTATTAATTTAACTTGACTTTAAAAATTTAACTTAAGTGTAAAAGGTGCTTACTGTATTGTTTTACATTTATAAACAAATTCCAAAAATGGTCATACAAATTAATACAAATGGCGTTTAATTGTTTCGCATAGAAAAAACTAGAATATTCCAAATAGGATGGGCAGGGGGACATGGGAAAATTGGTTTTTCTATTATAACTCGGGAGGGGGTCGCATACAAATTCCAAAAATGGTCATACAAATTCATACGAATAGCGTTTAATTGTTTCGCGTAGGAAAAAGTAGAAAATTCCGATACAAATTCATACAAATAGCGTTAAAATAATGACAATCCAAGATATTCGATTCATTACATATTACGCGGAATGGGTCATAAACCTCACAGACGCATTTTACTAATATAAATATTGTTGTATTTCAAGTAAATATAGGTTATGCACGATATATTGTGTATGCTAAAAACAACTTATAAACAAATAAAAAAATATTAATTACCTAAATCCACAGCCGGGAAAGTTAATGATGGTTTTAAACTTATATAATTTTAGTAAAGTATTTTTTTTTTTCAAATAAATTAAAAGGTATGTTATTACACATCTTTAATACATTAATTAAAATAAATAAAAAAAAGACCAAAATGACCGGGTTTGGCTAATAAGTCGCCAGTTTAGTTGAGATCTTAGCCAGATGGCTAAGAAGTCCGTTGATTGGCCTAGAAGTATCCAAATTAGCAAAGTACTCAGCAAGTTGGCAATGAAATAAGCCAGTTGGCTGAGAAGTCACTAGGTTATCTGAGAATTTAGCCGATTGGCTAAGAAGTCAGCAGGTTATCTGATAACTTAGCCGGTCGGCTAATAAGTCACCGGGTTATCTTATATCTTAGCTGATAGGCTAAGAAGTCCGTCGATTGGCCTAGAAGTATCCAAATTAGCTAAGTACTCAGCAAGTTGGTTATGAAGGACTTCAGTTGGCCAAGAAGTCAGCAGGTTGGCCGAGAAATCACCAGTTTAGACAAAATTCGTAAAAACCACGATGATTTACGAATATTAATTTGTAGTTTTAAAACGTTTAATATTATTAATTGGTGATATGTATGATAAATATATTTAAAAAAAATCTTTTAATAATAATAATAATAATAATAATTATATATAAGTATAAAATATATATAAAAATATAATATTATTAGGTATAACTCAGTATAAGTAGGTACCTACGTTTTACGTTGTTGACGATAATATTGTGACATTAAAATATTATAAATTTTATATTTTCTACCCGCTAAAATGGTCAAAACAAGAATCCAAAAATACCACTGAAAAGTAACTGAGATTCTAATATACTATTAAATAATGTCATACAAAATTTTACTAATATAAATATTGTTGTATTTCAAGTAAATATAGGTTATGCACGATATATTGTGTATGCTAAAAACAACTTATAAACAAATAAAAAAATATTAATTACCTAAATCCACAGCCGGGAAAGTTAATGATGGTTTTAAACTTATATAATTTTAGTAAAGTATTTTTTTTTTTCAAATAAATTAAAAGGTATGTTATTACACATCTTTAATACATTAATTAAAATAAATAAAAAAAAGACCAAAATGACCGGGTTTGGCTAATAAGTCGCCAGTTTAGTTGAGATCTTAGCCAGATGGCTAAGAAGTCCGTTGATTGGCCTAGAAGTATCCAAATTAGCAAAGTACTCAGCAAGTTGGCAATGAAATAAGCCAGTTGGCTGAGAAGTCACTAGGTTATCTGAGAATTTAGCCGATTGGCTAAGAAGTCAGCAGGTTATCTGATAACTTAGCCGGTCGGCTAATAAGTCACCGGGTTATCTTATATCTTAGCTGATAGGCTAAGAAGTCCGTCGATTGGCCTAGAAGTATCCAAATTAGCTAAGTACTCAGCAAGTTGGTTATGAAGGACTTCAGTTGGCCAAGAAGTCAGCAGGTTGGCCGAGAAATCACCAGTTTAGACAAAATTCGTAAAAACCACGATGATTTACGAATATTAATTTGTAGTTTTAAAACGTTTAATATTATTAATTGGTGGTATGTATGATAAATATATTTAAAAAAAATCTTTTAATAATAATAATAATAATAATAATTATATATAAGTATAAAATATATATAAAAATATAATATTATTAGGTATAACTCAGTATAAGTAGGTACCTACGTTTTACGTTGTTGACGATAATATTGTGACATTAAAATATTATAAATTTTATATTTTCTACCCGCTAAAATGGTCAAAACAAGAATCCAAAAATACCACTGAAAAGTAACTGAGATTCTAATATACTATTAAATAATGTCATACAAAATTTTACTAATATAAATATTGTTGTATTTCAAGTAAATATAGGTTATGCACGATATATTGTGTATGCTAAAAACAACTTATAAACAAATAAAAAAATATTAATTACCTAAATCCACAGCCGGGAAAGTTAATGATGGTTTTAAACTTATATAATTTTAGTAAAGTATTTTTTTTTTTCAAATAAATTAAAAGGTATGTTATTACACATCTTTAATACATTAATTAAAATAAATAAAAAAAAGACCAAAATGACCGGGTTTGGCTAATAAGTCGCCAGTTTAGTTGAGATCTTAGCCAGATGGCTAAGAAGTCCGTTGATTGGCCTAGAAGTATCCAAATTAGCAAAGTACTCAGCAAGTTGGCAATGAAATAAGCCAGTTGGCTGAGAAGTCACTAGGTTATCTGAGAATTTAGCCGATTGGCTAAGAAGTCAGCAGGTTATCTGATAACTTAGCCGGTCGGCTAATAAGTCACCGGGTTATCTTATATCTTAGCTGATAGGCTAAGAAGTCCGTCGATTGGCCTAGAAGTATCCAAATTAGCTAAGTACTCAGCAAGTTGGTTATGAAGGACTTCAGTTGGCCAAGAAGTCAGCAGGTTGGCCGAGAAATCACCAGTTTAGACAAAATTCGTAAAAACCACGATGATTTACGAATATTAATTTGTAGTTTTAAAACGTTTAATATTATTAATTGGTGATATGTATGATAAATATATTTAAAAAAAATCTTTTAATAATAATAATAATAATAATAATTATATATAAGTATAAAATATATATAAAAATATAATATTATTAGGTATAACTCAGTATAAGTAGGTACCTACGTTTTACGTTGTTGACGATAATATTGTGACATTAAAATATTATAAATTTTATATTTTCTACCCGCTAAAATGGTCAAAACAAGAATCCAAAAATACCACTGAAAAGTAACTGAGATTCTAATATACTATTAAATAATGTCATACAAAATTTTACTAATATAAATATTGTTGTATTTCAAGTAAATATAGGTTATGCACGATATATTGTGTATGCTAAAAACAACTTATAAACAAATAAAAAAATATTAATTACCTAAATCCACAGCCGGGAAAGTTAATGATGGTTTTAAACTTATATAATTTTAGTAAAGTATTTTTTTTTTTCAAATAAATTAAAAGGTATGTTATTACACATCTTTAATACATTAATTAAAATAAATAAAAAAAAGACCAAAATGACCGGGTTTGGCTAATAAGTCGCCAGTTTAGTTGAGATCTTAGCCAGATGGCTAAGAAGTCCGTTGATTGGCCTAGAAGTATCCAAATTAGCAAAGTACTCAGCAAGTTGGCAATGAAATAAGCCAGTTGGCTGAGAAGTCACTAGGTTATCTGAGAATTTAGCCGATTGGCTAAGAAGTCAGCAGGTTATCTGATAACTTAGCCGGTCGGCTAATAAGTCACCGGGTTATCTTATATCTTAGCTGATAGGCTAAGAAGTCCGTCGATTGGCCTAGAAGTATCCAAATTAGCTAAGTACTCAGCAAGTTGGTTATGAAGGACTTCAGTTGGCCAAGAAGTCAGCAGGTTGGCCGAGAAATCACCAGTTTAGACAAAATTCGTAAAAACCACGATGATTTACGAATATTAATTTGTAGTTTTAAAACGTTTAATATTATTAATTGGTGGTATGTATGATAAATATATTTAAAAAAAATCTTTTAATAATAATAATAATAATAATAATTATATATAAGTATAAAATATATATAAAAATATAATATTATTAGGTATAACTCAGTATAAGTAGGTACCTACGTTTTACGTTGTTGACGATAATATTGTGACATTAAAATATTATAAATTTTATATTTTCTACCCGCTAAAATGGTCAAAACAAGAATCCAAAAATACCACTGAAAAGTAACTGAGATTCTAATATACTATTAAATAATGTCATACAAAATTTTACTAATATAAATATTGTTGTATTTCAAGTAAATATAGGTTATGCACGATATATTGTGTATGCTAAAAACAACTTATAAACAAATAAAAAAATATTAATTACCTAAATCCACAGCCGGGAAAGTTAATGATGGTTTTAAACTTATATAATTTTAGTAAAGTATTTTTTTTTTTCAAATAAATTAAAAGGTATGTTATTACACATCTTTAATACATTAATTAAAATAAATAAAAAAAAAACCAAAATGACCGGGTTTGGCTAATAAGTCGCCAGTTTAGTTGAGATCTTAGCCAGATGGCTAAGAAGTCCGTTGATTGGCTTAGAAGTATCCAAATTAGCAAAGTACTCAGCAAGTTGGCAATGAAATAAGCCAGTTGGCTGAGAAGTCACTAGGTTATCTGAGAATTTAGCCGATTGGCTAAGAAGTCAGCAGGTTATCTGATAACTTAGCCGGTCGGCTAATAAGTCACCGGGTTATCTTATATCTTAGCTGATAGGCTAAGAAGTCCGTCGATTGGCCTAGAAGTATCCAAATTAGCTAAGTACTCAGCAAGTTGGTTATGAAGGACTTCAGTTGGCCAAGAAGTCAGCAGGTTGGCCGAGAAATCACCAGTTTAGACAAAATTCGTAAAAACCACGATGATTTACGAATATTAATTTGTAGTTTTAAAACGTTTAATATTATTAATTGGTGGTATGTATGATAAATATATTTAAAAAAAATCTTTTAATAATAATAATAATAATTATATATAAGTATAAAATATATATAAAAATATAATATTATTAGGTATAACTCAGTATAAGTAGGTACCTACGTTTTACGTTGTTGACGATAATATTGTGACATTAAAATATTATAAATTTTATATTTTGTACCCGCTAAAATGGTCAAAACAAGAATCCAAAAATACCACTGAAAAGTAACTGAGATTCTAATATACTATTAAATAATGTCATACAAAATTTTACTAATATAAATATTGTTGTATTTCAAGTAAATATAGGTTATGCACGATATATTGTGTATGCTAAAAACAACTTATAAACAAATAAAAAAATATTAATTACCTAAATCCACAGCCGGGAAAGTTAATGATGGTTTTAAACTTATATAATTTTAGTAAAGTATTTTTTTTTTTCAAATAAATTAAAAGGTATGTTATTACACATCTTTAATACATTAATTAAAATAAATAAAAAAAAGACCAAAATGACCGGGTTTGGCTAATAAGTCGCCAGTTTAGTTGAGATCTTAGCCAGATGGCTAAGAAGTCCGTTGATTGGCCTAGAAGTATCCAAATTAGCTAAGTACTCAGCAAGTTGGTTATGAAGGACTTCAGTTGGCCAAGAAGTCAGCAGGTTGGCCGAGAAATCACCAGTTTAGACAAAATTCGTAAAAACCACGATGATTTACGAATATTAATTTGTAGTTTTAAAACGTTTAATATTATTAATTGGTGGTATGTATGATAAATATATTTAAAAAAAATCTTTTAATAATAATAATAATAATAATAATTATATATAAGTATAAAATATATATAAAAATATAATATTATTAGGTATAACTCAGTATAAGTAGGTACCTACGTTTTACGTTGTTGACGATAATATTGTGACATTAAAATATTATAAATTTTATATTTTCTACCCGCTAAAATGGTCAAAACAAGAATCTAAAAATACCACTGAAAAGTAACTGAGATTCTAATATACTATTAAATAATGTCATACAAAATTTTACTAATATAAATATTGTTGTATTTCAAGTAAATATAGGTTATGCACGATATATTGTGTATGCTAAAAACAACTTATAAACAAATAAAAAAATATTAATTACCTAAATCCACAGCCGGGAAAGTTAATGATGGTTTTAAACTTATATAATTTTAGTAAAGTATTTTTTTTTTTCAAATAAATTAAAAGGTATGTTATTACACATCTTTAATACATTAATTAAAATAAATAAAAAAAAGACCAAAATGACCGGGTTTGGCTAATAAGTCGCCAGTTTAGTTGAGATCTTAGCCAGATGGCTAAGAAGTCCGTTGATTGGCCTAGAAGTATCCAAATTAGCAAAGTACTCAGCAAGTTGGCAATGAAATAAGCCAGTTGGCTGAGAAGTCACTAGGTTATCTGAGAATTTAGCCGATTGGCTAAGAAGTCAGCAGGTTATCTGATAACTTAGCCGGTCGGCTAATAAGTCACCGGGTTATCTTATATCTTAGCCGGTTGGCTAAGAAGTCACCAGGATTGGCCAAATCCTCTAGGTTTTGCCGAGAACTCCCACATATAGGATTTGTTGACGACAGGTTAGCTGAGAACTCAGTTAGTTGGCTATGAAGTAAGCCAGTTGGCTGAGAAGTCACTAGGTTAACTCAGCCGGTCGGCTAAGAAGTCAGCAGGTTGGCCGAGAAGTCACCAGTTTAGGCCAACATCGCCATGGCTAAAAAACCAGTCGGTGGCATAGAATAATCCAGGTTAGCAGAGAACTTAGCTAGTCGGCTAAGAAGTCACAAGGTTATCTGATAACTTAGCCGGTCGGCTAATAAGTCACCGGGTTATCTTATATCTTAGCTGGTAGGCTAAGAAGTCCGTCGATTGGCCTAGAAGTATCCAAATTAGCTAAGTACTCAGCGAATTGGCTATGAAGTCAGTCAGTTGGCCAAGAAGTCAGCAGGTTGACCGCGAAATCACCAGTATAGGCAAAAATCGTAAAAACCACGATGATTTACGAATATTAATTTGTAGTTTTAAAACGTTTAATATTATTAATTGGTGGTATGTATGATAAATATATTTAAAAAAAATCTTTTAATAATAATAATAATAATAATAATTATATATAAGTATAAAATATATATAAAACTATAATATTATTAGGTATAACTCAGTATAAGTAGGTACCTACGTTTTACGTTGTTGACGATAATATTGTGACATTAAAATATTATAAATTTTATATTTTCTACCCGCTAAAATGGTCAAAACAAGAATCCAAAAATACCACTGAAAAGTAACTGAGATTCTAATATACTATTAAATAATGTCATACAAAAATATCGAAAATAAAACAATTTTATTATAAATAAATTTCTAAAGTTTTAAATCAGTAAGGGGAAGAACGGGACAAAATGCGTTCCGCATAACTTTTGTCTGGACAACAGGATACGAAAATTACAAAACGTTTTTCTTTTTCATATAATGTACCCATACTATCAATTACCATACATTTTGTTATCATAAAACTATCATACAATTATTATTTTTGTTTCTAATAACAGTTTGTGTAAAATTGTATTACCTATTCTAAATTAAATAAATAAAAAAAAAATATCTTATAATATAATAGTCCATTATAGGTATGGTCCAAAAGGTCGGAGACTCCGGGGTTGGGTCACTGATTCCAATATAACTTCATTATTATTATTTGGTACATGCACGACGATTTTTTTTCACTAAAACTACAAATATTACTAATTTATGGTAAGTATTAAAAAATACTTACTTCTGTTATCATCATCGTCATTCATCACTACCCTCTCTTTAAATTTCATTACAACTGCAACAACTTCACTAGGCTCTATTGCAGGTTTTCTTCCAACCATTTTGAAAATGCACTTTAATGTAGCCATATAAAAAATAGCTCAAACAGTCACAATATTCAAATAGTATAAACTACAGAAAAGAGTTGTTATACGATTGACTGGTTTAAGCAAAATTAAATAAACCCGAAACGAAAATTAATTAAATGGATATAAAAATAGACACAATGTTGTAATGCAAGAATCTAAAAATAATATTTACGACAAAAATATACTAATATCAGTATACTATAATAAATCTTATTAACGTTTAATTTTCCAACACAAACATCACGTAGGTATAATACTAATATAGATATTGTTGTACTTCAAGTAAGAAAGTTATGCACGTTATACTGTGTATATAATTAAAAACAACTTATAAATAAATAAAATAATATAATTACCTAGATCCACGGCTGGGCAAGTTAATGATAGTTTTTTACTTATATAATTTAAGTAAAGTATTTTTTTTTCAATTAAATTAAAAGTTATGTTATTACACATCTTTAATACATCAATTAAATTAAAATAAGGTTAACAATTACTATTAATTTAACTTGACTTTAAAAATTTAACTTAAGTGTAAAAGGTGCTTACTGTATTGTTTTACATTTATAAACAAATTCCAAAAATGGTCATACAAATTAATACAAATGGCGTTTAATTGTTTCGCATAGAAAAAACTAGAATATTCCAAATAGGATGGGCAGGGGGACATGGGAAAATTGGTTTTTCTATTATAACTCGGGAGGGGGTCGCATACAAATTCCAAAAATGGTCATACAAATTCATACGAATAGCGTTTAATTGTTTCGCGTAGGAAAAAGTAGAAAATTCCGATACAAATTCATACAAATAGCGTTAAAATAATGACAATCCAAGATATTCGATTCATTACATATTACGCGGAATGGGTCATAAACCTCACAGACGCATTTTACTAATATAAATATTGTTGTATTTCAAGTAAATATAGGTTATGCACGATATATTGTGTATGCTAAAAACAACTTATAAACAAATAAAAAAATATTAATTACCTAAATCCACAGCCGGGAAAGTTAATGATGGTTTTAAACTTATATAATTTTAGTAAAGTATTTTTTTTTTTCAAATAAATTAAAAGGTATGTTATTACACATCTTTAATACATTAATTAAAATAAATAAAAAAAAGACCAAAATGACCGGGTTTGGCTAATAAGTCGCCAGTTTAGTTGAGATCTTAGCCAGATGGCTAAGAAGTCCGTTGATTGGCCTAGAAGTATCCAAATTAGCAAAGTACTCAGCAAGTTGGCAATGAAATAAGCCAGTTGGCTGAGAAGTCACTAGGTTATCTGAGAATTTAGCCGATTGGCTAAGAAGTCAGCAGGTTATCTGATAACTTAGCCGGTCGGCTAATAAGTCACCGGGTTATCTTATATCTTAGCTGATAGGCTAAGAAGTCCGTCGATTGGCCTAGAAGTATCCAAATTAGCTAAGTACTCAGCAAGTTGGTTATGAAGGACTTCAGTTGGCCAAGAAGTCAGCAGGTTGGCCGAGAAATCACCAGTTTAGACAAAATTCGTAAAAACCACGATGATTTACGAATATTAATTTGTAGTTTTAAAACGTTTAATATTATTAATTGGTGGTATGTATGATAAATATATTTAAAAAAAATCTTTTAATAATAATAATAATAATAATAATTATATATAAGTATAAAATATATATAAAAATATAATATTATTAGGTATAACTCAGTATAAGTAGGTACCTACGTTTTACGTTGTTGACGATAATATTGTGACATTAAAATATTATAAATTTTATATTTTCTACCCGCTAAAATGGTCAAAACAAGAATCCAAAAATACCACTGAAAAGTAACTGAGATTCTAATATACTATTAAATAATGTCATACAAAATTTTACTAATATAAATATTGTTGTATTTCAAGTAAATATAGGTTATGCACGATATATTGTGTATGCTAAAAACAACTTATAAACAAATAAAAAAATATTAATTACCTAAATCCACAGCCGAGAAAGTTAATGATGGTTTTAAACTTATATAATTTTAGTAAAGTATTTTTTTTTTTCAAATAAATTAAAAGGTATGTTATTACACATCTTTAATACATTAATTAAAATAAATAAAAAAAAGACCAAAATGACCGGGTTTGGCTAATAAGTCGCCAGTTTAGTTGAGATCTTAGCCAGATGGCTAAGAAGTCCGTTGATTGGCCTAGAAGTATCCAAATTAGCAAAGTACTCAGCAAGTTGGCAATGAAATAAGCCAGTTGGCTGAGAAGTCACTAGGTTATCTGAGAATTTAGCCGATTGGCTAAGAAGTCAGCAGGTTATCTGATAACTTAGCCGGTCGGCTAATAAGTCACCGGGTTATCTTATATCTTAGCTGGTAGGCTAAGAAGTCCGTCGATTGGCCTAGAAGTATCCAAATTAGCTAAGTACTCAGCGAATTGGCTATGAAGTCAGTCAGTTGGCCAAGAAGTCAGTAGGTTGACCGCGAAATCACCAGTATAGGCAAAAATCGTAAAAACCACGATGATTTACGAATATTAATTTGTAGTTTTAAAACGTTTAATATTATTAATTGGTGGTATGTATGATAAATATATTTAAAAAAAATCTTTTAATAATAATAATAATAATAATAATTATATATAAGTATAAAATATATATAAAACTATAATATTATTAGGTATAACTCAGTATAAGTAGGTACCTACGTTTTACGTTGTTGACGATAATATTGTGACATTAAAATATTATAAATTTTATATTTTCTACCCGCTAAAATGGTCAAAACAAGAATCCAAAAATACCACTGAAAAGTAACTGAGATTCTAATATACTATTAAATAATGTCATACAAAATTTTACTTATATAAATATTGTTGTATTTCAAGTAAATATAGGTTATGCACGATATATTGTGTATGCTAAAAACAACTTATAAACAAATAAAAAAATATTAATTACCTAAATCCACAGCCGGGAAAGTTAATGATGGTTTTAAACTTATATAATTTTAGTAAAGTATTTTTTTTTTTCAAATAAATTAAAAGGTATGTTATTACACATCTTTAATACATTAATTAAAATAAATAAAAAAAAGACCAAAATGACCGGGTTTGGCTAATAAGTCGCCAGTTTAGTTGAGATCTTAGCCAGATGGCTAAGAAGTCCGTTGATTGGCCTAGAAGTATCCAAATTAGCAAAGTACTCAGCAAGTTGGCAATGAAATAAGCCAGTTGGCTGAGAAGTCACTAGGTTATCTGAGAATTTAGCCGATTGGCTAAGAAGTCAGCAGGTTATCTGATAACTTAGCCGGTCGGCTAATAAGTCACCGGGTTATCTTATATCTTAGCCGGTTGGCTAAGAAGTCACCAGGATTGGCCAAATCCACTAGGTTTTGCCGAGAACTCCCACATATAGGATTTGTTGACGACAGGTTAGCTGAGAACTCAGTTAGTTGGCTATGAAGTAAGCCAGTTGGCTGAGAAGTCACTAGGTTAACTCAGCCGGTCGGCTAAGAAGTCAGCAGGTTGGCCGAGAAGTCACCAGTTTAGGCCAACATCGCCATGGCTAAAAAAACAGTCGGTGGCATAGAATAATCCAGGTTAGCAGAGAACTTAGCTAGTCGGCTAAGAAGTCACAAGGTTATCTGATAACTTAGCCGGTCGGCTAATAAGTCACCGGGTTATCTTATATCTTAGCTGGTAGGCTAAGAAGTCCGTCGATTGGCCTAGAAGTATCCAAATTAGCTAAGTACTCAGCGAATTGGCTATGAAGTCAGTCAGTTGGCCAAGAAGTCAGCAGGTTGACCGCGAAATCACCATTATAGGCAAAAATCGTAAAAACCACGATGATTTACGAATATTAATTTGTAGTTTTAAAACGTTTAATATTATTAATTGGTGGTATGTATGATAAATATATTTAAAAAAAATCTTTTAATAATAATAATAATAATAATAATTATATATAAGTATAAAATATATATAAAAATATAATATTATTAGGTATAACTCAGTATAAGTAGGTACCTACGTTTTACGTTGTTGACGATAATATTGTGACATTAAAATATTATAAATTTTATATTTTCTACCCGCTAAAATGGTCAAAACAAGAATCCAAAAATACCACTGAAAAGTAACTGAGATTCTAATATACTATTAAATAATGTCATACATAATTTTACTAATATAAATATTGTTGTATTTCAAGTAAATATAGGTTATGCACGATATATTGTGTATCCTAAAAACAACTTATAAACAAATAAAAAAATATTAATTACCTAAATCCACAGCCGGGAAAGTTAATGATGGTTTTAAACTTATATAATTTTAGTAAAGTATTTTTTTTTTTCAAATAAATTAAAAGGTATGTTATTACACATCCTTAATACATTAATTAAAATAAATAAAAAAAAGACCAAAATGACCGGGTTTGGCTAATAAGTCGCCAGTTTAGTTGAGATCTTAGCCAGATGGCTAAGAAGTCCGTTGATTGGCCTAGAAGTATCCAAATTAGCAAAGTACTCAGCAAGTTGGCAATGAAATAAGCCAGTTGGCTGAGAAGTCACTAGGTTATCTGAGAATTTAGCCGATTGGCTAAGAAGTCAGCAGGTTATCTGATAACTTAGCCGGTCGGCTAATAAGTCACCGGGTTATCTTATATCTTAGCCGGTTGGCTAAGAAGTCACCAGGATTGGCCAAATCCACTAGGTTTTGCCGAGAACTCCCACATATAGGATTTGTTGACGACAGGTTAGCTGAGAACTCAGTTAGTTGGCTATGAAGTAAGCCAGTTAGCTGAGAAGTCACTAGGTTAACTCAGCCGGTCGGCTAAGAAGTCAGCAGGTTGGCCGAGAAGTCACCAGTTTAGGCCAACATCGCCATGGCTAAAAAACCAGTCGGTGGCATAGAATAATCCAGGTTAGCAGAGAACTTAGCTAGTCGGCTAAGAAGTCACAAGGTTATCTGATAACTTAGCCGGTCGGCTAATAAGTCACCGGGTTATCTTATATCTTAGCTGGTAGGCTAAGAAGTCCGTCGATTGGCCTAGAAGTATCCAAATTAGCTAAGTACTCAGCGAATTGGCTATGAAGTCAGTCAGTTGGCCAAGAAGTCAGCAGGTTGACCGCGAAATCACCAGTATAGGCAAAAATCGTAAAAACCACGATGATTTACGAATATTAATTTGTAGTTTTAAAACGTTTAATATTATTAATTGGTGGTATGTATGATAAATATATTTAAAAAAAATCTTTTAATAATAATAATAATAATAATAATTATATATAAGTATAAAATATATATAAAACTATAATATTATTAGGTATAACTCAGTATAAGTAGGTACCTACGTTTTACGTTGTTGACGATAATATTGTGACATTAAAATATTATAAATTTTATATTTTCTACCCGCTAAAATGGTCAAAACAAGAATCCAAAAATACCACTGAAAAGTAACTGAGATTCTAATATACTATTAAATAATGTCATACAAAAATATCGAAAATAAAACAATTTTATTATAAATAAATTTCTAAAGTTTTAAATCAGTAAGGGGAAGAACGGGACAAAATGCGTTCCGCATAACTTTTGTCTGGACAACAGGATACGAAAATTACGAAACGTTTTTCTTTTTCATATAATGTACCCATACTATCAATTACCATACATTTTGTTATCATAAAACTATCATACAATTATTATTTTTGTTTCTAATAACAGTTTGTGTAAAATTGTATTACCTATTCTAAATTAAATAAATAAAAAAAAAATATCTTATAATATAATAGTCCATTATAGGTATGGTCCAAAAGGTCGGAGACTCCGGGGTTGGGTCACTGATTCCAATATAACTTCATTATTATTATTTGGTACATGCACGACGATTTTTTTTCACTAAAACTACAAATATTACTAATTTATGGTAAGTATTAAAAAATACTTACTTCTGTTATCATCATCGTCATTCATCACTACCCTCTCTTTAAATTTCATTACAACTGCAACAACTTCACTAGGCTTTATTGCAGGTTTTCTTCCAACCATTTTGAAAATGCACTTTAATGTAGCCATATAAAAAATAGCTCAAACAGTCACAATATTCAAATAGTATAAACTACAGAAAAGAGTTGTTATACGATTGACTGGTTTAAGCAAAATTAAATAAACCCGAAACGAAAATTAATTAAATGGATATAAAAATAGACACAATGTTGTAATGCAAGAATCTAAAAATAATATTTACGACAAAAATATACTAATATCAGTATACTATAATAAATCTTATTAACGTTTAATTTTCCAACACAAACATCACGTAGGTATAATACTAATATAGATATTGTTGTACTTCAAGTAAGAAAGTTATGCACGTTATACTGTGTATATAATTAAAAACAACTTATAAATAAATAAAATAATATAATTACCTAGATCTACGGCTGGGCAAGTTAATGATAGTTTTTTACTTATATAATTTAAGTAAAGTATTTTTTTTTCAATTAAATTAAAAGTTATGTTATTACACATCTTTAATACATCAATTAAATTAAAATAAGGTTAACAATTACTATTAATTTAACTTGACTTTAAAAATTTAACTTAAGTGTAAAAGGTGCTTACTGTATTGTTTTACATTTATAAACAAATTCCAAAAATGGTCATACAAATTCATACGAATAGCGTTTAATTGTTTCGCGTAGGAAAAAGTAGAAAATTCCGATACAAATTCATACAAATAGCGTTAAAATAATGACAATCCAAGATATTCGATTCATTACATATTACGCGGAATGGGTCATAAACCTCACAGACGCATTTTACTAATATAAATATTGTTGTATTTCAAGTAAATATAGGTTATGCACGATATATTGTGTATGCTAAAAACAACTTATAAACAAATAAAAAAATATTAATTACCTAAATCCACAGCCGGGAAAGTTAATGATGGTTTTAAACTTATATAATTTTAGTAAAGTATTTTTTTTTTTCAAATAAATTAAAAGGTATGTTATTACACATCTTTAATACATTAATTAAAATAAATAAAAAAAAGACCAAAATGACCGGGTTTGGCTAATAAGTCGCCAGTTTAGTTGAGATCTTAGCCAGATGGCTAAGAAGTCCGTTGATTGGCCTAGAAGTATCCAAATTAGCAAAGTACTCAGCAAGTTGGCAATGAAATAAGCCAGTTGGCTGAGAAGTCACTAGGTTATCTGAGAATTTAGCCGATTGGCTAAGAAGTCAGCAGATTATCTGATAACTTAGCCGGTCGGCTAATAAGTCACCGGGTTATCTTATATCTTAGCTGATAGGCTAAGAAGTCCGTCGATTGGCCTAGAAGTATCCAAATTAGCTAAGTACTCAGCAAGTTGGTTATGAAGGACTTCAGTTGGCCAAGAAGTCAGCAGGTTGGCCGAGAAATCACCAGTTTAGACAAAATTCGTAAAAACCACGATGATTTACGAATATTAATTTGTAGTTTTAAAACGTTTAATATTATTAATTGGTGGTATGTATGATAAATATATTTAAAAAAAATCTTTTAATAATAATAATAATAATAATAATTATATATAAGTATAAAATATATATAAAAATATAATATTATTAGGTATAACTCAGTATAAGTAGGTACCTACGTTTTACGTTGTTGACGATAATATTGTGACATTAAAATATTATAAATTTTATATTTTCTACCCGCTAAAATGGTCAAAACAAGAATCCAAAAATACCACTGAAAAGTAACTGAGATTCTAATATACTATTAAATAATGTCATACAAAATTTTACTAATATAAATATTGTTGTATTTCAAGTAAATATAGGTTATGCACGATATATTGTGTATGCTAAAAACAACTTATAAACAAATAAAAAAATATTAATTACCTAAATCCACAGCCGGGAAAGTTAATGATGGTTTTAAACTTATATAATTTTAGTAAAGTATTTTTTTTTTTCAAATAAATTAAAAGGTATGTTATTACACATCTTTAATACATTAATTAAAATAAATAAAAAAAAGACCAAAATGACCGGGTTTGGCTAATAAGTCGCCAATTTAGTTGAGATCTTAGCCAGATGGCTAAGAAGTCCGTTGATTGGCCTAGAAGTATCCAAATTAGCAAAGTACTCAGCAAGTTGGCAATGAAATAAGCCAGTTGGCTGAGAAGTCACTAGGTTATCTGAGAATTTAGCCGATTGGCTAAGAAGTCAGCAGATTATCTGATAACTTAGCCGGTCGGCTAATAAGTCACCGGGTTATCTTATATCTTAGCTGATAGGCTAAGAAGTCCGTCGATTGGCCTAGAAGTATCCAAATTAGCTAAGTACTCAGCAAGTTGGTTATGAAGGACTTCAGTTGGCCAAGAAGTCAGCAGGTTGGCCGAGAAATCACCAGTTTAGACAAAATTCGTAAAAACCACGATGATTTACGAATATTAATTTGTAGTTTTAAAACGTTTAATATTATTAATTGGTGGTATGTATGATAAATATATTTAAAAAAAATCTTTTAATAATAATAATAATAATAATAATAATTATATATAAGTATAAAATATATATAAAAATATAATATTATTAGGTATAACTCAGTATAAGTAGGTACCTACGTTTTACGTTGTTGACGATAATATTGTGACATTAAAATATTATAAATTTTATATTTTCTACCCGCTAAAATGGTCAAAACAAGAATCCAAAAATACCACTGAAAAGTAACTGAGATTCTAATATACTATTAAATAATGTCATACAAAATTTTACTAATATAAATATTGTTGTATTTCAAGTAAATATAGGTTATGCACGATATATTGTGTATCCTAAAAACAACTTATAAACAAATAAAAAAATATTAATTACCTAAATCCACAGCCGGGAAAGTTAATGATGGTTTTAAACTTATATAATTTTAGTAAAGTATTTTTTTTTTTCAAATAAATTAAAAGGTATGTTATTACACATCTTTAATACATTAATTAAAATAAATAAAAAAAAGACCAAAATGACCGGGTTTGGCTAATAAGTCGCCAGTTTAGTTGAGATCTTAGCCAGATGGCTAAGAAGTCCGTTGATTGGCCTAGAAGTATCCAAATTAGCAAAGTACTCAGCAAGTTGGCAATGAAATAAGCCAGTTGGCTGAGAAGTCACTAGGTTATCTGAGAATTTAGCCGATTGGCTAAGAAGTCAGCAGGTTATCTGATAACTTAGCCGGTCGGCTAATAAGTCACCGGGTTATCTTATATCTTAGCCGGTTGGCTAAGAAGTCACCAGGATTGGCCAAATCCACTAGGTTTTGCCGAGAACTCCCACATATAGGATTTGTTGACGACAGGTTAGCTGAGAACTCAGTTAGTTGGCTATGAAGTAAGCCAGTTAGCTGAGAAGTCACTAGGTTAACTCAGCCGGTCGGCTAAGAAGTCAGCAGGTTGGCCGAGAAGTCACCAGTTTAGGCCAACATCGCCATGGCTAAAAAACCAGTCGGTGGCATAGAATAATCCAGGTTAGCAGAGAACTTAGCTAGTCGGCTAAGAAGTCACAAGGTTATCTGATAACTTAGCCGGTCGGCTAATAAGTCACCGGGTTATCTTATATCTTAGCTGGTAGGCTAAGAAGTCCGTCGATTGGCCTAGAAGTATCCAAATTAGCTAAGTACTCAGCGAATTGGCTATGAAGTCAGTCAGTTGGCCAAGAAGTCAGCAGGTTGACCGCGAAATCACCAGTATAGGCAAAAATCGTAAAAACCACGATGATTTACGAATATTAATTTGTAGTTTTAAAACGTTTAATATTATTAATTGGTGGTATGTATGATAAATATATTTAAAAAAAATCTTTTAATAATAATAATAATAATAATAATTATATATAAGTATAAAATATATATAAAACTATAATATTATTAGGTATAACTCAGTATAAGTAGGTACCTACGTTTTACGTTGTTGACGATAATATTGTGACATTAAAATATTATAAATTTTATATTTTCTACCCGCTAAAATGGTCAAAACAAGAATCCAAAAATACCACTGAAAAGTAACTGAGATTCTAATATACTATTAAATAATGTCATACAAAAATATCGAAAATAAAACAATTTTATTATAAATAAATTTCTAAAGTTTTAAATCAGTAAGGGGAAGAACGGGACAAAATGCGTTCCGCATAACTTTTGTCTGGACAACAGGATACGAAAATTACGAAACGTTTTTCTTTTTCATATAATGTACCCATACTATCAATTACCATACATTTTGTTATCATAAAACTATCATACAATTATTATTTTTGTTTCTAATAACAGTTTGTGTAAAATTGTATTACCTATTCTAAATTAAATAAATAAAAAAAAAATATCTTATAATATAATAGTCCATTATAGGTATGGTCCAAAAGGTCGGAGACTCCGGGGTTGGGTCACTGATTCCAATATAACTTCATTATTATTATTTGGTACATGCACGACGATTTTTTTTCACTAAAACTACAAATATTACTAATTTATGGTAAGTATTAAAAAATACTTACTTCTGTTATCATCATCGTCATTCATCACTACCCTCTCTTTAAATTTCATTACAACTGCAACAACTTCACTAGGCTTTATTGCAGGTTTTCTTCCAACCATTTTGAAAATGCACTTTAATGTAGCCATATAAAAAATAGCTCAAACAGTCACAATATTCAAATAGTATAAACTACAGAAAAGAGTTGTTATACGATTGACTGGTTTAAGCAAAATTAAATAAACCCGAAACGAAAATTAATTAAATGGATATAAAAATAGACACAATGTTGTAATGCAAGAATCTAAAAATAATATTTACGACAAAAATATACTAATATCAGTATACTATAATAAATCTTATTAACGTTTAATTTTCCAACACAAACATCACGTAGGTATAATACTAATATAGATATTGTTGTACTTCAAGTAAGAAAGTTATGCACGTTATACTGTGTATATAATTAAAAACAACTTATAAATAAATAAAATAATATAATTACCTAGATCCACGGCTGGGCAAGTTAATGATAGTTTTTTACTTATATAATTTAAGTAAAGTATTTTTTTTTCAATTAAATTAAAAGTTATGTTATTACACATCTTTAATACATCAATTAAATTAAAATAAGGTTAACAATTACTATTAATTTAACTTGACTTTAAAAATTTAACTTAAGTGTAAAAGGTGCTTACTGTATTGTTTTACATTTATAAACAAATTCCAAAAATGGTCATACAAATTAATACAAATGGCGTTTAATTGTTTCGCATAGAAAAAACTAGAATATTCCAAATAGGATGGGCAGGGGGACATGGGAAAATTGGTTTTTCTATTATAACTCGGGAGGGGGTCGCATACAAATTCCAAAAATGGTCATACAAATTCATACGAATAGCGTTTAATTGTTTCGCGTAGGAAAAAGTAGAAAATTCCGATACAAATTCATACAAATAGCGTTAAAATAATGACAATCCAAGATATTCGATTCATTACATATTACGCGGAATGGGTCATAAACCTCACAGACGCATTTTACTAATATAAATATTGTTGTATTTCAAGTAAATATAGGTTATGCACGATATATTGTGTATGCTAAAAACAACTTATAAACAAATAAAAAAATATTAATTACCTAAATCCACAGCCGGGAAAGTTAATGATGGTTTTAAACTTATATAATTTTAGTAAAGTATTTTTTTTTTTCAAATAAATTAAAAGGTATGTTATTACACATCTTTAATACATTAATTAAAATAAATAAAAAAAAGACCAAAATGACCGGGTTTGGCTAATAAGTCGCCAGTTTAGTTGAGATCTTAGCCAGATGGCTAAGAAGTCCGTTGATTGGCCTAGAAGTATCCAAATTAGCAAAGTACTCAGCAAGTTGGCAATGAAATAAGCCAGTTGGCTAAGAAGTCAGCAGGTTATCTGATAACTTAGCCGGTCGGCTAATAAGTCACCGGGTTATCTTATATCTTAGCCGGTTGGCTAAGAAGTCACCAGGATTGGCCAAATCCACTAGGTTTTGCCGAGAACTCCCACATATAGGATTTGTTGACCACAGGTTAGCTGAGAACTCAGTTAGTTGGCTATGAAGTAAGCCAGTTGGCTGAGAAGTCACTAGGTTAACTCAGCCGGTCGGCTAAGAAGTCAGCAGGTTGGCCGAGAAGTCACCAGTTTAGGCCAACATCGCCATGGCTAAAAAACCAGTCGGTGGCATAGAATAATCCAGGTTAGCAGAGAACTTAGCTAGTCGGCTAAGAAGTCACAAGGTTATCTGATAACTTAGCCGGTCGGCTAATAAGTCACCGGGTTATCTTATATCTTAGCTGGTAGGCTAAGAAGTCCGTCGATTGGCCTAGAAGTATCCAAATTAGCTAAGTACTCAGCGAATTGGCTATGAAGTCAGTAAGTTGGCCAAGAAGTCAGCAGGTTGACCGCGAAATCACCAGTATAGGCAAAAATCGTAAAAAACACGATGATTTACGAATATTAATTTGTAGTTTTAAAACGTTTAATATTATTAATTGGTGGTATGTATGATAAATATATTTAAAAAAAATCTTTTAATAATAATAATAATAATAATAATTATATATAAGTATAAAATATATATAAAACTATAATATTATTAGGTATAACTCAGTATAAGTAGGTACCTACGTTTTACGTTGTTGACGATAATATTGTGACATTAAAATATTATAAATTTTATATTTTCTACCCGCTAAAATGGTCAAAACAAGAATCCAAAAATACCACTGAAAAGTAACTGAGATTCTAATATACTATTAAATAATGTCATACAAAAATATCGAAAATAAAACAATTTTATTATAAATAAATTTCTAAAGTTTTAAATCAGTAAGGGGAAGAACGGGACAAAATGCGTTCCGCATAACTTTTGTCTGGACAACAGGATACGAAAATTACGAAACGTTTTTCTTTTTCATATAATGTACCCATACTATCAATTACCATACATTTTGTTATCATAAAACTATCATACAATTATTATTTTTGTTTCTAATAACAGTTTGTGTAAAATTGTATTACCTATTCTAAATTAAATAAATAAAAAAAAAATATCTTATAATATAATAGTCCATTATAGGTATGGTCCAAAAGGTCGGAGACTCCGGGGTTGGGTCACTGATTCCAATATAACTTCATTATTATTATTTGGTACATGCACGACGATTTTTTTTCACTAAAACTACAAATATTACTAATTTATGGTAAGTATTAAAAAATACTTACTTCTGTTATCATCATCGTCATTCATCACTACCCTCTCTTTAAATTTCATTACAACTGCAACAACTTCACTAGGCTCTATTGCAGGTTTTCTTCCAACCATTTTGAAAATGCACTTTAATGTAGCCATATAAAAAATAGCTCAAACAGTCACAATATTCAAATAGTATAAACTACAGAAAAGAGTTGTTATACGATTGACTGGTTTAAGCAAAATTAAATAAACCCGAAACGAAAATTAATTAAATGGATATAAAAATAGACACAATGTTGTAATGCAAGAATCTAAAAATAATATTTACGACAAAAATATACTAATATCAGTATACTATAATAAATCTTATTAACGTTTAATTTTCCAACACAAACATCACGTAGGTATAATACTAATATAGATATTGTTGTACTTCAAGTAAGAAAGTTATGCACGTTATACTGTGTATATAATTAAAAACAACTTATAAATAAATAAAATAATATAATTACCTAGATCCACGGCTGGGCAAGTTAATGATAGTTTTTTACTTATATAATTTAAGTAAAGTATTTTTTTTTCAATTAAATTAAAAGTTATGTTATTACACATCTTTAATACATCAATTAAATTAAAATAAGGTTAACAATTACTATTAATTTAACTTGACTTTAAAAATTTAACTTAAGTGTAAAAGGTGCTTACTGTATTGTTTTACATTTATAAACAAATTCCAAAAATGGTCATACAAATTAATACAAATGGCGTTTAATTGTTTCGCATAGAAAAAACTAGAATATTCCAAATAGGATGGGCAGGGGGACATGGGAAAATTGGTTTTTCTATTATAACTCGGGAGGGGGTCGCATACAAATTCCAAAAATGGTCATACAAATTCATACGAATAGCGTTTAATTGTTTCGCGTAGGAAAAAGTAGAAAATTCCGATACAAATTCATACAAATAGCGTTAAAATAATGACAATCCAAGATATTCGATTCATTACATATTACGCGGAATGGGTCATAAACCTCACAGACGCATTTTACTAATATAAATATTGTTGTATTTCAAGTAAATATAGGTTATGCACGATATATTGTGTATGCTAAAAACAACTTATAAACAAATAAAAAAATATTAATTACCTAAATCCACAGCCGGGAAAGTTAATGATGGTTTTAAACTTATATAATTTTAGTAAAGTATTTTTTTTTTCAAATAAATTAAAAGGTATGTTATTACACATCTTTAATACATTAATTAAAATAAATAAAAAAAAGACCAAAATGACCGGGTTTGGCTAATAAGTCGCCAGTTTAGTTGAGATCTTAGCCAGATGGCTAAGAAGTCCGTTGATTGGCCTAGAAGTATCCAAATTAGCAAAGTACTCAGCAAGTTGGCAATGAAATAAGCCAGTTGGCTGAGAAGTCACTAGGTTATCTGAGAATTTAGCCGATTGGCTAAGAAGTCAGCAGATTATCTGATAACTTAGCCGGTCGGCTAATAAGTCACCGGGTTATCTTATATCTTAGCTGATAGGCTAAGAAGTCCGTCGATTGGCCTAGAAGTATCCAAATTAGCTAAGTACTCAGCAAGTTGGTTATGAAGGACTTCAGTTGGCCAAGAAGTCAGCAGGTTGGCCGAGAAATCACCAGTTTAGACAAAATTCGTAAAAACCACGATGATTTACGAATATTAATTTGTAGTTTTAAAACGTTTAATATTATTAATTGGTGGTATGTATGATAAATATATTTAAAAAAAATCTTTTAATAATAATAATAATAATAATAATTATATATAAGTATAAAATATATATAAAAATATAATATTATTAGGTATAACTCAGTATAAGTAGGTACCTACGTTTTACGTTGTTGACGATAATATTGTGACATTAAAATATTATAAATTTTATATTTTCTACCCGCTAAAATGGTCAAAACAAGAATCCAAAAATACCACTGAAAAGTAACTGAGATTCTAATATACTATTAAATAATGCCATACAAAATTTTACTAATATAAATATTGTTGTATTTCAAGTAAATATAGGTTATGCACGATATATTGTGTATGCTAAAAACAACTTATAAACAAATAAAAAAATATTAATTACCTAAATCCACAGCCGGGAAAGTTAATGATGGTTTTAAACTTATATAATTTTAGTAAAGTATTTTTTTTTTTCAAATAAATTAAAAGGTATGTTATTACACATCTTTAATACATTAATTAAAATAAATAAAAAAAAGACCAAAATGACCGGGTTTGGCTAATAAGTCGCCAGTTTAGTTGAGATCTTAGCCAGA
Source organism: Metopolophium dirhodum (assembly GCF_019925205.1). Classification (NCBI taxonomy): domain Eukaryota; kingdom Metazoa; phylum Arthropoda; class Insecta; order Hemiptera; family Aphididae; genus Metopolophium; species Metopolophium dirhodum. The sequence continues at coordinate 56,521,073 of NC_083560.1, read as the reverse complement.
TGGCTAAGAAGTCCGTTGATTGGCCTAGAAGTATCCAAATTAGCAAAGTACTCAGCAAGTTGGCAATGAAATAAGCCAGTTGGCTGAGAAGTCACTAGGTTATCTGAGAATTTAGCCGATTGGCTAAGAAGTCAGCAGGTTATCTGATAACTTAGCCGGTCGGCTAATAAGTCACCGGGATTGGCCAAATCCACTAGGTTTTGCCGAGAACTCCCACATATAGGATTTGTTGACGACAGGTTAGCTGAGAACTCAGTTAGTTGGCTATGAAGTAAGCCAGTTGGCTGAGAAGTCACTAGGTTAACTCAGCCGGTCGGCTAAGAAGTCAGCAGGTTGGCCGAGAAGTCACCAGTTTAGGCCAACATCGCCATGGCTAAAAAACCAGTCGGTGGCATAGAATAATCCAGGTTAGCAGAGAACTTAGCTAGTCGGCTAAGAAGTCACAAGGTTATCTGATAACTTAGCCGGTCGGCTAATAAGTCACCGGGTTATCTTATATCTTAGCTGGTAGGCTAAGAAGTCCGTCGATTGGCCTAGAAGTATCCAAATTAGCTAAGTACTCAGCGAATTGGCTATGAAGTCAGTCAGTTGGCCAAGAAGTCAGCAGGTTGACCGCGAAATCACCAGTATAGGCAAAAATCGTAAAAACCACGATGATTTACGAATATTAATTTGTAGTTTTAAAACGTTTTATATTATTAATTCGTGGTATGTATGATAAATATATTTAAAAAAAATCTTTTAATAATAATAATAATAATAATAATTATATATAAGTATAAAATATATATAAAAATATAATATTATTAGGTATAACTCAGTATAAGTAGGTACCTACGTTTTACGTTGTTGACGATAATATTGTGACATTAAAATATTATAAATTTTATATTTTCTACCCGCTAAAATGGTCAAAACAAGAATCCAAAAATACCACTGAAAAGTAACTGAGATTCTAATATACTATTAAATAATGTCATACAAAATTTTACTAATATAAATATTGTTGTATTTCAAGTAAATATAGGTTATGCACGATATATTGTGTATGCTAAAAACAACTTATAAACAAATAAAAAAATATTAATTACCTAAATCCACAGCCGGGAAAGTTAATGATGGTTTTAAACTTATATAATTTTAGTAAAGTATTTTTTTTTTTCAAATAAATTAAAAGGTATGTTATTACACATCTTTAATACATTAATTAAAATAAATAAAAAAAAGACCAAAATGACCGGGTTTGGCTAATAAGTCGCCAGTTTAGTTGAGATCTTAGCCAGATGGCTAAGAAGTCCGTTGATTGGCCTAGAAGTATCCAAATTAGCAAAGTACTCAGCAAGTTGGCAATGAAATAAGCCAGTTGGCTGAGAAGTCACTAGGTTATCTGAGAATTTAGCCGATTGGCTAAGAAGTCAGCAGGTTATCTGATAACTTAGCCGGTCGGCTAATAAGTCACCGGGTTATCTTATATCTTAGCCGGTTGGCTAAGAAGTCACCAGGATTGGCCAAATCCACTAGGTTTTGCCGAGAACTCCCACATATAGGATTTGTTGACGACAGGTTAGCTGAGAACTCAGTTAGTTGGCTATGAAGTAAGCCAGTTGGCTGAGAAGTCACTAGGTTAACTCAGCCGGTCGGCTAAGAAGTCAGCAGGTTGGCCGAGAAGTCACCAGTTTAGGCCAACATCGCCATGGCTAAAAAACCAGTCGGTGGCATAGAATAATCCAGGTTAGCAGAGAACTTAGCTAGTCGGCTAAGAAGTCACAAGGTTATCTGATAACTTAGCCGGTCGGCTAATAAGTCACCGGGTTATCTTATATCTTAGCTGGTAGGCTAAGAAGTCCGTCGATTGGCCTAGAAGTATCTAAATTAGCTAAGTACTCAGCGAATTGGCTATGAAGTCAGTCAGTTGGCCAAGAAGTCAGCAGGTTGACCGCGAAATCACCAGTATAGGCAAAAATCTTCATGTTAACTGAAAACTTAGCCATCTGGTTAAGAAACCAGTCGGTTGGCCTAGAAGTATCCAGGTTATCTGAGAACTTAGCCGTTTAGCTAAGAAGTCAGCAGGTTGGCCAAGAATCACCAGTTTTAGCCAAAATCACAATGTTAGCCGAAAACTTAACCATCGGACTAAGAAACCAGCTGGTTGGCATAGAATAATCCAGGTTAGCTGTGAACTCAGCTGGTCAGCTAAAATGTAACTTGGTTGGATGAGAATTCAGCAGGTTGGCCGAGAAGTTACCAGGAAAGATCAAAAACACCGGGTTTGGCTCAGAATTCTCACTGTTTGTTTGATAAGTCGCCAGGTTAGCCGAAATCTTAGCCATCTGGCTAAGAAGTCCGTCGATTGGCCTAGGAGTATCCAAATTAGCTAAGTATTCAGCAAGTTGGCAATGAAGTAAGCCAGTTAGTTGAGAAGTCACTAGGTTAACTTAACCGGTTGGCTAAGAAGTCGGCAGGTTGGCCGAGAAGTCACCAGGATTAGACAAAGCCACAAGGTATTACTGAGAACGCCCAAGGATTGGACAAGAAGACGATAGGTTAGCTGAGAATTCAGTCACCTAGATAAGAACGCAGCAAGTTGGCTAAAAAACCAGTCGGTTGTGTAACGTATGTTACATCATTACGTTTATTTTATAATCATCATAATATGCACAATAGGCATATTATGCGCTGACTATAATATATTAAGCCCCTCCGGTTTAGGTGCCACTTATATTATATTTTATGATTGTAAGGCTCCGGACTGTCGTATATTACAGACAGTCGTCAAAATAATATTATTTAAAATATATGTAATATAGGTGGGAATATTTCAAATTGTAAATTATTGACATAGGTCAGGCCAGCGAAGCAATATGTGCTGAGGCGACAATAATATTTTCTATATAACACCGCCGTACGCGCAGGCACGGCCCCCGTTGTCGCTGAGTGATTCGGCGAGGACGTAGCTACGACGTGCGTGTGAAACGCCGATCGTAGTACGGGCTAGGCGATCTGAATTTGCTAAGTGTTTTATTTTATGTTTGTTTTAATACAATAAAAGTGTTTCCGACCTGAAAACCCGAGTTAAACATTATTTTAGTCATTCTTACGTTCTTACCTTTTATAGGAACAGAGCCGGGATATACGTACTATGTGTCAATGAAGTTTTATTAAACTGAATAGTGCCAAGGTATATGTAATCTTTGAGTCATTTCAACTAGATAGGAACGAACTAAGAATTGACAAGCGCCTACCATCGTACCTCAACGAGTTAACAGTGCCATTCTAATTAACTTTAGAGAGTGTCATTAACTAGAGAATACGAGGGTAAGGCGATAGTTGGTTTACCGCGTATTGTCTAATACGGGTGATACCACAGAGTGGCGCCCAACGGGGTTCTTATTCACGGGCGGAGACATTTTTTTTTTGTGCGTGTGCCCTGGTACCTCAACCTTGGCACGTTTAATTTTTCGAAGTGTTTATGTACGAGAAGTACAACAGTTTTTACGTGTGGTCTGGGAAAAATTCCCTTGGCACACCAATTTTTTGTACAAGTGAAGTACGACAATTGTGTACGTTTTGGGTAGTAAAACCCGGAGCAAGTTTAGTGTTTTTACCTGTTAAAGTAAAATATACTTTTTGTGTGTGTTTTGGGGTGCAGTAGTAACCCAGAACGCAATTTTGTGCGCGTGTATACCGAGTGAGTAACACATACGCGTTCGATAAATTTTTCTTACGGAAAAAGCAACGCTTGTACCTCGTGAGTACACCAATATATAATTTTTTGTTTTTTTTTTTGTACAAGTGAAGTGCGACTAATTGTACATTTCTGGTATTGTAACCGGGAGCAAATTTTTAGTGCTTTACAAGTTAAAATAACAGTTATAAGAGTTTTGGGTACAGTAGAAACCCAGAACGCAATTGTGTGCGTGTATACCGATTAACTAACAAATACGCGTTCGATTTTTGTCTTACCGACAAGACAACGTTTGTGCCGCGTGAGTACAATTTTGCTAACCGTGCGTCTACAGATATACGCCAAGGTGAGCAACGTTTTGTAATATACTTAAATATTAATATTAGGATTGTAGATTAGTTTTTTTAATAATTTAAATAATTTTTATTTTAATTTTCGTTCGCCCTTTAAAATTGTATTTAGTTTATTTCAAAAAAAAATATATTTTAATTTTAATTCTTAAATTATTCAAAAATTAAGTAGTTATTGTTAAGTATAAATATATTAATAAAAATCAACTTCTTTCACTACAAAATAACAACGCAAATAAATTAATAATTCAGGCAGACAAAATTTTAAGACACTAGTAATACCTTATATCAAAATAATAAAAAAAACAAAAATCCAAAACACAAATGGAAAAAATGATAATTAAACCAGATAGTTTTTCCGGACAAGGAGACATCAAAATATTTCTTAGACAGTACGAAAAAGCAGCACAAATAAACAATTGGGACGACAATGAAAAAATGAAATTCTTATCAATATTTCTGAAAGATACTGCCAACAAATTTTTACAAAACTTGGAAAACAAAGAAAGAAACTGGTCATGGGAAAATCTAAAAAGTGAGTTCATAAACGAATTTCAACCAATAGGATACTATATAATACTGAAAGACAAATTAGAAAATAGAAAACAAAACGACTTAGAGTCAATTTCTAGTTTTGTTACAGAAATAGAATATTTATGTAGTCAAGTAGACAAGGATATGAAAGAGGAAGATATTTGTGTTTACATACTAAAAGGTATAAAGGAACCTATATTACACGCAATTTCACTTCATGACAACAGTAACTTAAAAAAGTTAAAAGAAAATTTAAAAAAATATGAACTTATGCAATTTAGAATTAATTCAAGAAGCTCAGGACTTAGCGAATACACAGAAATTTTGAACAAACAAGTAATGCAATTAAATACCGAAACAAAAGACAGCAACCAAGAAATTAAACGTTTAAATACAAAATTAGAAGGAATAGACAGTTATTACAAAAACAAAATTGATCAACTATGTACCGAAATGAACAATTTAAAAAAATACGACAAGACAGTAAATTTTGAAGATAGATCACGCAACAGAGACAAAAGTCCACATCCACACAAATCAGATTACAAAGGCAGGAACAATTATAGGGAAAAAAGTCCTTATCCCGATAGGTACAACGACTATAAGTTCAGAGAAAGTAGTAAAGATAGATATAATAACCATAAATACAGAGATAACAGCAGAGATATTAGCAAAAATAGAGATAGGTCTTATTCAAGGGAAAGGAAAAACTCCTACGACAGGTCCAGAGACACAAGCAGAAATAGATATAACAATAGAAATCGTGGAGATGACGCAAATAGAAAACAGCACAGTAGGGACAACAGCAGAGAAAGATACTCAACACCGGAAAAATTTAATGGAAGAGAAAACATAATATGCTACAAATGCAATGAAAAAGGACATTATGCAAACGATTGCAATTTTTCAAAAAACGAATAGCACCCGAGTTAAGAGAAAAATCGGAATATCTACCTCGGGGAACAAATAATATTAATTTAAAAATCGACACCTCTAAATTTAACAGAGAAAAAAAAATTGAAAAAAATAATTATATTCATTTTGTAGAAAATTGGTACAAATCAAAAAATTCAAATAAACTAATAACTAATGAAGTAAACGACGATGACGAAAAAGCTGTAGAAAACATCGTAACAATAAGTAGTTTGAACCCACTAAACGAATTTCAAAAATTCCTACTCAGCAATAACGATAGAACCGACTTCCTATGCGATTACAGTGAACAGACGGTAAATATTTTATCATTACGAAATGATATCGCAATCGGCCATTGCACAAGTCAATGCCTTACTATGTCGAAGGGGATCGCATTACAATTTAGAAATAAATTTAACAACGTTCAAAATTTAATAGACCAAAGAAAAAAAATAACCGAAATTGCTTATTTGAAAAACGGAAGACAATGGGTTCTATATCTCATAACAAAAAATGAATATTACGACAAACCAGCGTACACTAACATTTTTAGAACACTAGCTAACACTAGGAAATTTTGTATTGAGAATAATATTACTACTTTAGCATTACCCAAAATTTGCACTGGACGAGACAAAAAGAATTGGAACATTATTTCTACTATGATTAAGTTTATTTTTCAAGACACGCAAATAAAAATTTTAATATGCCTACTACCAAACAATGACGATGAAAAACAAAATAAATATTTTAAAAACAATGGTTCACAAACTAGTAATATAATCACGTTAGGGAAAAATTTCAATAACACAATTAACGATAAATTAAAAAATGAAATCAAAATCAACAATCAAAATATAAGCGTAGATTCAGATACTGAACGAAAACAAAGAGTGTTATCCATAAAAATAAAATTAGACGACAACGAACAAAATGCAATTATAGACACAGGCTCAAATATATCATGTATAGATTATTCCCTAGTAAAAAATAAACAAGTCACAAAACCCAAAGAACAAATGACTATAACAGGCGCTGGCAACAACGAACTGATACAAATAGGAACAACAGAATTAATAATTACAATCAACGCACGCCAATATCAAATCAAAGTATACGTCGTTGAAGGACTAAATTGTAAATTACTATTAGGAAACGATTTTAATATTAGATACAACCTAATAGTCGATTTTAAAAATAAAAACATACAAATCGACAATAATTCTATAAAAATGGACGAGATATGGTACGAACATAATATAAATCACAACTTAAACATTTATACAACTGAAAGCATCGAGTATAAAACTCAAAATAACGAAACTATGATACATGAGAATGAAATAAGAGACGATCAAGGCACAATAATAAACATTTCTAAGGGACTAAAAAATGATCAACGCGTGAAAGCATCAAAATTAATAAAAAGGTTTAAACATTTATTTACGTCCGACCCATTAAATATAGGGTGTGCAAACGTGGAACCCTGCGAGATTAAATTAAAATCTGACAAACCTATATTCCAACCCCCATACAGAACACCCCCAATTCAAAGAGAAAAATTAAAAACGTTAATTGATAAAATGATAAAAGCTGACATTATCGAACCTAGTCGAAGCAATTACGCGGCGCCAGTATTTTTAATACCTAAAAAGGAGAAAGGCGAATACAGATTTTTAGTAGATTATAGGAAACTAAACAATGAAACAATTAGTGACAAACGCCCTATACCTAGATCACAAGACCTTTTCAGAAGCTTAGAGGGTGCAAAATATTACAGTTCTATCGACCTTTGCCAAGGATATTTTCAGATCCCAGTAAAAAAAGAGGACCAAGATAAGACAGCCTTTATTACGGATTTTGGCCTATATAACTTTAAACGAATCCCCCAAGGTTTTAAAAATTCGGGCCCAATTTTTCAAAGAGTTATCAATAATTTATTCAGTGACCTTTTATATAGAACAATGATAGCATACTTGGACGATATATGCTGTTACGGAAACAACTTTGAGGTAGCATTAGCCAGATTAGAGGAAATACTCAAAAGACTAGACGAAGCCGGATTAAAATTAAAAACTAACAAATGCGTAATATTAGGTACGGAAATAGAATTATTAGGTCATAAAGTATCAAATATAGGACTAACACCGCTGGAAAAAAATATAAAGGCGATAACGCTTTTCCCAACACCAGCAAAAATTAAAGACGTAAGAGCTTTCATAGGATTAACTAGTTATTACAGAAAGTATATAAAAAATTTTGCGAAAATCGCCACACCACTGACCGACCTAACAAAAAAGGAAAACAGATTTCATTGGGATAGCTCTCAAGAAAATGCATTTTCAATTTTAAAAAAAGCCATAATAACAGCCCCCGTACTAGCTCATTTTGAGGACGGACACCAAGTTTTTGTAACCACGGACGCGTCATTAGAAGGACTCTCGGGAATTTTAGAACAAAACGACAACGATGGAAAACGACACCCTATAGCATTCGCTTCAAGAAAATTAAAGGGGGGTGAAAGAAACTTTACGACCACAGAATTAGAAATGTCGGCAGTTGTATTCGCAGTGAACTATTTTAAAGAATATTTGTTGGGCAGAAAGGTAATAGTATTTAGCGACCATTCAAGTTTACAATACTACCAAACAATGAAAAATCCATCATCCCGAATAACAAAATTTATTTTTAAATTATTAGAATTCGACATTGAAATTAAACATCGCCCCGGCCTTTGGAATACAGCCGCGGACTGCTTATCACGATACCCAGTAGACACATTACAAGTAAAAAAAATCTTCGAAACTACAGAGACAGAAGAAATAAATTTTGACACAATAAATATAGACAACATCAAAGGAAGTCAATCAAATGACGAATTTTGCAAAGGCATCATATCCGCAATAACTGAAAATAACAATTCAAAATACAAAAGAAAATCTAGACAATTTACAATCAAAAACGATATGTTATTTTTTAAAAATTGGTCACCGAACGGAATCAAAAATTTATTAGTAATACCAAAAAATTTAGTCAATATAGTACTGAAATCCTACCACGAGTCAGCGCTATCGGCACATTTCGGAATTACAAAAACCTTAGCAAGACTAAAGGAAAAATATTACTGGCCGACAATGACACTAGACACAAACAAATTCATAAAAACCTGTACGTCATGTCAACTTTCAAAAAACCAAAACGGTAAAAAACCAGGACTATTGCAACCTATTCCATTAATCGACACAAAACCTATGTCAAGACTATGCTTTGATTATTTAGGACCATTACCCATATCCAAAGGTAAAAAATACTTAATAGTAGCTACCTGCAATGCAACAAAGATGGCTTTTGCGAAGGCTGTTACAAACGCAGATGCAGCAGCAACCATCGATTTTCTATTCGATATAATAACTACCTACGGCACACCAAAATACTTCGTCAGCGACAGAGGTACACATTTTAAAAACATTGAAGTTAAAAATATATGCGAGAAATTGGGAATAACTCAAAAATTTTCTACTTCGTACCACCCACAAAGTAATGGGATGACTGAATTAATGAATAAAATCATATGCAATGCCCTGACACATTACGTCGACAACAACCAAAAAAACTGGGCACTATACTACAAAATGGTAATATTCGCGTACAATACACACCCACACGCAAGACTTGGCTACTCCCCATTCTATCTAATGTACGGCACGGAGGCAACGCAACCACTAGACAACAAAATCTACCCACCCGAAACAGAACATAATAGAATCGAAGCGATTACACAATTACAAAAAGTTAGGCAAGAACTGCCTAAATTGATAGAAGCAGAACAAATTAAGCAAAAAAAACAGTACGACAAAAGCCACAAGGAAGTAGAATACCAACCCGGCCAAAAAGTACTAGTAAAAATTAAATTTCAGAAACAAGGAGAAACAAAGAAATTAGCACACAAATATAGAGGCCCTTTTAAAATCTTAGAAAAAATCTCAGACGTAAACTACAAGATTGCTTTAACACTCAAAGAAAAAGAAACCACGGACATTATACATGTAGATAGATTAAAACCATACCATGAAAAATTAGACTAAATTAATAATAATAATTATAATAAATTACGCACTCACCAATCGTTCAAAAAAAAAAATAATAAAAAAAAAAAACATACATAATTAATAACCTGAAAAATAAAAATGATAATAAATAAAAAAAAAAACCAAAATAAACCAAAAAAAAAAAAAACCAATTTATTGAACTGTAAAACCATTAAAGATTATTATTCAGAATCAGTGTCCGACGACAAAGTTACGGTGCCGTTGTCGTCACCCTCCTCATGCTCCAAAAATTCGACCACTTCATCTTCAGGGGGCGGGATGATCCCCTCCGGCCACTCAACCTCTAGTGTTAGGTCACGACGACCACGAACTAAACAAAAAAGAAACTACAATAAATCTGGAAAAATTAGTATAATAACAAAAAATAAAAAAAATACGCACTATTTCTTAAAATATACGTTTTCACGATGCGATCCATTGCAAAAGAAAGAGAAAGAAAAAGAAACCAAGAGAAACTGTTGAGATGTCACCTCGAACAACAGTGCCACAATACTGATTTCAGCATACAGTTAATATAAGATATATGCTAAATTCACACCAAAAAAAAAAAAAGAAAGAAAAATAAATATATAAAAGAAGGGCTAAAAACACCAGAAACGTTTTAGCAACGGTACGCAATTATATAATAATAGCAAAACACAATAAACAACCTGAAAACGCCAACAAAAAACGTAGACTTAACATAATGCGAACGCCTATTCCAACAGAGACAAAGACTAGGCAAACATCACGGCATCTCTGTATACACATAGACATATATATATATATATAAAAAAAAAAAAAAAAAGGGGAAACCACAGCAATAAAATATAAAAACCACTCAATTAAGGCCAGCTATGGAAAAAATTTATAATAGTAATATTATACCAACTAGTCAAGAGTATAGAATCACTATAAAAAAAAAAAAACTCATAAAATACAATTTATTGTTTTTAGATGCTGATACTATTACTATTGTTATCAACAACAAAAATAAGAGGAGCAACAGGAACGGGAGAAGACACAAAAATTACTGTATCACCTGGGGCATTTTTCAACGAAATCAAGGAAACCATAATGTACGATAAAAGTATACCACTTATATACACGCAAAGCACGGTAAAAGACAATATAAACAATTTCGGGGAAACTTTGGAAATAGAAAAATACTGCAAAAACAAAAAAAATCATAATAATTACTGTAACATCGTACAGCAATCGATTACGCTATTAAATAATCTAAATAAAAACATCAACGATAACGACATTAAAACAATGGAATTTCTAGAAAATAGAAACACCTTCGATTCTAAGAAGAGATCGAAACGAGGAATACAATTCATAGGAGATTTCTATAACTTCTGCTGCAATGTAGCAACGGATAAACAAATTAAAAATTTTTATAATAATGAAGAAAGATTAGCCGAACAGGCAGACAAACTTAAAGACATTTTTGTCTCAGATCACAAGGACCTATCACAAATAACCTCACAACTAAATAATTACACAATGACCATGGGAAACAGAATAGAATTATTAAAAAATAACTTTAAAAACTTTGTTAAGGAAGAAAAAGACAACATGATGTTAGAAAAAAACAACTATGATAACCTAATACAGGGCACACAAGAAATAATGTTCAACATGGCAACCAGCTTAGTAAAATTTATTAATTACGAGAGAGACTCCAGTACACAGCTACACTGCAAGCTAGGCAAAATACCGCCACGGGTAATCAGTACCGAAGTATTATTCTACGACCTAAATAAACTGTCAAAATTATTAATGGAAGACGGATACGAATTAGTAATAAAATTAGAAAATATTTATTCATATTATAACCTACCAATAGTTGAATGCCAATTTTCGAAATCAAAAATCTTAATTAAATTAAAAATACCAATTAAAGAGAAATCGACCAATTGGAAGCTATTTCAATATATCCCGGCACATTTTAAATTTCAAGATTCTATTTGCCTAATATTTTCGGAGAAAACGTATGTAGCAGTAAATACCGAAAATGACGACCATAGAATAGTTTCAGGTATGGGGCTGCAGCACTGCGACCCCCCGATAACAGACTTATGCTACATCCCAAAATTCACTTCAGATATCACGTTAACACCGAAATGTGTAGAAGTAATGTTCAAAAATCTACCCTTAAATCAAATAAATAAGTTCTGTTACTTTCAATGTGTCAAACAACAGGAAAATGAAGAAGTAATAATTAAACAAATTGGAGTTAACACCTTTGCGATTACGAACCCCCAGCCGATACTAATGATAAGGAAATCAAGAAAAAACGAATACTCCGAAACACAGAAACTAAAAATAAACTACACACACCCAGGCCTAATAAAAATTACCTTACCCTGCAACCATGAACTGTTAAGAAACGGGAAAATACTAATTCCTAAAATGTTTCCATGCGAACTAAGCAACCTAAACAAATTTACCATACAAAGAATATTACCTACGTCCTGGACCAACATAAAATCTTTAAACATCGTTCACGAGGCACAAAAAGATCAAAATATATACTTCTCAAATCTAAGCGAAATACTAAATGAAAACTGGGCCAAAGAAATCCCAAACTATCACATAACTAGACAATTAAAAGATCCTGAAGAATATTTTAAGAAGGTTATCCTAGAAAAAATGCCACAACCTTTAATAAATGACTTTCTAGGCGATATAATATACTTAGTATGGTTAACAACACTAACCATAGCAATAGGATTTTTAGCATACAAATTATTTCCCGTCCTAATAAAAATAGACTTACTTAAACCCCCGCCGATTCCGGCAAGACAATAAAATTATTTTTCATCATAATTATTAACAAAACAACAACGCTCGAATTATAGCTGACACAAAAAGACTAACATATTATATAAAAAAAAAAAAGAAAAAACGCGTAGTCAGCCCTAATTAACTATATATATATAAAAGGAGAACAACACACACATAACCTTACACGTAATATTCATATATATTTACAGATGAACGACACCAAAAAACTCACACTGAAAATAAAAATAGAAAAAATACAAAAAGCAATAAGAAAGACAAAAGGAAACATAAGAAAAATTGAGAACGGGGAGAATCCCAAAAACAGACACCAACAACGTAGACAGAATAAGAAAAATTCCTTAAACATTGATAAAAAAATCCAGGAAGGTTTCGAAAATCTTATAAATTTTATCAAATCCCTTGAATAATTTTTCTGAATATTACTCTAAACAAAAACACAAGATTTAATATAACTGTACAAATTTAACTTTCCTCAAGATTTTATAACATGTAATACCTTTTACCTACCACTCAACAAGCCACCGTCGGAAACCAGCAGACCGCTCCTGGCCGAAAGGCCAATCCACTGTATACACTACCACTTTAAGTCAACTTCTCAAGCCGGCTGTCACCCACGTTATCGTTATATAATATATATATATGTATGCATTGTATAATGGTTTTAAATCAACGAACAAATTTAATTTAACTACCTTAAAAATTTAATATTTCTACCTTTAATATTCCTCCAGAATTTTATAATATGTAATACCCTTTTAAGAACAAATATGTAATTTAGCACCAGATTAGTAAAATCAATAGCAGACATTAGCAGATTTTATAATAACTAAACTATTGTAATATTATAATAAAACAAATTACATTTAAGGTTTTAAAATTACATTTTTACAATAATAAAATATTAAAAACATGTTACAAAAGTAAAAAACAAAAGAATAGAATGTATTTTCAGCATAAACAAAAATTCACGAGTCAACGAGTAGCAACAATCTTCTGAGACAAAGGGCGAATATAATATTTTCAAAGTAGACAATAAGCATTAAACCAAAAATTATAGAAACAATAGCAAATAAAATTGTTCCATACGAAGACACGAAAAAGACACAGTTCAAACAGAAATTTGAAAAGCAGAAATATAGATATAAGAATAAAAATTACAAATCAAATTCGACGAAACGAAAACAAGCAAGATAATATTCAAATACTTACCTTATGAAATACAAGAAGAGAAGAAGAATTAACTACCACAGAATCAAAGAATGAAATACCATAGAAAAACAACGAAAATTTATTGCTATTTGTCGAAATAAAAATATTATACTTCAAACTGTGAACAATCTCTAAGAAAACATTTTTCCACAAAAGGACCAATCAATACATTTTTATAACCTTATATTCATATTTATTTTTTTTTTAGGCACGCATTATATAATTAATTATTAAATAGTAAGATTAAATTAACATTTAAGCATAATTTTATAGTCAACGACGCGAATAAGCCGAGACAGTAACCTAGTAATTATATAAGTTTAGTATTTAATTTTGTAATAAGACATTTTTATGTAACAATAGCATTAAAAAATGAGGGCATTTTTTCCAAAAAACAACGGGGACTGTCGTATATTACAGACAGTCGTCAAAATAATATTATTTAAAATATATGTAATATAGGTGGGAATATTTCAAATTGTAAATTATTGACATAGGTCAGGCCAGCGAAGCAATATGTGCTGAGGCGACAATAATATTTTCTATATAACACCGCCGTACGCGCAGGCACGGCCCCCGTTGTCGCTGAGTGATTCGGCGAGGACGTAGCTACGACGTGCGTGTGAAACGCCGATCGTAGTACGGGCTAGGCGATCTGAATTTGCTAAGTGTTTTATTTTATGTTTGTTTTAATACAATAAAAGTGTTTCCGACCTGAAAACCCGAGTTAAACATTATTTTAGTCATTCTTACGTTCTTACCTTTTATAGGAACAGAGCCGGGATATACGTACTATGTGTCAATGAAGTTTTATTAAACTGAATAGTGCCAAGGTATATGTAATCTTTGAGTCATTTCAACTAGATAGGAACGAACTAAGAATTGACAAGCGCCTACCATCGTACCTCAACGAGTTAACAGTGCCATTCTAATTAACTTTAGAGAGTGTCATTAACTAGAGAATACGAGGGTAAGGCGATAGTTGGTTTACCGCGTATTGTCTAATACGGGTGATACCACAGGACTTATGACTATGTAAGAAAAAGGTAGTTCTCCGCGATTCCATCCCGCACACCAGATCTCCGTACATTTGTGGTAACTTTGTTCGTATAGATCGTAAGTAATAATAAATTCGTTGGTTATAATAATAATCTAGATAAATCGTTATTTATTTGTAATATTAAGATCCTAATACCTTTCGTGCTCCTGAGCTACGGTAAAAATATATTCAAAAGAACTAATTTCTTCCCTGAATATCTTATATTTAACGGGTCATCCCCGACCACGTTACATATTGGTGGAGGCGCCGAAGCTCCTAAGTAGTTGAAGTTACAGATATTTACGATTGGTTTAGATTGTTATTGTGTTATTAGTTGTTAAGTTTAGTTAATTAAAGCGTAGGAAAATAATAAAATTAAAGTGTAGTTGAGTTAAGAATAATTGAAGTTTTTTTTTTTATTATATTTAAGATTTATGATATACATAATAAGATACATTAAATTTTTAGAATAACAGTTAAATAATTGAATGAGGTACGAGAATAGAAAATATATCTATAGGCACCTAATAATTTTAATTTTAATTAAAATTACTTTACGAAATTTACGAGATTTTAAGTTTTAAGAATAGGAGTAAATTACATATAGGAGTTATGTTATCAGAGAAAATTTATGTATAGGCACCTAATAATTTTAATTTTAATTAATATTATTTTACGAAATTTTAAGTGTTAGATATAACAGTATAGCCGTAAAGGAAATAAAGGAATAACTTGATTAGATAAATTACATATAAGAACAAAATTGTTTGAATTTTTTTAACGAGATTTACGAGGTTTTAAGTTTTAAGAATAAGAGTAAATTACGTATAGGGGTTAGAGAAATTATGTAGTAAAAATAAAAATTAAGGAATTGAATTTTTTTAGATATAGAATAAGAGTATAACTAAATAAAAAAGTAACGTGGCTAATAGGTATACTAAAAATTTATATTAAGAATCATATATAGGGTAATTTGAAGAGCATAATGGTAAAAGCGTAGTTATCTAAAGAGTAGGATAGGAGAATTATTTTATTGTAAGTGAACATAAGCAATGTTTCGATAAATAAAAATATTTAATGGACAACAAATTTTACATAAAACGTAACGTAAATAACCAAATAACAAAAGTGGATAGCACAAATATATTATATCTGAATGAATATTTTAATTCCGAAATAAACGAAATTAATCTAAAAAATCTATTACGGCAAATCGAAGAAGTCGATTTAGGTAATTATTTTTCAAATTCCAGGTTAGGAAAGAACCTTTCTCTGTCGGCAAAAATTGTTCAAAAATTTACACTGTGCACTCTATACGTAGTTGAGACTGTAAAAGAAGAAGATTTTAATCAATTACCAGCACAAAAGAAATTTGTGTTTATAATTTCCCAGAGAACAGTAGCGTGGATAAATTTATTAAATAAACCGGAAATAGTGGGTTTCTTAGATTTTTGTAATATACATAGTGACATTTCATTAAAAATTAGCGAATTTAGGAACCTTGCAAAATCAACATTAAAAAGTCTTAGGAACGACGAAGACAACGAGGATAGCTTAAACGAAACAGATTTAACTTTTATTGAGGATAATTTACAAAATAGTGATCAAAATTTATTGAACGTAACTGTTGTTGAAGAGGATTCCAATAAAAAAAAAAAAATTTAACCAGAAAATATAGATACTGTTAGTATTACACACCAACTCCAAAATCTTCTTTCCGAATTACAAACGTCAAATCAGGTAGACAATAAGTCCAATAACTATAAGTCCAGTACTAAAGATAATCAAAATTTAGAAATATACGGGAGAGCAGAACTAGTAAATCAAAAGTTGAATAACGATTTTACGGCAGATCCTATACATTTAAAGGTAGAAACCCACAATAATATTTCGGGTGAACAGATCAACACCAATATTAATATTGAAAAATTTTCAAAAAAAACGTTAAAAAGTAAACACAGTATAAAAATGGTGTCTAACCATAAACCCGATATTTTCTCAGGAAAAAAAAACGAGGATATAGATAAATTCATAAAAAAATTTAAACTAATAGCTGTCGTGAACGAATGGGAGGAAAAAGACAAAGTAATTATTCTACAACTATATCTTAAAGACTCAGCAGAAGATTTTTTTGAACAACTAAAATCAAAAAACGAAAATATAACATGGAACGAAGTCAAAAGTGAATTGATAACAGAATTTACATTAGTAGGAAATAAACACTTACTAATGGCAAAATTGGAAAATCTGAAACTAGCAAAAGGAGAATTATATAAAGAATTTATAATTAAAATAGTAGGAATATGTTATAAAATAAACAAGAATATGACCGAAGAAGAAATATGTGAACACATTTTAAAAGGAGTACCCAGAGTAACTTTTCAGTTAATAAGGTTAGCTCGATCGCAGGCATTAAAAAAACTCTAGAGAAACTAGAAGTAACAAATCTATTGAGATCGGAGGACAAGGTAAATGGAGAAGTAGAGAAATTGACTAGAGAAATAAAGGTCTTAAAAAATCATATAAGTCAAATTAAAATTGGACAAACTCAAAATAACACCCCCAATAGTAACAATAATTATCAAAACGAAAGGCAAACTAGCTATAACAATGGATACAGCTTTTATAATAGAAATCAACACTTCCAACCACCTATATTTAATAATCCAAATGAATATTATCAAAATAATCCAAGACCAAACATTTATCCGAATTACAATTATCCCACACATAATAACCAGATGACAAATATCCAATTTCCAAGACCAAACTTTTATCAAAATTATAATTATAATAATATAAATAATAACCAATTAGCAACACTCAACGCCCTATACAAGGTAATCAGGGAAAAATACCCCATACTAATTATACTTATGGACATCAGTAAGGGCCACCGATATGTTTTCAGTGTGGAATTCCGGGACACATAAAAAGAAACTGTAATACCTTTGTACAAAAAAACTAATAGTTCCGCAGATAACTGGGTCTGCACAGGAACACCAATACATTACCAGTAACAAACCTTTAAATATCGTCAAAAATACAAAAACAAATAATACTATTTATACTTGTTATGATAATAATAAAGAAAAAATTAAAATAGAAATACAAGGAAAAATAAATGACCAAACTACTACATTGCTATTAGATACAGGGGCGAGTGTAACAGTTATAAATAAAAATACCATTAAATGTAATAAATTAATTTCCGAAAGCGAACTCGACTTTGAAACGGTGAACAATTCTAAACTAAACATTGTAGGAACAACTGTGGCTCAGATAAAAATAGGAGCGATACTAATAAATCATAAAATAATAATAGTTGACAACCTATGTACACTAGTAATAATAGGATTAGATATAATGACACAATTTTAGATTTAAAAAATAATTTGGTAACGTTTAATTATAAAGGAACCGAAGTAAAATTAAAAATAGAGCAGGAAGACAAACCAATAAACACCTTACAAGACACAAATAATATTACACAAAATAAGCAAAAAAATAATTTTCAACAATTTCTATTACAAAATTCAGAAACGTATAGAACCAAATGTAGATATACCATGACATTATAAGCAATATATTCACTGACCAAATAAATGATGCCATTGCACATTGTGTCAGTAAAGACTTCAAAATGAATGCAGGGATTACACAACAATTTAAAGAAAGATTCGAAGATGTAGACGTATTAAAAGCACAGAATAAAGTACTTACAGAAATAGCATTTTTAAAGAAAAATAACCAATGGATTTTATATTTAATAACAAAATGCGCATATAATGATAAACCCACCTAAGAAGACATTTTTAACACACTACAAAATTTAAAAGAGTTTTGCATAAATCAGTCAATATATAATTTGGGACTACCCAAAGTGTGTTCGGGGTTAGATAAAAAAGAATGGGATTTAATTATAAAAACGATTAAATACACATTTCAAAATACAAATATTACAATAAGAATTTATAAATTAGAGTCCAAACATAAAATAGAATGCAAGTCAATAACAACAACTCCGGAAACAAGTGATTCATCAACAACAAATATAATAATTAATTCACATGACACGGAGAATAATCAAGATACTAATAGATTCTAAGTTAAGGATTCAAATAAACAAATTAGCATCTTATCTTGAAATAGCAGAACAAACACCAACAGATGGAGATTGTGGGGCAAATGCGTTAAAAGTTTGTTTAAAAAACGAAAGACTACACTTGACAACGCTAGAAATCTTAAATATCATTGACAGATAAATATAATAAAAATTTAATTATTATAAAAGGCTATGATGAAATAAACAATAAAACAGTAAAAGACACGGCAATAGTTTATTATAAGCCAAACCGATCATTTAAAATTTAAACAATAAAATTATTCAACGATATTTTTGGCCCTCTATATATAAAGACATACGTAAATATGTAACATCATGCATTAGTTGTCAAAAAAGAAAATCGGATAAAAAAGCGACCTATGGTCAAATGCTAACATCACCAAAAATTATTGGTATACCATTTCAACGATTTACAATATATTATATTGGCCCAATTAATCCACCAAGCAATGGCAACTCATATATTTTGGTAGAAACTTGCGCAACTACTAAATACGCTATAGCAAAATTGTGGTATATTGGTAAAATACACAATATACCGGTTTTAATTTGTATTAAGTTGGTCATGTAAGCAGTGTTGAGAATAGATAACGAAAAATTCATCTAGATAAGATACAGATAATTTTATGGAAATTTATCTAGATACAGATAAAGATAACTACATTTTACATTCATCTAGATAAGATGAAGATAATCTAAGTTTTATCTAGATAATATTATAGATAAAAAGAATAATTATTACATTAATATAATTAAATAATAGATGTACCTACTTCCTTTTTACCTACGTGAACATAAACTAACTTATAGTTAGTAGTCACAAGTCAATAGGTGTCTGGTACATAGTTACAATTAATGTTTTTGTAGCTAGTACCTAAGTATTTTTATTTTTACCTTAGTTTATTTGTTTAATTTATTGGAACAAAGTTTTACTTATTTTATATTTTATAGTAGACATTTTATTGAGAATAATTGTTGACTATTATGTTTCTTCAAAAACAATGAATAGAAAAAAAAAACGATATTATCTTTATTAAAATAAAAAAACAAAATAATTATAATTATAATTTATTACATAATATTATGTAGCTAACCAAATATATTATTCTAAAGGTTACATCTACAACAGAGCAGCTTTTCAAATGTAGTATCTTTTAGCCGATTTCGCCGTGGTGTTAAGACTTGTATAGCTCCGCTGAACAATCTTTCTACGGGAGCAGATGATGGCAATGATGTGTTATATTTTAAAAATACATTCTTTACAATAAAGAAAGAATCTAACATGATTAAATTTTTATTTTTTGAGTTTAAAAATGATGAACTTTGAATACCAGCTAAATTGGTGTTTCTTTTTTCGGTGGTGCATTGAGATTCGTTTAAATTTTCATCAATACAATTTTCTAGTAAATTGTTATAAAAGTTGTCATCATCACTCTCGTTATTTTCTTCACTAGATGAACCAGAATTTGGAGTTGAACTAATAACAGCACTTAATGTATTACATTCACTGACAAATAAATTTCTGCACAAATTTTTATATCTTATTGGTACCCAGTTCATTTTAAATTTTGGGTGGCTTATTGATGCAATAATAAATGCCTTACTCTTGGAACTGTTTAAGTTAAATAAATAATCAAATCGTTTTTCAAGATTTTGAATTATGCATAGACTTAATGGTTTACAATATACTCTATTTGTTGACTTTAATAACAAAAGTCTTATGGATAATATTGTTGGTGCCACATATCCTAAATAACTTCTTTTTTCTCCTTGTAATTTGTCTAGCGCTGAGGCTAATGGCTCCATAACTTCACAATACTCATTGAGAAATAGCCACTCAGTCATTTTTAACTTATTTAATTTCAGTTCATCAAATACTGGAATCAATTTTTCTTTATAATATAATATTTTTTTTGCCGCATCATACATTGAGTTCCACCTTGTAATAACCGGCACTGGAAATTTACAATTACATTTATCACTTACTGTATCTGAAGCTGCAGTACTACGACTGACCAGATTCCAAAACTTAAACAGTTTTTCAAACGTAGCTTTTGAAATTTGTAAATAAGATCTGTCAGTTATTTTTGCAATGTCTGTTGTAGCAATCAAATTCAGGGTATGAGCACAACATTTCATATGGTCAGGCAGGCAAATACTAATATCTTCAGAATGTTCATTTGATTCTTCAGAAAGTAAAGGATATAAATCAACATATTGAATTTCACAACCTTCGTCATCTTCACTTTCCGAATTTTCACCAATAGTATTAGAATCTGAATCACTGGATAAATTACCTACATCGTAAGTATTTGATTTTTCACACAATGTGGTTGAAAATGTTCGAAATGCTTTACCAAAGTTACTTGCGTTGTCAGTTATAGTATGTGTTATTTTTGAAGTACTTATTTGATAAGTTTGAGTTATTTCATTGATTAACTCAGCAATATTTAAATAATTATGTCCACCTTTGATTCTTCTGCAGCCCAAAACATAGGAATGACGGGTATAAGAAATTTCTTCAATGAAGTGACATGTCATGCCAAGATAGCTTTTATTGTTAGTACTCCATATATCTGCAGTAGTACAAATATACTGTTGTTTATTGAGCAAAGAAGTCAACATTGAAATATAATTTGTATAGCTTGAATTGAGTTTCTTTGATATATAATTTCGGTCTGGGAGTAAAACAGAATCTGCAGATGTTAAACCAGTAAGGCCAAAGATTAACTGTCGAAATGCTGGTTTCTCGCATGTAATTAAAGGTCTCATTTCTTGAATAATGTAGTTGAACACCAAATTACCAATCTATAGAGTATAAAATATTAATATTACTTTTTTATGTTTTAGATTACAATATACTATTATATAGGATGTGATTCGTCAAGTATGTTAATCCCCTTTTTCTTTTTTAATACTGAAGTTACTTTAATTCTGATTTTTGAAATTTTAAATATAGGTACTTTAAGACCTATATTTTTAAATTCTTGAGATTTGTTGTAATACTGAAATAATGACCAACAGACATAAATTTATTTTTTTCAAATGAGAACCTGCTTTCAACAGTAAATTATTTAGTGTAACTTTTCTGAAAATGTTAACGTACCAGAATCAAAATTTGTACGAGTGGTTTTTGAGTTATTTAACTTTGTGTACTAAAGATAATAAGTCCACAATAATGGATATATAAGAATGGCTATGGTGATTTGAACATTTTAGTGATTAATATTAATTGTTTGATATTAATAATTTGTACGCAAATATGGCTCAAGTATAAATACTAGATTCACTTAGAGTTTTTTTGTAAAACCTTTTTTAAGGATTATTATCCTTAGTACAAACAATTTAATAACTGAAAAATTACTCATTCATATTTCATATCATGTTGGCATCATCTTCAAATAATCTACATGATTGCAATTTATTATTAACCATATACATTGATAAGGTCAAAATAAATTGTATTTGTAATTTATATTATTTTATAATTTGTATTCTAGAATTTTTGTAATTTGTAAAAAAAACTTTGTTTGTAACTTGGTAGTAGCTAGGTAGCATAATTATATCTATAAATGCAATTTATTGAAAAGTACTTGTCTTATTTAATAACTAGTAAGTTGAATTACCTTATCTTTAGACCATTTTTTAGTTGGACCACTAAACAGTTTTGTTTGAATCTCTGTTGTTTTGGATACATCATGTCTTTTCCTTGCTTGGTTTACTTTTTGCATCAATGAGTTATGTTTGAGCTGTAAATTTATGGGTAATTTCTTTATAAAATGTATAATAAAGCAGACTACACATGGCATTAACTACTTTATATTAACAATCAGCATGTAATAACTTATAATAAGACATCATTTTAGAAAAACAACTTAAAAATATTCGAACAGAATAGGTGCATATTTTGCAGCTATCAAGCATTTTTATAATAATTTACTTAGATGTTTTATCTACATTGTTCCTAGCCTGATCAAACTAGAGAAACTATATTTAAATTGTTTAAGCCATAAACTTCACATAAGACGTAACATATTGAAAATTAAATATACTTGGTAATCAGTACTCAGTTTACATAGTACAAGTCTAATACTTTGTAGTTACTAGTTTAATACAAGTAAGTTAATGTAATATTTTTCTACAATTCTGCAGTTCAGTACTACTAATATTATTAATTATTATGTATATGATATCATAATATAGGTAGGCACCTAGTAGCCACTAGCCACTAGCCAGTAAAAATATTACTATAGTAAATTAGTAACTACAAAATCATAAAAGTAATTTAAATAACATGCATAGGTATTTTTTTTATTTTTGTCGATCAACGTGTTAACCTGATAAATTATATAATAATCCTAAAATAACAATGTATACAATTTAGTAATAAATACAAAAACTTACTTTAATGTGGCTTAAAAAGTTTCCACTCGAATTAGTTGATCCGTTTACTACTTTTTGGCAGTTTTGACATATAACTGACAATTTTTTACCTTCCACAGTTAATACTTTATAAAAATCATTAAATAAGTATTTAAAACTAGGAGGTTCAAGAGGAGCTTGGTTAGATTTGTCTAAATGTGGGTCGTCAGCATTTTCTTCTTGTGCCCCCGTTGCCAGATCAAGACGAATTTTTTTCGTAACAAAACGGTCCATAATGTTGTAAACTTCAATGCTTGAAATATTAAGTACATAATATATTAGATAATGGCTAATATTAATAGGCATTCTATTAATAAAAGTTATTACTTCGTACTTACTTATTGTGAATATGTTATATAATATATTGTTAACGAATAACGATGAATAATACTAACAGCAAAGCTTACACAACCATTGTAGTCACTAGTCAACACTCAACACTCAGTGGTCAGAAAACTGAAGACCGCCGATTACATACGCAGGGGCACTAGGTAATACCATTAATTATAAATACTAGTATTTATAATCAATGGTAATACAGACAATACGGTCTTATCTTTTCGTTAAGAAGGCTATTTTTAGTGTTTGAGTTTTTCCAAATATAATATTATAGCCTACGCGAATTGTTGAAATCGTCAATCATTAATATTGTTGATACCATCATTGATTATAAATAGGTTCTAATGTACTATAGGGCCGGATCATAATATGCGTTTTGTCGGTTGACGATAAAAACGTCACGACCAAATCGCGTGGTTTATTCCAGAACGATTTCGGACGGTTCGGAGAATCGACTAGTCTGGCCCCGATAACGCGGCTTAATGTTATACAGTCAAATTCGCTTATAACGATCTTCTAGGGACCTAGAGAATCTGATCGTTATAACCGAACTTCCTTTATATCCGGATTATAAAAAGTAACATACACATAAGACATAACGTATAAAACCAACCATATACATTGCTTGGAATCGTTTTACCCGGAATATCGTTATATACGTCATCGTTATACGCGAATTTGACTGTATTTATATATGGATGGCACGGTTGTTTACCGATCGGTGGCCGGATCCTTAGTATTTATAAATTATAATCAATGATACCATGAATAAAATTACGATAATATTATAATATTATTTTGTGTAGCGGCTAGTTAAGACTAAGACTATACATTTCACATCTATTAATTATTATCTATACCAAATTGCCAATAAGGGTTATGTTGTCGAAATCTTCATAAAATAACGTTTAAACTTAATACAATTTGCTAGTAGAACATGGGAACAATTGGAAAGAGTTCTGTGAGAACAATCTTAGTAAAAAAAAAAAATATTATTCATGAAAATGTATAATATGATTTGAATTAATTTATCTAGATAAATTTATCTAGATAACTAAATTTGTCATCTAAGATAACCAATAGATAAATGGCACAATAGTTATCTAGATGAGATAATAGATGAGTAATTTTTTATCTAGATAATTATCTAGATAAATTTATCTAGATAAGTCTCAACACTGCATGTAAGAGACCGTTCCCTACCGACCGGCTCACGACGATTACGGTATTATTACGATTATTGTATATTATAATAAACCAGTCTATGTTCGGTGTTCGAACGTTACTTACAATTACGTGGTGCGTTCTTATTTATATAATACCACCATCACTTCCCCTCCGCATAATCGCAGGATAGAATAAATTGGCGACGAAGAAGTTCGACTACTTTCACAGTCGTAGTTTTGTTAAGGGTACGTATCATATTATTTTGTACTATTTGGTCATCGGAGAACATGCCGGACCAACTAAACACAACGTCCACGACCACGACCACGACGACAGCAACTGCGACGACACAGAGTACGGGGGCTCAGGTACAGACTAGAATTATGTATTCACAAGTTATAAAGGCTCTACGAGCACATTTGAACCGAATAACGATATAAAAATCTACCTGTCTCGGTTAAAAAAACTTTTTTGATGCAAACGGCATAACAGATGAAGTAAAAAAAAAAGCTATACTACTCTCGTCTATTTCGGAAGAGGTGTACAAGCTTCTATATAGTTTGTGTGTCCCAAGTGACCCGAACAATCGTTCATTCAAAACGTTGTCGATTTTACTTACGGAGCATTTCGAACCAAAAAAATCATACTTTGCTGCTAGGCACATGTTTTACCTAGACAAAAAAACAGATGAAGAAAGCGTGGCACAATGGAGTGCTCGTTTAAGAGACCTAGCATCAAAATGCGGCTTCGGAGCAGAATTATAAGTCGTGATGCGTTACGTGTTCGTAGTCGGAATGGGATCAGGACGGGTTCAAGACCGTCTGTTGGAAGAGGATGCGTCAAGTCAAGCAGTCACGCTGGTTAAATTAGTGGGTTGTTTGTTTATATAAATCGGAATTACTACTGATCCTACTGTCTCTACCGGATTAGCATGAATACCTTTAATATTTTTTTTATCTTTTTCGTTAACAATTATATGCGCTTTTAAACTTGAAATTTTAATAATGTCCATTTCTGAACCGCTATATCGATTAAAAATTTAATTTCAGTTTTAATGAATTGATCGGAAAAACACGTTATGTGTTCCTGTGTTATCGGTGTTATTATACGTACGTTACTTCCCGATTGTATTTCTTCGATAGACCTATTTTGATTGTCCTGATTATTTTCGTGTTTCTTTTTCTCGTTATATTTTAATTTCCGACATTCGCTAATGTCATGATTAGTTTTTTTACAATATTTGCAGAATTTACTAGAATATTCACGTTTGATTTCCGTTCTCGGACTTTGACCTTTGTTTGGATTTCTTAAAGGTAATTTGTGTTCGCTTGTCCTACACTCGTTCGCGTAATGCCCTAGTCGATCGCAACGGTGGCATTTTATCGTACTTTTATCATTAGACTTTTTTTTATCGAATTTACTTTTATTATTCTGAAATTTGTTATTCCCGATTGCGTTATTATAATATTCGGTGGATTTTTCCTCCTCCATCGCGTTTAACACTGCCTCTTCGAGTATTTTTATATTGCGCGCCTTTAGTATAATTCCGATAGACTGTGAAACTCCCGCTATGAATCCGCTTACTGCGTGCGCTTGTACTGTTTGAGCTATTATATTAGCTTGAATTTGTTCCTTATCTACCGTTAACGCGTGTGTTAATTCGTGCGTAGTTTTTTCGATTCTAATAGAGAACTCCTTGACCGATTCTTTTGGATTTTGGCGCATTTGGCTCAGCTGCACTTGTAAGTACGACACAGAATGTGCTGACCCGAAAACAGTTTTGAATAACCTTTTTAATTCGTCCCAAGTGGTAATTTCTTTATAACTAACGGCCTCGAATGCATTACCCTTTAATTGTGCTATTATAGATTCTAAAATAATTGGTTTTAATGTATCGGGAATATTCCTAAAAATGAATTCACATTTAGTCAAAAATGAAGCTAAATCGGATTCTGATCCTCGCGAGAATGAAGGTACTAACTTGAGTGCCCCCTCGAAACTTAATTTATCTGCGTTAACTATTCTGATTCTTAATGTATCTGGGTCATAAGCTACTACCTGCCAATTATTTGCAACTCTGTCAGACATACAATATTATATTCAAATGGCTTACAGATTTTGCATCCTGAGTTTTTATTTTCCGTGTGGTTGATCTCCGCTGTCGTCCTTCCCGGACTGTCCTTGGTTGTTTGAAATGCTCTGCTGGACTGATTTTGATTTGGAATGCTCTGCTGATTTTGATTGGAATGCTCTGTTGATTCTGATTGGAATGCTCTGCTGACTTTGATTGGAATGCTCTGCTGTGACGTATTGAACGTGGTTTTGTCGGTGGGTCTCAAAGTATTTTTTAGGATGTACCCAAAATTTTCCTTTGATGAAGTGTGACCCCACACCTGACACCAAATTGTATGTAATACCCTGTCGCTGTCACTCGACTGGTTACTGCACTGCTTCTTTTACGACGAAGGCACGTACACGTCGCTGTACTGGATCGGAGGATTGGTCGTTGGTTGTATTAAAATAATGTTGTACACGTTTTTAGATAAATATAATATTACTGTTTATTAACATAATTGTAGTATAAATTATAATGACGAGTTTTTTAAAGCTTGTCGACAGAATATAGGATTCTGCCGGAGAGTGTTATAATTATTTTAACTGGGAATGTACTTGCTGTGGACGGCGATGCGGCTGTTACTAATCCGCGACCCACACAAGTACTGTAAGTTGGGATAACTACTTCTGAGGAGCTCTGTGAAACAGGGCCCCTATTTATATGGTACATGCCGGGATTAAGGAAAGGGTGATTGACGTCATAGGAATAGCGTGATGTGTTTTGGTATTGTGCTTATGCGGCAACATCGACGATCTAGATTGTTGATCCCGCCTGGCCTTTGGAAACAACAATTTCACCTTCAAAACGTCGGTACACTACACTAACCATAATAAAATAAGCTTTTTTACAACTCCTAAACATACTAGATGCATGTAGTCTAAACTAAAGTTGCAAACCATGTCAATATGTGGTACATCGGTTAATATTGAAATTGAATCGGTCATATGATGTTCTTCATGTGTACGATTTACGAAGTCTGTATGTGTTTTTTTAATAAACCGTGTACCTGAGAAACATGTTCTAGATCCAATACGAACACCATCGATAAAATACCTCGAACACGAGGAAAATCCTGTATGACCTTTTGTTTTTAGAATAAAACTTTTTGCGGGAACATCGCAATAAATGCAATTCACAACAACATACTTTTTAGCATAAGGTGTAGATATACCTAGGTGTGACAATTCTTTTAGTTCATTTACCAAATCGCTCAAATATAAGTTACTATCCAGAGGCTTTTCCAATCCTCAGTAAAGTCCAATTAAAAAAACATATGTGGATGATGATACATTTTCAATACTACCAAGGATTGGCCAAAATGTGCTCCCCGAACTTTTGCTGATAGGTAAACCGTCAATTCCTATATTGATATAAATTGAGTCCTCGCAGATATTTAAAAAGTTACTTATTTTCTTCAGTTCATTGGAAATACCAAAATGATAATATTTCCCGGGTGTAACTGATTGAATATGCATAGGATGATTATTTAAACTGGTTTTTAAAACTGTACGAGCATCAATTGGAAATTTATTAAAACATTTGTGGGATTTCAGGCTTTTTAATAATGCTGATAAGGCAACATTTGTATTATTATGGCCAACTTCCCACTGTGCTAAAACTTTTAAAATTGATTCAGCATCATTATTACACAAATTAAAGCCTGAATCCTGTATATCATATAAAAGTTCATCGGTAGAATCATCTATATCACTATCAGATGGACTATCTAGTAATTCATATTCATCGGAATTGTTTGTATTATATAAAACATCAGTATCACTACAAGAACTAGGTTTAAGTATAATTGACTGTGTAGTATATTCATTTTCGTGTGATGAGGTAGATGATATAAGTAAAGATATGAATATATTATATTAAAAACAACGATCTAATAGATTATTATTGTTTGAAAATAAATTAATGAATAATGATTTATAAAATAGGTAGGTATTACTTATAGATAGTTGAGATATCAAAAACCATATAGGTTACTTACCTGTGTACGTCGTAGTAAGATACCACAACTACGTACCTATTTATTTATACTTATCTATGCCGTATACGTAACATATGTTTCGTGAATTTTTTAATTTTAGCAGTACCTAGGTATGAAGACTGATTTTTCAAACTGCGTGTCTATACACTACCGAGTACAGCAATACTAATTGTAACTTGTAACACTTCACAAATAACAACAAATAACAATCGATTATACGACGGACTGGGCGCATTTAGTATTTGCACTTGTATTATTATAATATAATATACTAATATTAGTCTATAATAGTCGAATGCGTATGCTATGCGATGGCGCTGTATGGGCCTCTCACAGTCTCACAGCTCTGAGTAATAACTAATAAGTCTTTGTGTAACTTGAACGCGCGAACGATAAGGAATAACAGTACCTAAATAGTAAATAACCAGACTGACGACTGCAATACTGGAAGAGTATGAGTGTATGACAGAGACTATTATAGCCAGGTTCTATAGGACATTATAGGACTATGGTTATCAGTGTTGGTGTTTATCATAACTGCCAGGGAAACCCATACTACAGAATAACCCCATACGTTGAAGTCATCAACGCCGTCCGTATATTAAACGTCTATTAATATCTGCCACGGACCTTAGTATATCCACATTCACAATAATCTATTATATACAGGGTGTAACACAAAGATATGACAGATTTGTGTATGATTTACACGTAAATCTGTCATATCTTTCTGTTACACTCTGTATATACTAATATATGATTCCATAATATACTGTCATAATATACTGTACGTCGTGATTAATATCGCTCCGTATTATTTAATTATTTCCTTGTGTAATAGTTATCCGTTTTTTGTGATTTTTATTCCAATATAACAATAAAAGTGCGCTTCTAGTCTTGTGTTGTTGTTGATGCTGTCTGCCCTCAATCTCTTCCCTTTTGGGCAGTTTTCCTTCGATACTTAAAGGTACAGTTCCAGTTATTTTAATCTTATCTACCAATAATTACGGTTCGAACTTTGAGTTTTCGTGCTGGGGTGTGTCTGCCAGTTATCTCGGTTCTTATAACGGCACGTGTCAACGTCGACGGATCGTCTAATCTGGTTAAAGTTATCTGTACCGGGTGCATAATAATTTGCCTACCCACATCGTTAAGGCGTTTGCTTTTACCACCTATTATTAACAATACTACGTGCATTAAGCTTCCAGCTACTTCTGAAACATTGGTATTAGAGCTCGGAAAATGGACCAAGCCCATGCTTATTGATTTTATTCTAAATAAAACACTTCCCTCGGGTGTAAAGGTAAGCGATAGTCTATTGTCGCACCTCAATACCAACACTTTAGTGCCTGGATCATCGGACACTACTACCAATGTTGCAACTATATTACAGTCAGTCGTAAATGAGCTAAAAAAACATTTCCGAAAGTAATCAGCTGGTTAACGCTAAATTGAATAGTATTACGGACCCTAATTCTAATGGATTGTCTCCCCGTGATACATTTTGTCAAGCAGTGAAACACGTCCCTACAATTTCGGGAGTTCCAGCTTCAACTCGTGTACATGCGTCTGACCGTCCTAAGTTTATTGTTGGTTCTGGTATAATTACCACCTCTGACTTATCTGCTGCTCCAACTCAGAAATTCTCCGACCTGTTTGTCTCTCAGTTAAACCCTACAGCCACTGCCGATCTGCTTAAATCTAAATTGTTCTCCGGATTTGAAGACATCACAGTGACCCAGATACTAAGCATCCAACATATGCAATATGCATCGTTCCATATTCACCTGCCGCTAGATAAACTCCAGGATGTTCTTGAACCTTCATTTTGGCCCGACGGAGTTATTGTCAAGAGATTCTGGGGTTGTCTTCAGCCAGGTATGATATTAAATTCTAAAAACTCAAAAAACTAAGCCACCATGGCGTTCAATTGTCACTTGGCTTCTATCAAAACTGTCGTGGTCTTAGATCCAAATTACCGTGTTTTAAATGTAATGTGTCTTTGTTTAATTATATTTTTATTTGTTTATCCGAAACTTGGTTAAGTGACAGTTTTTTCGATAATGAATAGGTTTAATTAATTATGTTGTATTCAGATGTGATCGTAATAGTGATACTAGCAATTGTTATAGAGGTGGTGGTGCTCTCATTGCCATTCGTAACGATGTTGTTTGTGAGTTATTACCTACCACAGCCTATAATGTTGAGCATTTATTTGTTAAATTCCATGTACAAAATGTCACCTTTGTTGTCTGTTCCGTCTATATCCCTCCTCATAGCCCAGTTCTCGTCTATGAGTCATTTATGTCAGCTGTCCAAGCTACTATCTCTCTCAATCCAGGTTGTGTATTCATAATCTGTGGTGACTTCAACCTTCTAGATACCTCATGGTCAAACGACGATTATGGACTAATCTATTGTTCATCTTCAGGCCCTAGAGTGCAATGTGTTCCCGAAATATTTGCTTTCAATAATTTTTTCCAGCTCAATAGGGTTTCGAATCATTTTGGGGGAATCCTTGATCTGGTGTTTTCCAACAACTGCAGTGTTTTGGTAGAAAATTCTGAAGTTGTATCTGTTCCTTGTGATCCTTATCACCCTGCACTTGTAATCAAATTTCCCTTCGGCCGAGACCATCCACTTCTTGACAACTCCCATAAATACTTTAATTTCCGTCGTGCATGCTATCCGGAAATATGTTCTTTCCTTTTGTCCTTCAACTGACTTGAAACTATTGTGTCTCTCGATGTGGATCAAGCAACCACTGCATTGTATGATGCTCTGCATTTCTGTGTTTTTAATTTTGTTCCTGAGGTCAGTTATAGTCCTTCTAAATTTCCACTGTGGCTTTCTAAAGACCTCAAATCTATAGTTATTTCTAAAAAACGGGCGCATGCCAAGTATAAAGTTTCCCGTTGTCCCAGAGATTATAACGAGTTTTCTAATCTCCGGGCACTCTATAAATATGAATACAAAAGTTGCTATAAATCGTTCATAGCTCAAACTGAGGGTAAGCTAAAAACCAATCCTCAGTCTTTTTGGGACTTTGTCCGGAAAAATAAATCCAGTGATGGGATTCCATATACAGTTCATTTTGACAATAAGATTGGTTCTGGCCCTGAATCAGTTTCTAGCCTCTTCTCTTCTTATTTTAGCACCGTTTATGCCACTCCCTCTTCCAGCCAAACTCCTGTTATTTCCTTTTCTCATTTTAACCTTCCAAGTAACTGTTCCTTTACCACTAATGATGTCGAACAGTGTTTGTCTATGCTAAAAACTTCTAAGTCGGCTGGTCCTGATGGTCTGCCTGGGACGTTTCTATATAACATCCGCTCTCTGCTTTCCTTTATGGTTGATATTTCGTCACTCCCTTGACACGGGAACCTTCCCATCTATGTTCAAGATTAGCTCAGTCACGCCTGTATTTAAGACTGGTGATAAAGCTGATGTCCACAATTATAGGCCTATTACTATTCAAAATCA
Source organism: Metopolophium dirhodum (assembly GCF_019925205.1). Lineage (NCBI taxonomy): Eukaryota > Metazoa > Arthropoda > Insecta > Hemiptera > Aphididae > Metopolophium > Metopolophium dirhodum. The sequence goes on along the minus strand of NC_083560.1, from coordinate 56,488,790 downwards.
TATTGCCAAAATCTTTGAGCTGCTTGTCCTGAAGAGTATTCAGCCATCAGTGAATTCTATCTTAGTTGATGAACAATACGGTTTTAGACCTAGCCGTTCTGCTACTACGAATCTGTTAGTTTTTCATAATTTTATATTGGAGGCCATTGAAAACCGAACTCAGGTGGACGTTATTTTTACAGACTTCTCGAAAGCGTTCGATCGTGTAGACCATAAAATACTAATTGAAGTTCTATATAAAGCTGGATTTGGGGAGCCCATTCTTTTTTGGTTCAAATCTTATTTATCTGATAGGGTCCAATATGTAAAAGTCTTAGGTTGTAAATCTGAAGCAGTCTGTGTACCTTCAGGTGTCCCTCAAGGGGGGCATTTATCCCCCTTGTTGTTTTTTCTACTGGTTAATGGTCTAAATCAGGTTATCCCAGATTCTATGTTCCTTATGTTTGCTGACGATTTGAAAATCTTCCGGATAATTGAGTCAGAAACTGATTGTGTAACCCTCCAGAAAGAGCTAGATGCTCTTGTTTTGTGGTTCAATTCTATGGGACTAAGCTCCAATGTAGGTAAATGCCAATCTATGTCTTTTGCCCGTAGTAGAAATATTATTCACTACACGTACTTGATAAACGGGTCAAGCATTAATATTGTTACTATGAAGAAGGACTTGGGTATTTTTTTATGTCCATATCTTGATTTTCATTACCATATTGAGGCTGTTTGCTGTCGTGCATTAAAGATGCTCGGCTTTGTCATACGCACTTCTAAAGAATTTAGGCTCTCTAGTTCTCTCAATGCTTTATATTGCTCCCTTGTACGGCCTCTTTTAGAATATTCTTCCATTTTGTGGGACCCTTTTACGGCAGCAGACTCTTCTTGCATTGAGAGGGTCCAGAGGCGTTTTTGTTCTTCGGCGTCATTTATTTTTGCAAATTCCACATCAACCACATGATTATTGGCCAGTGATGAATAAACTTGGACTCTTGTCCCTGGCAGATAGAAGAGTTGATGCTAACTTGGTATTTTTGCATAAGCTGATTGATGGACGTGTGGATGCTCCCTCTCTCCTTTCTCTAATTAATTTTAAAGTTCCCTCTCGCTGAATAAGGTCTAATTCTCCCTTTGTTGTTCCTTTCCACAGCACCAACTGTGGTAGAAATAATCCAATCCATCGTATGATGCGCATTTGTAATGAGCACCTATGCTTCTCTTAGTAAGTTCTATTTTATTGTTGTTTTTTTTTTTTTATTTTTAATACTTACTCTGTTATTACTTATTACTGTTTTTACCTTTGTTTAATTATTGTTTTATTTTTATTTGTATATAATCGCCGTGGTATTGTTTGGCGTTTACCTATTTATTGTTATAATATTCATTTTCATTACTACAAATTGTGTTGTACTATTGGGCTCTTAGCCCGTTCATACATAAAGAAATAAATAAACAAATAATATTACCAAGTAAAATGTAATATTATATTGTACGCGGTACGCGTTATTATAGCTGTATACTATCTATACTAATATTATAAAGAGGAATGATTTGGATGTTTGTAACGAATTAACTCAACAACTACTGGACTGATTTGAAAATTTCTTTCGCCATCAGAATGCTACATTTACATTAATACATTATCCCTGAGTAATATAGGCTATAATTTAAAAAGAGTAAATTAGAGGTCCAACCCGGGGAGGTGCTCAAACAGTAATTTTGAGATTTACGATGGAAATGTTTGTTTGCAAATGGTTGCTATTGGTTTTATTATTAATGCGATACCTCTGTAGACTGTAGTTGGCACAGTGGCACTTCTATGTATTTTAGTATAGAATCTATGATTATCTAACCGTGCATTGTGTATAAAAATACGATAGGTAGGTAATATATTATACAACTTACAATATAATAAAATTGGAAAACACTAAAGACATAAACATAATATTTTAGTAGGGATGTATTACTATCAAATAATTATATCAGACATGTATATTATGAAAATCTTTCTATGGAAATCGGAAAACACTAAATATTTTTTATATATTAAATTATATTTTAAAGTGCTTACTGCAGTTTGCAAGTATAGCTATATTATTACATAGTATAGGTATCTAAACAATGCCATAACTAATAAGTTATGAATTAATAAATATTACACTATTACCAAAACTATAGTAAATTCAAAATTATATTATCAAATTAATAAAATGCTTTACGCCTTTACTGGGCTTTACAACAGTCCACAATAATATCAATTTAGGTAGGTATATCGTATATGTACCTATATAGACTAAACGTGTTCTCACACGCTTGACAGTACCTAACACCTACTATATATGGAATATGATTATATATAATACAATTTTATATATTATTATAATACTACTACTACTACTATTAATTGTTAGTTAATCGTGATATACTGATATGTATATAGGTATAGGTACGACACGGTATTATACCTACGGTCACAACGACAGTAAGACGTATAAAATAATTACCTTTCATATTTATAATAATAACACTCTACAGTTTACACTGATATTTTATATTTTAATTTATAATATTTATACGAGTCACCATAGTTGTAGTCATCCATGATAATTTTCCATTTCTACTTTTTAACAATTACCTAGCTATTATTATATCTATCCACGGCGTGGTTCATCGAGCGGCGTATATATATATAATATATAATATTATATTATATACCTATTATATACCGTGTATTTTTTAATCTATGACAGATAGATTATGGCTAATGGCTATATATAATACAATCCAAAATGCACTATTAGTTTTAAAAACATTGCGTAAAAATATTTAAACGTGTGTCTATAGAAACTAATAAACTATAATTATAATTACAAAAGGTATATTATTTACATTAATTATTCTTAATCAGCTTTTACTATAATAACTATTATTCTATAAATTATTTATATAGCTACGGAAACAGCGGACTCTTAGGAAAAATATATATTTAGATTATAGTTCCTATGCCTACATAAATACTTATATTGTATAAATATATTATGTATATATATAATTATATGCATTATTATATTTAAATTGAATATTATACAATTAATTTTCAATGAGCACATAATTAAAATTAAACCATTTATATAAAGATCAAGTTAATGTTTGATTTTCAAACTTTAATAATTATTGATCTTGGTAAGTTAAATAAATGATAAAAATTAAGACTTATACAATTTAAAATTTGTATTAACATTTAAATATTTTTTCTTTAAAATTGAATAATTCTAATACAATATTTTTTATGATAACATAAAAAAAAGCTCCGCTCGGAATCTAAAATTAAATAACTATTCAATGTTGGCTACATTTTTAATTTTAAATATTTAAATTCCAATCAAAGTTAAACTTTAATACAATCGTTATGATTGACAAATGCTGTGTGGGTTAGCTGGTCGGCTAAGAAGTCACCAAGATTGGCAAAAGTTTCGTTGTTAAGCGAGTCAGTTGGCCAAGAAGTTAGTCGGTTGGATGAGCAGCAGGTTGGCTGAAAAGTTCCCAGGAAAGACCAAAATCGCCAGGTTTGGCTGAGAAGTCACCGGGTTATCTGATAACTTAGCCGGTCGGCTAAGAAGTCACCGGGTTATCTTATATCTTAGCTGATAGGCTAAGAAGTCCGTCGATTGGCCTAGAAGTATCCAAATTAGCTAAGTACTCAGCAAGTTGGTTATGAAGGACTTCAGTTGGCCAAGAAGTCAGCAGGTTGGCCGAGAAATCACCAGTTTAGGCAAAAATCACAATGTTAACTGAAAACTTAGTCATCTGGTTAAGAAACAAGTCGGTTGGCCTATAAGTTTCCAGGTTATCTGAGAACTTAGCTGGTCAGCTTAGAAGTCAGCAGGTTATGTGATAACTTAGCCGGTCAGCTTAGACATCACCAGAATTGGCCAAATCCAGCAGGTTCGGCCGAGAAATCTGACAGATTGGCCTTGATGACGACAGGTTGGCCAAAAACTCAGTCTCCTGGCTATGAAGTCACAACGTTATCTGAGAATTAAGCTGTTTGGCTAAGAAGTTAGCAGGTTGGCCAAGAAGTCACCAGCCTAAGCCAAAATAACAAGGTTAGCCAAAATCTAAGTCACCTGGCTAAGAAGTCCGTCGATTGGCCTAGAAGTATCCAAATTAGCTAAGTATTCAGCAAGTTGGCAATGAATTAAGCCAGTTAGCTGAGAAGTCACTAGGTTAACTTAGCTGGTCGGCTAAGAAGTCAGCAGGTTGGCCGAGAAGTCATCAGGATTTGACAAAGCCACAAGGTATTACTGAGAAAGCCCAAGGATTGGACAAGAAGACGATAGGTTAGCTGAGAATTCAGTCACCTGGATAAGAACGCAGCAAGTTGGCTAAGAAGTAAATTGGATAGATGAGAAGTCAGCAGGTTGGCCGAGAAGTTATCAAGAAAGACCAAAACACCGGGTTTGGCTCAGAAATCCCATGGTTTTTTTGATAAGTCGCTAGGTCAGCCGAGATCTTAGCCATCTGGCTAAGAAGTCCGTCGGTTGACCTGGAAGTACCCAAATTATCAAACTACTCAGCAAGTTGGCAGTGAAGTGTAAGCCAGTTGGCTGAGAAGTCACAAGGTTAACTTGGCCGGTCAGCTAAGAAATCACTAGGTTTTCTGATAACTTAGCTGGTCGGCTGAGAAGTCACCAAGATTGGCAAAGGTTTCGCTGTTAAGCGAGTTAGTTGGCCAAGAAGTTGGTCGGTTGGATGAGCTGCAGGTTGGCTGAAAAGTTCACAGGAAAGACCAAAATCACCTGGTTTGGCTGAGAAGTTGCCAGGTTAGCCGAGATCTTAGCCATTTGGATAAGAAAACCATCGATTGGCCTAGAAGTAACCAAATTAGCTTAGTACTCAGCAAGTTGGCAATAAAGTAAGCCAGTTGGCTGAGAAGTCACTAGGTTAACTTAGCCAGTCGGCTAAGAAGTCAGCAAGTTGGCTGAGAAGACACCAGTTTAGGCCGACATCACCATGTTAGCCGAAAACTTAGCCGGTCAGCTAAGAAGTCACTGGGATATCTTATATTTTAGATGGTAGGCTAATAAGTCACCAGGATTGGCCAAATCCAGCAGGTTGGCCGAGAAGTCACCAGTTTAGGCAAAAATCACCATGTTTGCCTAATACTTAGCCATCTAGCTGAGAAACCAATCGGTTGGCCTAGAAGTAAGTCGGTTAGATGAGAACTCAGCACGTGGGCTAAGAAGTCACCAAGATTGTCAAATATTCGCTCTTAAGACAGTTTATACTCTTATTAACAGTTTGCCAAGAAATAAGTCTGTTGGCTAAGAAGTCAGCAGGTTGGGTAAGAAGTCACCAGGATTGGCCAAATCCAGCAGGTTTGGCCGAGCATTCCCAATGTTTCACTTCTTAGCCGACCAGCTAAGTTTTCAGCTAACATGGTAATGTTGGCCTAAACTGGTATTTTCTCGGCCAACCTGCTGACTTCTTAGCCGACCGGCTAAATTAACCTAGTGACTTCTCGGCCAACTGGCTTACTTCATTGCTAACTTGCTGAGTACTTAGCTATTTTGGATACTTCTAGGCCAATCGACGGACTTCTTAGCCAGATAGCTTAGATCTCGGCTAACCTGGTGATTTTGGCTTAAGCTGGTGACTTCTTAGCCTACCAGCTAAAATATAAGATAACCCGGTGACTTTTTAGCCGACCGGCTAAGTTTTTAGATAACCTGGTGACTTCTTAGCCCACCTGCTGACTTCTTAGCCGATTAGCTAAGTTCTCTGCTAACCTGAATTATTCTATGCCAACCGACTGGTGGTTTTTTATCCAGACGGCTAAGTTTTCGGCTAACATGGTGATTTTGGCTTAAATTGGTGACTTCTCGGCCAACCTGCTGACTTCTCATCCAACCGACTTACTTCTTAGCCTACTTGCTGCGTTCTTATCTAAGTGACTAAATTCTCAGCTAACCTATCGTCTTCTTGTTCAATACTTGGGCCTTCTATGTTATACCTTGTGGCTTTGTCTAATCAAACTTCTCATTCAACCATATTCAGTTATTATTATACGTATTTAGTATCCAAATTAGCTAAGTAATCAGTCAGCTGGCTATGAAGTCAGCACGGGGGCTAAGAAGTCACCAGGTTTTCTGATAACTTAACTGGTCGGCTAAAAACTCACCAAGATTGGCAAAGGTTTCGCTGTTAAGTCAGTAAGTTGGCCAAGAAGTCCGTCGATTGGCCTAGAAGTAGCTAACTACTCAGCAATTTTGCAATGAAGTAAGTCAGGTGGCTGAGATATCCCTAGATTAACTTAGCCGGTCGGCTATGAAGTCACCAGGATTGGCCAAATCCAGCAAGTTTGGTCGAGAATTCCCAATGTTTCGCTTCTTGGCCGACCAGCTAAGTTATCAGATAACCTGGTGACTTCTTAGCCCACGTGCTGACTTCTCATCCAACCGACTTACTTCTTGGCCAACTGTCTGACTTAACAGTGAAATCTTTGTCAATCTTGGTGACTTCTTAGCCGACCAGCTAAGTTATCAGATAACCTGGTGACTTCTTAGGCCACTTGCTGACTTCTCATCCATCCGACTTACTTCTAGGCCAACCTGCTGACTTCTTCGCCGACCGGCTAAGTTAACCTAGTGACTTCTCAGACAACTGGCTTACTTCATAGCCAACTTGCAGAGTACTTAGCAAATTTGGATACTTCTAGGCCAATCGACGGACTTCTTAGCCAGATGACCATGATCTCGGCTAACCTGGCGACTTATCAGCAAAACCGTGGGATTTCTGTGTCAAACCCGGTGATTTTGGTCTTTCCTGGTAACTTCTCGGCCAACCTGCTGAGTTCTCGTCCAACCGACTTACTTCTTAGCCAACTTGCTGCGTTCTTATCCAGGTGACTGAATTCTCAGCTAACCTATGATGTTGGCCAAAACTGGTGACTTCTCAGCCAACTGGCTTAGTTCATTGCCAATTTGCTGAGTACTTAGCTAATTTGGATACTTCTAGGCCAATCGACGGACTTCTTAGCTAGATTGCTAAGTTTTAAGCTAACATGGTGGCCTATACTTAAGTTCTCAGATAATCTGCTGATTTCTAAGCTGACCGGCCAAGTTCTCAGATAACATGGATACTCTTAGGCCAACGTCGTTGGCACCTCGTTCCATGGCAGCGCTATGACACTGCAATCACAGCTCTTGTCACAGTAGACTGTTGGCAGTTCCATGGCAGCCCTATAACAGCGCCATAGCAGCCGTGCCATGACAGACCGTACAATGGCACTCCTTTCAATGGCAGTCCGTGCAGTAGCAGACCTAGTAATGGCAGCCGTATAGTGGTTCCATTGCAGTCCTTTAGCAGCGCAATAGCAGCCCGTGTTATGGCAACTCATTACATAGCATTCCTATGGTAGTGTAATGGAAGCTCTATAGTAGCATTATGGCAGATCTATGGCAGTACCATGACAGCCCTATGGCAGATACATGGCAGCTCGTGCCACGGCAGACTTATGGTAGTGTAATGGCAGACTGTGCCATGGGAGACCGTGCCATGGCAGACTGTGCCATGGGAGACTGTTGGCAGTGTTATGGCACCTCGTTCCATGGCAGCGCTATGACAGTGCAATGGCAGCTCTTGCCACAGTAGACTGTTGGCAGTGCCATGGTAGCCCGTGCCATGGCAGACCACACTATGGCAACCCGTTCCATAGCATTCCTATGGCAGTGCCATGGCAGCCCGTTTGGGAATTTCTGACTAATGTGTTATATTCATATATATTATCCTTGAGTGATATAATATAATAAAGTATAAACCTATTGTACTTGTATACTTCCGACAGGTCCATTTCCTCGGCCCCCCCACTTGAGAAATTCAGAAATCTGACCACGCCCAACGTTTGTGCTCTGTTTGTGCCGTTTGTGCCCGGTGGTCCCACGTTTGTGCCCCCCTTTCAACCAGTTATACCAAGGGTGGCTAACGAAACGGGAGCCCACCACTTGACAAAATCAAAAATCCGACCACGCCAATTTGTGAATTCAAATAGAAAATAAAAATAAAAAAAAAATAAAAAAAATCTAGATTGAATAATACAAATCTAATTAAAATAAAACAAATCTAAGTAGAAAAATCTATAGTTAAAAAAAAATCGATATTTAATTAAAAAAATAGATGTTTAATAAGAATCAATGCTGGTGGTTATTTTGGAGCATGTATTATAATTTGTAAACAACGATCATGGTAGTCCAATAATTAAGATAAAATATACGTAATGCATAATGTCTCAACTGAGTATAATAAGAAGTACTAAATATCAGGGCTGGGCAAGTTAATGATTTTTTTTAACTCAGTTAAGTTAAGTTAATATGCACCAATAACAAAAAGTTTAAAGTTAAAAGTTAATTTAACTATAGGTTAACTCAGTTAAGTTAAAAGTTAATACACATTTTTTGTTAACTTTTTATTAAGTTAAAAAAAAGTTAATTTGTTTATACAACGCTAACGTACTTAATTTTTTTCCAACCCAAAACTAAACTATAGGATATAGTGTTAATACTTCATACAGATTTCCATATAAGTAAGATTCGAATGATATACATTTTTAACTTTAAACAATTTACAATACATATTTTTTGACATGAAAACGAAATAGATTGAAATAGTGAAATCTTATAAAATTAAAAACAAAATAAATTAACTTAACTTACTTCTTAAAATGAAAAATTAATTCGTTAATTTCACGTTAATTAAGAAAGAAATTTAATAAGTTAACAGTTAAGTTAATGAAAAGCCAAAAGTAACTAGTTAAGTTAAAAAGTTAAAATAAAATTAACTTTTTAACTTAACTTTAACTTTTTAACTCGTTAATGCCCAGCCTTGCTAAATATGCATGCAAGCCCTGAAAAAGGTACGAATAATATTTAAAAATATCTAGGTATCTACTTACTTTTTTTTTTTTTGCTCACACTTTTCATAAATACTAATATTTTTATTTTTTATACCTCCTAATAAACATTTATTGAAAAATCTTAAAAAATTTTATTTGCGAGCTATTGGTTTAATTATTTCTTGTTCCAACTTAAATGATGCAAAAAAAATACTGGAACTAATTTTTATTGTTGCCTTGAATGAAACTGATGGGTCAATTATAGTGACCGGTAAAGCGAATAAATGTGATGTTGCCAAAACATATTTGAAAAATAGAATTGCCAATGATGAGTTTATGTTGGACGATATTATTCAGGAAAGTGACACGGAACATATTGATAAACATGTAGAAACTATAGACGAAGAAATTCCAGACCATTTTCATTCTGGTTATAAATCACAAATGTTTAAAGTTATTTCTGATATTTATAATGAATGCGTAATTGAAGCTGAAGAAAAAAACGATGAAGGTACACATGATAATATGCATTTAAACGAACCACTAGCTAAAAAATTGAAAGACTTTTGTATGTTTATTCCTATCTGGTCTGCAGTTATGGTATCGATTTTTAAATATGGCAAAACCACTGAAAGTAGTGATTCAAGTAAAAGTCTATTTAATAATTTGAAAAATCGAATTTTCAATCATAAGACTCTACCATTAGGAATAGAATTAATTCTACAATTCATCAAATACAACCAAATAATGAAGATCTGATTCAACCAAATTATGATAATGTAAATTTATGTCCAGCTTGCAAAAACGGTGATTTTCCAAGTGATGCTCATAAATGTATTATATGTAGTGCCAAAATCCATGTATTAGATGAATGTTCTGTATCGATAGGTTATGAGGAAGGCTATGGTGAAAAACGAAAATGTATTGGATGTATGACATCCAATACATCTAATATTAATGAAATTAATGAAGATTTAGTTTTGGAAAATTGGGGTGATGAAGAAAGGGGACTAGAAAAAAAAAGAAAAAAAAAACTACTTGGATAAGGATCGTACAATAGTATTATATAATGACCAAAGTCAAACCAAAAGTATTGTTATTGGAATTTTACAAAATGGGTCGTTATCAAAATTATCTCCTGTTTAAAATTAACAATAAACATTTTGTGGTAACAAATACACGTGCATTCGATTCAATAGTGCATGCACTATGTGTCAGCATGTGTGATAGTCCGCTTTATAATCAGTTTATAAATAGCAAAAAAGAAGATTTATTATTATTCAACTTAGTTTGTAATGCTCTTCGAGATGGTATTAATGTCCAAACGTATAAAAAACGAGCCATAATTTTAGAAAGTATGACAGATAAAGAATATTTATGGAAGTAGTCTTAAAAAACAATCACTACATTTTAATTTTTTAGATTTTGAAGGAAATTAAAAGTAACTATTTTTGATTATTAATATTAAAAATGTTTTTTTGGGTTTATTTTGAAGATTTTAGGTTCCTTAGATAGCACTGAACCCTATTCACAACTAAATCTCTTACATTTTATACGAATATTATGAACCATTAAACAATTTTACTTTATATAAGCCCAGGACTATGAAAAATCAATTTTAAAATGATGATACAGTATAATCAAAATTGTCGTTTTGCAGTTATGCAAAATATGAGTTAAGATATAACATGTATTCAAGAAATTAAAATAACTTTCCAATCATCCTAGACTTAAAATATAGTAAAATTTAAAAATGTTGTTGATAATATTATAACTTGAATTTTGTATACATTATTATTTAATGACAACAACAATCACTAACAGATAAATACGATATTTATCATAATCAAATATCATTTAAAATAAAAAACAATACATGAATAAATATTTTTAAATACTTTGTACTAAGCATTTATACTAATTAAGTACTTAATAGTAATTTGAATATAATTATTAATCATACCTACTTTTATCAAAAATTGTATATATAATAATATGCTTTACACAATCAACATATTATATTGTGATTATTAATGATTGACATAGTAATGATTGATAATGTCACCTCATTTAAATTAATTATAAAATATCATACAATTTTACGTACTAAACATGGACAAATATGAAACATATGAGGACTTTTTAGCTATGAATAAAAATATAAATATATCTGAAATTGATTTTTATAAAGCCGGGCACAAATAAATTTATGATGTATTACAATCGACTATTTAGGTAATATAACTTAATAATATTCAATAGGTTAGGTACATCAGTAATGTGTAGTTAGTCCAACTAGATTCTTTTCCACTTCTTTGAAATTATCTTGATCATCTAAAAAATTTTTTTGTCAATATAACAATTCAATAATATAAGAGTTAAAAATATTTATACATACTTTATTTATTTGTATGCCATTGAAATATTTAAATCCAATATGTGAAACATTATATTTATTATTCACTGTTACCATTTGCAAATGTAGGTAATTGAATATGGCAGTATTAATATGATTTTAAAATACAAGATCTTCCAAATTGTATGATAATAGATTTTGTTATGGCATATCAAAAATGACATATTATGTGGAACCATTTTGGAATCATAATTATTATGTAGGTGAACAATTTTATATTCACTTTTGTTTATAAGGTAAAAAGTGAATATTTCAATATAACTTTTATCACTTTAGAGTACAATCTTTCAAATAAAGTTATATCTTTCAAATCAATATTATGCCACATTTTAACATCAAAGGAAAACAAACTTTATAATAACTCGCAGGAACATCTTAGTTGTTTTTTAATATTTCTGTGCAGTGATAAATAACTTGATTATGTAGGTAACAGGCCACATTTAAGGATCCAGTAGGTATCACTGATCCATAGGTTAGGCATACAAAGGTTTGAACAAAATTTGTACTTGTATACATGATTAATCTGAAATAAAAATTTCTTGATTTAGTATGTTTGATAAATTGTATAATTTTGGCAACTAAAAACTAAACTAGTAAAACTTACCAATAAATTGTACAAATGTAATTGCCAAGTATTCAATATTTCAATTCTCCAACTTGAGGAGTACTCATATGTTTCATTAAATTATTAAAAGAAAATACATGAAATACGATACGTAGTAAATGAAACTATAATATTTACAAAAACTAATACTACTACTAAACGTTTATCAATAAAATTTGAACACTTAGAACTGTAGAGTTTAAAAATTTAATATTTTATTTAATATTTACGAATTACAAATTACGACCACGTTCACGATTCAAATTGTTATTATCTTATAACCTAACCGACGTCCGACAACCGTTTATCTACTCGACGTATTATCATGGTATGATCTATGGTTACCAGGTAACGGGTATACTCATATCGACATGTATCTGTCTCCATCACGGATATAGATACTATATTATCTATATCCGTGGTCTCCATGTAGTCCATGGAACTATACAATACAAAATTAGTCTATTGTATCTAATCGTAAATGGGTATGATCCAATTGGCAATTACTTATTATAATATATGGCACTATGACAATCAGTTATTGTAACGAGTATGTGCTATAGGTACAAAGTACAAAGATTATCACTATTATACCTTGGACTCGAATGTTATTACATTTAGCTTCTGGTCTTTATATTTGATAATATGTATTATTATGACCAATGCGGCCATAAATACCGGCTATCATTTTCAGTGGGGTGAACTACGCAAAACCATTAGCTAAATGAGTGTTATAAAATACATTTTGGGGCAAAACTTAAGCTTACAGTACAGTGTACTTGATAAATTGATTTGAAAAGTGTAATATCTTTTACCTAGGTATAAAAATCCTAGGGTATCTACTATCTCCTGTCTAAGTGGTATTTACACACAAACACCACCTAAAACCATCCAACTTTGAGAGGCTATATCTCGTCAATGGATTAACGAAAAATGAAAATTTAAATGTGAAAAGTCATTAAAAAAATAGCCTTATTAGTTTATGAAATTTTAAGTATAGGTTGTCATTTTAAAATCAAAAGTGGTTTACCTAATAAATATAGGAGTGAAAAATAAAAAAAAATTATATGGTTCTAGAACAGCATGGATCTAAAATTTTGAAAAAATTTGAAAAAAGTAAATGGTTTTGAGAAATATTGAGTGTTTTACGTTAAATGAATCACCCGTATAAATTATAAATGATCCATCTTTATATTTAATTATGAAGAGAAAAGTCATGTCAGCGGAATGGACAATGATATACACTATTATACAAAAATAAATGATAAATGATATAAATGATTAAATTGATATATTTTATCATGGAGTTGTATTACATTATAGTAGTATAAACTATACAGTTTAAACCAAATCCATGATCCAATATATTAATTTAATCATTTATCATTTACCTTTAACTATTTCATAAACATGCATACCAGCATACCTAATATTATTATTTATCAATTATAACTTATCAGTAGGTAAGTTAACAGTTATGTAATATTTATCAGTTTGTATTGGTAGTATTGTAAATAAAAGGTGGATAAGTGGATGTCGCTCTGCTGTACAGTAGGTTATAAGTGGGTCATTGTAATGGATGGTGTTAAATTTGAATTCAATGATATAATATCATTGTATAAGAAAAACGATTCTGTGCGAAAACGGTCAGTCAGCCTATAATATTACAAAGTATATTTGATGATATTATTGTGAATAAAGTAATTTATATATAACCTATTTACGTGGTGCCTTGTTTTCAATTTTCAATCCTTAGCCATAAAAGTTGAACATTTTATACATTTTTAACTACAAAATAATTATTAAATTATAAATTTGGTACATTTTGTCAAAATTTGAACCTTAAATGTTTATAAAAAAAAACTGTGCATATGTATTTTTAATATTTTTCAACTAGTATTAGAACAATATATCAGGAGCCTTATATTAAATTTTCACGCTTTTTTACCCAACAAATTAAAATTATTTGATATTTATAGAAAAAAAAATTAAAAAAATTGAAAACTGACAATGTCCGTAAACAGCTCAAAAAGAGTCAAATTATTTTCAAAATTGTATGGTGTATAGAAAATGCTAATATAAACATTCAGTGAAATTTTCAAGTATCTACAGTCATTCGTTTTTTAATTACAATAAAATAAGAAAACTGTTACATGAGAAATCAAGTGAATATCAAATGTTGTAAAAATATAAATTTCGCTATATTGTAAAATATAGTAAAATTTACGTGGTCAGATTTCTGAATTTCTCAAGTGGGGGGGGGCTCCCGTTTCGTTGGCCCCCCTCGGTATAACTCTGGTTGGAAGAGTGGCACAAACGGCACAAACAGATCACAAATGATTGGCATGGTCGGATTTCTGTATTTCTCATGTGGGGGGGGGGGGGGGGGGGGGGGGGGCGAGGAAATGGACCTACTTCCGACAAACTGACTATGACTATATCATTAGACTCATAGCTATAAACATTTTGTATTATATTATATATATAAAAAAAAATGTAAATTGGAATTAAATTTACGTTAATAAAGATTATTATTATTATCATTATAATTTGTCGTTACTTGCTGGAAAAATGTTAAATGTAATAAATCGTATTCGTTTAACATAAAAAAAAGTGTGATAATAAAAAAAAACCATTTTAATTTAATATACATCACTTTCAATTAAAAGTTTCTTGATTTACATTATTATTTGTCATTAACAAAACTATAATATAAAAGGGGTGTGACTGGGACCGAGACGTGGATCTACCCTCTTTGCGGTGATCCATTTTGTACTAACCTACCCATACATATATTATGATTTATGTTAGTAATTACAGCTTGGTACAATTATATTAATTCCTTTTTATTTTGTCTACCTTTTACAGCGATACCAATACAATGTGACGTATATATTATATATAATTTCACATTTCATTTATATACCTACCAATAAAGAATTTGGGTATTTTTGGACTCGACTATTTTAGAATTCTAAATATATTCAACCTCTTCAGTAACAACAATTTTTTTCAAAAAAATGAAAAATTTATAATTAATCTTTTATCCAAATCATCTAAAGATGTATAAAAGTAGAAATGTATTCAATAATTCAATAAATAAATTTATTTCTGATAGTTTTGAATCGTATCACAGATAAAATTGTGTGTATGAAATAATAGTCGTTGGAAGACAAGTCTCCCACTCGTTTTATTTTTGAAACCTTTTGGGCTCAAGTCCTATGTATTTTGAACCCTAATTACGTACATGAACAATCCATACACCACCAGAGGATATCGACCCATATATCAAAGTCTCCTTTGCGCATTAAGTACAATATTAGAAAATACTGTTTAACAAATATAGAAACAGTAACTCATAACACATTTATTTTAAAACAAAGTATTGTATTTTATCATAATATACCCTAAGCTTTGTAACGTCACAGAATTTTAAGCATTATTTAAATTATCATATATTCCCCCAAGCATACCTTTCAATATACTATCTACAACGAGCGTACCTGTTCGGTACAACAATCGGCATTGTTATTATTAGTAATCTATTGCGGGTCTAAAATATAAAGTAAACAACAACGTTACGCAACATCTATCCCCCGACCTCTGCCCTACGTAGTGTCTGGTGACCTGAGCGACCTGAGCCTATTATCACCGTCGGCGTAACGGTCGCGACCACCGCTGCGTATTAGCAGGTCACTTCCAAGCTACATTAAATTATTGTATCAAAATCTCATAATCATCTGCGCTGCTGACCCCCGCCTCAACATGTTCACCGACGAGACCCAAGACACAAGCTTGCCGGAGAACCTTTTTCACTTTTCTGACAACTTCTGAAAAAGCCAAACGTCGGCAAGATCACGTTCATTCGGAGCTCCAGCACCAAACCTCGTGTACATCGATCGACATTTTACACATCAGACGTCCGACATTATTCGGTTTGCAATTTTATTTCACGGCGGTCTTATAAACCATTAAACCAACCATGATGGGCTAAGACGACGTCGCGGGGCTGTCGGGTGCCCAAGAAAGCCACCGAACAACAATTTACACGGTCCAGGCTTGATGAAAATGGGCCATGCCAACCACGTGTGTGTTGGCGGCCAACCCGGCCAGCCCATCAATCCATCAACCACAATCAACACTCAACCAACATCGCAGTCGTCAGCAGCAATATTTGTATCACATTATTTTTTATCGTCCCCCTGTATAAGCACGTAAATTAGGCGTCACAGGATACCGTTTCTTTGTCCCATCCTTTAATTTTCTTTCCAGCTGTCACAAGCTCGCTCTCGCGAGCTCATAACCATATTTATTAATTAACGAAAAGATGCGTAGCACAATTTGGTTACCCTGTGTAACCCATGAGTTATGTGGTGTGTAGCCTCCCGTGGGCCGAGACCTTTATTATTATCATACTATTATAATACTATTATCATACAAAGATAACTAAAATATGTCTTGCGACTAGCTAATTCTTAAATAGTATTTCTTTTTTTTTATACTTGCCATGTGCCACTAACATTATTATTCACTGAGGTGAAACTATTAGATTATTATTATTTGTATTATAATTGTCATGTGGCAAAAATCTTATCATAAACTATAAATGCCAAAACAATCTTATTACTGTCATGTAAAATACACCAATTTATTACCCAAAACCTAATCTGACTCTTATTTTATTAATTAATATAACCTTTTTCCCTTATTTTATAAGTCTCTGGCATTCATTTGCCACTGCGTGTTTAAAACCTATGAGTTCCACCGACTTGGCCTTAGGGCCTACACACGGTGCGGCTCGTAGGCCACAAGAGAGGTGTCCCCTTCGCTTGTGGGTGGTTTTTGGAGTCTCAAAAACCTCTGAATTCTCACAGCTTATATACGGACAGTATGACACTATAATATTCTTAAAATTCAAAATAGTTACTATTCAACTGGGGTATATGTAAGGACAATTTCACCATTACCTACAACATTTACTAGCAAACAGATCTTATAGATTAAAATCACTTCTTATAGATTTGTCTAAGCCCCAAAGTTATCTTTATATATTAATTAAGTAACAAATGATAATTCACTGTCTACAGTGTCAACACATATTTGGAGTTGTTGAAAATATTTTTTCAACCAATTAAATAATTTTATAAAAATTGTGACATAAATGTATTAAGTAAAAAAAAAATTCTTAAACAGCAATATCGAAATATTGGAAGAGATAAACACTAAAATGCGTCAGAAAAAATTTAAAATATAATAAAAAAGTGCAACCTATTTCATAAAAATACCCAGGGGCGGACTTACCATTTTTCCGCCCCTAGGCATTACAACATTAGCGCTCCGTACATTGGCGTGCTCCCATGTTTAATCTTATTTATAATAAAATTGTAATTGATGTTTTCTTATAGGTAGTCAGGTAGGTACTAATTAAAGTGGTGAGCACTCTAGTCTCTATATAATCGTAATCGATGATTAGCAGATTTCTGAGCAGTATGCACTATGCAGGAGACGAGTGACAGTGCCAGCGTCGCGCGTCGTCGTAATGTGTATTATTATTAATTACTTTATCAAGACATCTGATTTCCAGAATTAATTCCAGTATTCTAAGAATAGACTAGTTTGGTGGCAACACGCCCGCGCACACTTATTATGGTGCCGGGTGGTGAGGCAGGTCATTCCATTTAATATCAAATAATTTACTTGCTAAGGACTGTGCGAGCTGTCCCCCATTTATCTTGTAAAGCGGCTATATACCATGTACCTACTCGGCGGCCCGAGGCAGTATATTTGACTGCCTTGGCTGGCGTTTTGCGCATGCGCCATTCACAATTATATTGTATGTGTTTACGCCACACACCCCGTAGACCGGTGTACCGTCATTTGCGCATGGTAATTTCAGCGCACGTTAATTGAGCGTGGTAATTATAGTGCACGAGTGCACGACAATTAAGCGCATACGACATCTTGGCGATCGTCAAATGAGCGCACACTACATTTTAGCGCGTGACAATTCAGCACAATTTAAAAATACCTAATTGAAAGAATTTCCGTGTTATCGATACAGCAGCAGAAGTTATTATCTATTGGTGTCTAGATAATCGAGATAATCTGATATGCTGACGGTACATTTTCATCATGTCCCAATTTATTTTACCAATTATATACGATACATACAATTACATACAGTTTTCTAATGTCATACCGTTGATATATATTTTGTTACCGGAAAAAAAAGAAAACACATATACTACAATATTCTGTAATTTAAAATTCATAAAACCAGATTTAAATCCAACTTCAATTTTGATTGACTTCGAAAAAGCAGTGATGAATTCTATTAAAACCGAATTTCCTCAAACAAAAATTCAAGGCTGTTTTTCCATTTAAGTCAAGCCTTATAGAGGCATATTCAAGAATATGGTTTACAAACTCAATATTGTAACGACCCTGTATTTGCTCTGGAGTTGAAGAAATTGGCTGCTCTCGCCTTCGTTCCAATAGAAAATGTAATAGAATACTTTGAAGGTCTTTTAGAAAATGAGTTTTATACAAAAAATGAAGAGCTGTTGTCGCCATTAATATCTTACTTCGAATGTACTTGGATTGGAAATTTAGACAGGAGAGTAAAACGAAGATCTCCCTTATTTGCAATCGATCTTTGAAATTGCTTTAATCGTTTGAAAGACGATCTCCCAAGAACCAATAACAATATTGAAGGTTGGCATAATGGGTTTTCTGCTCTTTTAACGTCTGCACATTCTACTATATGGAAATTTATAAATTGTTTAAAAAAAGAAGAAAGTATCAATAAAATGACAACCGAACAGCTTATTGCTGGAGATGTACCACCAAAAAAATCAAAGTATAAAGATACAGCAAAAAAATATCTATGCGAAGATTTTGAAAACCGACCACTCAATGATTACTTTAAACAAGCGATTTATTATAACGCGTGTTTAGCAATGATGATTTAAATTTGGGAATTTTTTATATTTATCATATACAATTAATTAAGATTAATAAATGTGTATTTAGCAATACTGATTTTACTTTGGGAATTTTTATAATTATCATGTACAATTAATTAAGATTAATAAATGTGTATTTAGCAATAATGATTTTACTTTGGGAATTTATTATATTTACTAACAATTAACTTTCTATATTTTATTAATCATGATGCGCGGAATGTGTAATGCAAGGCTCCTGATATATTGTTACAATAGCAGTTGAATAATATCAAAAATACATTGGCACAAATTGTATTATAAGCATTTAAAGTTTGAATTCTGACAAAATGTATCAAATTTATAATTTAATAATTATTTTGTAGTTAAAAGTTTATCAAATGTTTAACTGTTATAGCTAACGATTGAAAATTTAAAACAAGGTTCCACATAAATAGGTGATACATAAATTATTATAAATTAATGAATTATATCATCAAATATACTTGATAATATCATAGACTAACTGACCATTTTCGCTCAGAATCATTTTTCTTATATAACGATATTATATCATTGAATTCAAATTTAACACCATCCAATAATTTACTAATTTTCGTGATTTTTCAGTATTTTGTCAATATTGAAAACTTTAAATGCTTAAAAAAAAAAAAAAATTGACTATGGATTTTACTGACTTATTTTGAGATGTTTACGGACATTTTAAATTATAAATTGTTTTTTTGTTTTTTTTCTATACGACGTGTTAATAGCATTTTATTTGTTGGGTCAAAAAGTGTGAAAATGTAATGTATTATACAAGGTTCCTGAGACATTGTTACAATAGTAGTTGAAAAATATTAAAAATACATAGGCACAATTTTTTATAAGCATTTAAACTTATTTAGATTTTTGACAAAATTTAAAAACAATTTTTGTATAATTAAAAATGTATAAAATGTTCAACTTTTATAGCGAAGGAATGAAAATTTAAAACAAAGAGACACGTAATTAAGTTCTTCTGTAAATAATTTCAAAAATATGATATAAATTTTTTTATAGTTGTTTTATGTTTAAATTTGGACGAAATTACATATTAGATAACCAAGAATAACGATTTCAGTTAATTTGTTGTAATTTTATAATATTAATTCAATTTATCGGATACTGTATTAAAAATAAATAGTAACAGTATAAATTATAAATATAAAATCAAATATCCACACTGACAAACCGTCTCCGCTCAGAATCGTTTTTCGTATACTATTATATTATATCATAGAATTCAAATTTAATACCATCCATTATACAGTGGCCCACTTGTAACCTACTGTACAGCAGAACGACATCCGCTTGCCCATCTTTTTAATACCATATTCCAAAGAAGAATAATGTTCTGAACATTTGTGTGCATAGGTACAGATTAAATTTACTAATTATAGATATAAATATATGAACTATATTGGTAGAGTGGAATATAACACCTCATCGCACGCATAATGTTGGCTCTGTTCATCAAAACCATAAATACTTATACTTATAACTATAAAGTTCCAGATGTCAATGAATTCCATATGTTTGTGCTTAACGACAAATATTTTTTTGTACTTTTCGATATTTTCCTATTTTTGAGAAATTGTACTTAATGTTATATATTTTTACTGTAGCAGGTATGTGTTTTAGTTTAAAATAAGTTAAAGAAGTTTAAAATATTATCTCAAGAAATTTTGTTTTTATAATATTTACATTATAATAACTTATCATTCGCATCTATTTTTAATTAATCATAATTGATTAATATATGTATATTATCACAATATCTATATAATATATTATATCTTATTGTTATTATTATCAAACCTGCGGTCTGGGGTTATGTTATTATTACTATCAAACCTGCGGTCTGGGGTTAGAATACGACCATAGTGATAGATTATCATAAAGAGAAGTAGTTGAGGGCAGCAGTAACTATTACCGACCATTGGCGATTTCCACATTGGATTTTATAGTAATATATGGGTATTTGTGATGGAAGTATGATAAAAGCTTATGTACTGTCCACCGACTGTGATGCAGAAAGCTTCAGGGAAAACTGAGTTTCTGAGGATAGTGACATGATGGATACAGTAGATTAAAAAAAATTCAGGTCCAATAGTCCCAAATTCCGATCTCTGGATGAGCGGGACAACACGCTACGAATTTTTATCAAAGGAGAAGCTTAAAGACTGGAAAATAAGAATACTTTCTACACTTATTACTTTGTATATAATTGCTTTCGCACCAATTTCTGCTTCATTCGGTATGTGTTTGTGTTCATCTATTTGTGGCCAACCACTGCATTATCTTTAGTGTATATTCGTCCACGACACTTATCAGTAAAACATTTTATCTATTACCGATATAATAACTTACTTTTTTTTTGCATAATATTTTTCAAACACAATAGCACTCACAATTATTTTCCTTTAGAACTTGTTACATACAGTAAAGCCATAATAAATACCTAATGTATTAATTAAAAATAATAACAACTAATACAAGTTGAATAGATAAAATTATAAAGTATATTAATAGATAGTCAATAAATCTAGATTATCTAGATACTAATAATAAATACTGATACAACATAGCTAAGATGTATTGAAAATATTTATTATGTTGGATTTTATATTGTGACCTATAACCAGTGCGTACAAGTAAACGGTGTGGTACCTACTGTGGTCACGATTTAATATTTCCTTAATAGTGGGTAAGACAATCGTGTAAGACATTTAAAAATTATTATATTTTTTTAATAGTAAAAACCACCAAAACGTTCAATACACAAATCAGAATATCGGATAATAAAACATATTCGCTAAATATAACATAATAATATATACAATTTAAATGCATATTTATGTTCTGTTTCCATTATTGATTATTGTTGACCATAGAGACATGTTTTGATTGACATTAATAGTTCGGACTTAGTACTTACTAGTTATTATAGTTACTGTGTACCTTGTTATTTCATATAAAAATATACATAAAACAACCTAATGTATACATTTTGTATCAACTATTTGGAAAATTTGCTTACAGTTAATACTTCAGAATCAGGCATGTGACATTCAAATATCTGAATATTTACTCCCCCCCCCCCCCCTCCTCACACAATATAGTATGTGAATCTGCATGAAAAAATATTGAGTCGGAAAATTAGTAAGTGGTTGCCCTAGTCTAACAAAAACCAAATGCCACTGCATTAAACCAATCTAAAGATTGTAAAAATAAATATATTTTTATTCATATGTATTAGATTAAATTTATTTTAATAAGATAAAAATGATGATTCATTTTTAAAGTTATAACAACTTTATTGAAACTAAAAGAGATTTTTGGAAATTATTGATAGTTTTTTAATAAGTTTAAACCCGGGCCCTACTTCAGCTAAATAATTCACTATCTATTCGTTCCAAATTCGATTTTTATATATCAAATGATTATCAGAAAAGTATTCTATACTTACTTAAATAAAAATAATAATAAAGATTAAAAATATACAGTTTTTTCAACACTGTTTTTCTTTTCGAGTGTTTACTGTTATAAAATAATCACTCAATGTATTGCATTGAACTATTTAAGTCCAACGATTACTCAATTTTGTTTTATAGGATATTATCATACAATAATTATGATTAACACTTGCAGATTATCTTGAAAATCACATTTAATACTCTCTCCTCACCAATAAGGCGACTATACTAAGGCATCAGGCATCAGGATTCTACTGTTGGAAATTAGGAAAATAATAACAAGTCCGTTTCGGCGGCGTAAATGTATCCTCTTATAGTTATCATCATATAATTCGTTTCTCAAGGCCCAAGGTGGGCGAACTTTCATGTTAAATAAATTATTATTAACAGACAGAGGTGTCCTGATGAACGTTGAAGTAATATCGAACGCCTATAGAAAGAAAGGATATTTTATATGACAAGGTTACTAAAAATAAAAATATAATAACAACCAGAAAATCGTTTTAGGTAAATTTTGTATAATATTTATATATATATTATGATTGAAAATATACACATTTAGCTATTATCTCATATATATATATATATATAAATAAACATGTATATATTATACATAAAAATTATAATAGTATAGAAAAATAACAATAACTCGATAATTGAAAATCATACAATGTATTATTTAGTGCGATTTTTTGACATCGCAACTTGGCATTATACGTGTTCAAATATATATTTAAAGAGTTAAAAAAATGTTATATTGTTCCTTGGCGGTGACGATAATAAAATAATAATTTACGTAAAAAATAATGATTTTCCTTAAAATGTATTAACTTATATCGTAAACATAATATACTACATAATTAATTATGATATCTATTCCTATCATATACTTATTCTGTTATTTAATAAAGATGTTATTATTAGTAAAAAAAAAAAAAAAAGAAAAGAAAATAATGTACACAACAACCTTACAGGAATAGTTTATAATAATATATTATTTAAACATACGCGTACGAAAATTTAATAAATAATAATAAAATTCTTTATAATAATAATAAGTTTAACGAGACGGTGTTGGTTTTTGTTTATCATAACATGCAAATTATATCACCGTATCAGTAAAAGTAATTGACATAGTTTTCTTCTAAGCTCGTTACAATTTCATAATACATACATTATAATAATAATAATAATAATATATTATATGGTAAGTAAAGCTCGATTATTAATTCGGCTAGAGCGCGTTCAAAATCGGTGTAAAAGTAAAATAGAAATAATGATAAAACTAGGTAAATATTATTATAATATAATATGTATAAATAATAATATATAAAACAACATGTGTTGACTACACAAAAATAAAAAGAAAAGGAAATGATAAAAAATCGTAGGTACATAACAATAATGATGTTTTTATCTTTTATCAGGTGGCTCGCAATCCCGGCGATTATTTCGATTATTTCTATAATACATACAGTACACATTCAAGTGTGTATACATCTAATCTTTAATTTAATTATTTATCGTTAATTTGTTTTGGTTAAAAAAAAAAAATTTAAAAAAATATATTGTCGTTCGGCAGCTCAGTCTTTGCGATCGTACAATAGTAGTAAAAACGACGACGGCTGTGAGCACCGTCATCTACTCATCGTCTTTGTTGTTGTTTCCGCACTCAGGTTTGAAGTCGACCAAGGCGTGCAATTGTTGAGCACTATAGCTGAAAACAAATGAAAACACAACGTATAAATACTTTTTATTTTCAATCAAAATCATTTAATATTGTCGCGAATGTTTCATGTCTGCACGCACTCGTTTATTGTAAATATAATATATTATATTATATAATAGGTACTATCTAATCGGCGTTATTTAATTAAAGGGACGAAAAGGAGTTGTGCGACTTGCGAGTCGACTCTTTGGAGGATTTTAATGGGTGGTCTGCCCGTCTACCACTGCAATATGTGGATTTACCCTCTCAATCGGCTTTCACGTGAACGAATATTTTCTTTTTATAAGTGTAAATAGAAACAAGTTCAACGTATTATATTTTGTCCGTAAATTCACGCTGCAAGAGACTTTAATATGAACAAACTAATTCAAAAAGTTCAGCAACCCGGTTCTAAATTCACTACTATTCATTCCATGTAACCTACTATAGGGACTGCAGTCTTACACTAATAGCAGAATATTATGAAAAATATACGAAACTGTGAAGCCTTAACCTGCAGTTGTCTTATATATGTACCAGTTGTAGTTTTATATATGTATATATACAATTCATAACCCCAAGGTCTAAGTCTTGATTAGCGCTACGGTCTTATCAATTTAAATTTAGTAAATTGGGATGAAAAAATAAAACTAATGATTTCGGAAAGGTGGCAGATGTCCACCCCGTACACGCGCTAGAAATGTTCGTGTATATAATAATCTATTTAACGAATACCTATAAGAAGATCACTATTGATATAATAATAGTTTACGTTTTTATTCTTTGGATACCTATACTTATATTTATTATTTTCGTGAATATGAAAATTAAAATACTCGCCACAAAAAACTATTTTGGCCACCAACCCCTCCGTAAAAAACCGTATGGTTATACAAATTCATATTAGGTATATAAACGTTTTTAAAAATTGTACCGACGTAAGGTAATTCGATATAAATCAAAAACCTTTAATTATAAAGGAACATGTAGGAAATGATTAGCGAAATGATAAAACGATTTATAAAACCCAACTGCATATAGCCATTATAAGTAGGTAACGAAAATGTCATAAATCGAAAAGCTCAAATTGGGTTTCTGTGTGTATATAAATATAATGTTATAATGTAAGGCGTTTGTCCTTTCCTAACAAAACAATTAACTAAAATACAGTAGCGTAAAAAAGTTAATTACACAAAATGTAACTTATAGATTAGGAATAGGCAATCGTTTATTTATAGATATATTTGTAAAGAATATAAAAGTTATGAAATTATATATACAAACAAGTTATTTTTACTTTAAGTTATTAGGAGTTTTTTTTCACGAGCAAATAATATGACTGCCAGTTGGACTGTATACTTAATATGTATAGTTAATTAAAATAGCCACCTGCCAAGGTCAAAAACGTAATAAAAATTATGGTTTATTCTACACTTAAATTTATTTTTATTTAATAGCGAACGCCAACCCCTTAAAAAATAATTCTCTTATATTTCCATTAAAAACTATAATATGCTCAGTTCCTAAGTTAAATGCGAAAAAAATCACTAGGCCGCTGGTGCTGCAGGGTCGATGGTATATCTATCTATTCACGATCAAGATTTCGATGGTTCTTCAGAATTTGGACTGTGACTTTAGTCGATCTATATAATATATTATATGCAATCTGGAGTGCGCCTCATATACTACGCGTGTCTTAATATATTATTTACTTACCCGAGAAGGCTTTCGAGATCGCAAACAAATTTGTACACATATCGTTTGCCGGCCGTCTTATGTATGATGTTCTTGTCGTAATAATACCTAAGACCACGGCTCAGCTTTTCGTAATTCATTTTTGGCTTGTTCTTGCGCACGCCCCATCTGCGGGCCACCTCGTCTGGGTCCGTAAGTTTGAATTCCCAGTCGTCACCCGTCCAGGAAATGAACGCCTTACAGGCGCGATCGGTCAATAGCTCCAACAAGAATTGCCACAACTGTATGGGGCCGCTGCCGGTGAAACAAGGACCGCCGTCTGTAACGAAACCAGTTCATATTATTTTATATGTATATACAGCAGTGCATGCCAAGTTAAGTTTTATAGGTATATTCGAGATGAATTTTCAGGGACTTAAACGTGTTTTTTTTTAAACACTTAAGGAAGAATGATATTATATATGCCAGAAAATCATCAAATTGGCACAGCCTTCTAAAAAATGTTTGACTTCGATAATACGGTATAGCAAATTATAATTTGTTTTAGCATATTTGAACTGATAGTTAATTTTAGTACCAGAATAGCCGGGAAAAAATGGACATAAAATGATCATTTCGTAAATTAATCTGTGTATATTATGTTTATGTGTCTCGTATAAAATATAATATAGACTTTTGCAAAGGGCCCGCAGAGTCTTATATTACATGGCAGTAACGACTACGCCCCTCACCATTGCAAATTTTTGAGTCTGCACATACAAATACACAATACATAGATGAGCAGCGCATATTATATACGACAAACACGCAACAAATAATATGTCTACCACACAATCATACGCTTATTTTTTCACGTGTGTTTGTTTAAGAAGAACAAACGTCGAAGAAATGTCTTGGAACTATGAGCATGAACATGAATTATATAGTATGTTATTATACTGTATAATAGCATTACGTATAGACACAGCCGTCGTTATATAACACGATGTTATAATAGAGGCACGCGAAAAGAACGGTGCACTGGACCGCGGACAACTGCAGCAGTTGTAAGCCATAATCATGACGTGTTAGATCCCTCAAAACAACTGGGCCGTTTTTCAAATATATTATATAAAAATAAAAAAATGAAATCGAAAGGGACCCACCACGTTAAGTTTAGAATGGCACAGTGGAAGTGTATGGTATATAGTTTGGGTAAGGGCTGTTAGCTTACAAATATTGTTCTGAATTCAAGAAGGGCAGAGCAATCTCTGGCCACGTCGAGCCGTTTCGAAAACTTTTCTCACTGACACGCCATAATACATAAGTTTGGACAACTAGTGTGCGTATTATTTATTATAGTACGTCGATTTAGGGTTTGTTAAAAACCATATAAAGAACCTCCCGATCTATAGTCCTAGTAAAAAACAACGTATTTACTGTTAAACCAGAACGAAACGTCTTTATTACATCGTGTAATCATTTTTAAATTTTCAAAATCTCTAATCAAAAAAATTTGTTATTCTTATGTATTTCAAACTTGAATAACTTTTCGCAAATACCGTATCAAAAAAAATAAAAATATATTGCAAAATAGCAAAAGATATTTGATGGTAAAAATTAAGTTTTTAATCTATAATAGTATAACTGCATGTAGCCTATATTTGGTTCTATTATGTTATAGTATATTATTAAATTATACATAGTAATTATTAGTAATTAGGCTACAACTATCTATTAGAGGTAGGACAGTAGGACACGTAGGGTAGGACCACTCATAAGTTACTTTGAAACTAATGTTTAATATAATATTATATTCAAAGACTGGTTTTTTCTTAATGTTTCATTATTGCCTATTTAAAACCCCTTAAAAAGACATCGTCTCTTAGTAAATAATTGCAGTAACAAAAAAAGACAATTTATGCATGAATTGAAAGAAAATAAAAGGGAGATGCAGCAATATAAAAAAATGTGGGAACCAGAATATTTTTTTATATTTCTTATTGATTATGATGTAATCAGAAGGGGATCACTAAAATATTTTTTTTTTTAAAGGGGTACTCCGTTCCATTCAATTCAATCATTGAATGCAATATAAACTATAAACCATGTAGTTATATTATTTGTATGATACAATTGAAAACCATATTATGCAACAAACAACGATTAAGTAAATATTAGTTGAAAAGTCAAACGCTGTCCCTACAAAAGCACAGTTTAAATACAAACGGTTACTTACTTGGCGTATAACCGGTGATGAGCGGGGGAGCTTGTAACTGCAAACACGGTTTTATGTCGACCGACATATTGTTGTTGCCACCGCCGGGCACCATCAAGTGATGCTGCTGCTGGTGCTGCTGTTGAACGTGCGGATTGTTGTTGTTGTAATGGTGATGATGGAGGTGTTGCTGCTGCTGCTGTTGTTGGTGATGATGTTGTTGTTGCTGCTGTTGATGGCCGTGATGATGCTGTTGCTGTTGCTGCTGCTGCTGCTGCTGTTGCTGTTGCTGTTGCTGTTGATATTGCTGTTGTTGCTGGTGCATGAACTGCAGTTGCAGCGCTGAATCGGCACCGGCTGCAGCTGCGGCAGCTGCCCAGTGATCGACCGCAGCCAGGGCAGCGGCCGCTGTGACCGCGGAGGTCTGATGAGTCGGCCCGGTTGTGGTAGAGGCACCGTTGGGCACGGTTTGCGCGGCCGACTGGGACGGCGGCACCGGATTGCCGGCTGTCAGATAAGGCGACGTAGTACCACCGCCAGCGTCCAAGTACGGACTGCCACTGGTCGTCGGGTACGGTTGCTGTTCACCGGTGTAATTGTCCTGTTGCTGTTGCTGCTGCTGTATGTACCGGTGATCTGTAACGTCATTTCCATTTTCAATTAAATATCGCGTATTTTTTAGCTGGATAACAATATAGGTAGGTACTATGTAGTGCACTGGCACTGCACCGGTGCAGTGGGCTAGTAACTATACGAGTCGTGGATCATTATATATAGAACTATATTGTATATATTATTATAGTTAACTATATATATATAATATACGAAAAATAGTTTCAACACAAGCCGAGTGATCTATATAGCAGTAGTTGTTTTAAGAGACGATAACTATATCGTGTATGGCCGGGGGTTCACAGCTATACTTCGTCTGTCGTATCATGTCCAAACGTCAAGCTCGGCCCATCCCTGAGAATTTCCCAGTAGATCGTGGTCAGTGAATGACACCATGATTAACACGACAGACGACGTAGCTGTGAACCCGGCTTAAATATATATTATATGATACATAAACGGACCATATACCAAATACCTGGTATATATACCTATATTATGATACGCGTAATTTTTAAACGATAAGACCTAACCCAATGGTGCGTGGGTATAATTTTTCAAGCTGTTTGATAATATTATACTATATAATATATATTACATAATATTATATTTATTAATCGTATAGGTTTACTATTTTGATACTACACCGAAATGTATATGGAGGGATTATTATTTGTAAATCGGAATGTCATCCAAACAACGTTTGTACATTTTTTGTTTCTATTGCGACAAGACGTCTGAAAAATGTATGTAACTCTACTGCGGTTCAGTGTTTACACAAATTCACTGTTTTGTTTTTACGATCGCCCCGCATAATAATATGTAATATACCTATATAATATTATATTACATTAATAACCATCGGGTAACCCGTCACTGTCCATAATACAACGCCATATATTACAGGACGATTTTATCACGCTGCCTTATAATATATAATAATTTAATAAAATACGCCATTACTGTTTAATATATCATAATATACATTCATACAACGCGGACGGGAATTTTTCTGAGCTGGTACTCCATCGTGTATCGTGTATACGCGTGCGCGCGTGGTGCTGCAGCAGGTACATTATAAGAGGTTGTAACCGCGAACACGGTCGGACACGAAAGAGTGTTTATAATATTCTGGACACAGGACGAGGGCGTGGTTTAATATGACTGCTGCTGCCGAAGAAGCGAATTATATATGTATACATAAACGTATTTTATGATGATTTTTGGGCAGGGCAGTGTATAAATAATAAGTTTACGCTCACACACACACACAAGTCGTGTATAATGTTAATCATATAGGCGTCGGAGGGTAGGGGAAGAAAGAACGCTTAAGCAAACCGTGACGCGCGCGACTAGACAATAGACCGCGGTGTATAAATATATAATATAATTTATTGCCGTATATATTATATATATATATATATGGGTACTCTCCTGCTTTTTTAGCGATGACGATTAAAAAACTTTATTCACGTTGTATTACGCGCACTAGCTCGTTATTGTATTGTTCTACGATACAATACAATATACCTATATATATATATATATATATATTATATTATATGGTTGGCCGTGTTCGGCTACGACCAATTATGAGTAGTTCGCGTGACCCCTCGTATACAACGCACACAATATCGTGTATAAGCGCGTTACACTGATTCAAATTATATTATAGTCAATCGTAAAAAAATCTAGTCAAATGCGTTTTCCGCGCAGCGATCTTTATAGTATGAAACCTGATGAGGTCGATCAAGAAAAAAAAAAATGTCTGTACGTTTGTAATCAAAATATATATTTCATATATTATATAATATATAGATACATACTACGCTGCGGACTGTGTTGTAGGGACGTAAAGTTGAGTTGTACTTTTAAAATTTTGTTAAATGGAAGGTTCACAGTATTATGAAATTGTTAAGAATGGAACTACCTATTTCAATTTCATCAATTGTATTAAATTGATTAATGCGCAATACCCTATAATGCGAATTAAAATGGCGTTAATATGCACATATGACTCGAATTAAATGCTTAATAATCGAATGTATTTAATAACAATTGCATAATGTAAACGTGGTATATAATAGACTATAGGTATACATACTACTAAAATATTTAGAATTTTTGAGGAATGTGGATATTGGTAATAATATTAAATAGTACATTATATATTCTGCATATAATAATTATAATTTATAGCTCTTTAACTGTTGTTTAATAAACTATACGGCGATTATGGGATAACTTTTATTTTAACGTATGTTTCCGTCGGTATGTATATCCATAGGCAATTAACATAATATGTCTATATATGTCTTATATTATATGTCTATGGGTATATCTTATCGGTTATCGAAAACATTCGTACGTGTAAATCATGATAAAACACACACGTAGGTAATAGATATTATATACAAGGTGATTCACCCAAGTCGCCACCTCTATTTTTATTTTAATAATGAATTTAATCAAATTGGAATTTTTAAGTATACCTAAGTACCATAATATATTAGACATTACTCATTAGTGATGAAGTCATAAAAAACGCAACCACCTACTTTTCTTGTGACTCGATCGGGAAAGAGCATAAAAGAAACAATCTCTATCAGAGATTTGTTATTAGAGAGATATTGAGACTAAATCATTACCTAGTCATCAATACTTATATAGTTATATATATTTTAAATAATAGTTATCATCAGGAAAAGTAGAACGAGCTTACACGTGATACAAGTAGGTCACAAGTATAAGAATATTTATTATAAAGTACATGGGTAGTTTCAACATTTTTTTTCAACCCCCAACCGTACACAGCATATTTAAATGTCTCTAAAACTTGTCTATAACTTGCAATACTATACTATGATGTATTATAAATTATAATATCGTAGTGTATTATGTTATGTAATATACCATTTATATTTATTCGATAATCGATATAATATAATATATTACTAGAGTCTAATACATCACTGATAATCATCACATTATAATTAATATTAAAGTTACAACATAATATATGACGTACAGAACGTAACAGTTGACAAAAAAAAGTTCAAGAGAACCTCGCCTCCCTCGCTACTGATTATCCAAGAATTATGTTGCTGAAGTAAATAACATTATCTGTATGCAAATTATACCTACTTGATTTTTAACTCTGATTCTAAGACATATTATGTATAGTGAATAGTATGAATACATTTATATTATATAAATAGGCAAAGAAGTAGTATAAAATAAACTCAAACCAAATGTACAACGTATACATCAATAATAATATTAAATACCATTTAAACAGTCCATATTAGTCTTTAAAACTACTAGTGAATTAAATAAAGTACAATTTTTATTTTTTTTCGATAATGCCACTTTAGCTAGGTATAGTTAATTTTAACATTTTAGAACTTGAGAATGATACGCAGTGTGTGTAATCTGACTGTACGAAGTAATAATAAAGAACGAAGTTTTCTATCGCGTTTCTTAATGAGCTGGTTTTCCAGATCATACTATGTTTTATCTAAAGCGTTATCTAAGCGTCTATTATAACCACCATGGTAAAATAATTTAGTTTAAAATAACAGAAATATTGCACGCACGTATATCGATGCTACAAAATGCTGATCTCATGTGTAGGTACTATACTACCGTCTATTATATACCATATACGACATACGTAGATACACATTTTCATACAACGTAAAATAACAGATATAATATGTATAGTTAAACTATAAATGACTATATTTTAAAAACACATGATTATTGCGACTTTGGATCATTAATTTTAATGAAGTAGAGTATTCGAAAAATAGCTGAGTATTGATTTCTAATATATACTTTTACTAATTCTCTCTTTATGGGCCAGTTTTGCACCCGTACACGGATATTTGGTTCGCGGCCATTTTTACCGAATATACCACGTATCTACAATTATCTATTATGATTTATGATATACAATAATATATCATTATACCACACTCACTGGCTCGGTGCTGTTGCTGGTGGTGATAGTCCCTCTGCTGCTGGTATCTGTTTTGCTGCTGTTGCTGCATCAGCTGTTGCTGTTGCTGTTGCTGCTGCTGGATCAGAGGTATGGCGGTCGGCTGCGGCGCTGGCGGTTGCTGCGGATAGAGGTCCGGGGGCGACGATACCGTCGACTCCATGGCGTTGTCGCCGCCGCCCGTCACCATCAAACCAGCCCCAGCGATGTTGTTGTCCGGCGTAGTAGAACCGCTGCCGCCGGTCTGGCTGGGCGGCGTGGTGGTGCCTATGCTCGTCGAGTAGGTGATCCCTGCGAACAACAAACGAACGACGTTATAATGACATTACAGGCGTAACGGCAATAACGTTCGTACGACGACAACGACGAGTCCGATGGATTACAAACGTCGCTCGTCCTCTTCCGTTCGCCCGCGCACGCACACGAGCGCACGTATCGCGTACGTGTGCGTTAAATTACTCGAAAATGTAAAATAATTATTTTACGATATTCTATTATTATTATTATTATTATTATTATATTGCCCATCGAGAAGTTTTTTGAACGGCCATTGTGATTGTGCCACGTAGAAAAATCACAAATATAGAGGTGTATTTAATGTGTGTGTATATATATATATATATATATAAATGCAAATGTACTGGGGCATGTATAAATATATAATAATAACGATAATATGAAACAATGCCCGCGTATATAGTGGTCGTCGCAGTACATATACACATAGACACTTTTTGCGGAGAGGGGATAATTATGACCACTATAAACATAATAATAATATTATTTTTATTATATTATGTGTACAACATAATAATATAATGTACCCGATGTTAATGGTTGATAGGCTACATTATGTATAGAGACGCGCCGTATATATAATATGATATTATATACCTAAATATATAATATATATGTACAATAATAAAGGGGGAGCTGCGGAAAGTCACGGTCATCGCCGCCGCCGAGCCATTATAATATTATTTTAAAATCGTTGCCACTGCAGCGGGCACAAGTACCCACGGTATTATATAGGCATACACACCGCGCAATATCCTGCAAGCCCATGCCCCGTCCTCGGATATATTATATAACATAGCGATCGCGACGAGGAAATAAAATATTAATAAAAATATAATATAATAATATATACATAGTTATTATACTGATGCAAGTGTGCTGCGGTGTAAATAGTATATGTGCGCATACATAGGCATACAATGTATATACCTACAATATTATACCTACACTATAAAATACATATAATATATGGTCGGCGACACGTATGCTTAATTATTGTATATACCTATAGTTGACCGCATGCAGAATACCAATAAGTTTGTGCCTATATAATACATGTATGCATGTAAAGCACAGTAGGTAGGTATACGTATATAAATACATTAACCGCTTATATATATATAGGTGTGTACTGTGTATATAAATAATAAATATATATATATAGGTATATAATATATATTATATACATATAATATAAAACAATGGTTTATATACTATATAGGTATATATATGTCATAATATAATATAATACTATACAAACGCGAGGCGCTAGATCTATATATTATATGATATGTATAAGTTTATGTATTAAATATGCATCGCGTAATGTAATAATTATGTATTTATACGGTCCATTTTTTCTATTATGATAAATCAAAACCATACTTATAAGTAGATACCTACACTGATGTTTCGACATCAATATGTTATTGTTGATTGTCTGCTGCAAGCGATTGGGTGTGTTTATAATATACTTTATAATATATATTATATGGTGACAATAAATGGGTGCGCAGGCACGGTGGTCGCGGCCGCGGCGTTATCAGAATTTTAAATTAACAAAAACAAACGTAGGTATACACCTATAGTCACAAAGACACTTGATACAATTATATACATGTATAATCAACAATCTCCGATATTCATAACGTCAAATATTCAACAATCACGAAACACACACATACCTATATGGCTATATGTATATATAGGTATATTTATAAACACGGGACATATACTTCCTTGAGGAATGTATTGATTATAATTTTAAAATTATTAGAGTTATGAAAACGTTACACGTATATATTATAAATATGTCAATAGGCATATATAACCTATAGGTTTAGGTATGTTTATTAATACCTGAACTATACCTAGCTTTTAAATTTGAAAAAAAAATCAAACATCTAAAAAATATTCTAAGTTTCGAAATCATCGGTCATATAGTATTTATAATATTATGGTATACATATTGAATGACATAGGTACATAAAACAAAATGATTAATCTTTCATAATATGATGCGTATTGATAAATCACATAACTATAGGTATACAATACACCTATAATATATTATTATAATGCGGAATACTATATATTCGGTGTATATTTTTGGTTATATATTATAACGAATACCAAACTTGGAAAATAACTATTCTGAATTTCTGATTGGATATTAGGATAAAATGTGAATAAATAAATAAAAGTAAACCTTCAGTTTGGATTTCGAATCGTAACTTAAAATTAAACGGGTACCTTGAACATAAGCAAAATACCGTAAAATCAATTTCTGCAGAATACGCAAGGTTAAAAAACCTAGTATATCTATACCTAAATTAATAATGATTTCGATGATCATAAGTTTTTTTGCAAAATACAAAAACCTCGAGGGAAAACGGATTTGCCGAAAAAAATGTGGTATAAAACGAATGATCAACATCGCGAGACATTTATATTATTATTTTAATCATTTCGCTCTGATTAGAATATAAAAACGATTTTAATTATTTACCTGGCTATTATATATACATAGTCATACCATCATATATATATATATATATAAATATTTATACCTACCTATACCGAGCAGGGTAAAACGGTAACAGTTGATTAGAAAACCATTTGATTTGGTAATTGTTCATGCGCACAAAATACAAGCATCATCGTGCTGCAGCATGTACCTATATCGTATAATATATACACATCGCTCGCGCGTCGTTTTGCACATCAGGTCGAAATCGATTCCAAAATGGCTACGTAAAAAAATACATAATGTCGTCTCGATTCTTTTTTTTTTCATAGGTACCTATGTACTTTATTTTAATTCACGGTTATTGTTGTTTTCTATGGCGTAGTAGCAGCGCAGTATACGCGATTCGTTGGACCGAATCGTTGATTTTTTTTCTCCACCGTGTCGAAATTTATCATTTAGTCATTGTGTATGTGATGGGTTGGGTGCGGCGGTGAAAAATCGGTGTAAAAAAATCATCGGTGTGTAAAGTTAAAGCAGATAGGCCCGGAAGTGAGTTGTTCGACGACGATGACGACGACGACGACGACTATATACTACAATAAATACTACTGCCGAGTGGGGTGGGCGCTGTGCAGTGATTGGTTGGTCGTTGTGCGACGCCTACTCGCCGCCCGACTAAACACGCGGGCTGATGTACATAAAATATTATATACGCAGTGCAGGAGCGATACATTACCTATACATACTAACGCGCACACACATATATTTATATATATGTGTATTATATTATATTGGAAATAAACCTGAAAGTATTGTATTGTTACGATATGTATTGCACGCGGCTGTATACATTATATGCTGCAGGGCGGCGATGATAAAGCTGGTATGTATAGGGACCGTTTATATAACGAAGCCGTTTATATACAACGGGGTGGAGAAAAATTTCCGAAATATCATTCATCACATCTTCTAAAATGTAATAGATAAAAAGAGTAGGTAGAATCTATTATATAGGTATATATAACACAATGTATGGAGACTGCAGAAACGATAATACATAATATAATATGCGCATTATATAGGTTGCGAGGTTGGACCATAAATCACTGCTGGGTAGCGCTACATGAAAAGTGCGACTCGGCTTGATAGCAGCCCCATGTACCTATAATATAATATGGTATAAATCCGTCGTGTGCCTGCGATTATACGGCGATTTTCGCAGGTAAGATCTTTTCCCTGCCATAAGACAAATTACCGGTCTATATATAATAATGCAGAAACTCTACTGTACATTGTATTATATCATATCGAATTTTTACGGGCCCTAAAATTCGTTTGCACCCCGGAAATAATATTATCACCCGCTGTTTCTGAGGTAAGAATTGTGTTATTATTATTGGCAAACGTCGAGGCGGGCGTCCGCCCTTTGAAATAAAATCTGAGCACGTACGTACCACGCGTCACACTGTCGGGGGGCATCGTCGCCGTAGTATAATATTCTAGGAGCTCTGCGGGCGCACACGTGTCTCACACGGCATGGCGTTTATTGAATATCAATATCGGTCGAGCAGTTTTTAAAGAATTAATCGAGAAAAAAACGACAGTGACGCGTGTGCAGTGTGCACAGTAATACAATTTATTAAAAAACATGCGATCGGACGGATTAATTATTTTTTTTTTAATTTCGAACTAACCGTTACCCGTTATAATATTATAGGTATATAGGTATATTATTACTATCAACACCTAAGACAAAACAAAAAAAAATAACGGAAAGAAAGAAAAAAGACGTTACGAACATTGGCCGTTTATTAATCATATACACGTGCAGGGGAGGCCGACGACCAGCCGTCGACGTCGTCGTTATCCAAAAGCAACGACAGAAGCCTGCAGGAGCAGCAGGTGTTTATATATAATATACTATATACATAACAGTAGACATACGTTTAGTTTAGGTACCTACAAGTCTCCGGCGATTAAGCACGTGTATAATATGTTGTATCTATATAGACAATGTCATATGTATAAGACGTAGGTATATAAACGATGACGCGCTTATAACAATATTAGGGTAGGTACACATATTATTATACCACATACATAATATATAGGTATATACATACAATGTAGTGTTAAACAATAATACAAAATATAATAAACCCTATTTTAAAATACCGTTTCCGGCCAAAATTTATATTGTTAATTGTGATGCGTGTAAGTATCAGCTATATACAGTCTGGTAATATATATTATATTCATCTTATGTTTGATCGGCGGACCATAGAATGTGCGAAATATTCCGCCGACAATAATGATGAAAACTGTTGAAAATAATAAACACTATATAAAAGGTCAGTAGGTATATCGGTTAGAAGGTAGTAAATGGGGTGGAACCGTAGGTGTCGTCCGGTGTGGTACCTACTCGCTAGTTATAAAAATAGCTTGTATTATTGTACCTCTAACGACCCATCAACAATTGACACAATGAAAAGGAACGCTAGGTACCAATTCAATCGATATATAGTATACTAATATAGGTGTGCATTAAGAAATGGTTGTATTATATACATTATAAAGTGTAAATTAATATAATGGTGGTTTCGAGACACAAAGATGTAGGTATAGCGTATTATTTGGTAGCTATATAACTGTATATACACATAAAATGAATTTTAAAATGTTCGTGCGTTATAGTATATATTTCAACATAGACCGTGTTTCACCCCATGTTATATACTATATTATTGCGACGCACCTGTGACTGCTTGTTGCTCCCGTTTCCGTTGCGGAAACCCTCCTCCGCCTCCTTCACCCATCCGAGCAGTATATACTACATTTTACCCTTGTCTATAATACCATCGTCGCCCTACTCGAGACGCGACGATTCCTTTCCGAGAAAACTTTTATGCATACGTATTATAATATAAAAGCGTTAAACAAAACTCACCGCGCCGCTTACATATTTTTGGATCGCCCACGATCCGATTGTACATGTATAATATCATTATGCATAATAATATAATATATTTGGCCAAACGTAACTATTTCCAATATTATACAGATAATTCAGAGTTCACCAAGAAAACGTTAATAAACTGACTGGCTGGCTGGCTATAGCCGAGAAACAGCAGGTGGCTATTATGTACGAGCCACTATCATCGTCCTACAGCAGCAGCCAGACTACGACGACGCTGCCACACGTATATCTAACAGGTGGCCAACACCAGTCGTCTCGGTGGCACGAGCCACAGCCGTCGGATATAAAAAACAACCTATGTCTTTAATGTGTGTGCGCGCGTATAGGTATATGTATATATTACACGACTATCTATCAATTAATTTCACGCATGTTCTTTAACAACGAAAGGAGAAGAAGAGAAAAAAAGGCGGCTGTTTTTGGTCGTATAAACACACGACAGTAGAAATAATAATAAAATAATTGCACGACAGACGAACGAGCGGCAAAAAATGAATCTATATACATCGCAGTATAGGTACCTATCACATAATAAATTATCGTTATTATTTGCTTAAACACACACACACACACACACACACACATACAATTATTGCATCGAATTGCGAATGTGATTTGACGGGTATAAGTATATCGATAACTCAGCTTGGTATAAATTAGAAAATTTCCCGATACAGTAGTATGCAAATGACAAGCTTCAAAATTGCGACGAGACGTCAGATCGAAAATCGTTTTTTACTATTCCTATATATGATATTAAGCTGTTTAAAAGAATAAGCACACATTCGTCTACAATACAAATCGAGAATCGGTACCAATAAATACTTAATAATAGAATCATTTCTAAACCTCCGTAGTGGTATAATTAAATACATTTTAATATATTATAAACGCGGTATCAAGAGATACACAAATCAAAATCGGTCAAAAAACAAACCTTTGCGAGAGCAATATTATATTATACATTTTATATAGTACCGTTTTTTAGAAAATATCTCCGTCGGTTGCCCTGAACGGACACCGCCATGTCGTCCACCACGGCCGTTGCCGGATGCAGCACCAGGTTGTTGTTGTTGTAATGGTGTTGGCTGTTGTACTGATGGTGATAGGATGTGGACGACGCCGCGGCTGCGGCCGCCGTGACCACGAGATCGAAGTAACCAGCAGCGTTGTCCAGGGCGGCGTTACCGGACGAAGAGGAGCCGGCCGCGGTCACGCAGCATTGGGTGGGCGAAGACGCCAAGGCCTGTTGCTGGTGGTGGTGATTCCTGTGGTGCGCCGGGTGCTGCTGTTGGATGATGTGCTGTTGTTGTAGTAGCACCATCATTTGTCGGGTGATATGCCGGTCGGCCGCCGGCACGGGACGGTGATGAGACAAGACTCGGTCCGACGTGTATGAAAAACGACAGACAAGACGAAAACGGAACGGAGAGAGGTTGCTGCGGTACTTCAACGCTGAGTGTCAGAACGAATTTCGGTTTCGGAAATTGTCGCGTGCAAGTCGATTTGGCAAAATGATCGTCACCCTCGACGACGGGGATTCGAGTAAAAACGAAAAAATACGACGACGTCCAGAAGACAAAAAATAAATAAACAGCCAAGACCGGCTACGAAAACATAATAATAGTATTAAAATATTAAGCTATCGTTCCTTCCGGATGAATAACAACGCGAATATAAGACGGTAATAAAACGCACAGCGCCCCACGACACGACAACCGTACTGAAGCGAATGAGTCGCGACTCTACTCCGCAGTGCGGTCCGTGGAGTGCGTGCGCGCGGCGCCCGGCGATACGCGTTTATCCCCACTGCGCACGAGCGAACATCGGCGGCGGGCGGGCCTGTACCCTCCACGCCACCGCGCCCCCTTCAGTCACGGTCGTTTTCCGAGACTCCCGAGATACTTCGACAAACAAAAAAAAAAAAAAAAAACGGAGACTCCTTGGAAATAATATTATTATAATACAACGAATACACGCGCGATACCGCGATATACGTTC
This sequence comes from Metopolophium dirhodum, assembly GCF_019925205.1. Classification (NCBI taxonomy): domain Eukaryota; kingdom Metazoa; phylum Arthropoda; class Insecta; order Hemiptera; family Aphididae; genus Metopolophium; species Metopolophium dirhodum. The sequence continues at coordinate 56,448,473 of NC_083560.1, read as the reverse complement.
TCGCAGGTAGGTATATATTTTTGAAAAGTATACAATTTTGGACACAATATGTTTTGTACGCGACGAACAATCTTCTGTCCTGTAGGTACCTTTTCTCTACCTGTCTGCGTATGTATAAATATCATCGGTCTATATTGACATTCGACACAATAAAAATGATGATCCGTCCAAAAAATAATTCAAACGAATAATAAACAACGAAAAATCGTGAAATATATTGAGACGACCACACTAATTTTCATAAAAACGAACTGAAAAACTATAACATAGGCAGTTGATGTATATATATACATAGGTTTTTTTTATGATTTGCTTAACCATAATATTTTATAAAGTTGCGACAACTATTAATATTGTTTAAAAAAAAACCACGGTCGTATCCATTTCACTCAGGTCGGTTGGTATATATCTAGGCACCTATAATAATAATATGTTGTATATTATATTATAATTTAACATCTATTTAAGCACGCGTCGAGTTCGGTATATAGACTCGTCGAGTTATAAATTTATAATATCATATGCACGCTATACATCAGCTCTGTAAAATATTATAAACTACGCCGCACGCTCAATTAACAAAACTCATAGTACCCCATGATCTTATTATTCGTAGGTATAATAACATCCGTTAGGCATTAATAATAATAATGTACACACGTTTAAGTCGCTTGTTTAGCAGAGTATATTAGTAGAGTAGGTTCACCTATATAGACGTAAAGGTATTATAAGGAAGTTTCTAAACATTATAATATATTATAGACCCTTTACTAGCAGAATAACGTTAAAACTATAATAATATATAGGTATTCGTTGAGTGCAGGCTAAAAGGTAGTAATATATAGTTACCAGATGGCTATTTACAGGCATAAAACTAAATTGGAATTATATGTTTGAATATTTCCCCTAAGCAACCCATCGGAATTTAACTCAATAACATATAGGTCTATATTAATAATGATAAACATTATAATATTTTGAGTAATGAGAAATACAATATTTTATGTTTTAAAAATCATAAATACGTTATGCGAATAAATAAATATATTTTTCCTTCCAGAAATTATTTTACTCCGCCCTTTACTAAAAAGTATATAGCATAGCAAATTAATCAACCATAAGCAAATAAGTGTGTCCTGAGCAAGAAAAAAACGAATACATGAAATTTCAGAAGAAACAGTAGGTAACTACCGGAATTTTGTTTAAACTGCGTTGATAACGTTGCACCTATTAATTAGTAAAAATGATACAAACTCATTTAGCATCTATACATATTACTATATAATTATTTAACCATTTATTTACGAAACACACATTTCATGCGCATTTCAAGCATATAGCTTAAAGTACATATGCTATAAAATATTACTTTTACAATATATATCGCGTCTTAATTGTTTTTTTCCATTCAAGACTACTATTACAACTGCTATATACCTACCTGAATAAATATATAACTAATAATACAAATATAATATACCAAGGCTGGTAACGCGTTGATGACGGTTCTTGTGTTGTTATACTACTAAACATATATAGACGTTGGTTTTATATTATTATAGTATAATAGAGTATAGGTACTCTAGAAGAATAATCGGAACTTCATTTATTGTATTCAAGTTTTTAGAGGAGAAGAAGGAGGAGGAGGAGGTGGTATTGCTTGTTGTACATCCGGTGGGCGTGTAATACGCGCGAGTCTTGTTCTTCTTAGCCCGTGCTATGCCATGTACCGCTTTTATTCTCGAGTAACTTGAAACCTAAGACGACAAGGACGGGCGTGCCATAACACGCCACCCTTTTGTGTGTGTCATTCATATTTTCTTTTGCGCGCGCGCCAAAAGCATGCAGCTGGGGCAGCTGTACTTTTTTTTAGTAGGTGTAGTTGTAAGGAGAACCGGAACTACCGGGTATATGTAAGAGGAGGAACCTATATACCACCTAGTAGAAGCATTAGCGAAATGGGATTTTAAAACATTTTCGGTGTATAATATTATGATGTATAATATAATATTATAATCACGTGCTGAAGTTTGCTTAAGACGACGTCGCGATATATTAATATGTATGTTATTGTCTGTTACCGGCCGCGACGTGGAGTAGCACATAAACTTTATAATACCCGAAAAACGTATATGCGGTTAATACAATAGCGCGCGTTCGATCACACTATACATATATATGTCATCATATTATTATACAATATAATAAAGTGATATATTATTGTATGTACGACAATACCTAATATCTGTATAACTGCACAAGTAGTAGGTACATTACAGTCTCGATACTTGTGCGCAGATGATGGAGACGATGGGTATATAACCGTGGTCGTGTAGTATAATAATATAATGATCGTCAAGTGCTCGTCTGCAGTTCTGTTCGGCCAGGTATATCATGATGGGCCCCCGCGGCGCGGCAATGGCTGTAATAAATATTGTGATCGCTCGTCTATACGCAGCTAACAACGGGTGGCCGACATAAGTAGCCGTCCCCTCGATAAAATGAAATAAAATTAAATGGGGCCCGGCATTACGCGGTTAAATACCGTTTATAAGCCGAAACTGGCCCAATTAATATTTAATATAAATATATATAATATACAGTGCGCAACAATACGATTTTTTTCATCCTGCTCGTCTATATTATTATTATTATGGTAATAAAATAACGCGATGACGTCGTCGACGACAGTATAAGTGCAGTAGCAGGGCTACCCTTGATGTGTAATGTGGTCCACACTCGAAGTCTATGTATAATAATAATAATAATAATAATAAGATTTAAACACACACTTATACACACTATACTGTTATATATATAATATAAGTACGTCGTACGTAAACCTCCCATTCAGATGAAGAATAAAATGAGGTATAATCGTAATAATAATAATAAATGTACGTATATAATATACACGGTATTTCACGTACCTGTTTCATATTGTTGGTTGTGATGGAGATTGCGATTACGATGGTTCAGTCGGTGCGGTGGCGATTGCAACCGGATATGCTGTGGTTCGGATGCAGCCGGTACAGGATAGCCGGAAGAGAATAAACCACTGTTGTCGTCCACTTGATGTCTGTGTTGTTGATGTTGCACGAAATTTTCGTGATAGAAATTTGAATTATTGCTATTGCCACCGGTGTTGTTTAACGACGACAAATGTTGATTGCCACCACCAAACATGGGTATTGACGAGGCCCTATCTACGTCTGCAAAAATATAAAACAATATTAATTTTTTATTCGCTCTGATAAACATTATAAGCTTCTGTTGATTATGATAAATGGTATATAAATTGTCACATTAAGTACAATGTTTTCATATATTAGGTATAACGTATCGTACGCAGATTAGCACGAAACATATATACTAGATTTACATGTATTTCAATTGCGTTTTCCCTAAAACTATGCAGCGCAACGATTAAGGGTTAAGAATACAAAATTATACACACGCAAATATGTAGGTCATCGTCGGCTTATATTTTTACGTCACGACCACGATACAGTGCAGTGTTTACATTCAAAGGATATCCTGTCTGCTACGTCACATTTATATATATACCAACCACCATCACAGACTTAATATATATATATATACAGCCGCCATATATAGAGGTTTGTTTACATTCAAAGGATATCCTGCTCACGATACAACTACCGAAACTACGTCACACCAACGGCGGTGGCAAAGCGTTGTGGCCGTTTTGCTAAAAGGATGATAGCGGTCAAAGGATATCCTGCTTATTACAACAGAACAGCCTTGGGCTAGCCCCCTTCTAGCGTTCCCCGGCAAGGCCGCGGCTGGCCGCAGAGCTTGCACCGCCGCCGCACACATATCCCGCCGGATAAACATTATTTTTTTCATTTATTTATTTTTTTGTTCCTGTTTTATCCAGCTAGTGGTCGTAACGATGTTATTAGTTGAGTCAGTTCAACTACACTGACTGTACGGGTCGGACGGTCGCAAGACGCGCAAATTGTATTTAATTTTTTTTTTCTAGTGACTGTATAATTTATGCAAATGTATAATAATATAATGTAACAATTTTTTTTCATTTATTCTTATCAATGCTCCTAGTTGTAACAGAATAATTTATTAATACAAAAACGATAACTCTTTTGACATAAAATATTTATCTTCAGATATATTATTAAAACATTATAATATTGAACGTACAGCGTGATGGCAGCTACAGCACATTGATATTATAATGGTATCATCGGTATCGTTTATTTATCGTCCTTACAGTAACGCTCGCCGTCAGTATGCGGTAGTGGTTTTATCTACGAACCGTCCGTTCACCATGCCCAACACTTGTGATAACCGTATACATGTATATATAATAATCGCAAATCGTTCCCTAATCATCATATTATAATATATGCGCTCTTCTTTCGGGTTCAAAATATTACAGATAATATTGGACATTCGCGTCGTATTCGGTCTGATATGCACACACATATCAATATGGTTATAACGTATCCCACGCGACCGCGATATCGTAAATTCGTTTCATCATCCGCCCCCGAGTATAATATAATATAATATTGTATGTATAATAATATGTAATAACGTTTTATAATATATTATTATTATGTGTTTGGTTATAATAAATTAACGATATTTTTCATATTACGCACGTTCGGATTACTCGAAATTATTTTTTTAATTTTTTTTTATCGTCTAAACAATAGCCTATATTATTGTTACACGTATATGTTTAAATTATGATTGTGTACGACCAACCGCTTTCAGTGTATATATATTATAATGTGATGACCGGAACTGCGGTACTGCAGACACAAGGAATTTTTGTCGTTTGGTTCGCACGACACTGCTTTATACAATAATATAATAATTTCTGATAACATTTATATAACCTGCAGTCACAATAGTTTATAATATTAACACGGCGCGGCAAATAATATCGTGTAAGCCGACGTGACGTGATGTCGATTATCGTTATTAAACATTTCAGCAGAAATCGATTATAGTCATCCCAAACCGGGGGGTGGATCTGGGAAGACGAATCGCAACGGTAGCAGAACTTTTTAAATATGTATATATATTATATTGATTGCTAAACATTTCGAAACCACTCACCTCTTTGCATCATTTCGAGATGTTCCCAGAGGATGTCGCCCAAGAACGGCGGCGCCTCGGCCACGAATCGCTCGCGTCCCATATTGCACAAGTGTCTGCCCTTGCGGGCGTACAGCGGTCTGTTGCCGCTCGACGACGACACCAATTCGTCGTACGGCTCGTCATCGTCGTCCAGGTCCTTGTCCGGGTCGTTGTCGTCGTCGTCGTTGCTGCTCCCCGGCGACTTGCTGCCGCTGTTGCAGTTGCCGCTGCTGCGGAGACGGCGACGGCCGCGGCGGACGCGCTCCCGGATCATCTGACTGCTGCGGCCCATGATCGTGGTGTTGGGACTGGCCGTGGTGAACTTCTGGAACTGAGATGTTCCGCACACGACGCGGCGCAGTAAGGGCGTCGGCGGAGGTTCGGGTACCGAGAACTCGCGGTAAGCCCACCAGAACCAATGTGCGGCCTGCGCCTCTGTCCATAGTCTGGGATCTGTGGGAAAAAAACGAAAGCAAACTAACGTTAAAAGGGATCGCAATGATATATTTTGTAAGTTCTGCGCAAGAGTTATAATATAATAGGTAATGAAATATAGGACGGCCATAGTGAACGTTATCCTGCAAGTTTAACACTTATTAATTTGATAAAATTATATTATGATTTTCATAAAGTAGCTATAATAGGTAATTAATTTAGGTATCCCTCTGCATATTATGTATTAGTTAAATTAGTCATTGTTATCTCTCAAAAAATGGGTTATTTATGCCTATGATAGTAACCAGTAACCACTAACCTCGGTTATCTCAAATAACAGTGATAGTATAACTACTAAGTATACAATTATGTAAGGAGGCTATTTGTATTGAGATAAAAATGCAATTGTAATTGTTAGTGAGCTGGTTTTTTTCAGTTTTATTATGGACCGGTCAAAAATGTTGCACCCCCCCTATCAAAAACTGAAATGACGCCAGTGATGTTGTGTATACATATATGTTCGATCTAAATAGTAATAGGTAATATAATATTACCTACCTACTTATAGAGATTCTATTATAGTAGAGTGTTAGGTAGTTATGATTATTATTTGAGTACATTACATATAACGTTGTATAAATACAATATGAGAACTCTGCAGCAAACCATTTATACATAGGGCGACCTCAAACAAACAAGATAGCAGTTTTTCTATCTGAATTGAAGCTGCATTTAAAGATAAAGAATTTGCTAGTTGTATGTAAAACCCCAACACTGTTATGTTCCTAATCTTCTGCGCATACGGTTTATCAAAATAAACGTAGTAAAAACATGATTAATAATTTAAATTATAATTTATTCACTTGATGATTATATTTTAAGTTTGACATTATCAAAAATAAATAATAATATCTATACTTCATGATGTAAAGTGACAAAAGTACCCCATTGAACATCCAGGTTAATTAAATATATAATACATTATAATTACGCGATAATTTATTTAGACGAATAACGAAACAAAATTGTAAATATTTGACATTATTATTATTTTAACGAAATGTTTATAATCATTATCATTCTATATCACTCTATCAGTGTGTGGATGAAACAACCGGGGACGTATTTTTATTATATAGGATGAATAATAATTGATACAATTAAAAAAAAAGTCAAGACAAAAGCAGCTATTACCACCCCACTAATATCAGTAATAACGGGTATCTATATATACCTAAATATATTATTATATAACCGATATAGGCGCGCAATAACCCCTCGTGATACGCATGTGCAGCCCTCTGCTGCAGTGGTCCCGTCCCGTACGCGCGGCATTCTAGATTATTATATTATTATTTTTTCATTATATTGACTCGTAGCGGTGGTAGTGTCTGACGCTTCCACGATGATTTTCACATAACAAAAAACTATAATATGTAGCCGCCACCATCATACGCGCAGTGCGTATCGGCGCAATGGTCGTTACGCTTTCCCTCTGCATGTTATGTAAAAACGAAAATATATTATAATATATATATATACATATATTATATGCGTATAAATACAATAAAATTATATCAACATAATATATAATGTGCGTGTATATATATATAATATGTAAGCTATATATCGTTTTAGATTCTTTATCGAGTGTAATTATTATTCTAAGAAATTAAAAAAAAATAAGCCCTATTCTCTTCTTGTTACTGCAGAACGAGATACACACTAAGTATATAATATACGTTTTGTGTACATAGGCACAATGCTATATTATGTCTATATTATTTTCCGCACCGTTTATCGGAACGACTGATGCTTGCTGGCATTATTCGATGTCTTTTAAGTTTTGCGTTTCGCGGGTGTATTATAGTGGAGGTGGCTGCAGCAGTCCTTACATAATTGTATAATATTTGTATTACGCAGATTTACTACCTGCCGTTGAGACGTGCGTTAGACATACTTTATATAACTATCATCCTGCACGCGAAGAGGTCGAAAATCCGAACTATTGATTTCGTTCGAAGACGAATGAAGACGATGGCGGAATGTTATACATTTTGAAAGTTCAATATTGGTAGTCGCGACGTTTTGTGTAAGCCGCTCGCCGCTCGCCGACGCCAATTCCGCCGTGGGAACCTGCACGGACGTTATGGGGTCCGGTCAGTGTATATTATTTTTCTACAAAATTTACACTTACTCGAGTCGAGTTCACACGCTATACTCTACACGACTACGGCAATGATGATGGCGTAATTAACCATACACACACACACACACACACACATACACACACATTCACACCTCTTGTTTGTTTGAGCCGCACCCAATATACGAAGGCAATAATTGTCATATATGTATACAATGTACAAACTTAAATCTATCTATACGTTTGGTTTCAAGAGAAATCTAAAAAAAAAAACGTAGTGACGTACTAGCTATGGTTTGTAGTCACACTTAGATATTATATATTATATTGTACCAACAGCACCTATTTATAATAGAATATTATGCATAATATTATGACCAACGGCGGCGGTGAGTATGACGACGTTGTGGGAACATCTTTCATGATATTATATTATTATGTAATACACATTGGGCACCTACGCACTTTAAATTATCGCGTTTAATTAAATGTATGTACTTCATGTTTTTAATAATATAAAGATGGACTAATTATTGTTGTAAATCAACTAACTATATTATGTAACTGTATTATACGTCATGTAGGTATAGGTAAATTATAACTCAACAATGTAATTCATTTTGTAAGTGACAGAAGAAAATGGATCATTTATATGGAGCACAATTGCATGTATTGTAATTCACGGTCTATCAACTACAAATCACTCAACCGAGAAAAATACATAAAAATAAAATCAAGTTTGGGAAAAATCAAATACAATTGAATACAATACCATGGGATAGGATATAATATTATTTTTTAATTTTACACGATTAGACAACATATTCTGCTGTGTCTGTAAAAACGTTCTTAATGTTATAATAATATATTTTAATTTATATGAATTTGTTATTTACGAATGATATATAAAGCATGAGACACATTGATAAAATCAATTTTGCATATAGGCATGTGTTATAAGTTATAACTTAATAATTTAAAAATAAAAGGTAAATTCCATGTAGGTAATAAAGTATTAGGTCATGTAGGTAAAAATTGTATATAGTAGACAGTATAATAAATAGATAGTATACTAGATATAGTAAGATTCATGTGTACCTCGAGTAAGTTACAGTAATGGATAGGTACCGACGTTATATTTTAATTCAATAATAATTCAAATTATAAAAATCGTTGTATACCTATGAAGAAACAATTCTAAGCGAAGTAGACAGGTGGATCAGCAGAAAATACTAAGAATAAGTTAGGTTATATTGTTATTTAAATATTGAATTAGGAAAGTTTTTTGTTAAAAACATCAGATAAACTATTATGACTAAACTGTTATAAGTCAATATTAACGTGGAAGTGTGTGAATAGGTACGCGCAGATAGGTATATAATGTTTAAATAATTTACAATTATTATATATATTTTAAAGATTGCAAAGTGTATAGAAGATAAAAATATATAGGTACGTTAATTATTGCAAAAAATGTCAAGACTTATAAAGATTAATATTATTTGAACTACAAGAAATTTACTGAAATCATTTGAAGAGAAATAATTATTTATCGTTTAAATACATATATCCAATTTTGAGAAAATTTGAACTTCAAAAGCTTGTTAAAAATAAATGTATCAATACTTATACCTATGTACCTATTTTCAACCTGTTTTTAATTGATATTAGGAATATTTACGAGGAATTTTGTTACCTATCAAGTTACAAAATAAAGTAAATAAAGTTTTCAAGTCAATTTTTAAATTATTTTACTACAAAATAATTTATAAATATACCAGGTCTTGTCAAAATTTGAACTTTGAACACTTATAAAAACTTGTAATCTTATTTATTTTAGAAATTTTTAATTTTCTGTAAAAAAAACCTGTGAGAAACTTAATTGTAAGTTGTATCCATTTTTAACCTTCCTTAACAAAAAATACAATTACGTAAATCGAATAATATAGCAAAAAAAAGTCAAACATATAAAATATTTAGAGAAGCAGCAATATTTTGAAAATTATTTCATGTCTATAAAATTCTAATCTAGTTAATTTTCGAAAATGTCTATAGCTTCTGTGTTCATATTCCGGTATTCCCGCTGTCTTTAGTTAGTTTTTCCAATTATTAGGTAAAGTAATAGGATTTATCAATTTTTTACAACTCTATACTAGCTAGATAACATTTTCTACAAAAAATCGCCCTACAAATTGAATGTTTTTTGCTTAAAAAAGTGATATTACTAAGACAAAAATACATAATTGTAAAACTTCCTAAACATATTTTTTTGCATCGTTCAGAATCTAAAAAATTATAATAATAACGCACATAATAAAAATGTTTTATTTGAAGTAATATTTATTCAATGCCAGCTAACGATTTTACGGTAAAATATATTTGTTTAAAATAATGATAAGAATAAAGTAATTTGGATATTTGGTGCGTTTTAGTTAAATAAGGAAGCTAATGGTATTTATACGTAAATACTCAATAAACATTTAAATACTTTGATAACTAATTTTCTTTTTTCTACGAGATCTGTTCACTTTATTTCTATAAAATGTAAATGTTCTGTTTCGTGAGTAATATAACACAACTACCATCTAATGTAACAAAAAAAATCACTTTACTTAAACTTAAATATATAATAAATTATATTACCTATTCTGATAGTGCATGTTAATTAAATATTTTTTAGCGATGAATACATTTAAATTATTAACACTAAATATTTTTAATTCATTACCTTTTGGGACATTCAACTTATGTCGTTCTTTTTCCCAGGATGCAAATGTAGCTTGCAGGGCTTCGGTCATTTTCTTATTTGTACCAGGTGTTAGAGGCGGCGGAACCAATTGTCCACCGGCATTATTTGAACTGTTGACGTTCACTGCTGACGGGGTTTGATCTGAAAGAAAACATTTAATATATAAATCATGTATTCAAAAATTGATTGTAAATTGATTATGGCAATGGATATCTATAATGAGTCTTTAGATCAAGATGTTGAAATACCGGAATGATAAGGACATTCGCCTTAAAATACGACTAACGTGATTTGAAAATGTTGTGGTGAACTCATATATATGTATAATATAATTAATTGCTGTGTTGGGGTCCCAAGTAACAGAACCGTATTCTGGTATTAGTTAAACAAGCAAACGGTAAAGGGCCTTCAAGGGAGACATATCACACTTAACAAAACTTAAAGTGTTCAAAGCTATGCAGCAGGCTCACTCAATATGCATGTTAGGGTTAAGTGTAGGGCAAAAGACAAAAACTGAACCAGTTACAGTTACAGTTACATATAAAAGTAGTTAAAATAAATTGTAATTTATAACAGGAATAATAATTATTTTATTTTTATAAAATATGATAATTATTATTCTTAAATTTTAATAAGGTACCTCTCGTAGGTACCTATTGAACATTCTAAACATTTTAGTAATTTATTTGTATATAAGTTTTAATTGAACGGACGACCAATTTTGTTCGTTTTAAGTTTCATTCATTTTACTATTCACTCTGCTAACAATTTATAACGTTATTAAATATTAAGTAATAGGGATCGTAACGAGTCAACTACTACATAGCCACATTACTAATATTACAACAATAAATGGCAAGGTATTGTAACAAAAATTACAGCAGCAGCCTTTTTATTGGACTTTTGTTAACTAGTTAAAACTCCAACTGAATTGCCATTTACCGCGATGTAAAGTAAGCATGCAACTCATGTTGTTCATATACGAAGAAATATGTTTACTTATAATATATGGAAGTAAAAATAAACATTTACAATTATATTTGTGTCGATGTTATACATTTCGTACGACTTATTTTATTTGGTTAATTTATTTTTCTAAAGTTACATAATATTACAAATCATGAATAATGGATGAATCATTTGTAATTCTAAAAACATGAACAAAACGCGTTAGTGTGTTCAGTTATTAATATTAAAAATGTATACGTTCTGCGGTCTTGTTTTTTACTCGCATTATGATAATTATTTGAATTTTGTTTAGATAAATGTGTTATTATCATTTTATTTTATTTCAATTTCAATTCAAAAATTTTTGTTTATTTTTCCTCTAAAAAATATAACTATAAATAAATATAACTAATTCAACTGCGAGATACCAGCTTTGCATAGGTAACCTATACTTACTATAAATTATAATGATCTGAATTACGATAAGAAAGGATTTAAGGAATGGTATAATAAAATAGAATACCTACTTCACTATCGTACTGCAGTCGTGCAGTATCAATTTAAACCTAATCATAACTCATAAGTCATAATAATGAAATAATTATGTTGCGTTGCAAATATAACATATACGGCGTGAACTAAGTTCTACTCGAGTTATTAATCAAACGAAGAATATTCATACGGGAAAATTTAACGTAGGTACAGTTGAATCGCATCTAGGCCTATATTACATTATAATAATATACCTACTCAGCTGAGGCACTGGCACTGCTTGCGGTGGGGATGGACGCACATTTAAACAAATTTGGATTTCAAGCATCACTATGCTATTATAATCGATAAAGATAATACAAATGTCCTCGTTAACATTGCGTAATATCTACTTGTTATAATATACAGTACCTATACTGACATAAATTATATAGAAGAGAAGCTATAGTCGGTAGTCTGTGCATAACACACGGCTATAATATATTATATGCATACAGAACTAAACGATTGGACCGCAAAGATGAACCAATAATGGAGGTAAATAAAGTAGGTAGGTACACTAACACTATAATAATACATATTGCTGATGTTCGATGCTGATGCAATTGAGACGTGTGCAAGCGCGTGTTACCTGTCACTGCGTGATCTATCCCTTTCTCCCTGTTTCAGCTTGACAATGGATAATACGTGTACCTATACACATTTTCTTGTGAGACAACAATAACACGAGCGTATCATATACAAAACCCAACATATATACCTATACATCATCCATTACAATAATACGCAATTTACTTTTAGAGTAGGTAACTGTCCGTGTAAACATAAATATTCCATTCAAACGTTTTCTCGTGTTTTTTTCTTTCAGTGTATTAACATTAATAATTAATACCGGAATTCAATGTAAACAACAAAAAAGTATAAACCTATTATAATATAAGTAATAACCTTCGTTTATTATTGAGATCCTAAGCAGTTTCACAAATATGTGTAATAAAAAAAAGTGAAGCGAGTGGCCGGTAGGCACATCGTACATGTTTTTTTTTTAATATTCTCATCATATACATTTCACACTAAGTACCTACATAAACTAAACAGGACTATAATAATATATACGCTTTATATAATATCATATTGTGAGAATATGACTACCGACAGTCAATCTATATGAATTACGACGAATTCATCTGGTCATAATGTACGGCACTTCAGCACTTGTCGACGACGATATATATTCAGGAGCGGTGGCAGATTAAGTAATTTACAAGTAATAAATAGATGAACGAATAATGTATAGGACGATGATGCGGGTCACGACCCACACACTGTGATTAATAGATACGTACCAAGAGAAGGAAAAAAGGTCAACGTGGATGGTTGATTAAGACATTTAAAAATATAAGTAAATAGTCCAGTGGGGTCGAGCGCGCGGGTTCTAGAGGGCAATATCACGTGTACAATATTATATTATAGTGTTGTTTAACAACAGAAATTGAGTAACGGCGAACCCAGATGAAAAGTTCAAGTCTACACTTCTGCTGGTAGCAACAAACCAATTCGTTATAGGACGCTATAGTTTTAGAATTTAGATTCTGAACTGTGCCGCGAGGGAGCTATTATAATAGTCTACGGTATTATCGGTTTAACAATGACATGCATTTTTTTTTATTATTTTTTTTTTGTCATCTCGTTTAGAAAAAATACTTTCTGAACATTAAAATAGGTCACGCAGCGTGCAGCACTTTAACAGTAATTCGATTTTTCAATCAGTTTGATTATTTATTTGGAATTTCCCAGTAGTTTTCGTGGAAATCTTAAAAAAATAACAGAAAACGGCCAAGAAATGTAAACATCACCCGTAATGAACAAACAAATAAAAATGTGATGTACCTCATTATTATATTTTATTTTTTGGTATAATGTCATTGTAATGAAATGCATAATATATTATAAAATAAATGTCTTAATTATATACGATTAAAATGTTCATTGATTCTCTTAATAATTATTATAACCAAGATGTAATTTATGTTTAAAATAACGAAATATAAAAATTATCATAATAATAATTAAGGAACATTCAAAATCCTATAATAACTTGTACTGGTAATTTTTTTTGGTGTTGTAAGTGAATAATTTATTATTATAAATGCTTAAAAATAATAAGGACATAGGTAATGCCAGAATCATAAATAAATAAAAACGTAATTCGCCTCGCTTGCTTAGCTCATTCGTTGGTGTCACCTCCAGGACGTGCATACATTACAATAATAAATAGGTAGTCGAATAGTAATGTTCACTTACAGGTCTTTAATTCCGGGTCAACATCGACATAGTCGTCATAGTCGTTATTATACCAACGTTTATTTTTCTGAAACGGTTGCATGTGTTTATTTGGAATGGTTATGAAATTCAGTACAGTTCGTATGTATACACCTATACCAAAAGAGCTTGTTTGTTAAAGACAATTTAACTGCAACTATCATATTATGATACATCAAACACGGCAAGTTTGTCAACTTTTAAAATTTCGTTTATGTTAAAAAAATACTTTACACGTAATTTAACTTTTAATACGCAACCGAATTTTCGTATGTTTAAATAAATTGCATAATGCACAATACTATATATAATATAGGGAACATTAAATATAACAGTACAATAATGATACAAAATTGTTTTAAAATTGTTTTTCTAGACAATTGTTGATGACCAAACATAAATATAATACTGTCTAAAATTAACTATGAAATAAATGCTATCTTTAATTTTTTTTTTTAAATATTTTACAAGAAAAACGAAACACTGTAACACTCTAACAACCCTACGTAAATCATCCGAAATGTACTATTATAGTGTGGGAAAATATACCAATAATATACTCCCCTCTTATAATTAACATTTAACAACCACCTGTTTTGTATGTACGTGAAGTATAGATAGGTAAAAATAATATTAATTTGCTAGACACGGGCTTTTGCTCAGCACCCTATATTCACACGCACACTAGGCGTAATTGCGTGTCGCTTGACCGCTACTAGTCAACAGGTGCTAAAGGTTAAGAGAAATTATTCATTTATTGCATTAGTGCTATATCACACAACACAGTACTCGCTCGAAGGACTTTTGTGAAGTATTTTTAATACCTAATGGTAATTCTTTTTCTCAAATAGTTTTTAATTTCTAAGGTATAAGCGTATTTTTAAATCATAGTTTTTCTAATTCAACGCAATTTCTATAACATACCTACATTTTATAACATATACTTATAATAACCGTTCCTATTTATATTTTAACACTTCGCAGTTCGCACTGTTGAATGTTGATATATATTATTTAACCATTGACATAATTTGTCAACTAGTATAATATAACATGTCATAAAATGAACTCATTGTTTAAATAACTATATAGTTTTTATGTGATAATAGTGTAAAATATTATTCTACGAATAACCGAAACTAAGAAAAACAATTATCCAACGTAATAACTAATAACGCACAATACGTAATAGACTTATAAAATTATATAATATTTTTATGGAAAAAAAATTGTTACCTATTTTATTCTTCTGAATATTTATAGGTACCTACCTATAGTTGTTTTATATTTCCAAGTGGAAACATTATTAAATCAACTATGAACGCTTTTTACCATACTTTCAAGCTTGGCTGGATGGTTGTATACATCTATAGTAGCCGTGCTGCAGTGACCATTAGACCGTATCATCCACTCGCCCACTCGCAGTCGTCACAAAACAACAACGAATAGATAAAGATAGTTTGTTCACTGTTGGTGTTTGTGCACATGGGCGGCCATAAAATAATGTAACGATGAAGCCGTAATTACACTGGGGGGGGGGAATAAATAGAACTGCTGCAGGTGCTCGCAATCGTGGGAACGTCGGACAAAAAAAGAAAAAAAAAACAACAAAATATTCAAATTCAATAAAACGCCTATTGTAACTATGCGCACATCTACGCGTATTATTTGCTTCGAATCGCAGTAAATTTAACGTGTATGTTTGTATGTAAATTAACGAGAAAAAACAACCGTGTACCAATGTGGCGATGAATCAGAAACCCATACTGTAGGTACATTAGTATAAGTAATATATAAACGACTATACGAGAAGTATTATACTATAGTATATTAGGTACCTACTGTATTTATTTTAAATTATCAAAACTCAATGATAGGGTGCAGCATCGTATATTATAGCTTTGCGTGACTATATACTGTCCAATATTGCTACGCCGAACTAATAAAAAATAAACATAATGTAGGCAGGTATCTATTAAATCGTAAAAAAAATTTGTTTTGTGTTGTTTTTTGTTATTTTTTAAATTAATGATCTAAATATATATATAGGTAATAACTAAACAACAGTAGGTATAATTATGATTAAAAATAACAATTCTTTTTGGTACATTTTAACATTTATGTATAACATAATATTTTGCAGTATACTGCAGGCCACTGGGTGAGTCATTTAACAGTCAACACTTATTGTTTTTAGTCAAAAAGTTTAATAATTGGAAATATTTATTTTTAACATAATCTGAAGCCATTCCAAAACAATTAATTTGAAAAAACCTTTTTGAATGAAAGCAGTATAGGTACAGCATTCATTTCAGTATCTATAAAAATACAATTTCGAACAAGAGCCTAATTAATTAGTTATAACTTTTAAGTTATTAGTATTGGAAGTTTAGATAATGAAAGTATTTTGTGGGGTACCGTTGTCATGTGTCTTAAGGCATCACTCAACTCCGTTCATCTAAAACTCTAAACTTAAAATACCGACTTTGAACTAATTAACTACTTGTCCAAAAATCAATATTTATATAATATCATTGAGTTTATATTATAATATAGGTACTGAATGATAATATCTACTAGTCGAAATTCTGCTTCAGAATATCATATTGAAAATCTTTATGGTGTTTCCAAAAAAATAAAAACTTAAAATAATTATAATCATAAAAAATATAATTTTTTTCAAACATTTGGTTTTTTAAATTTGAATCATTAATTATATTAAAAATCTATAAATGCAATATTAAGAAGAAGTATATATGAGCAGTTATAATGTAATATGACTTGATGTAACCAATTGGCATGGATAGGTAAGATAAGTAGTTGAAAAAATGTATGAAAAAAATGACAAATACATCAACGTTTATCCCTAATAGATATAAGATACAAGATATAGGTACATCCATAACTCTTTTATAACCGAGTATTGTGTCCCAAAAACTGATTGTTATAATACATTAATTACAAAATATACGAATATACCATATAGATCCGTCTTATGACATAAGGTATTAACTGTAGGTATGCTATACAGTTATACAAAGAAATATTTAGAAAATGCTAGTTATTACCTATATATACTCTGACAACATTTTGCAGACTATTTACTATTTAGTATTCTAGTAATTCCATACAATTTAATTTTGATTTCAGTTAAAGTAGTTCAATATATTTAACACATACTCGAAATAATATAGTTTATATTTATATACAACACATGGCAGATGTGTACGAAAAGTGAGGATTACGATGTAATAAAATTGGTACTTTGTTGTTTAATAATAAATTAATAATAACTATCGACATTATTGAATGACAGGATAATATCGGTAATATACCTAGCTGACTTGCGTCCCCGAAATGGGACGCAAGTAACCAGTCAAATGTACAACTGGTAAATTATACCTTTTGAGGGAGGGGGACGCAAGTATAGTATGCGCCCTATAATTAGTCTACACATACGAGTACACTATCATAACAATATATCCATGTTCAATGTTCGTTATTCAATTTTTTTGTTAAGTCCCTAAAATTCCCCTTCCCTGTCGTCTGAAAAAATACTGTTAGGAACCTTTAGAATCTCGATTTGTAAATTGACTTAATTCCGGGTTCTGTTACTAGACCCTCCTACTACCCTCCTTACACTATTTATGTCAAAAATTAAAATAATATCCTATCAAAAAATGTGCTTACCATACAACCTATTACATAGGTATGTAACAAACTGTAGATATTCTAAACTAAATAATAATAAAAAAAAGTATTATATTATAACAAAACAATAGATAAAAATACATAAAAAAGTACTCAGATACAATTATTACTTATTAGATGTAAAAAGATTAAACATTTAAGTATCTAAGATATCGCAGCCTAATAGTAGGTACCTACATGAAAAAAAACCAACCACTACAATATGGTGGCACTTTATCAATTGATCAATTCATTGCTTATCCTGCATTACAAATTATAATATTATTATTATATATACCAACGAATTTACTGTACTTGGTACCTAAATGCATTACAGATCAAGTATATTTTCAACGTTCAGTCTATGTGCTTCCGGAGTTCATTTGTATGAAGACATATGGATATGATCTTTTGTAGGTTTTATGGCAAAATGTTTAAATGAAAATACGAAAATATCAAATTGAATACCTTAAGTAAATAATAGTGGTTTATATTGAATATTTTTAATATAATGATAAGTTACATTTTAATACAACATTTGTATACTTAAATTATACGCCATTATTTCTCTTCCTTTTAAATATTAATAGCATGATATACAATAGTTTTTTTGTCGTACATCCTTCGACGATATAAGGAGACGGAAGTGTCCCGAGGACCACTATTCTTTCGTACGTTTTACCGGTTTACTCAAAATTGAAATCTATTATGCTTCGCTAATACGGTTTGCCCTTTTCAAAGAAAACTCATTTTAAATAGAAATTTATTATTATTTTCACACAAAGCAAAAACATACTATATTGATTCCTAAAATTTAATTTAACCATATTTTAAGATAATTTATGTGTATAGTTATAATGTCATACACTACACACCTATTTAAGTTAACTAAATATTAAATACACATTTATAGGTACACAATATAGCTAATTTACCGTTATAATAAATTATTAAGAGGACAACCTAAGAAGGTGCCACCACAAACGCGCGCTTTTTAAGGTGTTTAATATCGGCAATAATTATGAGATGTTGACGAAAATAAAAATTTTAATATATTTAAATACTTCTCGAAAGTATTTAACTTACAAGTGGTCCCATGTCAGCCTTTGCTAGCTGTAACGTAATAACGACGAAATTACCTACAAAGATAACTATACATATAGAAAAATAGAGTCACACGAAAAACTATTTACGCTATACAGTTGTAGTTATAAAAATACCAAATATTTATACATGATAATAAAGAAAATATTAGCTGTCTCATGGAGGTTTTATTGACATTACTAATACAAAAAAAGTTATTATTGTTTTTATGTTTTTCAAAGTAGAGTTTTTTTTTTTTATGTTAATGATATCAAAAAATAAAAATTAATACACTACCTACGAAAGAGAAATATTGTCGTCATCTATAAAGTCTTTATTCTGCTTATACCGTGTAAGTAAATTTGGATTCTCGACTATATGTCTGTAGCCTGGGATCTTTTTCAATCGAATAGGTTATCACGAAATATATTATATTTAATCGGTATCCTTATTATATAGGTAAGGTACAATATGCATTCATCGACTGGTTTTTGTTATAATATTATTAAAATATATTTTAATATAATAAAATTTAATATACACTATCGGTATCTATAATATTATATACAAAATATATACAATACACACCGACTGGCTTTTGTTTAGAATATTATACACTATAGATGTCTAGATACATATTATAATATTATTTTCGTCGACGTACATTTGTCATTAATAACAACAATCGTCGATCGGTATAATAATAATATACGTTCCATTGGGACAACAGTTCATAAATTTCAATACGAAGGTTTAGGCACGAACGCTGGTCGCCGTGTATTGTAACGTCGCTGCCCGGGTACACAAACATGTTGCCTATACATTTATTACGTATCCCCGACAGGAAATGGTCAATAACAATATAAAAACACTATCCGACGTTATTCTCGGCACGTCACTATTAGTGAATATTATATCTGCACAAGCCTCGTATACTATTATATTATTATGGTTAGTCACTATATTATTATATAGTCGGTCTCTGCCATTATGCATGTCAATGAGCACATCGCACGACGATGTGTTATACCTAAAATCGTAATTGTATACAGAGGTAGCAATACGTACCTATATAATATTGAAGAATAATATTACAAATGTCTGTAATCCGAAAATCTCTAGGACGGATACCCGCGCGCGACGGTGATGATCGGTCGGAGCGATCACGTCGGGGCCGATATTGCCGATCGTCCGACGGTAGTCTTTCGGCCGAATCGTCACGTGTTGGGTAAACCACCGGTATATGATGTGTATGTGATGGTTTACCAGTTACCGGGTTGCGGGAGCAAAATAGAATAATAATAGTTCTAGGTATTATATTGTAATATTATATTAATATGCAAAAATCGCGCGGCCGCGATTACCGGGTTACCGTAATCCGATTACCGGACCTAAATAGACGGGCGCCATCTGCGTTGTAAAAGCGTAACGTTAAACCGGATACCGAGTTACGGACGGAAGACAATCCGACAGGCAGCGTTGTGCGCATGGGTGACGCGACGTCTGATAGATGGCAGCACCGTGTCGTCGCGATGCGCGTCGTGAGCGAACCCGAATAATAAATGGCGTTTTTAATGCGATATTATAATATTGAAATTTTGATTTTACGTAGGTAGGTTAATCGTGGATTTAGAAACCCGTCGCGCGAACATGGCAAACGACCGCGAATGATGCGTACGGCCGACACTATAATGCAACTCATTTGCTCGTTACGGTATTTTGACCTATGGCGTAAGTCTTCGGACGATCAGGTTGGGTTAATTTTGTACGGCTAATTTCCATATACACAGGTATATTATCGTCCATAATATAATATAATAATATTATAATATTATATTATGGCCGTTTCGTAAGTCTTAGTTTTTTCACGATATTCACGAGTAGACACGATTATACAAACATTTGTCGTTTTTCGAGTAAAAAAAAAAAATAATAATCGAACTATAGACTGTCATTTGTCAATACGCATGTAAATGATTAAGAACTACTATACAAGAGTGTGGTAAATTCAACACGTTTTATACGTATTTATAATACAGTTAACATATTATAAATTATAATGTTATACTTGTTATAGGTACCTATTATATTGACAAGACGTCTGCGAGATTTCTTATCTTAACCTTTCGTGAGAACACAATGAAACGCATTCGGCTTTGATTTCGAAGCAACATGTGCCGTCATTGATGTAATTTTGTGATGAGGACGTTACACACACACACCCATAAATCATTTGTCAAAACTGTTTCACTCAAAAATAAATATTCAGGCTGCAGTCATATTATATGAAAAACCAAATTTATTCACATTACAGAAGACAACATTTCCAGTGTGTAGTTTTTCTTATTTTCTTGACAACATTAATATAAAAAAATGTATACAACATTTAGATAAATATAAAAATAATGAATTTTAAAACAATGATAACTTCTTTTGTACGCACCATATCACAAAAATAAAAACGCTACGAGTCTACGATAATGCAAATATTGTATTTTTTTACAGTAGGTAATTTAGGTATATTGGTTTATTTGAGCGAAACTTTTATTTACTATTATTACATCGTAATTACATGCAAAAATCAACAATCGTACTGACCACTTGTAACTTGTAAGTCAGGTACTTCGAAAAAGTATTAAAATGTACTTAAGATTTATAATTTTAATTTTGTCAACATTTAATTGAAATTGCCTATACGAAACCCCTAAATTAGCGGGAGTTCTCTCATTAATATTATATTAATGAGCGTTATAAGCGTCTTTGTTGTATTCATCGTTGAGATGTTTTAATAACATTTAAAGAATAGCACATTGAGATAATCGATTTTTTACGATTTTATATTATTACAATTTGTATGTGTTTTAACATTTTTTTTTTTAACGTTGACGTTTGATTATAGCTGTGTATTATTCTACTCGTTATTTGACCGTTTTCAATTGTGATTTTAATTAATTGTAACGTTTGTAACGCTCCTCCATTCCTAATCACTCCATTCCCTCATAACCGTTTCGAAAGAACAAAACAATTTTTCTATGTAAATATTATTAACGATATGGATAATAAACAGCGATCCGCATAACTATAATTTGTATCTGTTAAACAAACAGTTTGGTAGGTGTATCCTGCAATATTTAGATAGGTGAATAAGTGGATTGAAGTATATACTTTTCATATAGTTAATTAGTGTAAATATTTATATATGAATCACTATACCTACTTAAAATTGTTTATTTTTGTTTTGTATACTTTTGTTGCATAACGTACATCAATATACGTACAACGTACATCAGAATTTTATCAAAGTTTCAAAGGTTTGGAATGTTTTGCTCAAATTATTCAATGATAATATGACATAATATTATATTAGGTAGGTATATACTATTAGAGTATACAGTAGTATAATAAATAATGACAAATGAGAATATTTTCAAGCACATGATGAAACTGACTTATTTAAGTATAATAGGTAAACATGATTATTGAGGGCTAATAAAACATTTGTATACACATAAATATCTGGTCATGTTAACCAAAAAATAGCAAATTTTGATGTTGACATAATTTTTTTAAAGATATGTTATAAAAGTTTCGTTTTACAATATTGTACTTAAAAACCCGTTTAGGAATTTTGTTTTAATTCATCCGGAAGAATCGCTTTAAGCGGAATAATCAAATTTAAGTATCTACGTAGTACTCACTGATTCCATTGTACGCAATGAAAAGATTTTAATATTACTTATTAGTATTATTAAAATAACATCCCGTAAGTACCTATATTATCATAATATTGATGGCATGTATGATGCACCTTTATAGCCAGCCTAAAATGTCACGGAGAGCAGACAAAGGGACTGTTAAAATGTATAAAATTACTAACAATAAATATTAACCTACATACACGATATAAATTGTAAACTATGATATATTATTTAAAAATGATTGAATTAATTGCTTAGCTCGAGGGGCAAACAGTAACATAGAGGAGACATTGTCCGCTCTCCAAATTACTATACAGGTCTTGAATGAAAGGACGTGGGAGTAACAAGTACCTACTCTTTATGTTTCATGATAATATTATATCGGACTCCCACTAATTTTATAAATTAGTAATTACCTATCTATTTAATATATTAAAATATACTACATAATATAAGTAATGCATAATGTAAGTTCTGCAACCCTTTATACTACATACATTTATGAAATATACCTATAATGTTTCCCAATTCTGACTCTGACGATATCTTTAAAACTGGAATACTCATACATTATAATTTTCGTTTTATTAGGTCATAAAAAAGAATGGCAAAGATTAAATACAGAAAAAATATGAAACACGTCGTTACTTTCTATATTATATAGTTACTCATTGAATAAAGTGTTAACTTATAGGTATCGGAAATATGCGCTGTCTAAAGCCAGGATTTGATTATATTTTCTATTACACAAGTACACATGGGAACTTTTCTGTATTGGACCGTGGTATTGGTTTATAAATTATAATTTTAACCTTAAAACGATTATATGAACTATTTAACTATGTATATTTTATTTATAGTTTGGTACGTAAAATAATGAAATAAAGCCATGGATATATTATAACTTCGACCGACTAACCGGAATAATATTGACCATTTAATAATACTATTTTCAATACCAATAATGGTCATCACTGTAGGTAAACCATATATTACCACTAATATAAAAGAAATCTAGTGAAAACAATAATTATAATATTTACTATAGTTACATACCCAAAGAATTTTCTGGATCGGATAGATCACTTAGCGAAGGTACTTTTTGAAGCATATTACATCCGTCTGTTGTATTATTACTGTAGTTGGTCGATATGCTTTTATAATCTTGTAATATGTTGGGTTCTTGTTTAATAACTAAAAGTCCTCCACAACTATTTTCACCAGTCGCAGCTCCGTTCATATCATTTGTACTGCTATTGCTGTTCAACATGATTGTTGAAGACACAGATGATGGCATCATATTTGGGCTACTTTGAAAATCTTCACCACCAGAAGACATGTCCTGAAAACATAATTGATAATTTGATTAGAAATAATTTGCTTAGGTTAATTTTTCATTCAAAATTGTTAGGGTTTGAAATTTTCAATAGTAGGTAAGTAGGTAGGTAGGAACCTATCTAAATTATACACCAATCAGTTTAATATTTACTATCTTTATGATACATTACAAATGTAATTAGTTAGATTTGGCCTAAAAAAGTTGTATTAAATACATATCATATTATTATGCAATACTCGGTTAGGTAACACAATAATCCTGCAAATAGTGAAAAATATATTATGCTGTTTGATTTATATTGTAGTTATGTATAAGCACTATAAACTCATACCAATAAATAGTTAAATGCAACAAATAGTCGTAATTATATAGTACTGATCCAACATGGAGTTTAAATTATTATAAATTGTATACTCTCGTCACACCAAAAATCACAGCAATTTGATGATTTCTCGGCGTACGAATTTAGCGTCGATATTATGTGGGGTGACCTTTAATGGCTAGAAATCAATAAGAAGATATATAGTACCTCTAGCTTATAGTAAGTACCTATAAGGTATACCTATAAGTTATAACACATCAGTACTTTTCTTGTTTAAACGCTTAATAAACTATATAATTACCTATTGGTAAATCTGAAACATTAATCATCGTTGAATTTTAAATTAAAGGAAGGTTATAACTTGTATGAGCAAATACCTATTTATACGAGTTAATTGAAAAATGTAATGTTTAGTTAGTAATTTTAAATATTTGGTACTTCGTATTAATCTAGTTATTCAAATATTTGCATTTTTTTTATTGATTTGTGTATAAGACAATTGTGTGTATTTTTCTACAAACATTTATATATGTATGAAGTGAAAATATGATTAAAATAATTTTGAACAAATATGGAATAATATGTCTCTACGGTAACCGTTGAACGATCATAAATAACAAATGGTTAAGCTACATATCTAAATAGATAGGTAGTTTAATTTATAACACTATTTTGAGTTTAATAATGTGTTATATTTGAACGTAGGTAATAAAAAAGAAGCATATAGAAAGTAATACATAGATTTGTTAATTTTAATCTACCATAATACGAGCATTTAAGCAAATATATACTTTTTGTTGGGCCAACATTGGTCTCTAGGTCAATATTTTATAGTTGATTGACCTATTATCGAATTTAAAGATGAAATATTATCAGTGACGTAGCTTTATATTTTTTTATGTTTTAATTTCACTAAAAGGTTTAAGTATCTATTTCAAATAAATATAACTTACACAAGTATCACTTTAATGTAGTAAGGTATTGAAAAAATTCAACGCTACGAACCCTATATATATAATACATCTCTACATTTGATAACGAAAAAAGAGTCAACTTTAAAATGTATACGGAGCTTAAATGGTAAAGAAACTCCTACGAAATTAAATTGTATTCTAAAAAAATAGTGTAAGTACAGAGATATTTTAAGAAATGTTCTGTGAATAAATAAAATACGATATATAAATAGTATTAAATATGATGTCTAAATGTTATTAAAATTCAAAATATCATAAAAAATATATATGTATATTTAATACATAGGTTGTCATACAATTAAAAAAAAATACATTTTGGTGTAACTTTGTTATTACTGTAGGTATCTACGTTATATACTTATATAGGTATAGGTACTAGTGTTTATGATTGCCATCAAACTATGATACACTATTATGTACCTGGACATTTTAAAGCACTTTTTATAATACAAATTAAACCCTTACAGATAAATGTTACAAATAATAAAAGAATAATTTACCTTTTCTGGTTTAGACTTTCTTTAAATGTTATTTACTGGTATTCAATATTATATAATATAATTAGATAGATCATAATTTTAATGATTAGACTAAACGAAAAATCCTAACTCTAAGTTGACGTTAAGCTATAATATAATCATTTTCTCATAGGTACCGCATCAATGAAACAACAAACTAAAAAAAGAGAGTAAAAAAACCTCAGAATATCACATATATATTATACATTTATACTACACATAATATACACAATAATATAATATAATACAACATAAATATACATAATGATACTGATAATACATATAACAATAATCAAATGACAAGATTTATAGAGGTATGAACTACGAACTAATAGTGTAGGTTAGTAAATAATTCGTAGTATAAACAATGGGCATATTAAAACTTGACGGGCTAAATACATTATTATAAGATTAACCACGGCGGAGAAAAAAATATTAAAACAAAAGTGCTTTATGCAGTTGAATAGTATAATTATATGCGTATATAATACACGGTCTCGCCACTATAGTCATAATTATGTTGCAACATAAGCCTAATATAAATAACACCTATATAGCTTAAGCTTATATTATATTATATAATTGCAGGTGCAAATACAGGGCACATGACACTATATAAAGGGATAGTCGCCTACATATCGCTCCAAAATAATATGGTTGTAATACATATTGTGAATAATACAATTTATTATGAATACTATATTTATATTTATTCATGAAATTATATGGTATAGAAAAAATATGTAACTCACATAATTACTATACAGAATACACTTATATTACCTATAGATAC
This sequence comes from Metopolophium dirhodum, assembly GCF_019925205.1. Lineage (NCBI taxonomy): Eukaryota > Metazoa > Arthropoda > Insecta > Hemiptera > Aphididae > Metopolophium > Metopolophium dirhodum. The sequence continues at coordinate 56,421,834 of NC_083560.1, read as the reverse complement.
CTATAGTATAATATTATGGTAAATAATAGAAAATATTATTATATATACGGCGTTTAATACTCTCATTAGAAAACAGAATACTTCTTATCACTATTTTTAGTCTATATATTTTTTCATTATAACACTATTACAGACGCTGGTTTTGTATTAAAATATTTTTAATTATTCAACCTGTAAAAATAATTTCAAGCTAACTCAAATTTGTTTGTACAAAATTTAATAAAAACAAACGCATTTTATTATATAACAACAATAATTATTCACCAGTCACCACAATAAGTAATATTAATATATACCTACTGATATTGTATTTTAATCAAAACTATAGTGATCTAAACAGAAGACAGACAGTTTTTTTTATGTATAATAGTATAATGTATATTATACTGTGTAGGTATATATCACATATTATTCAATATTCATAAATAGGATAGATAAAGTAAATATCAATTCATAAAAATTATAATAAATGGAAATTTAGTCTTATTGGTCATTACTTATTAGTTATTAGTATTATTTATTTTGTGATTTAGCTTTTTAATAAACTTATGACTTTATGAGTTATGTTCTAGAAATGTACAATGACGCATACAATTTTCACATGTATCAAATTTAGTTAAATTTGTATACCTATAAATCATTATTCATTACTTATTATTTAAATATATATTTTATAAGCAAACAAGTTTTCAAAGCATTTAGTTGATTTTTATTAAGAGTGAAGCGAAAAAAGTTTAAAAAAATTATAAAATCAGTAGGTTATTAGAGTCTAATAATTAATAAGAATTATAATTGTATGATTATTTAGAAAACATTTTTAAGATTGTGTTTTTTTTTATTAAAACCTAACAAATACATGAACCATAAAATATAAATACAAAATTATGAAATTTATTCGTAATTGTTATTAGAAATACTTTTCAAATAACATAACATGGTCAATGTGTTTATGTATACACTATTATATACTACTATATTATGAAGTATGAATAACAAAAAATATGAATTTGTTTATTATTTTAGTTTTAACGTCCACCTCTGTAATACTTCATATCTGATATTTTGTTTTCTAAACGACCTATATTAGTTTTTTTCTATAGATAAATTACTATAGTAAAAACATAGATAGTTAAAATATTTTTATTTTAAAAAAGTAAAGTATAGGAAATGTTTTAAATGGTATTTTTTGTTGAAACGCAAACTACAATTTAATACACTGATAATATTATACAGCAAATTCTACTAATAAACACGAGCGATAATTTTTATACTTCAAAAAAAGTGTTCCAATTAAAAAATTCCACCGCGTATGCGTGAAGTGCGAATTCTCCGACATTGCATAATTAGTATTATGGTAGTGTAATTTCAAACTTTCTAAAAATGTAAAAAGTCAATTCGCGGGGAATTCGCGGCGATCGAAACAAAATTAATTGTTTAAATTGGATGTAATTTTTCAGTCTAGACCATTGATTTTATCCAATAACGGCAATACGCGACACGGGCCATATTAATATTATAATATTATTGAAGATAGCGATAGGTAGTAATAATAATAATATATGCACTACAAAAATGTTCGGGATAATATTTCGATCAACCTGCGACGGCGGACGGCGGTGGCTGGTACCTGTCCGTTATCGCGGTAAAACCGTATAACACTATAAGACACGAGGAACACGGGAGCGATTCCATTATGCATAAATATATAATATATTATACTATTCATACATAATAATATTATTATGTATAGTATGTCGTAGTGGATGCATGTTTAGTTGTGTCGCGCTTGGTACAACTGTAGCAGCAGGTCGTATAATATACTATAATATTATACACACATAGACGCGTTATTGTGTAGTGCGGTCAAATTCACCTTGCGTGTACTACACACAAACACACACACGCACGCGCTCTAGTACGTAAATTTATATATATATATATATATAATATAATGATGATAATGATAATAATAATAATAATAATAAAATAATACACGAAAACGTAACACACGAAGAATATCGAAAAAAAAAATTGAATAAAAAAAAAGAAGGGATAGAACAAGGTCGGCGGCGAACAACTACTACCAACTCTATGAATGAACAACAGCTGCCCCGCCACCGCCGTCACTGCAGGGGGAGCGTGTGCGTGCGAGTGCGCGCTCGCTCAGTATACAGCGTGTGAAACGCGCGCACACGCACACGCACACATGGTGAAGGCAGAGGAAATAATGTAGAACACCGCGGTCGCTGCCTAGACCGGGGCCGCGTGTGTTCGGAGAGAACGCTCATGAGCGTCGCGGACCACGGGGAAACGAGGCGAGGAGGGGTTAGGAGGCGATGCGTGCGAGTGCGTGAGACAGCGGTGGCGGCGGCGGCGGCGATGAATGAATGAACGTCGACGACGGCACAAGGAGTAGGCCGCCCCGAACTCGATGAATGAACGCGAACGAACGACGAATGAATGAATGAACGAAAAAAAAAAAAATAAAAATAAAATACTCCTAGTTGGCCGCCGACGCCGCCGGCCACCTGTGCGTGTATAAGTGTGTGTATGTGTATGTGTGTGTGTGCAACGGAAGAGTGAAAATAAAACTGTTCTCAATACGATATATTAATATATATACTATTACCTACTATACAGGTATAAGCGATACTACCGTCGGTGGTCGATCGGATACTCGGATAGAATATTGTCATCTCATATTAATATATTATTATGTAATGCTGATTTTTTTTTTAAAAATATTTTGTTCGGCAAAAAACGGTTGACGCGACGAGATGACAACGACGAAATTAAATACGACGGAGTTGGTTAGTTATTAGACGGGACGCGGTCTGGTTTGATAAAAAGGACACGGCGGGACGTAATTGAAAAAAAAATCCTCGTAGCAGAAACTACAGACGGGTCATGAGGTCCCCTATAATAATATTATTATGACCGGTGTGCTCGGCGGCCTTTGGCCCCAGTTGATTCGGTTGCTGGGAACGAATTGATTTAATTGAATTACCACCATCGTGCGAGGCGGAGGAGCTTTGCCACTGAAATTAACCGAAAGAATAGATGAATATTATTATTAAATTGTGTAATAAAAGTGTGCGCACGAAAATTAGGTGGATTGACGAGAATGGAAAAATGAGATAATTTTACCATGAGTAATAATGTTATAATATATTTATATACACAGTATAGTAACAACGAGTCAATCCAAAACTGTTGGTCAGCAAACAGAGGCAAGTTATTATTTTTTCTGTCATTGTTTGTATATTTTCAGTTTATTTAATGGCTAGTCCGTTCGTTGCTACTAATGATGACGAATGTGTAAAAATTATATTATTGTTTTAATCGTCCATCGAGTGGAAAAAAAATTATATTAGTTTAACACGTATATATAAAAAAAATATATATATGATTAATACAACACTGAAATTTCAAATACCATAACACGAAAGTCAAAAGAGTAAAATAGGTTATCATCAGACAACTATAGACTATAACAGACGGCATAATGAACAATCCTTGTATATGAAAACAGAGAAGAATACTGAGAAAACACATGTAACAGATATTAGACACCAAACGGGCGTTTCATTTTACAAGTAACAGTAAGCTGGAAGACAAAAGTGGTGGCGCTCGTTCTTTATTATGTTTATGGTGATTAAAACCTTGTTTTTTATTATAAACTGTTAGAGATCAACTGTTCTGGATAATGTAACCAAAAAACAGTTCTTAAATCAATTCTGTAAAGTTCTATTGAAAAAAAAATCTTCGACAAAAGTATATACTAATCTGTTATTATAAACATACGGAGAAGAAAGAAATATTGTCCAAACTATTACAGTGTATATATTATTACACTAATAAATGAAATAAAAAAAAATACATAATATTGCGACTTAAGTTTACTCGTGTTCACAACCAATGTTCTGTACTTCCATAATATAATGTCTAATGATAGCCATGATTATATATTGTATACAAATTTAATATGCGTGCGTAAGTTTATATATATATATATATATAAGTGGTAAATGCTAATGTATATGTATGCTATGTATTCTAAAAATAGTACCCATCTTGATCATAACGAAACTACACACTATACAACACTATCGCTACCACCTCCGAAGCCCACGCTTAACTAACATAATAATTTAAATACTCCGTGTTTACTGTAACGTTTGGTGTTGGGTAAATAACGATTATAAAAAAATATTATTATAATTTAATGTTATTATTTTAATCTACATATTTGATGAAAAATAAAAAATAAACACTAACTTTTAAAATATATTTTGGTTATTCAAACGATAGTTTTATGTTATACTTTAAAATGAAATATTTATTATTTTATAATTATTTTCAATCACATGCAGTTGTGGAGTATCGTCTACAGCGCCATCAGAATTTAAAGTGAGACTAAATAATGAAAATTCGACGGAACTTGGCTTCAATCCAACTGTATAACATATACGACTATACGAGTGTGTGTGAGCAACGTTATTGCTGTTGCTATACAGATAGTCGCTCGTTATGTGTTTCACACAAGACTCGTTTTACATATTAATATAAACATTATTATATTATGATATTATAACAGGAATAATATGAGTGAAACTAATCTTAGTCGAATAGGTAATATACTAATATATTATATTATAATATAATTATGTAATATAACTAATACGATAAAAGGCTGCTTGATAATAATAATATAAAGTTTTATATTATTATACGGAATGATCACAATTCCATTAATTCGATTTCCAAGTATAAGGTATGATTGCTAGAGACTATAGGTGTGAACAGATTAATTTTTAATCAATTGAAATGTTGGATAGATAATCGAGTTTGTATGATTATTACAATAATGGGTTATATACAATATAATGTTAAAAGAGTTATTTTCATTGAACAGTACGATTTGGGAGCGTTAAACATTTTATATAAATAAAACGTAAACGCATATTGTGAACACAGCAGCATCAGTATGCAGCATTACAACTACAGTCTGTAACAACGGCGGTGTCTGGTACTCTGGTTGTGTGTAGGAGTCGTTACCCAGTCACCACAGCTGTTTCTACTGAATAACCATCATCAACGCACCCTTTCACCACAGTAGATAAGAAATGTTATTTTTGTTTAATTTATAATTAAAATTTTTTCGTATTCATGGCATTTTATTTCAATTCAACTATACAAGTTTAGTCAACAAAAATTAAATATTAATATTTTATATATTATTATTGTTCAAGACAATGTCAATTTGGAATATTTTATAATGCAAAAAACACAAATATTTCATTTGAACATTCGAGGCGTCTAATATTCGAATATATAATATCTGTCGTTCTTGCCGGTACTAATAAAATATAAAAAAAATAGTAGATGTATACGGTTTATACTTTATAACAATAATAAAATAACACAATTGAAATTCAAAGGTTTGACGATTATTGAATCCGTGAAAATCCTATGAGGTTTTAATATTCATCGAGTGTACCACTCATGTAAACTACTCATCGTCCAGACATGTAAAACAAAGAAAATATAAAATACCCTAAGACACCAAGATTATTCATGTACGTAACGTGTATATTAAAAGATCCATTCATTATTATTCACCGCCACCACTACTATCATCGTCCACCATCGACAACACCACCACCACTACCTCCATCACCACGACAATGCATATAATAATAATAATAATAATAATAATAATAATAATACGTGTAGACATAATAATATATGCTAATACATGGCTATTTTACAATATAGGTTCCAATGACACCTTGATCAAAAAAAATGTTTTACATACCATGGTTTTATTATTCAAGTGAATTTGAAAAATGAAGAATAACAATCAATAAATTATACATACAACAACCATGAGTACAATTATTTGTTGCGTAAAATTCTAGACTCTGATGAAATACGAATTATCAGTAAATCTATATTATTCAATTATTGGACCAAGTACAGAATTACACGGGACAAAACTGCGGGATTCGAAAATGACTACAGACAGAGCGCACAAAGACAAACAATGTATTTAAATTTTGAACTTCTCAATAGCAATTTCGTTAATTTTATTTCACAATCGTGTACTTACCTACTGGAGTGATGGAGATTGTGCTTATAAATATATTTATGTTTAAATACATATATTCAACTACTGAAGTTTAAGTATATATATTCAACTATTCAAGTTTAAATATATATATTCAAGTAACGTACTAGCATATAATATATATTATATTTTTTATGCATGATAACAAATGATTTCTTCTTTCGTCAGCGTTATTTTTATTATTAGTACCCAGTACCCACTTGATGCACACAAACTGAAGATCTAAAGATTAAATGAATCGCCCCCGACATCATATTTTCGTTTTTTATTATTTTTACTCTTTTTTTTTTAACGAGTTAAATGTCGCTATTCTATAGTTATTGTTATTTAAAAAACCGGAAATGTCTTTTCTCGCGCCGGCGGAACACGTTATTAGTATCATAGCCGTTGTAATAATAACAACAAGACATTATAATACTACAAGATTGTTGAGGAGACCGTAACGCCGCTGTTTTACTATTATAATATACTTAATACATAGGGATGGATGCGGCCGGTTTAGTTTAGTACCCTTCTGATAACAATAATAAATCTTTTCCACTGCTGCTTTTGATTTTTCTATATCATCTGTTACGTTGCTACTGTCTACGTTGTTTTTATTGTCAACGCCAAAGAACCATCGTTCGTTTCCTTTGCTCGTATTAATTTTTTTTAAAGAATCTAATAATAACAATCGTTAGAATAAGTGGCGTGTATACGATGTTATTATTGTTATTCCTACAGTACTTCCTGTAAGCAACGGTCAGGTGAATGAAGATAGAAAAACCGGATGCACACAGCACCGCATCACCAACACCGGATGGACTACGGTCGCAGAAGTTAATATATATTTAGTCACGTAAATATTAAAATAATAATACGAATAACTAATTATACTATAACTATATTTTATAAATTATAAGTATTATACTAATAATGAAACTTGGCAAAATTTATGTTTTTTAGAACTGAGAACAAACCTTTTCTTTTAAAATGTTAACTTTTTAAATCAAGTTTTTTTACTCACTTTATCATCATTATTACTTTTAAAATAATTATTCACAGACATTTATCAATACTAAAATGTTATTATTTTTTAACTGACTTTAATAGAATGAGTTGAAATAAAAAATAAATATTTTCCAAGCCTGCAAAATGAATTATTGTTTTATCTTTACATTTATATTTTATACCAAACTGGGAGTATGAAGATTAGAACCCGACATATTAATATAATATAATATAATACATTAATACCTACATGTATAATGATACTATACATTAATCTGTCTGTATTTGTTATTAGTTTAATACTATATATTTTAGATAATACAATAATACATAGAATATAGATATACATTATTTTAACTATTTTGTATCTGAATTAAAAGTATTTTTGTAGAAGTACAATAAGTATACGTATAATGTATCTAAACAATTGGTTAGTGTGGACGTGTGGTTAGAGTGGTGGTATAGTAACTAAACTTTGTAATTGGGGTTAATGAAAACTCGCCTTGAGAGAATCCTACACAGGTACCTGTTGGGAAATAATTTACCAACAAACATAAGTTAATAAATACTGAATGACAAAAAAATAAATGACCCATCTCGTTTCGTCACGTCAATATAGAATAATTAATCGAAATATTCACTCAAGTGTATATGTAGAATAAATAACGCAGTTATCTCGCAATTACGCAAACTTCTACGGGTATAACGAAAAAAATAACAAATTGAAAAAATTAACTAGCTTCACTCAACTATGCACAGAATAGTAATGTATTATTATTTATTACCATACATTTGAGAGAAACGATAAATTATTCTGATCTGAGACTAGATTTCGTACAATATGAAACTTCACTGCTTAAAGAAATATTTGCAAAACAGTCATAAAATCAATACATATTTATCGATTTGCTCAGAATCAGAATATTGGTAAAAAATAAATTATTTGTTCCTTATTATTGGCTTACTGAACGGCCAAATACAATGAGATTATATAGCTTTGTATTCATTCTGTTAAGAACATATTTTTTTTAATTACCTTCAATATATGAGGACAATACTATTGTTAAAATAATTAAGGTAAGTCACAATTGGACCATTACCGATAATTACAAGCAGCATTATTTTATTGAAAGAGGTTCTAATAGATAAAAATATAATGTATATTAATTTTATCAAATTGGTTTCATATCAATATTTATAATGAATATTGAATATAATGATACTATTTAGTATTAATGCTCTTATAAATAATTATTATTTAAATACAATTTACATATGCAGGTTCAATAAATTACTATTGATAAAAACTAAGAAGTATAAAAATTTATTTTAAAATTTATTATGTAAATAAAAGCATAATTAAGTGCATTAAAAACACTTAAATGTTTATTATAAGTTATGATTATGATTAGTGTTTATTACTATTTATTGACGAGTTCTGTATCATGCTGATATATTATATTGTAATTACTCAACTAATAGGCGCAATTATTTGTTTTCGGTACTTACATTTAGGTAAATTTGTCTAAATTGGGAAGTATAAGCTACTTAACAGATAACCCGTAATTGACTAACAATTCACATAAATAGTCAAATAATTAATGAAATGAATATGTACTTACTGAACGTAGAGAATTGGCGTCTACATCACACGTTAAGTCTCTAGATAGTTCAGAACTTCTAGTCCATCGTTCTACGCTTTTACTATTACGAACTTTGTTTGATGATGTCACAATATTGTCAAGTATTCTCTGTTGTGGTGGGCACTGAGATTGCCTATGAGTCACTACTGGCGTTTTTTCGCAGTCGAGCCAACTTTTAGTACCTAATTGATGTTGATGTTGTGCGTTCTCTGGATAAAAAGCTCGATCAGTGTCGTCGTCGTAATAGCACGACGAATAATGTTTGAAGTCTTCGTCAGAGTCCATACTACTCTAACCCGGTGTTAGCCACTGTTTTTAGTGACCACCGGCGGGTATAATTGTTCACCTGTTTAATTAAATAAAATTAGTTTAACTATTGAACATCATGGTTCACATTATCATAAATGCATAACAATAACATGCAAATATCAGTAAAAAATAATAATTGTCTATTGTCATTAAAAAACGGTGAAAACAATTTTCAATGGAAAATTGTTATAGTATTCGTTGGCACAACTATGTAATAGGTAACTTGAATATTGGAAAGTGAACACTATATTTTATTACTAACTTTATAAAGCAATCTTTTAAAAACGTAAAATACACTCAAACTTCTCCAAATTATACACAAGTAATGTTATTTATTGGGCGATTTTCATAGACAAAACATTAAGTGTTATACATAAGTACAATAGTACATAAAAAACAAATAACCAAACTCATTATATTTCACACCATCTGGACACCAGATACAGGTATAGGTATATAATCTAAAAACTCAGATATTTATGCACTATCGAGTTCTCTCGAATAATTCTATAATACTGTATCGTTGTTTTGTGTTTTTAACAGTTTAATAAAAATAAAATTCAATAATCTTACGTGGTCGTAATTGAGTATAGCACATATTATATTATTATGTACAGGGTAGACGTGTGGGAAATTGTGGTTTTCCTGTGTTAGCCTTACGAGAAAACCGGAAAGTACTGCGTAGCCCAAACTGTATATATATGTATAATATAGATATAGGTACGTAAGAAATGCATTCATCGTTATTCAAATAAAACGATTTAAATATTTGCATCATTGAGCATATGAGTGTGTAATTATTGTAAAGTAACATGTAATATATTTTGGCATGCAATAATAACATTTGCACAATTGCAGCGTGAACAAAATCAACAATCTATCAGCGGGTGCAAAACGCGTTGGTTTTTTTTCGGCACAAAGAACTCATTGCCGTCGCCTCTTGTAGTACACAATATGTAATAAGCATAATATTCCCAAAACCACACGCACACATCCCTTTTTTACGCGGGCGGCTCGGTTAGCCATAATATTATTCTCCCACGAATCTCTCCTGTCTACCATCACACACACACACACACACACGCTCGACCATATATATTATATTAGTTTGCTTCTCCGCCCGCCCTTTCGTTCTCTGTATATTTCTCCGGCACACACGGTCGTCTCTCGTTTCTGTCCCCACCGACCCCGTCCCCGACGGTTTATCGTCACCGAACGAAAGAGACTAGGTCTACGACGACGACGATGGCGACGACCGGTTGCACACGCACGCACGCACACACACACGCACGCACAAGTAAGGAAAACGGCACTATATATATATATATTATATATAGTATATATTGTGAGCCTTATGCTCTCCCTCGATTATAATACACACACATAAAGTCTCCTCCACACTAATAGGAGATATAGCTGCAGAGTAGTAGTACTAGTGGTGCAGCCGTGTGGTGGTTGTAGTAGGTAGTGCATAGTAAGTAAGTACGGGTACGCGCCATGGTTAAGTAACACGATACTTGAATGGGTGATATCGCGGTAGACGGCAGACACATGGAGAAAGAGAGATTGAGAGAGAAAAATAGACAGAGCGGACAAGTGAGAGGGACCGAGTGAGAGAGACTTCGGCGGCGACGACACGGAGGGGTACAACACTACCCACCGAACGTAGTAGACGGATATTGTAAGGAAAAAACGACACACGACGCCGTTTTTGTGCTGCTTCCCAGATGACGGTCGAGTGTGTGTATGTGTGTATGTTTTATGAACATGTGTGTGCGTATGTGTGTAAAAGAGTAGATACTTGGCATGACAGCAGCACCAGCAGCAGCAGGTGTGCAGAAGGACGACTACGTCATCGGTTGTATATAATATTACAATGCGTATAGGTGGTACGTTCTAGGTGGTAGTATAGGAGATATATTATGCGATATAATATACGGGCGTGATCTATTGGGACGAGTACAAGAGGCAAGGGTTTTGTATTTAATTTTTCGGACTATTGAATTTCACTCACGTTTGAGTTTAGCACACCGGCGAAGATTCCATTGATTAAAAAAAATTGAACTAAAGAACAAAGTACAGTTTCATAGACTCAACTTCGTGTTCGGGTGTTTTGTCGATGGTGTGGAAAGTGGATAGTATAATTAAAAGTTGAAGATAAAACAATAGAAAAATAGTATTTACACTATTTAGAGATAATAAGAATGGTGCCATTTTGAACAATCCAAACTACAAACTATACCGTCGTAAATAGCGTTATATTAAAAGTTTTTTTTAAACCTTAACTAGTTTGTATCAAATATAATATTGACTAAAGTCTAAAACACTTGTAATATATTTTTTTACTTAAGTTCTTCGTGAAATAATTAAATTAAATTATATTATTTAGTGCTGGATAAAGGTCACACATAAAATATAAAATGTTGTTCTAGCAATACCAGCGACAAAGTATCTACCCTGCAATTTCTTTTGTAGGCCTTTTATATTATGTCAATCATAACCTAACATAAACAGCACTACGTATATGGTTTATTTTGTAATAACGTAAAAATGATCATTATTCGAATAAGGGTTATTAAAGCCTGTATGATATTAAATCCTGGATCCTTACACTCATATGTACTGGAGAATTTTACCAGATACAAACATTAGAATTACGCTATTGCCTTCCTCCAGATGTTCGGAGGGCTGTCGAGGTCATGTATCCGAGAATTTATCAAATAGCAACGAAAAAAGACCACTATAATGAATACGATGCCCTTGGTTTGGAATTGAATTTGAGTAGGTATTAATGTTTTAAATATAAAGATGTAACTGCATTTAAATCATTTATATTATCTATTACCACAACATATTATAGAGGATCTTAAAAGTTCATCCCTCAGTTCATCCCCAAAGCCCAAAGCTCTATATAAAATTAAATATTATGGTAAATTGTTAACAAAATTAATTGAGATACATTTCACATGAAAATTATTTTTGAATGTACAAAAATATTACTGTGCACTTGACATAATAATATATTATATAAAGGTAATACCTAATAGTTTGAAAATATATGATCTATAATGATACTTGTCATTCGGTTAAGATATTCTAAAACATACACTAGATACACATTACACTCTAGTACCTATAGTGTGTTGTGTACACTTGTGCTGTCGTAACTATTACATATAGATAAGATAACTGATAATCGAGTTAATTATTTTGATACGACCAACAGGTGTAAGATGCCTTATCGCTTTAATAGACGGGTGGTTCATGTTATGTTAAAAATACGTTCAATATTCAGCGTATTTGTTACGTATTATTTGTAATTTTTCTGTTTTCACCATGAATCACGATAATAATATAATATTATAGCAACAAGAATGTGTAAAATGTTTAAAATTCTAACGAATAATGATAAAAACACTGACTTTATGTAATGATAACTTAAAATCTACAAGTTCGTCTAACTGTCAAAGAATAACACTATAATTTGAAAAATATGTAAAATGTGTTACCTATAAACCCAAATCAACTGTAATCTGTAGGGCAGCAATAGACGACAGCAATAGATGAATATTCGAAACAAATAAACAACAATAATAATATTGTTATGAAACGAATTGGTGACCGTCTCGTTTTGTTGCACTACGGTCAGTGTAATATTTGATCTGGCGATTTCATTGTGAGCATTTGTATTGGCGGTCTGTTCTTAACCGTTGATTAACATATTTTCTACATGTATGGTCTATATGTATAATATACATTCGGTCGAAGAAAATAAAACAAAATTCGCGAGTATAGGTAATAATACCTAATATATTAATATACTTTGATTTGATATATAATCAAACAGATAAGATAAAAAAGGTTAATTAAAATTACGAGATAAAATTTTAAAAAATTAACCGGACCGATGCGCGATAATAACCGCGCAACCGACAAGTGTATAATATTATAATATTTTTATTATGTACGCTCGCTGACGACACGCACGACACGCAACAATAAAGACGGCACGGCAAAGACTACGGACACGACGGCGGCGAAACGATGAATGAGACGGACCACGGACGTTGCGTCGCGGTAGCGGCGGCGGCGGCGAGTATTGCTGTTGGCCGGTTTCCAGTCGTCGTCGTCGTCGTCGTCGTTCTTCGGTCGACCCGTTGTTCGTGTGGTGGGGTTGCGGGGAGCTGCGGTGTTTTAATAATAATAATAATAATAATAATAATAGTAATAATAATAATAATAATGACGACGACTACGACGACGATGTAAGTTGTTGGTGTATAATATAATATACCATATTATTATATTATTATTATTACGAGTATATAATAATAATAATAATAATGATAGTAATATACGCGTATATACGAGAAACGGCGATGACCGTTATCCGCCAGATGGCGGACCGTGCGCGATTCTCCGCGCAAACAGGTCTTTCGGAAACACGACACGCCGAGCCCGGCACCGGCACCGCCGATATCGCGTAATATTATATTCGTTACGGCGAAACGCGTTGTGTACAACTAGGTATATGTCATCTACGCGATTCCGGCGCACGCGCGTCACGCGAACCGATGTATGAATGAACGGACGACGGACGAGAATCACGTCGGGCGGCGGCGGCGGCAGGTAAGTCTCGTCGTGTACCAAAAAAGCCATCGCGCCGATTCCGTAACCCGTTCGTTAGGTCTGTCCGCGTAGTAAAAGATTTCTGATTCGTCAGTCCGGCCGATCTCGCATAATATTATTATTATACGCTCTCACCGTTATAATAATAATAATAATAATAATATACGCGCGGTTGTAAACTTACGACCAGGGTTACTGCCGCCGTGCGTTCCGAAAGACACTTCTGCCCTCTGCGTGGGAAGATTATATTTTAACCGGATTCGCATGATATTTTACACATATTATAATAATACAATATATACCTGCCTAGATTGTATCTTAATATTATTTTATGTTCAAAAGTATATTATAATACACGGCTGTTGTTCTTTTATGACAACCGCAGGTACCCACTACACGTCGCGTTCAATTCTATTGTGGACGAATCGAATTTAGATGATACAGAAGCACTCGGTGTATTAACAAATATGTGTACCGGAATATTGTACTCGCCTTATATATTGGTATTGTTGTCGCACGCTGACATTTTTATCACATTTCCGTATGGTAAATTTAGTATTTTTGTAGGGCCATATATAGGATGTAGGCATACTACTACAATATATACTGTTTGGCATTCAACTTGACCTTATTCACTAAGTATATTATTGTACTATATAGTAAAATAGGATGCACTGAAGGAGAATAAAATAAAAACGGACATGGTGAACCAAAAAAATTCATAAAATATAAAAGATACAAAGATCCCTGCTGTGGCATTGTGACAATAAGTATTAAGCAGGCCAAGAATCTATATTCGCATCAGCATTCACAGCATATAGGGTAGTCCCTTATATTGGACACTGCAGTGTCAGTGAATTAACTATTATTGTATACATTTAAGTAAACTACCCATTCTATTTGAAAAACAGTTTTGAATTGAACTGGGTTTACTAAGTCGTTTTTAGGATTATTACACACTAATTTATAAAAATAGTTTATTTACGAACATGTGTGTTTGAACTATGATTTTCAAACAAGTGACTTCATTCGAACTTCAGCCATATGCTTACCCGTACAGGCGATCCAAACACTCAAAATAACGCCACACAAAGCTTTAGAATTCATTATCATACAAAACAATAAAGGTCCACATAAATAGGTTATATATAAATTACTTTATTCACAGTTATATCATTAAATATACTTATCATAGACTGAGAAAGTTTTCGCTCAGAATCATTTTTTGTATATACAATGATTTTATATCTATATTTAATACCATTAAATTGATATTAGAATATATTTTTATTTAATTATAATTTTAACAATCTGTGATTACTGATTTGTGATTAGCTTACAATAAGTGAAATAAATTATTAGATGGTGGATATCGCATGAATGATGAATTATACCCATTAGTAAAAGCGCTAAAACATGAATATTTGAGCTATTTTACATTTTTATTTATGTAGTATTTTTGACATAATATAAACATCGACAATGCTTCGAAATGGGGGGAGGGGGCATCGATTATACTTTCAGATGCAATCTTTTTAACTATTGGATTTTCGTTTGTAGCAAGTTTGCAATGCAGGAGTATGACGTAGACACGTAGTGTACCTGTACCATCTACTATAGCTAATACGTCAAATGACTCAACTCGATATTGACGTCTTTGTTTGGTATACAACTTGATACACGAAAAGGAACTCTGGTGACTTGACTGAGGGTTTTAGATTGTAATGTTTGGGGCTTTTTAATATTTAATGGTTTCACTGATCCTCAAACTTGTATTACGCAAGTCCATAGTGGTTTGAAAAAGAGCTTGTAAATAAGTATTTTATTATTTAAGACGTAAGTTCGCGTGTTTTCATGTTCGTAAATAACGTAGTCGCCTGTTAGGTTATGTCTGTCATTTAGTAGTTTTCTTTTAGTGTATATGTTTGGTGCCCGCTGTCCAGGTGAAGCGGCGGTCAAATGTCAGTCCTATAAGTAACGAGTACTTTGTTGCAGTTGGAAAGGTTGGTGGTTAAAAAGTAAGTGGGGACATTTTTCGAGTTGTTGAATGAAACTGCAATATTGTTAAAATTTGCGATGCGCAAACGACCTACCAAATTTCTTACCTGTGGTACTAATGATGCGCAAACGACAAACTCCGAATATTAGAATATGAAAAAGAAAACAGATTGTAGAGATTTCCCAGTGGAAGGTTTGCGTCATGAATTAGTTATAATAGAATTTCTAAAACCAAATCTAATAAAAAGTTGTAGAATAAATAAATATTATTTAGGTATTATATAACTATTTATATTCATCTATGGGGATTATGGGCAATTTTTTTTAACATTGATTCATCGAAATTGTTAGCAAGTTGTTTTTAATACATTCATAAAGTTCTAAAGCAAAAGTGACGCATCAATAAATTAATTGAAAAATAAAAACAAATAACAATGTTAATAAAATACAAGTCCTTAAAAATACATAAAATATTATTTTTATCTGATAATAAAATATATTATATACAATATTGAGTTCGATATATACTTGTAAAATATTCGTTTGGAATATTATGTTTAAATTGTATAAAACAATTTATTTATACTTTATACCGAAATATGTAAAATTATGGTTTACACAAATATACCGGCTTAGAAACTACCAAATGAATATTTTACCTTAGTCATAAAGAATGAATACGTTGTAATCTATTATGATTACCAACATATTATATCAATATAGGAGTGTCTTTTTTTTATAAGATGTTGACTTATAATTAATAATTATAATATGCATTATTTATATTTACTGATATGGGTGTATTTATAGTTGTATTATATTTAAATATGTAGGTAGTATTAGACATTATCAAGTCTTAAACTTTTTTAGAGTAGACTATGGTCAACCTCGGCAGAATGACATCGTTGTCTGCAGGTGACGTAATATTGTGTATATATAAGTAAAATAACTAAAGTACAGTAAATAAAAAATTAACAATAAATCAGACGCATCGATTGCTTGTGTAAATATTGCAATCTGTAATGTTTTCATTAGCTATTAAGGGTACGAAGTACTAAACCGTTGTAGGTATGAGTATACATAATTAACCTTAAAATGCCTAGTAATTAGTTAATATGTTTTAATAGTTGTGTAAAATCAAAGAAAAGAAAGTGGCATAATTTTATTAGCAAATAAATCCAACTGATAAGTGATATACTGATATCAAAAACTTATAATTGGTTATTTAGTTATATAATTTTTCAATGCTTATTAAATAATTATCTCTTAATAGTCAATTTATATAATATTATGCATATGGTGTTTAGGTAGCTATTGCCAATCAATAAGTTGTGATAAATTATATTGACTATACCTACTGAATAGTGATTAAATAAAAGTTCAACTGAAATTGTAATTTATTGTTTAAAATACGAATACTGAGAAAATGAAACAACTAATTATTTACTTTTATCTACATTAGTGTATATAAATATTTAGAAACAAATTATGATGACCAATACATTTTGATCACGGTGGAATAATATAAAGGATTCGTATACTATTTAGTATGTTAGTATACACGGCTATAGAATGATTGAGAACGTTATACCTTTTTGGCCGAACGATTGAGAACACCTAAAATTAACAAAGAACTTACCTGACCCAAAAACCCCCCAAAAAGAATACGATTGAGAACGAATTTACGTGCAACGTTGCCATATAATTTATTTGGCTATTGAAAGATTCAGTTAATACATATTCTTAAGAAAGTCATATATAATAAGTTTAATTTTATATAAATATAAGGGCACCTAATAATATGTAATATATAATATGATAAAACATGTAAAATATTATAATGTAGAATTTATAAAAATATGTATTATACAGAATGATTTTTTAAACATGCTCACCTCCATTTATTCTGATTTTTGAAATTCCTGATAATTTTGTACAACTCAAGGATTGCCCTGGGGCGCGGGCGATACAAACTTCAATTTGTCAAATGGAAATCCCCCTTATTTAGTATGACGTGATTCTCATTAAAATGTTAATGTATCTAAAATTCTAAATCAAAATTCTAATAAGTAGTTTCTGAGTTATTAAAATGTTCATACTAAGGAATAAGGATAATAATCCTTAAATATGGTTTTAAAAACGTATAAACTATATTTAATACTAGATGTAGTATTCTGAGTATTCATTATACTTAAATCATTTTTACAAATTATTTATATTGATAGATCGATAGTAATAAAGTAATTACTCTAAGTAATCATCTAAGCCCCCATCTACTTAACCTATTATCATAGGGTATAGACATATTATTATCCTTAGTAACTTGACCCTGTTTTATCGTAGATATTTTCAATATTGTTTCTTCTTGAGTTTCAATTACGATTTTAATAACAACATATTATATTGCTAAGGTTGGAAAAAAATTAAATATCGAGCGTTCTCAATCATATTACCAAAAATAACGTTCTCAACCGTGTCGTGTTTTAGCAGTATACACATATAGTGTTTTTAATAAATAAAAATGTAAAGTGAGGCTAAATATTTAAGATATTCTTACGTCGAAGAACTTAATTTTTTTTTTTTGGTTCATATGTTTTTTTTCAATCTGTTACAAAAAAAGAACAATAAGAACAATTGATGGTTTATAGGTTGAAATAAATAAAAATAAAAAGGCAGATTAGACAGACTGTAGAGGCCTCTCAGTGGAGGTACTACGACATGAGTATAACAATACCAAAACGAGCAATTCAATACATTTATTTAGATTTTAAACTTAGTTTCAACTACTGTCAAATTGACACGAGTACCTACTAAAAAGGTTAAGTTGGGTTAGGCTAAGTTTAATATTCATAAAAGCTAAGATTTTGTTTGATAATAATTTATCATATTAACAGCTTGTATATTTCTTAAACTCAAAAATTGAATTCAAGAATAACATATAAAATGTAAAATCATACATGACAATTATTTTTTAGTGATTTAAAATTTGAATAACAGTGAATTTTTGTAATTGTATTTTAATATGTTGAGATTATTTTTAAATTTAGTTTATAGTTTCGTGTCATTTGAATTACTTGAAATTTTGCTACAAGGTTACTTGGCAGATGGCGTTAGCAATTACCATATTATATTTAAAGAAAAAATGAAATTAATAGGTTTGAATTAATTTAATAAATAATAAATGCCGGCGTTTAAGACATATTATATTCCTGTTATAAATAACAGAATCCTACATAGATGAAAAAAAAACAATATTCATGTTTCATAGAAGGATCCTATTCATTCCTATTTTCATAGGCTGTATATACTATTGTAATAATATACTCTGCATAGACGTGCGTGGACTTTTAAATTAGATGGTGCCTTATGTAAAATGTTGGGCTCCCATATTAATGAAAGGTAACATTTTTCATAATATGTACTGAAATTCAATTGTACAATTACGTCATATAAAAATAATAATGAAAAGACAATTTATCATTAAACATATTTAATTTTCATTTATTGAGGTTGACCAAATAAATGCCATTTAACAGATCCTCGATTATTGCGTGAATAATTTCTTTTATTCCACCATAATCATTTTTTGGTGTTATTATTAAATAGTAAGAACATAATAGATGTAGAATGTAAAGGATTAATTATCATATCACGATTTTTTACAGTCTAGTGTCTACGAATTTGTTTAACATTAAGTTAATATAAATCATTTCATTCACAAGTAAATGTAAAATCTTTGTTGTGGCTATCTATATTTTATATTTAACAAGGAAACAATATCTTATTTAACCTAAACGCTTAAAAAAAATAATCAAGTAATAAAGGAGCACTTTGGAATTTGGATAGTTCTTATGTTGAGTAAAGGATGGATACACTCACACTCTCAAACGCGCGCACGCACACACACACACACACACGCACACACACACACACACACACTCACACACAACCAGGACAGTGATAGTATCGATTTTAAGGGGTTATGTATAGGCAAATTTGTTAAAATATTACATTAACGCACGAAATTCCGATAGTGATGATACCTACATTTAAAAGATATAGGTTTTGAGTTTTGATTGTTGTAAAATTACGAAATTAATTCTATGCATTATTAAAATGTTCAATTTAAATGTTTTACTTTACCTAAACCCACCATAATAATATATCAATAAAATTATAAAAATTATGAAAATATGATAAAAATGATAATTTATCATTATTACTTAGACCTGTTCTCCAGTGGTTTAAGGGTGGTACATCCACGATTCTATTTCCAACGTACCGATTAATCTAGTAAAGCGATAAGGATTCTGAACACAGATTTGAATTTATCGTCAAGTCTTCTTGAGATTGACTTTCCCACATTTTTGATTTTTTTAATATATCGTTTTTATGATTTTTTTTTTTTGGGGGGGGGGGGGGGATAATATCAAAAATGTGGGAAAATCGATCTCAAGTAGACTTGACAACAAATTCAAATCTGTTTTCAGAATTCTTATCGCTTTACTAGATTAATCGGTACGTTGGAAATAGAACACGTCTATAATCCTATGTTGCACGTGTGTTAGACAAAGACAGAAAATCGCCGCTTCCAACCCCCTTAAATATAATAATAATTAATTAACAAATACCAAACACCTTATATTCGTATAAGTACTCATAGTATGTAAGTTTCCACTTTATGGTAGTATTCACGAATACCGAATATTCGTCATCGTGTACATCGGTTAGATTAGGTTAGTGTAATTGCTCTTTTTGTGCTACTTATAGGTCTTATACATATTTGACTCGTTTCAGCTTTTTTTTCGATTTATGTATAACATAATTTTTTGTTCTCAGGTAAAGCAGCTTGAAAATGTAATATAATTTTCCTCGTAGAACTTAGATGATTTATTAAATCACCATAATATACAAATTATATTAATTTCAATAAAAATAATTCTTTAAAAACTTTACTCAAAAGTTCCTTAAATATGTCAAATATTATTCTTATAGATAACTCCTCAGAATTATTTTTTAGAATACGATGATTTATTAATGCTTTTAAATTTAATATCACAATACAAAAACACAAAGTTATTGATATGATATCGTTTTTACAATTCAATATGACCAATATACCTAATATATGATATTCATTATATCAAAATTGAGGGGGGGGGGGGACCTAGCCCGAGTATTCTGGTCTTAGACTTCACAGATATTTGTAACTAATTAAATCTTTTGTTGTCACGTAATAATTATTTATAATAGGTACTTACATCAAACTTATTTAAAATCGAAAAATATATAATAAAATAAATGCAACCACTTAACACATATTATAGTAACATAATAATATAAGTCAATAAAAATTTACAAGATTTACAAGATCTTAGATTTATTATAAATATAATATTATCTTAATTCAAATAATTAGATTTTCTGTCTTTGTCTAACACACGTGCAACATAGGATTATAGACGTATTCTATTTCCAACGTACCGATTAATCTAGTGAAGCGATAAGAATTCTGAAAACAGATTTGAATTTGTTGTCAAGTCTACTTGAGATCGATTTTACCACATTTTTGATAATTATCCCCCCCAAAATCATAAAAACTATATATTAAAAAAATCAAAAATGTGGGAAAGTCAATCTCAAGAAGACTTGGCGATAAATTCAAATCTGTTTTCAGAATCCTTATCGCTTCAATAGATTAATCGGTACGTTGGAAATAGAATACGTCTAAAATCCTATGTTGCACGTGTGTTAGACAAAGACAGAAAATCGCCGCTTCCAATCCCCTTAATATTTATTCATTATTTTATTCGCCACCTTCTCAGTCTCTCACAGCTTGTCGGTAAAAAGGATTCGATGGCGTTACCAGAGAGAAGTAGATATTCGATCGCGAATAGTTTTAGTTTATGAGTTTATGACGAATAGGAAATGACTCATGCAGCGAATTATATATACTTCAAAATTTGATAAATCATGTAAATGTACGATTATTCGAATACATTTATCTATAAATATGAATTACACTATAGTTGTAAGAACCTAGTTTAAATATGTTCAGTATATAATACGCAAAAAAATATAATAGTATTATTGTGTTATGTTTTTGAGTGAGTGAGCAGGTAAAAAAATACCATAGTATATAATTGCCCCCTGTATTTTTCGGTTCCTAAAATGGGTGTAGTAAATGGCACCCATAGTATCTAAGTGACCTTGAATTCATCGATATCTATTTAAAATACTGTTGTTCATTTATTGGTGTTAAAGTGTATCCCTTTAATTGTTATGAATTTATGATATAAGCGATATCAATGACTTTACGTAATTACGATTTTAAGTAGGTAATATTTTAGTAATTGTTTTCGTCCAACAGTGCACCACAACTCAACATGGAAGTACATTGTATACGTACTAGATTTAAAAAGAAAGAAAATGTGGTTATAATTGTACATTAATTGAGTATTGTGCTAAGCACTTCCTTCAACTATTTAGTGTTCATATGGATATTTTAACGGACACAATAGTCTATTCAGAATAAAAGCACATCAGATTTACGTGACAAAAGACAATTCACTTGTTATATTTTAAACACATATTTTATTTGCTGACTTTCCTCCGAATATTTGGGCATCGGCGTCCGCAACATTAACTCGGACTATTAATGCTAGCCAATTTTTTCACGGCCATTTTAATAAAAGCTTTATTTATAATCCTAATCCTCATATTTACAATTTTGAGGTTATTATAATAATAAAATAATAGAGTTGCAAACAACATGGACAAACGTATACATTTTAAGTTTAATTTGAATGTTTAGCCCTGCAGCGCCTAGCAATGTAATGTCTCTAAAACAGCGTGTTTGACACAAAATGTACAAAGTTCTAACATTTATTTAGCAGGTATGATGATAGTAATAATAATAAGCAGATAATTTAATATGATGAGTTTTAATCGGGGATTGAAACCGTTTCAAATTTAAACGGTCACGGTTTCGGTTTTTGAGATCAGTTTTCTACATTTTCTGGTTTTGGTTTAGATTTTAGATCGGGTTTTCAAATTTATTGGTATCAAGAACGGTTTTTGGAAAATTTTATTTTATTTTCCTGTACCTAATAACTAGACCCGGTTTTACTTTTTACTATCTATTAACTATTAAGGGCTGAGTCTAAAGCCCTAAAATATGTTCGATTTGTATAATTAGTGTAGGTACATACTAAAGACCTGCACAGGCTGGGCTTACCCGGACCGGCCCGGCCCGGACGGACTTTGGGCCGGGGCGGATTCTATAAAATGCAAGACAGGCCAGGCCGGACCTTCAATCAGCATAAAAGTTACGGGCCGGGGTGGGCCGGACTTTTCTTAAATAAAATCCTTAATAATATTTTAAAAGTTAGTTATAATATATTAGGTACTTAGTACTTACTACTTAATTTGTTATTCAAAATACTGAGTATATTGTGTGATATTTGTTAGTATTTGTATTTTGTATGCTCAACATGTTGGTGAAATCAGAATTTACCTATCTTACTTACTTTTTATGTTATTGTTAAGTAAGTAAGATAGGTAAATTCTAATTTTCTTCTGATTTTCTTGAATACCTACGACCTTTGGAGGTTATGTAAATTAAAACAGTTACCTACTACCTACTACCTAGTACCTACATTATTATATCATTTAAAAACAAAATTCTTTTAAAAGAATAAGAGGTCTCTTCTTAAAAACTACAAAAACTTCGGACTGGGCTTTCTCAAAAATTATTTTACGATGGTCATGATGGACGAAAATATATGAACTTAACCATGCCGTGCTTAATCCATTCAATTTTTAGATAGGTATTGGGCAGGACCAGACAAATAAATAAAAAATGGGTCTACCCGTGCCAGGTTTACTTACGACAAAAACTATTCACGGGCCGGGCCGGGCTGTAAAGTATCGGCCCGTGCAAACCTTTAGTACATACAATTTAGCAAATTTACGTTCAGCAGAACTAATTTCGTGTTGTTAACTTTAATATGTTTTACCTCAGGCGCGGACTGATAAAATAGGGCACGGGATGTTACACAATTTAAAGGGCAAATAACAAAAATTGTTGGGGTGAATTTATTACATGTAGATTATTTATAAAATATTAATATATATATATATATTTTTTATTTTGTTTTAAAAAAATATTGAATATACGTTAAAAACGTAAATAAGTACCAAGTTACAGCCAACTTTCAATCAAAGTTGTACAATATTATAGATTACTAGTAATCGTAAGTTGGTAACAATCTGCTGTTCATTAGGTGTCTAGAGTCAGATTTATGTGAGCACTAATATTTGGGTACAATATTTTTCTTAACTAAGTATCCAATTTATGATGGATACCTATTTACTATTTAAGTAAACATTTAAATGTAGATAAACATAACAGACGCATAAGGTGTATAGCTGTAGACGTTACTTTGTGTCAAGACATTTTTTAACGCCGAATTTGTATCATATAGGTATACCTTATACCAGGCCAACCTTTTTCCATATTGTGCTAAATAATAAAAAGAAATTGAGAATGTGCAATAAAAAATTAACACGGTGATCATAACATTATTAATGTTATTTTGACACAATATTTATTTAATATTGAAAAACACAATTTTAGCAATACTCAAAAATTATATTTCATTTAATTTGACGCTAGTGTGCCATTTAATAACATCAAATGTGCCGCAAAAGGCACGCGTGCCGTGTGTTGGCCACCCTGCCTTATCCCATACACCCGATATACCTACGATCTTATCCGATTGCACCTTGATCGGTTACAATATAATGTCACTGCACTACCGCAGAGTACAGATACGCGTTATATATATAGCCGTATAGATTATAAATGAATAATTCAAAGATATACGACAAATGATAAATTTACATTTTTCATTACAATTGCAGATAATGCACAATGATATAGGTACATCAAATTATATTTATATATTGTACCTTTTAAATTATATATTTACATATTGTACTATTTGTATTTTATTTTGTCACTCGGCAATATATAGGTTATTATTTAACCTAGCTAAGCTTTACTTAAATTTTGTAAGTGGTAAGCCTATAATATGTATTTTCTTTATATATAAAATGACTTGTCCTGAGTGATTCATCATCGCCTAGCTGGAACCACTGAAGCTATGTGTATGAAATTTGGACTGTAGTTTTGTTTTGTGATGTAGACACCCACTAAGAAAGGATTTTTTTTAATTCCAACCCTACAGGGGTTAAAAGGGTTAAATGGGGTAAAAATAAAAAAAACCATCTAGCCGGAAACACTGAAACTATGAGTATGAATATTAGTCAGTAATTTCATTTTATGATAAAAAAACCCCCTAAGAAAAGATTTTCAAAATTCTAAAAAAAACTAATTAATCACAATTTTTTCCCAAGCAACTCCTGGTTATTCAGCTAGTATAGTATATATCACATTTATACACATTTGTATGATTCACACTTTAAAATTAATATAAATATATAATATATAAATATAACAAATTCTAACAATAACGATCGTACAGGAGTGGGCACATTATGTATAATATTATGTTTTTAAAGGGAACATGTGTATGTTAAATGACTAATTACGTCTTACCTTGACCGTACAGGCGATGATATAGGCGCTCGCAAGACCGAGAAATAGGTATAGGTACAATACTCGTATCGCCGGAATGTCGTCCCACTGATTGATATCACTGCAATTATTGTTATGCGCTTGACGGTACGGTAACACGAAAATGGTTTGATCAAGAATAGTTGAGAATCGGACGGACGTGGGGAAACCGGTAGGCGCGGACGACCGTTTTCCAGAAGACTGACAGACTGAAAACATTAAACATTGTGATTATCAGACGGCAAGTACGCTTCAGCCGAGTTCACAACTACATAGTCTGTCGTGTCACGTGCCTTTTATCGTATTCTGATTGGCCATTGCAATCATGGTATCTGTTAGTAACCATGATCTATTGGGAAATTTCCAGAGTTGAGGGGAACTCAACTTTGGGACACGACACGACAGACGACGTAGCTGTGAACCCGTATATGAGCAGCTAACGGCGGTTGTCGGAGTTTACCACGTGGTAACCTCAGTCGCATAAGCTTATGGGTGGACCGCTCCAGGTTTTGCCATAGATAAAATTCACACGAGTCACCAGAAAAGTCGCAATTGCTAACGGTCATTGGGAATGATAATAAAAGTTCGACTGCGGCAATGTAAATTGCGAAAAAAAATATAATGACACAGAGCCAAAAAAAAAATAGAAGATATTAATATTATGGTAAATTAATTGAATATTTCTATATTTCTATAATATACTTTTATAGTTTATTTTTGATTCATATGCCAAATGTTAAAACAAATAAAATTGTTCGATATATTTGCAATCGCTATTAACTACATATTTGCTCATTATGTTTTCCCTATCGTGACCGTCACGGTATAATAGTTTCGCGACTTTGACCGGATCCCGAGACAAGAGGCGATCAATAAGCGTTGCAAATGACCGTTTTCCTATGACTGATCGGCGGTGACGGAAAGTATTGCGATGGGTTCACAATCCACGTAAAATAATATTTTCTGATTGCAGGCTTATCAATAACCAAATTAGTAATTACCATACCTATTATATTACATACCATACCTATATATTACCTATATAGTAAAAGTTTTATTGTGTTTAATCGTTAGTACATATTGATAGTTGAGTAGGTAGCCAATACAGTTGAGCTGAATAATATAAATTTCCTTAAAAATAATGCTAAATATCATATTAATATATTATTTATTTTTAATTTTTTGCTGAGATTACCTATGAAATCTTTGTAAATTATAATGCTTGGATGTTTAATAATAATACCTAATAAACAAGTTTTTATTATTTTGTCGTTTAATAATACTATGAAATAATAATATGCCAATCATCAATGTTTATAATTTTAATTTCATTACAAATAAAGCCAATACCTAATAAAATACCAATTGCAAGTTTTTTATTTGTATTGTATTGTTATGTTGGTTATACTTATACAAATGTTATAGTATATTGTACACTATTACATAACACAAATAACCAATTAAGTAAATAATATTGAAATATTCGATATTTAACAATATTTTAGAATTGTTATTTAGTTATTTAAAAATTCCAAGGAAGTAGCTCTTTGATACGGCAAGTTTCGAATGTACAAATTTTCACTGAGTATGTTTCTGTGTAATCGATATATTAAATTTGAAATAATTGATAAATCATTACATTCGAAAAACGATTCTGAGGAAGGATAGTGTTATTTTCTAAAGGTATTTTATGATTTATTTATACTACTATTGCAGCTAATTTATTTTTCAATTAGGTTAGGTAAGTATATCTACCTAAAAATAACGGTACGGTGTACGACCGGGTAGATTGAACTAATTTTTGCCAAAAACATTGCATGTACCATTGTACCTATATCATATTATATTAAATATAATAATATTAAATCATGTATGATTATTATTATAACTATTAAGTCAATACGACAACACTGCAAGAAAGATGGGAAAGTGGCTTTGATGTAGGTACAGTAGGTGTCAAGTGGGTCATTATAATAGTGTAATGGATTGTGTTAAATATGAATTAAATTAAACATAATTGTATACGTTGGACGATTCTAAGCGGAGATGATCTGTAAGCTATTATTCTGTATATTAAAGTAACTTATATTACTATTAGAATTAAGATAGGTAGATTGATTTATTTTTTGTCATAAAACATTGCATTTTTAAATTAATTAATATTTAATTATTATAATAGTGTAGGTATAGTTCTATACTTTTATCATATTATATTATATTATTGTTATTAACTTTTGAGTCAATACCTTTTTACTGTAAGACAGTGTGAATAGATGCATGTTAATGGAATAAATAGGTAATAGCTTAAAATGAATCTAAATATATTGAAAATGTCTTGCGTATTATAACTGCATTTATAATTATATAATTAATATACGTCAACATTTTGAATCCCTACGAATATTATTTTTAAATTACAACATAATGCATAAAATTATTATTCTTAATTTAAATATCTATAATTTCATCCAAATTTGAACTTAAAATGGTTATAAAAAATGTGCTTTTATATTTTCATATTTTTGGATACAATATGAAATACTTATGGAGTTATGAGAAACCTTGTATTACATTTTTAATCCTTAGGTATACCTATAAATTGAATATTTTATATATTTTGACTGCAAAATTATTTGTACATTTTGATGATTTTGTCGAAATTTGTCATAATTTAATCTTCAAACACTAATTATAAAAATTCTACATTATATGTATCTTTAATATTTTCCAGCTGCTATTATAACTGCTATAACAACTTATTCTATCTATTAGGTATATATTTTTGATATTATAGTAGAAGGTATCTTGTACTTAAAAGTAAAGTAAAATTTGATATACCTATCTATATATTTTTTTTCAAATATCTTACCCATCCCTGCTATTGTGATATATGTACCAATGAATATTGCAAGTAGGACGTTAAAAAAAAGTATCAATCATAAATATAATAAACGTTTGTTACTAAATATGCTGCTAAATAAGTAGCACACTGAGTCCATTTACGGTACACATAATACGACATTTTCTTTCAATTCCTGTTCTACATTCGTTGACATATCTAGCTTTGTTTGATTAATAATTATATTTAGTTGCAGGCCAATTATTTTAATCAATTTAAGTCACGCAGACTCATCTAACGGGTGCTTAGAATAATTATTCAAGTCTCTATCTAACTCCCCAAACAAAAAACTGGCGTCACCAAATAGCTAAATAAACAATACACAGTCCCTTTACTTATATATTATAATAGTAATTTCAACAATATTATTACAACACACACGTTTTTATATTATAATATTACTTTAGCTAGCGCTATGACATATAAACAGTATACCTAATAACTGTGTTTGTATCCATGCCCACTCTTAAATCTGTCAGTGTCAAACACAATATAATAAAAAACAACAATATGCGTAGTGTGCATTATTATTGTAGAGATTATATAGGCCATATAATATACTAATATAATTTACCGCGCAAGTGTATCCCAGACATAATAATATAGATTGACGTACAAACAAAATAGATATTTGTCCAGATCTCCATACACATAAACGTATTTATGATCAACATTTTTTTCTTTCAATTTTTTTACAACAGAAAATGTTTTGGTTAATTCGTGGGTGAATTATAATGGTAATATAATCGGTGCAGAGAGGGGCGAAAGCGGTCGCCTCGGCGTTTAGAAATGTCTATAAGACTATAAGCTTATATTATGATCAATATGGTATGTCCATAACCTATGAATTATAATAATATATTGTCAAATATTATCATCCTGATATGCCCACTCTGTATACGCATGTACCTACACATAATATTATTATGTTCCTACGACGATTTAAACGATGCGGCGTTTCTGTGGCGCGTTTGAGAATAACAATAATGAAAATAAACAAATTCAATACTAACTACAATAATATACGATATAAGTCGACGAAAACACACACTCACACACGCACACTCACACCGGGCGCGTTTGCACGCCCAAACACGTCGCACGTTTTAAACACAATATTTTAAAATAAGAAAGTAAGTACCGATATTATATAATAAGCAATAGCAAAGGCGTACACGCAGATCTTCCTGTATTGTACGAGAGCAGCGTGCGCACACACGCTATCATAAACCTAATCCATCTTCGTCGCCATGTTCGGGATACTCGCGTTCGTCGTGGAAACGACACTGATGATGTTGGAACCGATGTACCAGACGTTCAAGGGACTGGAGGCGAACGAGACGGGTGAAGGTAACCTCGACCCGGAGGACTGGCGGCGGCTGCTCATCCACTGGATCGTGTACGGCGCGTTCCGTGCGGTGGAGAGCCTAGCCCGGCCCTGGGTGCCGTTCTACGACGTGGTCAAGATCGGCACCATCGTATGGTTGCGCTCGGGCGGCTCGGATACGGTGTACCAGACGATCATCCGGCCGTTCCTGGTCGAACACGAACCGGACATCGACCAGTGGATAGAACAGTTGAACCGCACCCGAGACACGGTGATGTCAGCCACCGCGGCCCTCAGCTCCGCTGTCACCGCCGACCCCGACGCGATCAACGACGGCGAGTCAGAGGAAATGACGATACCGGAGCCCGTCATTCCTTCGTCTGGCAGTCCAGTGGCCGCCGGTCCTGCAGTGACCGCCAATCCTGCAGAGCCCGTCAGTGGCGAGCTGAATGAAGAACAACGCCGGAAGGATCAATGAAAAAGGATACCTACAAATATAATTATTTTATCGGCCTAATAATATCATTGTCGACCGTAAAAACAGTGTGTGAGACACAATAATAAAGTACGAACATCGCCTTCTATAAATACCTATACCTTGTATTCGGTCCGAAACGAGAAATTACGAGTATTTGTAAAAAGTAGACGAGCAAACTGCATAAGATAACAACACTGCTTAATGCTTATGCTTACTAACGAAATGTTTAAGACAACTAAATTTTAAAATACACTTGGTTGCCCTTCCCCCTCCCATAAGCGCAACTAGACCTTTAAAACGTGCGGTGCTATAATTGTAAATGCCTCACAGAGTAGCTCTTTGTTATTAATTATTAATTATCTATACCTACCTAACGAATTAATATTTAATATTATGACCAAAATTGTTTTAATATTTTTAAATAAATATTTTATAATTTCGGTTAGCCGTAGACGCAGGGGCGTATACAAGGGGGGGATGTGGGGGTCAGATCCCCCCCCAATAGGCCTTTTTTTAAATTTTATAAAATAGTGTTCTTAATGACTTAATGTAAGGAAATTACAAGGAAAAAAAATGGCAAGGATTTTTTGTAAATTTTTATTTTAACACATTCAACAATTAATTAAAAATAATTTACTTAATATTAATCAGTAATCATATATTTATTTCATATTCATATAATCGTATTATGTGATATTTGATAATATGTATATTATATATACAAGTATAATAAATTATTATAAGATAATAATATGTGGCAGACCAGCCACGGGCCGTCGCCAGTCGCCACCGTCACCGATATCAACGCGGCGGAGACGACGCCCGCATGTCCGTGCGTATAATAATACATTTTCCTACACATTAGAAAAAGAAATATAAAAATAGCTAAAAATAGCTTAAATAATAAATATTATTATTATCTAAAAACAAAAATCAACCACAAATATTATGTCAGTTGTACGAACAAGTCATAACTACATATAACTACTTGTAGAATTTAAAATAAAATGTATTGAATATATATATGTTTTATCATTTATTAGGTATTTAAATGTGCACATACCTAGGTTTAGGTATTTTTGTTCCATAATAATTTGTTTGCAACTGATCCCCCCCCCCCCCCATACAAAAGTTATGTATACGCCACTGCGTAGACGGTAGACCTACAGAAAACAAGGGGTGCTGAATTTGAACTTGGGGGTGCTAAAGACCTTTTAACACCCCACTATGGTTGCCCCAACGCCACCACCCCCGCTGATAAAATTTCTAGCTACGCCCTTGGAAGCACACTAATATATATATATATATAATACATATACCAGACTTTCCTTTACAGGGTATCTTTATTACAGCGGCGTATTTAGGAATTGTTTATGGGAGGGAATAAGGCATTGAATCGTGAACATGATAGTGAGGGGCTTCGCCCCCACACCACCCTTTTGGGTTTTCGATATTTCCTACAATATACTGTGTAGTGTGTAGCAGCAGTCCTCAAAATTATTTGTTTGTAGAGCCTTTATGTTGCTAAGAAAATTCTACAGAATCCCAAACATTTTAAATTCTCATAAAATATACATATCTCATGAAAAATTATGCATACAATATTTGCTTATTAATTTGTTTCTTTATAAATTATAATATATTCTTAAACAACATAAACGATAAAAGCAATTTATATCCTTTAAACAACTCGCATCGTTGTTCGACTATAAAAAAAATAATGGGGGTAAAAATGTGGTAAACCAAATATTATTTTATTTTAATTTAATTCAGATATGTCTAGGATTACTATCCCCTAAATTACTATCGCAGTATCGCCAAGCCCTAAAGCTCATTGTAGCAAGGAGTTTGAGAACCTCTGCTGTATAGTGTACACAAGACATTCTACATATTGAATACCAACTGTCACAATTAATCATTATTTTTAGTACATCACATTGTTTATTTTTGTTAGTTCTAAAATAGTAAAAATTAAGTTTTCGTTCTTTGGTAAGCTGTTCATCAATAACTTCATAAATATTTATATTTTATACCAATTGTTATTTTTTAAATAAATTGAATATTTGAATGTAAAAAACTAAACAGTTAAACACAAGGCACACGTTTCAAAAATCGACTAACATTAAAATATAAGCTAGTAGTTACCAAGTAGTAGGTACAGGGTCGGATTTAGATTTTCGGATGCCCGGAGCAAATCTTGTTT
Source organism: Metopolophium dirhodum (assembly GCF_019925205.1). Classification (NCBI taxonomy): domain Eukaryota; kingdom Metazoa; phylum Arthropoda; class Insecta; order Hemiptera; family Aphididae; genus Metopolophium; species Metopolophium dirhodum. The sequence continues at coordinate 56,389,588 of NC_083560.1, read as the reverse complement.
CTAGGAGGCCCCTAGCTGTAAAAAAATGTAAAACACCCAATATTATCTAAGTGGTTAAGGATAAAAATTAAAAATTTGCTAACGTGCACGTTTACCTAAACGCGTTTATTTTAAGTTTGAAATACCACTGTTCGTGTATTTTAAATTTCAAAATTCATTTTAAGACAGTAATATTATAATATAGTTGTATTTAACCTTCATCATTTGAAGAGTAACAATAAGTATATTAATCACATAACATTTTATTTATTAACATTTCGAAATTAAACCTTCACACTGTTAGTTACATTAATAATAAACTATGATTACAGTTTAAATTAATTTAATACTTCAGATTATTCTGATTTGTATAACATGAACATATGGGAAATGATTAGACAAATCCAGACACTATAAAAAAAACTAATATAAATGAAAAAAAATTTACCCATATTAATACTTTCACTATAACAATATGCAATACAAAACCAAAAAAAAATGAAAAATATAATTTTAGCACAGCACAGTACATTATATACTGGAAAAAATTAATTCAGCAGTGAAAGGGTTTAGACTAGCCTCTTAAATTATTAAATTATATATTCAACTCAGATCTTTACCAAATTTTAGCACTATTATAGTATTATTTCGAATTTCAAAATCATTGAAAAACTAACCCCGGAACGCTGGGGCCCGATAACATTGTATAATGTATATAAAGGCGATAGCCAAAACAGTGATACAATATATAGGACGTACGTACACGTATAATCACATATAATTGTGCTGAAGTTAAAGCAATAATGTTGTTATAACATTTGAAAACAATTCTGAATATTTTTCTAATCTATAGTATTTATTTATTTTAATTTATATAGGTGTCTCGTATATCTAATATTAATCGGAACGATAATACGAACGTACGATGTTTGTTCACGCAACCAAATATTTAAGTTACTTAAAGATAATTAATTTAAACAAATTGTTGTCCGAGCCAGAGTCCAGAAATCTAAATAAATTGTAAATAGCATTAGAAAAATAATAATTATTGGCTCCTATAACTTATTAGGGCCCGGTCACACTGCGGTATTTTCGCCATAGAATCTGAACGGTTTTAAAGCCGTGGATTTTACGTTACCAATTATAACAAAACAGCTTCTTTTAAATAGAATGAACCATACTGAGGTAATACCCCGTAGCTCAGTCGATTTAAAAACGGCTGTAAAGAAAGTTCAACATACAATTATAAGACACAATAGGTAAAAAAAATATATGATATTTATATAGTTATTATATTCAAACTTTGACTGCTTTTTGTGCCATTGTGTCGTTAATTGTATTGTACTAAGTATACACAAGTACAATTAATAAACTGATTAAATACGATAACGAATATGATTTACTATTTCGGAAACACGATTTTTGACCATGGATATTCACTATTATTTTCCTCCAAAAATTATCAAAAATATAACACCAAAGTATAAAATTAATTTAAATTAAAAATCACTATAATCATAAATAATATAGTAAAGTATTAATGTTTTATAATAATTGAGTACTACTAACTTCAAATTAAAATATAATATACAAATCAATAGCAAATTTTCAAATACCTATATTAATATTAATATTAGGAATGTTATTCAGTGGATTCCGTTAGTTAATGTGGGCACCAGTTATGTGGAAAGCCACTATAATTATATAGCAAATATGTCAGGTACTGACTCCAACGAATGTAAACAAGATTAAACCAGCTATTGTGGGACTCTGTTTGGATAATGTGGACAGTTCTTATATTATATTAGGCTGATGGGAAGAATTTTTCAAATAATATGATTGAAAGAAAGCCACACGTGCCGTTTAATGTCAACACTTTTATCGCTCCCGATAGCATTCCCATAATCTTACCTAATAAAACAACTTATATCATCATATTAATGCTTAATTATTTTTATAAGTTTTGAATGTTTTGTTACACATAGTATTATTATGTTTACATACATCAAACAGAAATATTTGGTCAACAAAACTCAATGCCATCTTTAAATACACAATCTAAACTAACGTGAATTTTAACTTGTAGGTACCTAGGAAATACCTTGGAAATATAAATATAATAGGAAAAAATGTATAAATCTTACTAATAACAATAATAATAACTAATAAGTAATAATAATCTTATAATATTGTATGTCTGTACATAATATATAATATTATATACATACATCATAAAAATAATATACTTTTAAATTAAAAGTAATTAAAACACTTAGTTTTAAAAAATTTAAAACACACATTTTTTAAAATTAATTTCAGTTTTTATGGAAAATCATATTTTATGAGGGCTAATGCATCTGGTCCGAACGTGCCCACGTGAAGTTAAATCCACTGTACATAAGTATGCAAAACAAATAATGTTTGCATAATTTTTGTATTTATTTTAAATAAACTGTATTAAAAATGCAAATAAAACAAATAAATGTAATGTTAAACAATTTATATATGGCGTAATATTTAGAAGAAAAATATATGATTCTACTTCAAAAAAATGTATGCAAAAAAACGGTATCTTTTTTTTGGAGGGAAATTATTTTTTGACAAGTTTGAATGACAAAAAATGCATTAATACAACATTATTGCATACTAAATTGCAATGCCTTATCCAGGATTATTCAATTAAGGGGAAGGCCGAAGGGCTAAACATTGAAAATAAAAATTAGCGTAACTACTTACTACCGTAAAAAATTATTTTATTATTAATATCTTATATATTATATAACTGTAAAAGTACTTGTAATAGTTAATACAATATGAATTTAATACATAAAATATGGTTGATACAATGAAAAAAATGATACTGTTATAATATATTATATGCATTATGTTAAATTATATACTTAACTATTATTTAGTTCAATCGTCGAACTACATTCTTCTGGGTCTTTTTTTGAAAATTATTTGTTTATAAAATTTTAACAAGACTTTACCTTTATAAAATATAGAGAATGGATTATTTTAACGTAGATACCTAATCTACTCTTTATATTAAAAACAATTTATATTTTGAAAATGTTGAAATTAAAAACGATTAAACATTATTATCATAACTGTATTAACCTACAAAAAACCATTCTGAGCAGGGACAGACTGTTTTTATCGACTTTATAAAAATAAAACAAAAAAAAAATTTATTTTCAAGTGTCTAAAAATAACTTTGAGTCAAAATATTTTGAACATTTTATCATGTCTAGTAAATGCTATTATAATTATTTTGTGATAATTTCACTGCAGACCTTTAATTTTTTAATTTTAATAAAAAAAACTAAAATTTAAACTAATTTTATACGCTGGTATAGCTAACTGCATAGCAAGGTGGATTTATAAGGTGAACAAACTAACACCCTCCCGCCAATGTGGAGGGGTACGTATTTTTCACTACAGATGTTGGTAGTTGGTGTCCGATTTTTATTATTTATGAGTAATGACTGACCGGCAGTTTATACTTTATCATAGTATCATATTTGAAATTGTTTGATATTATAAGTATTATTATTCTGTATTCATATTTCATATTCCATACATTTTATGCTAATTTCGAGCCTACTGCTTACTGCAATAATTACTGCTTACTGCACTTTTGTGAAATCTGTGTTAGAGTAAATTGCGCTATTGTAGGGACCTTGTGTGCCCTGTGTGGTAGTCAAGTTGAAGTGTTGAGCCTACACAAGTACACACAAACCAATATTTGTACTTGTCAATTAAATATCTTATTTGGGAATCAACCGGTATTGTAATAAAATTAAAAAAGGTGGGTAAGTGGATGTCGCTCTACTGTACAGTATGTTACAAGTGGGTCACTGTAATGGATGGTGTTAAATTTGAATTCAATGATATAATATCATCGTATAAGAAAAACAATTCTGAGCGAAAACGGTCAGTCAGCCTATGATATTACCAAGTATATTTGATGATATTATTGTGAATAAAGTAATTTATATATAACCTATTTACGTGGAGCTTTGTTTTAAATTTTCAATCCTTAGCCATAAAAGTTACACATTTTATACATTTTTAACTACAAAATAATTAATAAATTATAAATTTGATAAATGTTGTCAAAATTTGAACTTTAAATGCTTATAAAAAAAAATTGCTATTGGAATGATATATCAGGAGCCTTATATTAAATTTTCATGCATTTTTACCCAACAAATAAAATTTTATTGATATTTATAGAAAAAAAAAACTAAAAAAATTGAAAACTGACAATGTCCGTAAACAGCTCAAAAAGAGTCAAAATATTTTCAAAATTTTATCGTGTATAGAAAATGCTAATATAAACATTCAATGAAATTTTCAAGTATCTACAGTCATTCGTTTTTTAATTACAATAAAATAAGAAAATTGTTACATGAGAAATCGAGTGAATATCAAATGTTGTAAAAATATAAATTTCAGACGCTCATAAAAATTTAATTTAAGTTTCTTGTAGACATTTTTTTTTTGATAAAGGTAGACAAACGTATGAGTAATCTTATATTACATTTTCAAATCTTAGATTTAAAAAGAAAAATTTTTATGAATTCTCAACTCAAAATAATTTGCTAATTTTCGTGATTTTTCCGTATTTTGTCAAAATTTGAACTTTAAATGCTTATAAAAAAAAACTGTGTCTAAGGATTTTTAATTTTTTTCATCTGTCTTTGAAACAATAACCTATGAGCCTTCTATTACATTTTCAAGCTTTTTTACTCAACAGATAAAATTTTATTGATATTTATAGAAAAAAAACTAAAAAAAATGGAAATTGACAATGCCCGTAAATAGCTCAAAATAAGTCAAAATATTTGGAAAATTTCATGGTGTATAGGAAATGCAATTATAAACATTCAGTCAAAATTTCATGTCCCTACAGTCATTTGTTTTAGAGTTACACCAAAAACCAAAATCGATTTTCTCAAAAACCGATTTTGCGTAAAAATTCCCGTTTTTCCTTAATTTTTCTTTTGTTTTTCACGTCGCTTTTGAAAACTACTGGGAAATTTTTACTTTTGACCCCCTAAAGTACCAACTAGATTCACTTCCCTATCAGAAAAGTTACTGTTGAGGAAAATCCAAGCACTTTTACTGCCCTAAACTGTCATAGACACAAAAATAAAAAAAAATTAAAAAATTAAAAAAAAACACACATCATTGTAAAATCAATACATTCATCGCTTCGCTCAGAATCTAAAATAACCATGTAATAGCTAATAAGTAAGTTATACAAATGTGCTTTAAAATAAGTGGTATAAGACATGTATAATGCATAAAAACTTTTGTGAAATAAGTAATAACCAGTCTATATTAATTAAAAATTATGTAATATCATTGATTATACATAGTATAATAATCAATGGTCATATACAAAATTAGGATACCAACTGCTTTCAGTGCGCTCTAGTGGTCAAATGAACTGTAGTAAATTATAGTATCACTTTTTTTCTCTAGTTTGTTCACCTTATAAATCCACCTTAATGCATACTGCATAGTATATCAAGGAATGAGAAGTATGCTACTATGCTCAATGATAAGACTACGCATATTTTTTTAAGGGGCAATGTATAATTTTTATAGGCAATCAACAATAAACACAAGACGATGTTATGTATAACATTTATTTTTATGCACAAAAATACAAGGCGATGCACAAGCGCGAACTAGGACAAAAACCATGGCCTTGCACCCGAATTAACTAGAACCCCTAACGCCCCTAAAACCCTTAAAAAATCAAATACCTGAAACCCATATAACCCAAATGAATCATATTTTCAAAACACCCGAATTTACCAAAACCCGAATAAAATATTCTGATTAACTCGAAACCAGAATAATTTTGTTTTATTTACAATCTGAATGCGATATATCATTTTGGATGTATCCTTGTGGTGAGTTAGATTCTGTAGTTATTTGTTTAATAATAATAATCAATTAACAGGAACATTTTTACAATCAATAATAGGTAAATTCAATAGTTATCTATTTTCTTGAAAATAAAATCCAATACAATCATTAATTGGTTCTAATTAAACCAAATCACCTAATGGCTAATACTAAATTATTTCTCATACCTAATATAATTTATTACATTATCAGTATATTTTATATAAAATAAATCCAAATATAAGCATTAGTAATATATAATATTAAAATATAGACATGCGCTCAACAAAACTGAACAACGTATAATTGACAGTCGTGACAAAAATATCAAATACTAATAAAGCTAATAAGTAATAATACCTATAATTAATACCTGTATAGTATTATTTACCAACCAACTTCCCAAGCGGTATTATTATAATTTAGTACCGAATATCATAATTTGTGGCTATATTTATCAGTATTCCGGGAATCGCAAAATCATAATTTATTTTATTTTATTTCTCTACGGCTCAACGCTCCTATATGGCTACCTATTTTAAATATTTTAGTTAACTTATATCCGTCAACGTGGTAAATAAATAGGTGCCTATAGTGAATTTACCATTGTCTTAGTTCTTGTAGCTTCTTAGAAAAATGTAACTACTGTACATTAATAAACGGAGTTTGGTATATAACAAATGTTGTGCATTCGTGTTAAGAGGATGTCAGCGCACTACTTGTTTTCTCTCTCTGACCCACGTGCCACATAGACAAAACACATTTGCGCAGAATCGTTTTTTCTAAGTAATTTCAGAGTAAAACCACCCATTACAAAAAAGATAGATAATAGTATTTTAGAGGGAATGACATATTGGTTTTATATTTTATTGTTATTTGACTTTGTATTCGACTTTCAAAATAAACAAAACAATGTTGTAAATTTAAATTGTTTTGAAATAATATTTAGAGAAATCGATATGTCATTCCCTCAAAAATATTATTCTCTATCTTTTTTGTAATGAGTGACTTTACTCTAAGATTACTTAAAAACATAGAAAAAACGATTCTGCGCAAATCATTTATTTTTAAATTTTAAAACCATGTAAACTATTATGACAATTTTAATTTATTAACAAAATACATTATTCTCCATATTATTATAAAATGTATGGAAACACGAATAAAAAAATTAATGTAAGAGGACGTTACAGCTGCAAGTGTTGCAACTTACAAAATTGTATTTTATTTATTTATTTTATTTTATTTACGCAAAATGGCAATTACAAAGAGTATTTGAACTATAACAGTACAGTAACAATATTTAAAAAAATATGTAAAACATAGCAAAAGTAGTGCCAAAACTGTTTAACGCGGGAATGAACCAAGAATGTTACAGTCATAACTAAGAAACGACATTTACCATATATAAATAAGGGAGAACTTTGGCTATAAAATATCGTTTTATTCTTTCGATATCGTAACTAAAAAAAGTTATTTGAGTTTGAAAAAAACAAAAATATTAGATTTTGAAATAATAGAACTTTTTTTGTTTAAGTGATATCGTCAAATGACATACCATTATACCAACTTACATGCCCGTATAATTTATTCACACGAAATATTTAATTCAATACTTTATCTCATTTGACTAATAAATAAACAAATTGCAAATATATAAGGTCTTGACCACTTCGCCAAATTGTAAATATAATGAATGACCCACATTATAATTAGTTGCCCATCATGTAACTATGGGTTTTTAGAGTTTTTTTTTCAAACCACTCAGTACTCATAATACTTAACCTAACCTAACCCCATCGACTAAAGTTAAAGCTAAAATTGTATTTTCTAATTCTTTATTTTTTTGTTTTTTTCTATTTTGTGTTCCTATTAGTTTTTTGGGGCCCATTTTACAAAATGTTAATGTAAAAGTAAGTATATAATTATTAGCTTAATAAGTAATTTGTAAAGACCAAAGTAACATTATAACAAGAAATTTATCTGTTGGTTGACCAGTGACCACGACAATAGAACTCGCGTACAAATATTTAATTTAGATAGCTAACGAAATAACAAGGATGTCTTGGACATAAGTGCTCAAGTTCAACTATGCCGATGGAAGTGCTATTGCCTATCGTGGTTACCGAGTGGTGGATCAAAATAAAGAATACGATAATTTGGTAATAACTACTACTATATTAATAAATATAATGACTGCGATTGTGATGGTTGCAAATTGCAATCATTATCGACTACCTTAATAATGCTTGTCACTTGAAATAAAAATCATAATATGTTAAGTTATTGCTGTATGGTATTATAAAGTCATTCCGATGAACTTTTTGACGTTTCCTTGCACTCGGAAATTAATATAAAAGGAAAAGAGAAGGAGAGGACGAGCGAAAAGAAGATGGATAGACTGAATAGAGAATCTCACAAATATAACTGTCGTGAGTGAGGTGTGGGAATACAGCCCTATGGAGTCGGAGATTAAGGACAAAGGATGACTGTGTCCCTAAAGTTTGGAGCAAAAGGCAAAAAAAAAAAAAAAATGGTCATTTGAAGTTTTCAAAATTTTAGTTTGTTTTTTAGTGGTGATATTAATTTTTATGCTCGGTTAATATGGTTAAAAATGTAATACAAGATTCCTCTTAGGTTTTTTTTATTGCAATTTAAAAATATTTAAAAATTTGTCAAATGTGTGTATACCTTGTCATTAAGTAGGCACGGTAGTGAATGTATGGGTTAAATTTGAAACAATGAAAAACGATTAGACTGTCTATAGTAGCATTGGTTTACAAATAATTATTTTAATAATAATATTAAATTTTAACGAATTTTCATATTTTTGTTTTTATTATCTATGTTTTTATCGATTATTTTAAAGAGTACTGAGAATTTCCATTTTAACCTTAGCAAATTATTTTGTATTTAAAACATTGTAAAATTTTTAATTTTCATAGCTAATAGACTTTACAATTTAATTCAAAGTTCATCACAAGTAGTAAAGTTGTTGCAGAAAACTAAAGAATTTAAAAGATACTTTTGCTGTTTTTATAGATATAGTAGTTATCGGATTTGGGCTTACCGCATATTGGACTTACTATAAATGGACTCGTCGCCTATTGAACTCATTATGCACTGAGTAATGGGGTCAATGTGTATTTTAAAGGGCATATTTCCACATCTGTTAGGTTATCTTACAGATTTTATTACGTGTATTTTGACAATTATTACTATTTCCTAAAACCGTCAAAATGTATTAAAGTTTTTGAAAATATAAATTTTACATAAGTTATAACTCATTAGTAATTAACTAAATTTTTATCAAATTTTATCCATTCTTACATAAAATTGACTTAAACACATAAATATTTACTAAAAATGTCAAAAGTGCAAAATTAAAGTTACATTTTTTTAATTCTTTGATATATGAAATGTACTTTGGCTTGAAAAGCAATGTTTTCGGACATTCAGAAAAAATGCAATTTGCATTCAAATCCGTCCCCTACTTTGTACTCATTAGTAATTACACAAGTGATTAAACAACTTTTTTGAAAAAAAAAATATTTTGGTAGTTTTTATGTTTTAATTTTTTATGAATGACGACATACATTTGAAATACATAAGTGAAACAATATAATATAATAATGAATATTTATTAGTACATACTTCATAGCCAAAGTTAATTATTCTATCACAAAGCATATCAGCATTTAGCATAATATTATGTACATACCTATATAGTTATATATTTTTGTTCTTAGACCTTATTGACTCGTTTGGTAAATTAACTCGGATATTCTAGTCCAATGAGTAATATGAGTAAATTATTATATTCTACATTTCTAAGTATCCGCGGGCCACGACATTACCAAACGGTGGTTTATTAAATATTAATTTACATAGGTATATAGTTTAATTTCGATTATCTGAATAATAATGCCATATAATTACCAGGCACCAATAATTACCTCCGTATTATCATTTCGTTACAGTGTTACATCTGTCCAATGATTATCATCCAACAACCTATAGGAATTATTAATGATAAGAGGACGACGCTTTCTCTGCAGCATATTTCTTTGGCTGCAGCAGCTGTCTTTCGACAATCCGACACATTATTTTGTTGTCGTGTTGGCTTCGTGCTATAATGATAAACGAAACATATGTGTAACATTTATGTACACGATAATTTTCTTTTTTTATTTACGATAACGCTATTCTCCTAGAGAGGGAGTAGATATTATTCGAAAGTGTACATTTTGAATAATATTAAATATCGTAGTCCTACTTTTTAGCATAATCTACCAAATTGTTCATTGTTGATCGGTCCACTTTCCAATATATAAAATATCCACGGCTCAGAAAAATAATTGGATATTTGTTAAATCTCAAGTAAAATTAATTTTATGTAAGTATTACTTTTATTAAATACTAACTTGGTTATTTCTCTGAATATAATAGGTAGGTAGTTATGAATCCATTCCTTTAGTTTTATTCACGGATAAATAATAATATCTGTTTGTTAGTTTATAGTTTCAGCAGAGATTTATATGTGACGATACATTTATTTAAATGTAGTATAATATGCTTGATTTTCATTTATTATTCGTCTGTACAATTTATTCTTTTTTTAAATGGATTCTTAAATATATTTCTATTTAAAATTATGTGAAAGTTAAATTATTGATATTTGAGTAAATATGAAATTACCTTTATATCTGTTGTAATTCTGTGTTCTAACTTGTTGAATCAATATATTTTTCTATTTCAGAAATTTGTGTAAGAATTTAGTCAATAAGTAATATTTATTATTAGTGATATTATACGTTAATATTAATATTATTGTTGTAATTAATTCAATTGCATCAGAAATACTCACTCTTTTTTGTTCACAAAAGTTGCCAAAAATCTTCAGTTTCTTAAAAACTATGAATTTCAATTTTAAGCCTAAAAAATATAAAGTAATTTTTTAATTTCTATGTGTGGGATCACTTTTTTAGCACCATTTGAGAACCGCTGTATTACATCATCTTATTGTTGGGGAATTTCAATTTTTAAATTATATTGTCAAACTCTACGACTAAACTTTATAGAATGACAACATTTAGAAAGTTGTCACCAGTATTGAAGATCCTAAAAATGTTAAAATTTCTATAACAAAACATGAAATATATATTTTTAAATTATAATGAAGTACGCCACAATCTGAGACTAATTCCATAATAAAAACATAGCATAATAATTAATAATTATAATAAATTGTAACATTTATAATATAAGTAATGCAAATAACTCTTGTATACAAATCTCATGAGACAATGTATTTAAATACTTAACAAATGTACTATGTACAATGTATTAAAATATCTTTATGTATTATTCTTTGAAAAACACACATTTTATTTTCCTCCTTACACATTAGATAAATAATAATCTAATATATTTTGTTTTTGAATTATAAAAAATTTAAAATACTTGTCTATTCTTCTGGCCATTTTTAAAAATTATATACTATATTTATTTAAAAATATTTTTAGCATTATATTGAACAAAAAATATAAAATCATCAGTGTTAAGAATAGGTATATTTAAATTTAATAGTAACTTATAATGTTATTACCACAAATAATATAAGATATTTTGATTTTTCATGGATTGGACATAACTCTGCCTCAAAACGAGTTACCAGTTTTTATTAAATAAATTAATAAAATATATTTGTAATTATTAGTAAAACCCCAAAATTAAAAAAGTAATATTGTATTAAATTAATTCTAATTATTTTATTTCTATATGTTACTTAAGATGTTTGTTTTTAGATTAGATTCTGAGCGGATCAAGAAAGCTAGTGGTTTTACAATGGTGTTTATTTTTTTATTTTTTTATCCAGTATACAAAATTTTTACCTGAAGAAGTGCTTCAATTTCAACATATAGTATCTTATCTTTTAGCAAATTGGATCAAGATGGTACTTTAGAGAGGTCATTTTTCGATTTTCTCAATAATTATTTAATGCCACGGAAAAAACCACCGACAAATTACAAAAAACCGCTAAAAATGGGAATTTAATTTCTAACACTTTGTATATCACCATTGAAACGAATGAAAAATTATAATATTATAATATCAAATATCAATTCAACTTTTAGGCTATAATAAATAATAACAATATAAAATACCCAGACTGACAAACTATATCCGACTATACAATGATTTTATATCATTGAATTCAAGTTTAATACAATCCGTTATACATTGACCCACTTCTAGTCTACTGTACAGCATAGAGTCATCCACTTCCCGCTTTTTTTCAATTAATAGTTTAATAAATGCTGTTCATTTGAAAATAAACGAAAATATTGTCTAATTATATTGGTTGTTACTTGGCAGGTCATTAATTTTTCTATTTTGAAGATTATTATTGACTAATATACAAAATGTGTGCTTAGTGTTTACTATACAAGGTATTTTTGGGTTTTTTAGCGGATATCGATAGGTTGGAAATATAACAGATTTAAAGTGTATTTTAAACTTAGTACTTAAATGTATGACAATGCAATTCTTATAATTTTATATAATACCTGCCTAGTTCTTATGACCTTTCTTTTAAAATAAAAAAAGAGTTTAAAATGTATTATTAATAATTAATTATTACCACATTAAACTATACACAATAGAATATAAATAAAATGAGCTTTGTGCATCTATGGTGCCATGGATATCTAAAAAGTTTTATTTTTAAATAGAATTCAAATGTGCAGTTTATCCAAGGATAATTTTATGGAGCATCAAATAAAAATATATAAATTGTAAAACCTATAACGCCGTTTTAGCTGGTCATAGTAAATTAAGTGAAATTAAAATGTACTGTTTATTACAACAATTTCATTTTAAAGGTGTTATTTTAGAAGTATACATTAAAATGTATTATAAATGTATTTAAGTTAAAACTTTTAAAAAATTAATTTAGTTTTTATTAAATTTTAAGTTCATAATAATATAATATGATTTAATTTTTCATCAACTATCTGTTTTAAATTTCAGATTTCACATTTTCTAACTGAGCAATGTTTGCCCGTGTCACATTTTATCCAACTCTTTTATACAATGTATTTATGGAAAAGGTAACACAGCGCAACTGGTATGATCGAATTGATGAAAATGTTATATTGGGAGCACTTCCTTTCAGGAATATAAGTCAAAAAGTATGTATTTATGTTGGCCATTTATAATGTGAAATTATGTATCAATTATTATTGATTAGATGTCGAATAAACAATTTCAGATAGTTATATTTTTATTTTATTTTTTTTTTTTTTTATTAATAGTTTTTCTGACATTCGACATCATCTAAACTTAGGTGTAAAGAATTAATTATTTTTTAACATTTATAAATTAGATCACAATCATGGTATAAATAGTTAAAACTATGGATTAAAATATACTGAATAGGATAAGATTGTGAAACATTGACAGATAATAAAAATAATAAAATATAAGACAATATTTACATAATAAATAGTAGATTAAAGATTTAGGACGTCGTGTGGACGGCCGCGTTGGAGGCTGCGACTGTTTGGACGGGTGAATCGCTGAAGCCTGAAGTGTTGTGGACCACTTGCTTTAGATAATTTGTAATAAGAAGCTTACCGATAATTATCTTATGTAGTTTTTGATAGTAGGAATTTTAAAATCTGTGTGCAGTGTGTCATTTCGGACAAACCATGGGGCATTTGAAATTACACGTAGGACTTTTGACTGTAATACTTGCATTTTGTGTATATGAGTTGTAGCACATTGACCCCAGACCGGGGCTGCATATAAAATTAAAGGGTGAATTATTTGTTTATATAATAATAGTGAGCATTTCCAGTTCAATGAAGTTTGCCGATTTATGAGTGGATATATTATTTTTAAGCGTTGGTATCCTTGCTGTAATTTTGATGATATATGAGGGTTCCAAGTGAGTTTTTTATCTAATAAAACTCCAAGATATTTAATATTATGATACCAAGCTATGTTTTGACCGTTGAACTTTAATGTATTATAGTCTTTGGGTCTCGTAACGTGAATAGGACTGCTGAGCTTTTTGATGGGTTGAGTGCAATTTTCCAATTTTGTGCCCATTTTTGAACTGCGTCGAGATGAGTTTGAATATTATCTATTACCTTATCTACATTATCAGAGCTAGAATATATTACACTATCATCCGCGTATAGAGCTATTTCAGTGTTCATTGTTGTGGGGAAGTCAGATATGTACAAATTGAAAAGTATTGGGGACAGTTTTGACCCCTGTGGTACCCCAGCATTATTATATGAGATATCCGAATTTGTGTCTTCTATTTGGACGGTGAAACTGCGTGAATATAGGAATGATCTGATGATGTTGAAGATGACTGTGGGTGTATTAAGGCATTTTAATTTGTAAAGTAGACCGTCATGCCAGACCTTATCAAATGCATTAGCTATATCTAGGAAAGCTGCTCCGGTGTGTTCTTTTTTTTCGAACCCATTACTTATGTGTTCTGTAATACGGAGAAGTTGTTGTGTCGTCGAGTGTTTTGGTTTAAAGTCAAATTGATAGTGTGTTATTGCTTCTGTTGCATTTAAATGATTTATAAGCCTGGTGTGTATAATTTTTTTCGAATATTTTTGACACCGATGATAATAAGCTTATGGGCCTGTAGTTCTTAGGGTCAGTATTGTCTTTACCAGGTTTTTTAATCATTATTATTTTGGCTTTTTTCCAAGCCGTCGTGAAATAACTCAATTTTAACAAGGCATTAAATAGAACTGTCATAAATACAACTGCTTTATTTGGTAATTTCTTTAATATAGAATTGGTGATTAGGTCATGACCGGGTGATTTACAGTTTGGTAGTTTTTTAATTATATCTGTTAATTCTGATGGATTTGTGTATGGAAAAATATTTTGAGGAAAAATTTCTGCTTCGCTTAATTTTTGAGACACCAGGTGGTTTGTTGCATCATCATTTTGGGAGTTAAGTGTGAAAGTGTTTGCTAATGTGGTAGCAAACAGATTGCATTTTTCGTTAACAGTATTGATAAATTTATTACCGGACTTTAGAGGAGGAATTTTGATAATATTGGGTTTAATTAATCTTTTGGTTGCTAACCAAAGATTAGAGTCTGCAGGATGAATTGTGGATAAGTATTTTTGATACGATTCTATTCTGAGTTCTGCAAGTAGTGTTTTGACTTTTCTGGTAAGAAAGTTTAGATTTTGGCGGTCTTCTGGTCTTCTGTGGAGTTGCCATTGTTTTCTAATTTGATGTTTGTTCTTTATTAATTTTTGAATTGATGGGGTTATTTTGGACTTATAGTTACTGTTAAACGTGCAACTAGAGACCGTTGTGCATTGTTCTGCGGCTTTAGAGATTGTTTCCTGAAATTGAGATATTGCTTCATCGGCCGTTAAGGTATTGGAATTTTTATTTTCTAATTCTATTCATATCATGCATGTTCGTTAGTTTCATATCAAGTTGTTGCCATCAATATGTTTATAAATGATATATACATGTATACTCATAGTTTTCATCTAATTAAATTATTATTTATTATTAAAAATAATAATATTTTTTTATAGTTAATTGATGAGGAAAATGTCAGGTGTGTGATATCAATGAATGAATCGTATGAACTGGAGCATTTCACACCTCAACCAGAAGTAAGTTTGATTATACAGAATTAAGTATAATTTAATATTTGGTCAAATATGTCGTTTATCTTAAAAAAATTGATGGTAAGAGGTGTAAATAATCATAAAATCTATATTAACTCAAATAATAATCCTAAAAAAATTTTTTTATTAAAATTAATTATTTATTTTAATAATTAAACTACTGTGTAAATAGCTTATGAGTAAAGACCATATTTATATGCTCTTAAAACACCTAAAATAGGATGCTAATATTCTCTAAAAAACCTTCAAATATCCCCATTATATTCTCTTAAAAATTTTAAAAATATGCAAAAATAATCAATAAATATTAATTTATGCTTTAATATGCATTTTTAAATTTTTTTTTTATCTACTGTTAAAATAATGTCTTTTTTGTTGAATGGTTGTATCTATTGTGTTAATAGGTTTGCTAAATGCTAAATGGGTTAAATATTCCCTAACCCGTAAAATATTCTCAAATATGCGAGAAATATTTTTTTTTATGAACTCAGAATTGAACAAATGATCCACAAATTTTACTCTCATAAGACTGTATAGACCCAGTAAAATAATGTAAAAAACATACAAATCCGGTCTTTACTTATGAGTTATTATTTGTTACTCATACATACCTATACCGGTTTTACTGTATTACTCATTAAAGGCATGTAAATATTTTAAAAGTAGAATATGATTGAACCTGTTTACTTTTGCTTTAAAACATATAGTAAATAATTTGTTAGTTGTTACACTAGGTAAATAATACCTATAATAATAATAATGTATGTTATATGATTGTAATGTATTTTGTATTTTTTTATGTAAAATTAATTTATTATGTTAAATACATAGATTTAAGTTATATTTTTGTATGGAAATCCTTTTAGCAGTAAATCATTATCTTAAAAATAATTAATTTTTTTACGTAATACCATTTTTTAATATAAATTAGTTTTAAATTTTGACTGATATAATTTTTAAGAAGTTTTCTAATTTGAATGGTAATTTGCATTTTGATTCTCATATTCCAAAGTTGAATTTAACTGAATGATTTTTACCTTTGAACAAGTAATTAATCAATAGAGATAAAATGTTTTTGTTTTTATTTAAAGTTATTATTTATAAATAATACATTTTTAATCTGAGTATATACTGTGTAGAGAAACAATGTACTATAAAAATGTCCTACGCTCCTGGATAGGCTGCTAATAGATGGCGCATAGCCAATTTTGTCACGGAGGCGAAAACAATGTAGTAATTCTACCTTTTAAGAGGATGTCAGCGCACTATTTGTTTTCTCTCTCTAGCCCATGCGCAACATAGACAAAATGCATTTGCGCAGAATCGTTTTTTTCTATGTTTTTAAGTAATCTTAAGAGTAAAATCACTCATTACAAAAAAGATAGAGAGTAATATTTTTGAGGAAATGACATCAATTTCTCTAAATATTATTTCAAAACAATTTAAATTTACAACATTTTTTGTTTTTTTTGAAAGTCAAATAACAATAAAATATAAAACCGATATGTAATTTCCTCTAAAATATTATTCTCTATCTTTTTTGTAATGGGTGATTTTACTCTAAATTTACTTAAAGTGTTCGTTGGGGGGCCCATTATCTTCTTGAAGAATAAATAAAAATAATATTAGAATACATTTACTGAATAAATGTAAATTTAAAGGTTAAAGGTGATATATTTGTTTTGAAATTTCAATTTTAAAACAAGTTACATGCATTTTTTAATTTTAATTTTTAACACATCTCCAATGAAACTCTTAAAGCTGTGGTTTGTGTTTATTATATATGTAAATCAATAAATAAAATATTTTGGTCCCAAATTTTCAAATTTAAATACTGAATGCATTTATGAATTTGTAAGCCTTTTTACTATGTTATATTTTTCCATCTTAAATAGTATTTAGTCATACAACAATAAATTATTTTATTTTTTCCGATCTGCCTAATAAAAAATATTTATTATTACAGATTTATTTTTAAAATATAAATCCAATTGCTGTAAAATAAACATAATGTTGCACAATACGTTTAATAGTAAAGATCCCAGCTTCAAAATGTGAAAAATGTAAATTAAATAAAATCTCAAAGTATGCATAATGTATAAATTCACGCATTTAGATAAATCAATAATATAATGTATTTTTCTATCTATTTCTCTTTGAGTATAAATAATTTAAATTTATTATCTTTTGAGTTGTGTACTGTTTTGTGCAATCAAACAAAATAATGATTATATAATTTTTATTTTAATATTTTGTGATTGACTTTTGATAGATTTAACATAATATGTATAATAATATTGTATTTATTAAATGTATTTTATCATTCCTAAAGATTTTGATTTTAATGTAAATAATATATTATGCTATTATATAATTTCAATTATGTTGCTCATAAATCATAACAACCTATAATAATTGGACTATCTTAATAACTAATATGAACAAATTCTTTTTCAAAAGTAATTTCGTACAAAATCTTGATGATATAATGTTTATTTAGTTGAATTATATTCAACGTATACATCTTTATATATTTTATAATATAATATTTTTCAAATTAATGTTATTATTATTATTTAAAGCACAATAATTTAAACATTGTGTAAAAGAATAAACATGCACTAATATTAAATTTATATATTATTATAAAATGTATTATTAACTTAAATATTACAATATTAAAAAGAGTTGCTTGTGGATTATTGCTGGTGGTATAGGTACATACATTTTAGTAAATTTATTAGGCTTTGGCAAAATTGCGTACAATAAAGGTATTCCAATCTTAAATTTTTTTAGATTCTTTTCTTATTAGGTTATGTATAAAATAGAAATTTCATAATTTTACAATAAGTTTTAAGTAGGTATGTAATTGATTAGCCTCAAATGAATCATTTTAAAATTGAATTATATTTGTATACTTTTAAATGGATATAAATTTGAATTTCATTAATTTCTGCATAGTTATTTATCTTGGTGAAAGTTTACTATAGATGTTGTAAATGGTCTGTTAATAATTGATGGAAACTATTGTCTGTACTACTTGTTACTAAGTTATTCTTATAAAATTAATATACAATAAACAAAAAACTCTGTTTTACTATCTATATAATTTAATAAGTTATGCCCAAATATGTAATAAATAATTAAAACAGACTTGTGTTATTTAGTCAAGATTTTAGACATTGATAACTAACAGTTACATTTTGATTCAGGAATGGAAAAAAATGGGTGTAGAACATTGTCAGCTGAGTACAAAAGATATATTTGAAACTCCATCACATGAAAAACTAATTCAAGGCGTTTCAGTGATGGAATCAGTTTCAAAAGATGGTAAAACTGTGTATGTACATTGCAAGGCAGGCCGTACTCGTAGTGCTACACTTGTGGGATGTTATTTGATGTCTGTATGTATATAAATTACTAATTAGTATTATCTAATTGCTTTTATTACCTATTATGAAATTTTAAGTTTATCATCACTCTAATTTTTATTATTTTTCATTTAGAAACATAATTGGACTCCTGAACAAGCAATCGAAAATATTGTATCCAAGCGACCTCATATTTGGTTAAGAAATCAACAATTAGAGAGTCTCAAAAAGTATTATGATGGTAATTGAAATAAAATTACATAATAAATTATTTTATTATAAATACGTTCTTTTTATTTGGTATTTGAATAATTTTTATTATTTTCCTTAGCTGTGGTAAAAGAAAAATTTAATGCTTTCAAAATGGATACTAATTAAAACATCTACTTGCTATGACCAATAACAATCATTTTACTCGTTTTAGAATATTAACATTTCGAGTAATTACAACATATCTTCATAACCATGGACATCACTAACATTAGAATTAATAAGAGTATTATATAAAAAAAATTTTGGGATTCAACTAGTAATTGTAATTCTAAATGTACTTTATATTTCATTGCGTTGCTCAATCCTTTATTACATCTCTTGTTCTCAAAAAGATATTAACATGATTAATTTTAGTACCTATTATTATTATTATCACTATAATTATTAATTTATAAAATTCCTTTAAAGGTGAAGTGTTTAAATGTTGATAGCCTGTGATAATTTTGCTATTTTTTTTTCTTTGGCATGTTCAGGTATTTTTTCTTAAAAATTTTATTTGAAATTCATTTCAATGAATTAGAATATGTTATTTTATATATCTTGTGACTAATAAGTAATATTATATGTTGTTTACTTTGTTAACTATTTTAGATAAATTGATACGGGGTGTAAGGAGGAATTAGTTGGACAAAGTAATATTTTAATGATGTGTATAACTTTAGAATCTGAATGAATGAAAAAACTTTATTGTTTGTTGTTAATATACCTATTTTTATTGACTATTTATAAAACTACATTTTAATGAATATACATTATAGATTTGATTTTTAATTGTATTATTACTACTTAGAAGACTTATAATATACCCAATGACAATAATTTTTTATACATAGAACTAATTTTATATAAGATATAACAATATGAAAACTGTAATAATATGGTATTTTGATTTTTTAATTCTAAGGTTTATTTATATATTGTTGACAAATGTCAAAACATTTGTCTTACAATTTTTCGTTTCAACTATTACATTTTGTTTATTTATCATTGAGTTATAGATAATGCATATTATTTGTGTATGATTATGTTAATAATACTTCATTGAAACATTTTTCAACTTATTTTTCTAATAATACAGTTAAAGATGTTTTATTTGACATACAACACTTTTTTTTATTTTCATTTATTCTTAAAATTAAATTATTTTGTTTAAGAGTAAAATAATTTTTGTCATAAAAATTTGTTATTTTACAAGCTGACTAAATTTTTACAATACACCAAGTTGGAAAACATTGATTTAAAATAATTTAACTCAGTATTTGTTTAATTGTTTAAGATATATTATAAACAATGATTATTATGTTTTTATTGTCAAACAGTTTAAATAGTTTAAGATCCTATTAGTAAACTTAGTATACTCATTATTGAGTATACATTTTTATGATAGGAACTTCATTTTGAGCATGTAACTACCTATGAATGCATTTTATATTATGTTTTATTTGTCTTATTTAGTTTATTAATAATAAATTAATTTTAAGTTTTAACGTACAAATATGTTTATGTTAATTATTCAAATGGATGAGAGAAATTTATATTATAGAAAATTTAAATACCAAATAATGTTTTAGGTATGTAGTAATTGTTGAAAAGTGTCAACTAGACAACAATCTTGTATCTTATGTATACCCTATCATTATTGCTAATATTGTGTTGTGTTTTTTTGTTGACTTAATTTTTGATTATTGTTGGAAATATTTTGTATGCTAAAGGTGAAAATATTTATGACGCTCTTTAAATAATAAATAAATGTTAATGTTACTTCTAATAGGCTAACAATAGAATTATAAGCGGAATGTGCAATTAATGAAATTATTTTTTCAATGTGGAGTTTTATTGTTAAAATAGCTAAAGGTATAAGGTTCTTACTAAAAACAATTTGCTTTATATTAATATTGGTGTAAGAAGTATAAAATAAACTTTATAAGTACCTAACTGAATCAAGTAACTGAATGTTGAACTAACTGCACGTATACCTAATACTTACCTACAACCTACATTATATTATTGTACAGTGTACAAAAATGTACACTCCCAAGTCTTCAACATGAAAAATAAAAACTAAATTGTCAAATTCTATTAAATGTATGGCAATTCTTATTGTTTCAATGAGAAATAATAACAAATAGTAATGACTGGATAGAAATAGAAATATTTTTACAGTGTATATTAGGTAGGTACCTAGTTTGTATTTGCATTTTGCATCATGAGATTGAGCTCATTTTTTAAAGACCGTTTTTGGTCGAATAAATACTTATATACTTTGAGTCTGATGCAGTCCACATTAAATAGATATACCTAATAAAAGTGTTTAATATTTTATTATGATTATACATATATGCATTGGCGGCATAAACTTTTTTGTCCTATGAAGCATAGTTACACAATTTTTTCACACATTTTAAACACAGGTTGTATGTGATTATGCAATTATAATTATTAATTATAAACTAAACTAGCCGACTAGGTCTTGAAGACTAGAGTCATTGGGACTCACTTTTGCATGAGGCGGTCATCTCATATATAGCTATTCACGCCGGCCCTATATGTTCATACCTAAATACTTTTATATAGGTATAGAACCTAACTAGTGTCTAGTATGTATACAAAGTTAAAATAAATGATTTCTTGGCATTTATATTCTACATTTAAATAAGTCATGTAGTTGCAGATAGTACCTTCGTACTTAGTTGGTCATAGCCTGTAGGCAGGTAAATGTTTTATTGAACCACTGCCACAGAAACATTAATTTTGTGTTCAGTATACCTACCCTGCTATATATATATATTATCTACATAGGTCTCTATATATCAATACAGATATAAACCAATTAATGTACCTAATACTACGTATTATTTATGAAATTAACAAACTTAGCATATATGTAGCCAGTAATCGTAGTAGCCATATAGGTATCTAGGGGGGGGGGATGTTTAAATATTAAAATAGGTATTTAAGAACAATGGGTTATAAAATTATCAAATAAATAATAATTATACATTTAAATTTTATTTGAAAAAAATAATTATATAAAAATTATAGTAATAGTAACAAAAAAAGGTGATTAAGCGGGTGTCGCTCTGCTGTTCACTGTTCAGTAGGTTAAAAGTGTGTCACTGTAATGGATAGTATTAAATTTGAATTTAATGATATAATATCATGGTATAAGAAAAACGATTCTGAGCGAAGACAGTCAGTCAGCCTAGATATATGATAAGTATTACTAAGTATATATTTTGATGATATTATTGTGAATAAAGTAATTTATATATAACCTATTTACGTGGAATCTTGTTTTAAATTTTCAATCCTTAGCTATAATAGTTAAATATTTTATACATTTTTAACTATGTACAAAATAATTATTCCCGCACTTAACCTTTAGTGGTCACTTTAGGACCGTCTCGGGTAAGGCGTCTAAGGCTGCTATAGGCTCCGGCTATAGGGTGGCTTATGCCTAACCTCAAAGAGCCCTCTCAATCCAAGATAGCGCTGTTAATGTCAGTGATGAATAGCAGGCTGCTGTACGCCTCACGACATATATAGAAAGAGCAACAGAGTACGCTATTTGTCGGAACCTTATGATTCAGCCCCAGAGGTTGGCGGCACTTGAGTGACAAGGGCGTACCGCGACGTCTCTGCTGAGACAGACTTATTCCTCGCGGGAACTCCTCCGGGTGATCTTCTCGCTTTGAAACGCAAAGGAGTTCGGAGTAAAATAGATGACCCAGATAGATTAGGCTCTAAAAATAAGATCAGGAAAGAGGAGCGCGATATCCTGCTCGCTGACTGGTCCAGTAGGTAAGAACGAAGCTTGGACGCGTAAGATCCTCCCGGACTTGATAAGATGGTTGAGAAGACGCCCCAAAGATCTCACGTTCCACGTAACTCAGGCTCTTACGGGACATGGATGCTTCAGGTACTATTTGCACCAGAGGAAACGCGCATCCGACGCGGCTTGCCCGTACAGGATCTGCTGTGTGGTCCCACCGACGTCCCGATGTACATTAACAATCGAATACCAGCAACCTCTAAGCGCGCGACGAAGGCCTTCTATGAAATGGTTTAAGGCATACTTAACTACAAGGAACATGATGCGAGGCTAGCTGAGATTGAAGCAAGAGCCGTTCCAATTCAGTAGAACGAGATTCCAGGCCTACAAATGCGTGCGACACCGGGCCGAGATAGGAGCGAAAAACGAGACTAGGCATGACTATAGGTGACAAAGATCAGTCGACCATTTCCTGGTTAATTATTCGTGATATATATATATATATGTATATGTATGTGATTTATTGTGTATGATAAATGATATTCACCAATAAACGATGCCAGCAGAGGAGTAGTATTGTGCAAACAGACCCTCCTCTGCTGTCGGTTCAAAACGGAAAAAAAAATAATACGAAACGATTCTGAGCAGTGACGGTTTGTCAGTGTAGATATTTTTATATTATATTTATATATTATTATTAGGTACTTATTATTAATATTATAAAATTACAACAAAATAACTAATATCGTCATTATTGGTTATTTTATATGTAATTTCCTCTAAATTTAACCATAAAAAAACTGTTTTTATTTTTTGAGATTTTTTGGTTACAAAATAACCTACTTACGTGGAACCTTGTCGTACATTTTCAATTCTTAGCTATAAAAGTTGAACGTTTTATACATTTTTAACTACAAAATCATTTTTAAATTTTAAATTTGATAAATGTTGTCAAAAATTGAACTTTAAATGCTTATAAAAAAATTGTGCCTATATATTTTAAATATTTTTGAACTGCAATTTAATCAATATATCAGGAGCCTTGTATTACATTTTGAAGCTTTTTGGCCCAACAAATAAAATTGTATTGATATTTATAGAAAAAAAACTAAAAAATTGAAATTGGAAGTTACCCGCAAGAAGCTCAAAACAAGAAAATTATAGGATTTTAGATAAAATAAACATATGTTATAAATTTCAAGTGTCTACGGTTATTCGTTTTTGAATTTACGTAGATACATGAAAATTTCACTGTATGTTTATATTTTCATTTTCTATACACCATATAATTTTAAAATATTTTGTCTCTTTTTGAGCTGTTTATGGACATTATAAGTTTTTAATATTTTTAGTTTTTTTTTCTATAATTGTCAATACAATTTTATTTGTTGGGTAAAACAGCGTAAAAATTGAATACAAGGTTTCTGATATATTGTTACAATAGCAGTTGAAAAATATTAAAAATACATAGGCACTATTTATTTTTAAAAGCATTTAAAGTTCAAATGTTGACAAAATGTATCAAATTTAAAATTTAATAATTATTTTGTACATAGTTAAAAATGTATAAAACGTTCAACTTTTATAGCTAAGAATTGAAAATGTACGACAAGGTTCCACGTAAGTAGGTTATTTTGTAACCAAAAAATCTCAAAAAATAAAAACAGTTTTTTTATGGTTAAATTTAGAGGAAATTACATATAAAATAACCAATAATGACGATATTAGTTATTTTGTTGTAATTTTATAATATTAATAATAAGTACCTAATAATAATATATAAATATAATATAAAAATATCTACACTGACAAACCGTCACTGCTCAGAATCGTTTCGTATTATTTTTTTTTTCCGTTTTGAACCGACAGCAGAGGAGGGTCTGTTTGCACAATACTACTCCTCTGCTGGCATCGTTTATTGGTGAATATCATTTATCATACACAATAAATCACATACATATACATATATATATATATATCACGAATAATTAACCAGGAAATGGTCGACTGATCTTTGTCACCTATAGTCATGCCTAGTCTCGTTTTTCGCTCCTATCTCGGCCCGGTGTCGCACGCATTTGTAGGCCTGGAATCTCGTTCTACTGAATTGGAACGGCTCTTGCTTCAATCTCAGCTAGCCTCGCATCATGTTCCTTGTAGTTAAGTATGCCTTAAACCATTTCATAGAAGGCCTTCGTCGCGCGCTTAGAGGTTGCTGGTATTCGATTATTAATGTACATCGGGACGTCGGTGGGACCACACAGCAGATCCTGTACGGGCAAGCCGCGTCGGATGCGCGTTTCCTCTGGTGCAAATAGTACCTGAAGCATCCATGTCCCGTAAGAGCCTGAGTTACGTGGAACGTGAGATCTTTGGGGCGTCTTCTCAACCATCTTATCAAGTCCGGGAGGATCTTACGCGTCCAAGCTTCGTTCTTACCTACTGGACCAGTCAGCGAGCAGGATATCGCGCTCCTCTTTCCTGATCTTATTTTTAGAGCCTAATCTATCTGGGTCATCTATTTTACTCCGAACTCCTTTGCGTTTCAAAGCGAGAAGATCACCCGGAGGAGTTCCCGCGAGGAATAAGTCTGTCTCAGCAGAGACGTCGCGGTACGCCCTTGTCACTCAAGTGCCGCCAACCTCTGGGGCTGAATCATAAGGTTCCGACAAATAGCGTACTCTGTTGCTCTTTCTATATATGTCGTGAGGCGTACAGCAGCCTGCTATTCATCACTGACATTAACAGCGCTATCTTGGATTGAGAGGGCTCTTTGAGGTTAGGCATAAGCCACCCTATAGCCGGAGCCTATAGCAGCCTTAGACGCCTTACCCGAGACGGTCCTAAAGTGACCACTAAAGGTTAAGTGCGGGTCAAGATGAAATCCTAGATATCGCACCTTCTTTAGTAAAGGAACTGGGCGTCCTCCTATTAAGAACACTGGATCCCGGTACGCCCACATCTTTGTCAACATGATGGCCTCAGTCTTGTGTCGTGCTAGTTGAAGTCCATGGTCTCCACGCGTCAATGGCTTCTAGTGTGGGGTTTACCACATCAGCCAGAGCATCCGATGTCTGTGCAGCTGCGAGTAGGGCTAAGTCATCTGCAAACCCGACCAGCAGAACCCCTTCCGGAACGTCTATCCTGAGGATGTCATCATAGAACACATTCCACAGTGTGGGCCCAAGGACCGACCTCTGCGGGACACCTCCATTGAATTCAAATTTAATATCATCCAATTATACAGTGACCTACTGGTAAGTTACCAGTGGTAACCTACTCACTACTGTACAGCAGAGCGACATCCACTTACCCACCTTTTTAATTTTAATGCTTAAAGGTATTCAACTAGTTAGGTAACCTAAGCTTATACTCGATAAAAATTCCAGCAAACTATAGGTAGCTAAAAAGTTAATATCAACGTCAGCGGCATCAATTTATTACTGGGCCATAATATAAAATACATTATACAAATACACGACGTTAGAATTCTGATTACCTAAGTGAGGTATATTCAAAATTGTATAGTGTCAGATTGTTTTCTCAACTTTGTCCAAGTGACAAATGCTGGCTAGTGACTACTCCTACTATACATCAACTAAACAATTTAAAGCTGTAGCACATAAATTGAGTCTCGCGAAAGAAATCTCATAGGTACATAACAATAATTAAAAATGTTTTTTGCTTTCCCGTAAAATGTAGAAGAAGTTACTAAGTGCCTTTTCGGTCTTGATGTGTAGGTTATCACAGACATACACATACCGCAGAATAGATTATTTCATGTATTCTGTGTACGTAGGTAGTATAATAAATTAATAATATAATAAACGTTATTTATTTCACATAATATGGTATATCGTTTTAAATATAGGTTTGTCGTTTATGAGATTGTAATTTAAATATTACACAGATGTAAATATGTATATTGTATAGGTATACCTAAGTCAGTATGTGACTACGCAAGACGCACTTAGATATTTTAAATTAGGAATGATAATAACAAAAAAATAAACAAATTACATAACATAATCTAATACATTTCGTATATAATTTTATATACTGATTAAAATAGTACCTATCTAGTTAACATACTTAGTGTTAGTTTGTAGACACTATACATCCATGAGGTCAAGCAGCCTATATTTTATACAGGTTGTTGAATGTTGGGTCGTAGGTCGTCGCCTGTACATGATAGGTACAGGTCGGTAAGTATAGGTAGGTATTTATAGCACTGATATTTTCAAAATCCCGTTTCCTTATTAGGTATTTACTTTACCTACACGGCTATACCTTCCTATCGGCTAGGTACCAATACGTCTTATAAAGTGATGGTTTATGTTTTTAGATATAATCCTCCCAACCGACGCCGTCGGAAGCCATTAAAAACAACTTTTTTTTTTTGTTATTGATTACGGCCGATTAAGAATATTAACAGCGCTCGCACCTATATAGGTAATATACCCAACTAAATAATGATATTCCCAAGAAGATTAATCGCTTATATAGACGCAGGCCCCAAAATGCATCACAAGACCTGCTGCTGTCGTCATCGCATAAACCAGAAACCGCTCCTAAAAAAATAAAATGGAAATTCGGTACTAGCTACAATTATACTATAATATTTTATTCCGGGGATTCGGAAGAGGAAACGAATCAAGTCGTAGATCGGAACCAGATTTTCGTGTTTTTTACATTTGGATTTACATGTATTTTTGTTTTTTTTTTTTATCATTATTACAAGTATTAGATACACCATAATATAGTATTTGTCTTGGTGCAGTTCGACTTCAATGTGAGATCTATAGCTGACAAATCCGTTAATGAAAATAAAAAACATCAATTTTTTTATTTCGCACACGGATTCGTGTTTGGGGTTTTCAAGAATATCATTATAATGGCATTGTGGTTTGTGACGCATCGGTATGTGACATTATTTTATGCTCTCTTCGATCCGCTCCTTTCAAATGTCTTACAAGTACGTCGGAGATATTTCTTAAAATTCCAGCTTTCCTTACCCATTGTTTAATATAAAATACCTAGGTACCTGAAATCATGGTATTATGTAATATTATAATGTCAATTATTTTCATAATTCATAAGCGTTAATCACAATTTTCTCAGTTCGACAATAGTATACAATTTAATTTGTCTATACAAAAAACTAATCAAATTTATTTACTAATTAGAGAAGTAAATAGCCAATAGGTATTCATGAGGCTTTTAAAAATTATTATTACCGCTGCGTGTAGTCAACAATATATATGTAGGTATAATATATTTGAAAAAGTGGTTCCTTCTTAATTAGCCGCTTTTGTTTCCATTAACCGGATTGGCCGATGCAACAATAGAAGTATCTATATAGTATAATATAGCCTTTACAAAATGAAAAACAATGCATAATATTTCCTCAAATATATTAACTATTCTTATTAAGATTTAAGAGTTGCAGTGGTTATTACTCTATATGACTATATACTTAATGCAGTAGGTACTACAATATAAAATATGGTTAAAAGTAAAACACTGCTTTGAACATGATGCATACCTATACACAAAATGCATTGTACGACGATGGTGATGGTGATGGTGAAATAAATGAACATTTAAAAAAAAATATCAGTTTAAAAAAATTATTTAATTTATTTTTAAATAAATATAGGTAAATACGTTGAATTTTCACGATGTAAAAGTCATAGGGGAATCACTATTGAATGTAAATTTGAAGATAAATCAATTTAAAATATTGTATTTGATGAGGCATTACAATAATATGTACGTATTATTTTTAATATATTCAATAATTTATAATGTTTGTGTTATTTTAGTTCAGATTTTTCATATTGGAGTTATAAACTCTCAGCTTGCAAAAAAAGATTTTTAGCTGCTAGTTTTAATATAAAATAGTATTAATTTTTTAATATACAGAGCGAGTCAAAAAGAGCATCACAACTTTTCATTTAATTGTTATAAATTATAATAATTTTTTTCTCTTATGTAGTTAACGTTAATATTTAAGGCCTTAGGGAATCAAAACTGTGCCAAATCAAGCACCTACCTAGGTAAAGTGTAGGTACCTAATATTTGTGAATCATTTTTTTGCTCACAAAGTCACAGTAATAGATATTATTAACATATAGTTTTTATGAATAACCTATTGATTTGAAGATGGTAATTACTAATTAGTAAACATGTAGAAAATAAAATTAAGTACCTATACCTACTTATCGCATACATAGATACTTATACAATATATCTACCGAAACATCCAACTTAATTGTTTAATTAAACTTAGATAATAAGCACTTAATACCTATACTTATAGGCAAGTCATAAGTCTAAAACAAATTAAGCAAAAAGGTATTTTATTCTCGTATCATGACATACTAATACACTATGCATGACTGGTCGATTTAGTTGCTGTGTGTTATTTGTTAGGTATCACGTGTTTATGATTTATTATTTATTGTTTTGATAATTAAAGACCAACAGGCACTGATGAAACTACGATAGACTAGGTACTATAAAGTATAAAGTTATTTAGGTAATATAATAATATATAGTTGCACAATCACTACATATTAGTCACACTAAGTATAGATACCAACCACTTACGACCGAATGAATATATCCATCGTATCACGGAACTGGGTTCAAAAAATGCTTTTGGCCGTTTGGTATGTATATAAAATTAATTTATGTTCGTATAGGATTCAAAGTATCTACATTCCTGCTTACCTTTATTTTAAGGAAGCACTGTTTCCCTGCTGTATTCTTCGCTTTTAAACGGGGAAAAAAGCTAGGTATAGGTACGTGGTCTATAGAAGAGCTTCCTTCAATACCGATTTGGAAACTAGGTCGAGCAGGGACGGATCCAGGGGGGCCTAGGGGCCCAGCTCCTCCAGACATATTATTTCTCCAATTTTTTTTATAATTCTATAGATCTTGATATTAACTAGATATTGTTTTATTCCAATCACAGATATTGTATAGGGATGACAATATAATATTAAATTACTTATACATATATGTGGACTGTGAATCCAATATTGTATAATATAAATCATTTTAAAATAAAAATGAAGTGTATTTCGTAATTGTATTTGTTTTGTAAAAAATTGTTGCCCGCCCCCCAGATCTTTGCTCTGGATCCGTGCCTGAGGTCAAGTAGACAAACTAATATAATACAACTAAGAAAGTTGCAATATAATAATTATTAGTGATTAAAGTGATTAAAATATTAATTAAATCAACAAAACCAAAGGGTCATATTCTAATTAAAAACTGTTAGGAATTATCTTGTTTATGTAACATCATCAATGTAGTCGCCAGTCGAAATGTTAAAAATGTTTGATCACAATTATACAAAATATGACAAAATATATTAAAACACCTACTCAACTATATACAATGTGGGCTACGTTTTAATATGTTTTTTATATACATAATATTAATATGATACCAATATTAAAGTCTATGATTTCTATATTGAGTTATATAACATCCATTATTTAATATAATTTATTGATATACGTTATAACGTGCAATGTTATTGTTATAATATACACCAATATAATAACGACCATAGGTAATAAAATATAATTATTATTATAATAATATACCTAGAAAGTAGAAACCTAGTTCATCTATAGCGTACGTTATTCAATGGTTAGGTTAGCATTTTGAATCCCCCAAACACGCTGAAAGAGCTCTCAGGTTAGAGTACCAACTTTTACTCTTTTGAGTCGTTTTCAGTGACGAGGATAGCCAAAAAAATGTAAAAAATTCTTGTTGTTCTTTTTGACCCGTTCAAAATTAACTATTGTCTTTTAAATACCTTTAATGGTTCGATGAGACTATAGGAGAGTCAAAATAAACGCATAGCACTTTGACCAGATCGATAATTTTTTTGTAGCACGGCAGGGAGGGCACTGTCCCTGGTTTGCTTTCCCCATCGACAGACGCTCATAAATAAACTCGACCAAGTACCGGAACACCTATTAACTTATTTTTATTATGGCCCGTTATAATTAATTTTTATCCGTGTTTCCAACGAGAGTTAATGTTGAAAATTATTAAACAATGAAAATCGACTGATTCAGTTATAAAGTTATTACACAAGTAACTTTTAAACTTAATTTCAACTTTCTAGCTAGTCTGTGCTCAGCTACGAAGTTAAACTACCTACCAATATTTTATTATTTATTACTTTATTTCCCAATATTAGTTGATAAAGAACTAAATAGTACTTAATAAATAACAAAATGTCACTTCTTGCTTTAATAGTAGTTACTTAATTTTATTGAGCACGGCGATTATATTAGATGCCATTAAATGCACATTTTATTCACTTTATTCGCATTTAAAACCATGATCAAATGTTAGAAAAACATGTTTTTAGCATAATTTTTTTTAGTACAAAAACAGGTTTTTTTCAACCCAGGTCAATGCTTTATATTTTAATGATGACATATTATGATCTGCCTTATCATTCATAAGATTAAATCGTTGGGTGCCCATTTATATATAATATATAAATATGCACATTTTATGCACATTATACACTAATTTGTTTAGTAATAATAATAGTTACGAATATTTATTTAATTAGTGCACATCAAGATGAATGCGTGAGTGGTTTTAGATTTCTATGTACCTATGTGCTTTGTTGTGAATTAATTGCCCGTGATAATAAATGCAATATAATATTGTACCTATATAATATTATTATGTAAAATTATATAATACATATTATACATGTCATTGTTTGTTTTCACGTGTAATATTATAATTATTAAGTATAATTTAATATAATTGAAAGACTTTAATATATACATAAGTTATACCTATATAGGCGTTACAAGGCTGCCAAAACGAGTCTTTTACGTAATGTATATTGTTGAATAGTCTGCTATGCCATCGGTTGGTTATAAATTATAATTAATTTGATTAGATATACGTAGGTACTTGTTATTTTTAGGTCATCGACGTTTATATTCATAGTTGATTTGTAAGGTATTCAAATTAAATACTTATTTCCCTACAATGGCTAGTATTATGTTAAATTTTCTTGGTAAACATAACTACATAGTTACAAATTATAGGAATATTTATGTAAAGTGCATGTTATGATTTGCTGTAGTTATATGTTATAACGTCTCCTATAACTGAAGTATTAATTAGTGAAGCATTTGAGTATCTTATAAAATATTCTAACTACAATGAGTCAGTGAAGATATCGTAATATGACGTGTTCAGTTTAAAAAGAAGAACACACACTACTATAACATAAGTAATTAAATTACAAGAAAATTAGATAATATGCTTAAATACATTTTATAAATTGCTTGTACGCTATATATATAAATGACGTTTAAAGAATCATTGATTTTAAAATTTTACCTGGTAAATATAAAAGGCTGCCAACAAATTGCTCTTTTATTGTTAACTGTTTAGGCTTTAGTCATACCATTAGTTACCGAAAAAACGGTCAACAACTCTACAACGAATATATAGAACCAATAATTTTTTTTGCTTGGGTTCCCGCAATAAAATTGCCTCTTATCGCAAAGTGCTCAGAAAATCAAATAAATAATATTATTAAAAAATATATTTGAATTGCAAACGATGTAATTATTGGCACTCACTGCAAAACTGTCAACGGGTGCCTAGCTGGAATTACCCAAACGCATCGTTCTGCACGATTTTCCTCAAAATCGTCTCAAGTGGCCATATAATTTAGCGTTCACCATCAGTGACCGACAACACCATGTGCCCAGTGGCGTAAATTTACGATATAAATGGTCAGGTGGGTGGGCGTCACATTTTTTTTTTTTATGATTATCATTATTAGATACGACAGTCGTAGTGGTTTAGTGGTTATTTCAGTTGGGTGCACAATTTTTTTTTTTTAAATAACTGCGCGCAAATGACTTGTGTGGTTAAAACCTTGTTGACCTCTATAATATAATATACCACCAGCCCAACTACATGCTATGAACACCAGGGTCTTTTGGGCCCGCTGTCCATTGAACATATTGGTAACAGACCAATATCGCCGCTGCATGGTAAACAGCAGTTGTGCAATTATTGACCCGATATTTTTATTAGCAGGGGATGTTCAAAAAATCAAGTATAGCACAGGTGGCAGTGTATTTACAAATTTGGGGAATGCGATGCGATAGGGTTGAGATAAATCGACCTCCCCAATATGAGCCGCCCTCGTTTATCTATCCCGGCCGGAGAGACGTTTTCACGGCGCAACATAATACTACCCTTGTGACACGTTGGATAATTGTGTTGTCGACAACGACGGCCGCAGGCTGCCGACCAATTCAGACCGAAATATTGGTAAATACCCGCACTTGTGAAGACGATAGTGGTAGAGGAAAAAATCGTATCTATTATAATATTATGTTAAGTGTTAGCGGTATGATATTTTGATATTTTTATTCATCTAAAATACACAGATTTCTCGAGTTTCGGAGGAAATTATGAGAACCATCATAAGATATAGATATCGGCAGTTAGGACTTGGTAATATAGAGGTACTTTGTAGAGGTACGCGTTTAGCGCAATGCAGTGTGCTATTCATCGATGCTGGACATTATATGGAACATTGTTTAATATCGATAAATTACGAAACGATATAGGTAGCAATTAGGTACACATAGATAATAATATAGAATGGATATGCCATCCCTATAGGCTATAATAAATAGCCCTTGGCGTTTCCGAAGTTAAGGTGCATTATGGCCCATCGATACCACTGTTATACCTACCAGAAGCAATAATCAATAGATAACCATTTCGACTTTGTAACTATCCACTAATAATTGATAACAATTAAATAGATAAAATATTTGGCACTTTGAATTTTATACTTATATATAAATTAAAAATGTACAACCAAAAATAATATGTATAGAAAGCCGGATTCGCAGCTATGTCGTCATCCGTGTCGTGTCCAAAGTTGAGGTCGTGAACTCAGTTTATGCGTAGGCTAAAAGAATTCGTTGTAGAAGAAAAAATGACTTTTGTTCATGGTACAAAAAATATATTACCCCGTAGATTATCATTCGGGAACGCCTAGGAAGGCTGATGTGCTAAAATATGACAAAATATGTCAATATCGTGAGGAAATAAAGGCCAAAAATGACGACCTAGACTCGAGGTGAACAATTTATTCATACGCAATACGCATTAAATCTATGTGTTGTAGTAAGTATAACGTCCGATATTGGTTCGTCACCATACATTTAATTGTTTAAGTATATACCTAATACCTATAAAATAGAAAAATAATTATAAAATTATTGTACCTATGTATTATAATCTAATATTAATTATGAAAATGTTATTATTATTATTATTATTATTTTTGCACTATTAAATAATTGTACACAGTTTATACACACCATGTCATTAAAAAATTGGTTATATTTTTTAAAAATTCGTTTGACCTGGAAGTACGAAAGCCCAGACGACGTCATGTATTATAAATTAGATTTAATAAGCAATAATTATAAGTAAAAACTGGCTATTATACGAACATAATAATATGCAAAATGTTTTTATTTTGATTAAATCACAGGCATACGTTCTTCGCATATAATATGTTGCATGTATATTTATAATATCAATGTAACATAATACCTATCATTGAGTATATACTGTATACAATATAATATACTCAATGATAATATATTTATGTTACATACATTTCGAATATATTTTTAGTCGTTAAAATGTGTCAATGTAACTAGTATAGGTACTCCAGTACTCCACAAGATATTTACCACAGATTGTGAGGTATTTTGGTTTGTTATTCTATACATAATACCTATACTAAAATTTATATTTTATAGTTATCGTAGTTTCGTTCATGGTACGTTCAATAATGCATTACAAATCGATACTTATATACTGTTAATATTTAATCAGAAAAATATTAAATAACAATATTTTTATATCGTTAGAACTAATAAATGAAAGCATTTTCAAATATTTCGATAAAGAAAAATATGAAATGTACAAATCCTAAAAAATACCGTTGCGGATAATCGCCGCCCGATTTTCCATTCGCATTTACGTTATATATATATACGAGTACATGTATATGTACAGTATAGGTACACCTATATAATATATATTATATAGAACGTAAATAATATATACAATATAATATTATATATGTGTATACAGGGAAATCTATTGGACGTTTGTCGTCCCACCGTGACACGTCGCGTCGACCTATAATTTAAGCCCGTTAGACTTTCATCCCCCAACGGATCACCGGCTTTCGCCCTAGGATAGTAGGATCAATCGTATATATATATATAATAATGTTTTTATTGAATGTCACCAATTCAAGACGTCTAATAAAAACATCAAGAGCATAATATATTGTGGTCTGAGAATTGCTATGGGTTATTCTGTCTCAGTACTGTCCACAATTTAAGATTAAATTACTATTTCCCAAAGCCGGACGACAAACCGTTAAATCACAACGAAATCACATGCGTATTTACTACTTAAGCCCAGCAACGACGTCCGTAGTCTAATTTTTAAACGTGAAGGGTGGAGATAGGACTTAATACCTACAATATAAGACAGTAACTCAATAAAGTAATATCATTGCTATGGTCTGTGTATGTGAGACTGACATTTTCCATGGGAATTCGTATAAAGTTGTATTTGTATATTGTATTATTTTGATCTCTATTGAAATCTATAAATAGTGCACTTAAGACTTCGACAGTATACACTTTAGTATTTACAGTTCATACTATTATAAGTGGAATAAAAGTATTTAAAACAGTTAAGTATATTCTATTATATTATTAATACTTAATAGTCTTGTGCATTATTCTTGGGTAGAACGACTTGAACCTGATTCGAGCATCAGGCCATTCAGCCATTGAGAAAACGATTTAGTATAATAATTAATAGTGTATATCACAGTCCGAGAGCACTAATGTGACCAAGATTACCAATATAATTACAAACCACCGAGATAGATAAAAATAAATCTTTATGTTTTAAACAATTTATTAAAACATTCAATTTATTTTTATAGTACAAATTTTTTGTATTATAAAAAATAACCCACTCAAGAAATTAACAAGTAAGATTTTTTATAGATAATGATACAATATAATTTAAAATATGAAAAATAATATCTATAAGACTAAAACCTAAAATATGCTCAAATATGCATAGGCAATAAAAGTTTTTTATGAATTCTGCAATCTACAAATAACCTAATAAATATAATATGTGCAACCTAAAAATCCCCTCTTCTCACGATATGACATTATAATTTAGAAATATTATTATATGGGTATAGAATATAGATAATAAAATAAATACCCACTTACCTGCAGAGATACATAAAATCGATCATGTCAACAAATATAACCTGTCAAACGTATTGTTCTATGCCAGATCAAGATAAATTGGACGTGCATATCACCCTATTTGTTTTGTATAATAATTCCTTATAAGAGAGAAAGAATAGTAAAAAAAAAAATACTACTTTCATTCAATAATTCAATACTGTATAATATAATATTACGTAAAATATATTTTATTCACGACAATAACTTCATACGGCGTCCTATACCTATCCTACATAAATAGTCTATCTATCTAATAGTGCATGATAATTGTTTTTTTATAAAGAGAATAATTATGTATGAGAATTGTACGATAGACGATTCAATATATATAGGTTACTATGTTATACTACGTA
Organism: Metopolophium dirhodum; assembly: GCF_019925205.1. NCBI lineage: Eukaryota > Metazoa > Arthropoda > Insecta > Hemiptera > Aphididae > Metopolophium > Metopolophium dirhodum. The sequence goes on along the minus strand of NC_083560.1, from coordinate 56,352,825 downwards.
TAACTACGCGTCGCTAAATATAAATAATTTTCACTGAGGAAATCCAAAACAAAAAAAAAAAATGTTTTTCATTCTTTTAAATCGTATAATCTGTTTTGGAATTTGTTGGGCACTTTTCGTTTGTAGACGAATGGAACTTCGACGCGTTTTATTCGTTTGTCTTTTTCAAACTTGTCGTGTGACCTCATCTCGATCAATAGCAATAACCCTGGAGAAAAAAATAGTCAATCGTGTCACGTTGGTGCAGTCATTATTTCATTATTTCAAATCGCGGGAAAATGTGCGAGATATTGTTATAAATTATAATATATTTGAGGTACCGATCGCGCACCTGCCAAAATCGAGCCGATCGCCAGCACGTAGAACGCCCCTTGTAGCGTTTTCATGGACATGGCTATGGTCAACTGCTTGTCGTCGTCTTCTTGTCGTGGTTCAGATCCTTCCAGTACTGGCTCAATGACCACAGATGTCGAGTCGAATTTTTCCGATCCCATCAGCTTGTCGTTGAGTTTCTGGTACTCTTCTTCGGTGATTTTTGACAAAATACCGCCCTCGAATAGTCGCATCAAACTATAATAAAATATTTTACATTATAATATTATGTCCTGACCTACACGATTCAAAAATACATTATAAACACACGCGTTCGTACGAATTGCCTACTCTATTTATACTAAAGATATTATTCAGTAGTAAATTATTATGTTATATTATGTGAGGTGATCCGTTTAATGTAAGACACGTCTTATTATATCAAAACAACATTTTTGTAAAATAATAAATAGTTTATTAATTTTTTTAAATTTTTTGAAAGACAACATACTTACATTTTTAATTTCATATACCGGAGCACAATATTATTTGGAGTATTTAACTCCAAATTTCGATTTTTACAAATATAAGTACTGTTAAAAATATTAAGGAATTAAAAATGTATGTTTTCATCAAAAAGATAATAACAAGTTTAAATAAGATGATTTATCAAACAAAAAAAAGTGAGCGTAAATCCACAATAATATTTTACGATTGCCCGAAGTTAAAATTAATCAAAATCTCGAAAATAAATCAATTATATTTCAGTTAGAAATTCATAAAAATGTTTTTTTCATTCCTAAAACAATTGCAAATTTAATGGAAAATTCCTTTTGTAAGTTTGTAATTTTTAACAAAAAAAGTTTATAAAAAACTAAAGATATATTTTATAGCCGTGAAAATTAAATTTTTTAATTATTAATTGTAATTATTTGTTGAAGTATGCTAGGCTGAAATTACCGTCTACGCTTAGAATCGTATTTCGTATACTTACAATAATTTATCATTACATTTAAATTTAACACATCCATTACAATGACGTACTCGACAACTACTGTACACTGAGTGTACAGCAGAGCCGATGCCCACTTATCCACCTTTTTTATTTTTAAATATCTTTGAGTATTATTAATGCTCCAAAATGTGATGACACAAAAATAAAAAAGATGATAAAAGACAAAGAAAAAAAAGGTATACAAGTGTATCTAGGTATATAAGTGGGTATCTCTCTGATGTACAGTAGTTGTCGAGTATGTCATCGTAATGGATGTGTTAGATTTGAATTCAATGATAAATCATCGTATACGAAAAACAAACCTGAGCGAAGACGGTGTCAGTCTAGCATACTTATATAAATTTAATATTCAAATTTAATAATTTAAAAAAAAAACTATCGAAAATATCTTATGGCTATAAATAGCGTTACTTTCTGGTAAAATATTTTTTGTTAAAAGTAGGAAAATGTATGAGGAATCTTCTATTAGATTTTTAGATGTTGACTATGAAAAGAAAATTTTTATGAACTTCTAACTGGAAAATAATTAGCACATTGTCCGGATTTTGATGAATTTTATCAAAATTTGTACTTCAAATTAATATAAAAAAGGTGGATAAGTGGATGTCGCTCTGCTGTACAGTAGGTTACAAGTGGGTCACTGTAATGGATGGTGTTAAATTTGAATTCAATGATATAATATCATTGTATAAGAAAAACGATTCTGAGCGAAAACGGTCAGTCAGCCTATGATATTACCAAGTATATTTGATGATATTATTGTGAATAAAGTAATTTATATATAACCTATTTACGTGGAGCCTTGTTTTAAATTTTAAATCCTTAGCCATAAAAGTTAAACATTTTACACATTTTTAACCACAAAATAATTAATAAATTATAAATTTGATAAATGTTGTCAAAATTTGAACTTTAAATGCTTATAAAAAAAAATTGTGCCTATGTATTTTTAATATTTTTCAACTGCTATTAGAACGATATATCAGGAGCCTTATATTAAATTTTCACGCTTTTTTACCCAACAAATAAAAATTTATTGTTATTTATAGAAAAAAAAACTAAAAAAATTGAAAACTGACAATGTCCGTAAACAGCTCAAAAAGAGTCAAAATATTTTCAACATTTTATGGTGTATAGAAAATGCTAATATGAACATTCAGTGAAATTTTCAAGTATCTACAGTCATTTGTTTTTTAATTACAATAAAATAAGAAAATTGTTACATGAGAAATCGAGTAAATATCAAATGTTGTAAAAATATAAATTTCAGACGCTCATAAAAATTTAATTTAAGTTTCTTCTAGACATTTTTTTTTTGATAAAGGTAGACAAACTTATGAGTAATCTTATATTACATTTTCAAATCTTAGATTTAAAAAGAAAAATTTTTATGAATTTCAACTCAAAATAATTTGCTATTTTTCGTGATTTTTCCGTATTTTTTCAAGATTTGAACTTTAAACGTGTATAAAAAAAAAACTGTGACTAAGGATTTTTAATTTTTTTCATCTGCCTTTGAAACAATAACCTAGGAGCCTTCTATTAAATTTTCAAGCTTTTTTACCCAACAAATAAAATTTTATTGATATTTATAGAAAAAAAATTTAAAAAAACTGAAAACTGACAATGTCCGTAAACAGTTCAAAAAAAGTCAAATTATTTTCAAAATTGTATTGTGTATAGAAAATGCAAATATAAACAACCAGTGAAAATTTCATGCATCTACGGTCATTTGTTTTAGAGTTACACCAATAACCAAAATTCCCGTTTTTCCTTAATTTTTCTTTTGTTTTTCACATCGCTTTTGAAAACTACTGGGAAATTAAAATTTTGACCTCCCCAATGCACCAACGATATTCACTTTCCCATCGAACAAGATACTGAAGTCGAAAATCGAAGCATTATTTCGACTACTTATCGTGTACACAGACACAAAAATAAAAAAATAAAAAAAAATAAAAAAAAAAAACACACATCATTGTAAAATCAATACATTCATCGTTTCACTCAGAATCTAAAACAATCTCTCATGTACTTATCTTTAATATTTATTGAACTGCTATCAAAACAACTTATGAGAAAATTTTTATTACATTTTCAAGCTTTTTCACAAAGTAAAAAATTATTTATCGACAGTAATTAAAAAAAAATTTACAACATTTTAAATTGTCTCGTGGCTAGAAATAGCTCAAATAGAGTCAATATATTTTAAAACTATATTATGTATAGAAAATTATCATATTAGTATTTGGAGAATATTTAAAGTATCAATAATTACAATAGTTAATTTTCGAGTTACACCAAAACTATAAAAACGATTTTGTTAAAGATTAATTTTTCCCAATTTTCCTTAATTTTCTTTGTTTTTCCCAACGATATTAAAAAATACTAGACATTTTAAATTATGGTCCCTTAAAAGTACCCAACTAGATTCATTTTTCTATCAGAAAACATGCCTAAGTCGAAAAATGGAGAATTTTTTATTACTCTAAAAGTTGATGACGAGACAGAAAAAAATAACACACATCATCGACAAAGAATCAATAATACATTCATCGCTACGCGCAGAATCTAAAATAGTATGAAATCTATTTTTTTAGAAAAATTTTGTTTTCTAACAATTTAAAATTATGTAACAAAAAACGTTAATAGTTTTTGAAATTTAATGAACGTCTTACGTTAAATGGATCACACGGTACGCGTGTTGCTTGTATTTATAGAACGGAGAGGCCGCGAGAATAACCCTATTGTTCCTATTATACCTGTCACGGGGAAAACGTCAAAACTCCGTTCACTTATACAATATAATGCGACATTGCGAGTACGAAAATTGAATTAATATAATGAGTCATGAGTGTACTATACGAACGCGTTTGAGACGTATGTAATAGGTACGAAAAATGTTATTATTACACGTCGTCGAAATTATCTCTGTAGGGGCATGCTCGTTGAAACGCGATAGCCGAATATCTCGTGTTTAGCTTTTCGCTTAGATGAAAATGTTGGGCACCTGCGTGAAAACAAAAATATATGTTATAGTTATACATATTATACGAGTAGGTACATATATCTTGTGTAATTTATGCGTGTAAAAATGTCGTAATATATGTATAGGAATTCTAGGAAAAAGCTCTTAAAAAATCCATTATTATGAGTCATGACCAAAAGTACAAAAAAATATTAAAGTATAGGTTAAAATATGTTTTTATTAAATGTAAATTATAAAATTGCACTACAAACATTACTCCGTGCGTCGTGCAGAAAAGTAGTATACAAAGTACCTACATTTATAAACAATTCTCAAAATAGTCAAAGCAAAGAATAAAATTGTATAAAAAAATATGAAATTCAAAAATCACTATTGGACTTTCGTGTACAATGTTTCTATAACAAATGATTCAGCAAATAAAAGGCATAAACCTCCACCGGGATCTATTAATTCATAATTTATACAATTATGTCGATTAGAGGACGCCACTCATCCGCTTTTCAAGGGGTTTTTTATGTCGGCAATATGAATATAACGCTTGGAAAAAAATTTTAATTAAAAATCTTAAATATATAGGTATTTTGAAATTTTGAATACCAACTAATTCATAGTAACTTATAAGAGGTCCCATGTCAGTAAGTATACAATTGTTGGTTGTTGATTAAATGAATTACAAGATCATATCGAAAAATAGTTTCACACGATAAAGAACCGTGAGTAGCGGAGGATACTTATAATAAAAACCAAATAAATATATACACCATACATAAAACAACATATTATTTTGCTGTGTTATAGCAGGTTTTCTTTTTTTGTTAATACCAATATCAAACAAGTAACTATTGTTTTAAAATCCATTATTCTTCAGTTTTTCAAAGTTAAGCAACATTTTTATATTAATAGTTTGCAAAAAATAAAAACTGCAACACAGAAAATATTGGCTTTCATAAAATTTGATTTCTCGTCTATTTATTTTTATTCTTCAAGAATAAGATGACTATGGTCTATGACTGTAACCCGAGTGGTCTATTTTCGCGCAAAACGGGTTTCGCCAAACAATTTGTGGTCGTGTGGCGTCCTCTTAAGTCTTCACGTGGCAGTGATCGCTTTATAATTAAACGTTAATCGTTACTACATCCATGCGGCGTGCTTAATTATGCCAGTAGCGGCTTTAAATCCTTCGTTAAACAGTGTGAATAATAATATTCATTCATCGCGTGTCATATATAATTGTTGGTGTCTTACCAAATCGTTTGATATCGTAGTAGAACGTCTCTCGGCCTCCTATAACGGCGTATTTCTTGTTGTCCCTGACTAATTGCATTCCTTTCTCGGTAGACCCTATTAGGTATTCTCGTTGACGGGTCACGAGCTGTGACAACTCTTCGTATACGCCAGTGCCGTTCTAAACGTTTCGCGCGGCCAAGTACGCAATTGATATAAATATGTATATTATGTGGTGTGAGTGTGAGTTTTAATTAATTGTTGGTAGGTGGGTAACGTAAGTATACATAATAATAATATGTCGTCGGGTTTGCATCCAAAGTGTGTATAATAATATATAAACACTGACACTCACTTCTAACATTGCTTGCGAAGCGCTTTGGACTTCGACCAATAGCTGAAGGCCGGAGTCACGCATAGCTTCCGATAGTTCTTTCAATGTATTGAGAGGCGGTTCTGTCAACGACAAAAGTAATCACAGGGATTATTTGTATGGACATCAAAAATATAATATTCTAAATACAACACTATATATAGGAACAAATTAAAAATAAAACTATTTTAGTTGTTGTTTTTAATAAAATAATATTAACGCATTTTTTTGGAAAGGGGGGAGGGGTTAATAAGGCTTCAACTTTTGAGGTCATTAGCCTTTAATAATTTAACATAGTATTGGTCTTAAGACTATGGGAATACATTATGTTTAACAGTAGAGGAAGTTAGTGAATTATATATAAATGTATTTTTTTTTACAGTATTTTTGCTAAGCCTATATTTGTGAAAATATTTTATATATTTTTGGAGTTCTCTTCTCCAAGTGCTTGTTGCATCGTTGATGGGTTTCTGAGAATTTGTCTGGAGCTGTTGTGGAATATGATGTACAGTCGTAGAAGGTGGAGGAGGCTAGGGTGATTAGGAGAGGGATGGATATGTCTAGTTTTCGTCGGGGGGGACGATTTGGAAAAATATGTTAACAAGTTTGGTAATCTTGGTCTTGATTTTTCTGTCAACTAGTGCAGGTCTTATTAACTCAATTGTTTCAAATAGTTTCTTTGTGTTAATGCCAGACCCTTTACACAAATTTTGGATGTTTACACATTTGTTGGAGGAGTTTTCTAAAATGTACTTGAAATGTGTGAAACCGTAAAGGTCATAGGTATCTTATCGTTAGTCTGAAAATTTACTCACAGATGCTAACTGTTCATTTATTGAGTCTGCATTTTTGTTGATGAACTGGATTTTAATTTGTCCGTTAATTTTGGTATTTTGTAATTTACATATTTATATATCGTTCTATAGTTATTAATCATTGTATAATATTATCTACATCAATATAAATTTGTTCTCACTTCTCTCTATATACCACATCGTCAAAATTCAAGACTATAATATGTAATAATAGACAATATAGTCATAAATAAAAAATTACCTTTTGGTGGTCTTGCTAGAATTGATGTTAGACTAGCTGAGTACATGTCGCCAATCACGTAAGTAACCGATAACATTAATAAACCAGCCACAAATCGGATTTTATTATTTTCCGATGGAATAATTGCAGCTGTTAAGATAGTTAATTATCAATAGTTAGACAGTAGTATAAAAAATTTGTACAAAATATTATGAACGTTATGATTATATATGTGTTTCCTTTAAGCGCAATCGAAAAACTATACTGACAACCGTCGAAAAAGTTTGAAGAGGATGTTAAGCAAAGGCGAAAGGGTTTAAACTGTTTACAGTGTTTGGGTGGTATTTTGTTCGGAGCCCGGGTATAATTATTATTATTATCAGGACAAAAATTAGGCAAATCGCTATACATAGCTATACAAATAAACAATAATCATTTTAAAAGGTTTACAAAATTGTTTCATGGTAATAAATAACGAATCGATACCTATGCAAAAAGTTTAAAGTTTTTAAGTTATATAGGAGCTAAAACGTACAAGGTATATCCGTTCGTATAATATATGCGTTGATGAAATGTAAAATAATATTAGGTGTATTATGAATACTAAGTGTAAACATATCATTCCAATTTTTAAATGTTCAAATTATTTTCCTCAAAGTACCTATAAGTACCTATATACTTATATTTATTCATTAAAATTATGCGAAAATGAGTATAGTCATTGGCCACTGCCCACTGACCAACTTGCAGAGGTATATACAGTTATATAAAAACAATGCGGTAGCGGGTAGTCCGACAATTATTATTGTTTTCTAAAATAAATTTCCATTGACATATTAAACAGGCCCGTGGGGATTCGGTAAACCCTCCACTACGCACTACACACCACTGCACGATTGATATTTAAATCAGTTTGGCAGGGATACGACAATATTTATAATTGATTATATACATGGTATTTATTAAATTACTGGATATTTTGATATACAATGTACAGCGAATTACGTTAGCGATTTACAACATATTATTTTTATGTTTTTGTTTTACGCATAGAAACAATTTATTTTATTTTTGTGTTTAAATGACCGACAGAAATCCTTGGCCGCCGAACATAAGCTGTCCGATATTGGCAGAGAAACGTTTTCATTCGGAAAAGTGTATTAAATGTTCCTTTCACGTGATTAAAACCGAATACGATGACTGCAGGCAATATGTTTTATTATAGTATAGCGTTGTTCTATTGTGTCGCTTTTTGTTCCAATTTTGCACTTTTCATTTTCGTTACTTTCATTGAACGCTCACGTACGTACCAACCTAATACCTATATATATGTGTGTGTGTGTGTGTAACTGTCAACGTCAACCACGAGACAACCACGCCGATAAGTGACAATAAGACGTTGAAAAGGAATCGACCGATATATATATCTATGCAGACAGTTAGTGTCTTTGACTGGTTTCTTAACCTCTCAATAGATTTTAGAAATTATTTGCGTACGAAAATCTACGGACTACCTATATTTTATTGGATTTAAATTTGTATCTACGAATCATGTATAAAAAGCCAGATTTTATATATATAGCATCTATTCGGAACAATATTATGTTGCACAACGTTCTAATTGTTAGCATCACTATACCCACGAATACGATGGGAAAATCTATTTTGTACACGACAGCTGCTGCTATATAATATCCTGCAAACTATTACAATATGATCATCGTTACATGTATATTTCTGCAGAATAATATATTATAATATATGGTAGGTATATGGATCGAGGGGGGGGGGGGGGTTGCATGTACAAAATGATGTAAAAGATTTTTTTCTATTAATTATATATTATACATATTATTGTAATAAATATAATGTATTAATTGTTACCTTAAAGCGCATTTAAAATAATATTGTTAAAACAAATAGTGGTTATAGCTGGTTTACCTCCGAAGATTGGCGTCTGTTAAATGTAAGCGTACAGTATACTGACACGGCGATGCGTGCATAATAAATATGAGCGTATAATGTAATTTCGTAAATGTTAATACATTACCCTGTTGTAAAAACACCGTAACAGACCACCACACGCACTTCCAATACAACATAGATTTTCCTTGGGGATGGCCGTCAGTCGTGTCGACTAATATGTAAAGTATTGGACCGGCAAAAATAACTGTGATCAATAACAATGGCCAAACCTAAACAGTCCAAGTGCACATATAGGTATAGGTGGATACTATACGTTAGTTACGGCGAAAAAAAAAATATACTATTGTTTTCGTCTATTATAGATAATATATATGTACCCACAGTTGTGAGTAGGTACATGTGCGTGTATTCCATTTTTTTAATCATTGTTGTACAAAGCATATGATATAACTATGAGTTACCTATAGCTATATACTTGTACCATGGTAGGTGCAAGTATGTTACAACAGTTTTCTCAATAATATGGTTCCTCTATTCATTGTATGAAATTTAATAAAATAAATCAATTTTTTTAAGGCGTGGTACCGAATCTATAGTTTTTGTGCATAGCAGAGAATTCGTTTCCTCGTCATCTTTTTAAACTTTTCGTCAGGTTAAAATGTATAGCGTAATATAATATTATATAAAAACCACATAGTATAGTTGTAGTAATAAACTAATAATATAGTGCTAGTTGTCTATTATAGTATCTACCTCACGTGTTTTTGTTTCTTTTGATTAAAGATTTCTACCATTTTGCAGAATATAGGTAGGTATTTTATTTTTAAACCAAGTTCATAGCTAAACATAGTATTTTACATTTATAAGGATAAAATTCGTACACTAACATAATATTATGATTAATGATTAGTAATTAATGATTACTGCACGTGACGTTTAACTTACCGACCAATGAAACGGTCTGATGAGTGAAAATGCTTCGTTCAAACGGCCAGGGGCGTGTGTCAAGAAAGCTTCATTGTCGACTAATGTAAGGAATGAAAAGTCTACCACCAAATTGCGCTCGTATGTTATAGATAAATCTCCGACGAACCAATCTGCTTCCTTTAGTATTCAATAATTTCATAATTGTAATATTATGTTCGGTTTTAGATAACCTATTGAGACTTAAGAGGCAATAGAGACATATTATCATCTAGACTGTTTTCTTTGTCTTTCACGTGGATAGAAGTAATGTAGCAAGATAAGCTAACTTATCTTATCTTGATAAGACAGTGTTTTAGAGTCAAAACCAGGGACGGAACCTTTTAAATTTATCGGTATCGGTTCTGGTACTGGTTCTTCGAAAAAAGAAAATAACTGTCCCGATTCGGTTCTGGTTATTTGATAAACAAATTAAAGGTATCGGTTCCAAATAATTTCGATAACGGTTCCAGATAATTAAGGTACCGAAAAGTATAGTAATTTTAAATGCCTATCCGGAATGCGGGTTTAATTAATAGTATGAAAAATATTAGAAAACTCATATGATCATACATAGTTTATACACAAAACAGTAATATTATTAAATTAATTTATTTTTGAACTTAAAAGAACCTATTTAATTTAAAAATTCCGGTTTGGTTCCGGTACTTTATTTATTAAAATAAAGGTTCCGGTGCCGGATCTTAATAGTTTGAAGGTTCTGGTTCCCGAACCGGTTCTTTTAGGTTAAGTTCCAGTCCCTGGTCAAAATGTATTATAATATAATAATATAGTGTATAATGATTCACAAACTACTGTTGTAATAAGTGTCTAATGTCCTAATTTTGTTAAAAAATAATTTTTCTATCAATACTGATATAAATATTTAAAAACGGTTCGAGTCTGAGCCTTCGATAAAAAAATAATGTATCCAATGTAAATATTAGTATTTTTAAACATGTAGTCGTGTATTACGTATTACTATATATTAAGGGTATTATAGTTATAATTTATAAATTATCTTGCCATAATTATTCATAATCAATTTGTGTCAATTTTTAATGACAAAGATAATAAACTTTAGTTTTATGATAGATAATTGAAAATATTATTTTAAGATTAATATTATTGTAAAACAACATTTTTTTTCCGATAAATACGTACCTTACGGTTTTAATATTATTATTATTATTATTCTATATGATATGATTTTAATTAAAAACATAATTTATATAATATGATAATAACGATAACGACTGGTTGTACTTACCCTTTGCCATATCAAACCCAATACTCCTTGCATTGATGACCCGCGATCGAGTCCTGAACCTTGTGTACGATCAGGAGGATCTATGTATTTGAATCTGTATGTATAATGATATCATAATTTTATTTTAAGTGAAGCGTGTCTTGTTATCGACGATTTTAATTATTGAGATAAACGCATAATTGTATATATACTGAAAATGTAGCTTGTCGGCCAATAGATTTATGAGTTTATCGTCTCGTCCACCCTCTACTCGGAAACTGTCGTTCAAATATTCGACGAATGTCCATGGTGGCTTCTACAAATAGAACATAAATAATTAAAACAATGCTTAAATATTATACAAGGATAAATTGGAAAACAGCGATCAGGGCATCCTTGCAAGTTTAATAATTTACAATATTATAGTTCGTATTTGTATGGAAAATCTCCATTTAAAATCAAAATTTCAATATGTTATGTTCTTATTAATATATTAGTAAATTACTTATAATATATTTATTTATTTAATATATAATAACATGCGTTAATCACAATGATACGTTATACAATATGGTTTCGATTATGATGATATGCAATGAGGACTGAAAATTACAAATTAAAAATAAAAATACAATGTATGAGTTATATAATTTGACATAGCTACATTTCGCTCGATTTCTTAATATCGAATATATATACAATATATATAATTGTATAATTGTTTAGGTACATAGTATTGAGAGCATTGTCATAACATTCTAAGAGGGTTCTGTGATCTATCATCTATAGATCACGCAATAGTTCTTAATGATAAATAGGTGCATAGGTATTTCAAATAAAAAATGAAAAGCTATTATATTATGCTCGTTGTGTATACAGTTAGATGTAAAAGAATCGCAAAGGAATTACGTAGGTAGGTACTTCTACTAGGTACACATTAATTCGTATATATACACGCGTTCAGCTTGCATGTTGTACATAACGTTGTTTAAATACATTTACATTTTTATGGAGACTGTTATTAGGGTGGTGCGCTTAAATTGTTTTCGTGAATTTATGTATGGAAATATTCAAAGTGCTCTCTCTCTCTATATATATATATACACAATGGCTTTTGTATAATTTTAGTTTATTTATAAAGCGTACATGTAAAACTGGAACGTTGAAATATCTGCCTTCGAAGTTCTTGTACACCTGTTTGGGCGGCGGTAACAGTGGGAACCTCACCAACCCGTCCATTGCTGACCACCAATTTACCATTTTCAGGCTCGATCCGTACCCTGGTCTGGCGCTGGCCTGACTGTAATAAATCTGGTAGCTAAAAATAGATTAACATTGATGATATTCGTCATAATATAGATTATAGACTGCAATAATATCGAACGAACATCGCATACCTATATATTATGTGGTTCAAGATAATATATGGTTGAAAGTATAAAATAGGTTCAAACCAACAAGTATTTACAAGCACGAGAGTACATAATATATTGTTATATTTTATGCGTAGGTACCGCGCGTGATAAAAACACGCCGATTCTCTACTAACGCGCGTTTAAATTGAATTAATACTGTAGTGTGTGTATGTATGTACGACGGGTTTGTGTCAGGGGACGAGATCCCTAAATTTATTTTTCAATTTTATTGCAATAACTCCGCTGCACCGCCCATTAGATAATGTGCGTCTTGGGAAAAAGTTATGTTGTTGATATCCTTCTCCTCGGCACCCGTCCGCCGGGCGGGGTCTCTGTGGCCCGAAAGTCGGAGCTTATAGGGTGGAAGGACCGGTGTAACGATATTGTTATTATTGTTATTATTATTGATGAGAGGACTGCCACACTCACAATCCCGGTCTGGGACTGGTGATGACGCACACGCGCATCGCCTCCAGTATATCAGCCTTGAACGTTCGGCTGACGGACGACCGTAACCATAAAAACACGTACACGACGTTCCGAGACATCAAGTTACTTCTCCGGATCTGTGTGAAAAACAGAAAATCGCCGTCGCGATGTAAACCGGGTAAACGGTAAATATTTATATATATAGTGACATTACTGCCGACAGCAAGTTTTCCATGATCGTAGACGTCGATAGTACTATGTAAGATGTGTGATGTCCGTCGGCCACTGCACGGCGGATGTCGACCAACAGCTACATTTTAAAACAATAAACTTTTAATGTTTACAAATTTTCAATTTCATTGTATGTATACTATGAACACGAAACTACATAAATATCGGTATAGCAAAATCGGCTTTAACAAAAAATATATATAGTTTATTAGTTTATAGGTACGTACTTATTATTATATACATTTATATTTTACAGTTTATAATTGTAACAAAAACATTTATCATCCTTATATATTATTGACTATTGTATATTTTTACCTGCGGGCAACAATAATATTACATCGTGAAGAATTTATTACTACCAATAATTAACCATACACGCAAGTATTCCATTTATATACTTTAAGTAAGTATTTAGTATTGTATGTACGATGCACGGATAGCTTGTTATTTTGAGGGCAATTTATTATATTATATTGTTTTATAGTGATGGATAACGATAGAATACTATTTGAATTGTAGCCTTGTAAGTACCATACATTTTAAACTGGGTCAATAGGATAATGAATATTCATTAATATTATTAAAAAAATATATGTATATGTATAGATATATGAGATACGTCACGTTATTTTAGTAACGTTACGATAAAAACAAATACAATAGAAATCATTCATAATACTACAATAAACAGTTAATCTAATGAAAATATATTATTTTTTTTTTTTGCGCACTTAGCGTATAATATATAGGGTGGTTTACCAATCACGATCACTCACATTTTTTTTTTTAATGAATTTATTTCAATTCTGAATTTTGGAATTCGTAACTATACCTATACTTGAATACCGTATTTTCAAAAACTCGGAATTTTGACGACATTTAAAGATTTTCCTGTATATATGCAAACTTATGTAAATTGTTAAACAGATTAATTATCAAAAACATATTGATGTGTATAAATTGAAAGTTGTACCAGTAGATTCTGCATTATTAAACTTTGTGTAAGTACTATAAGGATAATACTTCATGATAAGTTTGAAGATGATATGAAAATTTTTAATATTAACATTATATTAGCGTTTTATGTTTATAAGAACTATCTGAGTATAATAAATAAGAAGTATTAGACTGAATATTATTTCTATTTTAGAATGGATATTTTATTATGCTTAGTAGGTAAGTACCTATAATAAAGTGTACTAACTCTGAACTCTACTCAAAACTTACTCGTTCGAATTTTGATATAGGTAGATGCCATAATATTTTTTATCACGTCCTGAGAAACTTACATAGTAAATGGTAGTTCTAATTTAAAAAAGCATGTACATACCACTGCTACATGACACTCCTTTAAATAATATAAAAAACCCTACTATCTGAAAATACGGTTTTCAAGTATTGACATTCAAACATTTCAAAAATTAAAACTCGGACATAGGTATATAGTTGTATAAAATAAATGCATTATTTGAGGATACAAGTAGATGAGCATGATCATGGCGAATAACCTGTTTACATGCATTATACGTATTGCTGCAATTTTATTGATGCACTATATAGTATATATATAAATTAGACATTATAAATACGCTCTATAGAACTAACCAACGAAAAATCAACACTTTGTTCCTGACCTTCCAAATTCTTATGCATTATTAAAATGACACACGGCATTTATCATCAAGTCACGACAGAACTCAAAGAAACATTTAGCAGACTCAGAGACCGAAACCGGTTTAACCAAATTTTTGAAAAATTGGTTAAAACCATGGTTTTTCATATACGAACACCGTAACCGGAAACGAAACCAAAAGCTAGAAAACACCGGTTAAAAAACCGTAACTGAAACCTAAAATCTTAAAAGAATCGTTTACAAAACCCAAACTGAAACCATTGGATTTAAAAACCGTTTTTAAAACCGATTAAAATTTAAAACTCATATGGGTTTCATAGAATTGTATTAAGTTATAAATTGTAATTACCTATATTATTTATAATTCTAGGTAAAACGAGCATTTTATGGGAAGAAAATATTTTGTTTCAATAATTCCGATGCTATTACTGAGTATTACGAAATATTAATAGGTAATACGAATATTTTTCTAATATTTATATAATATTTTTATAATATTATTACTATACATCTTATTGATTCGTCCCTATGCGGCTTTGCACATCTATATTATTGTTGCTATTTGAAGTATTTGTATATATTATTATTTATTAATGTTATTACAATAATTGTTTATATTTGCTTTTTTTGAAACCGAAACCAAAACTAAAAAATTTAAAAAATCAATCTAAAACCTCAACTAAAACCAGAAAATGTAGAAAACCGTTCTCAAAACCCGAAACGGTTAAAATTTGAAACGATTTCGATCCCTGAGCACATTACTAATTAAAATATGTAAACGATATTATAGAGTTGTCAGATGCGTCATTTCATTGATATAAAAAAGCCTATTGCAATAACGGATACTTCCTTGAATAACTAATATCCTAATTAGGGCGGTGTACCATGTTACATATGTTCTGGAAGCACCGGGAAAGTTAGAGTACGTTTAGTATAGGTGTATAATGTACTATAGGTCTGTGGTAAGGGGAGGGGGGGCTAATGTGGCCATTGCCCCCCTGGGATTTTGTTAACTGTACGTAATTTAATAGCATGCATATAATATGCCATATCATATAGTTTATAAAGTATTTTTGGAATGAAAATGTGTTAACAATTATGTTGTATTAGAATAGAGATATAATACTCATTATAGTGTACCAAAATATAATAATATACTAATTTTATTTGGCCTTTGGATTTTAATCTTGCCATGGGTGGAATTTTGTTCTACGGGCGCCCTTGGACTCTGTAGTAGTAGTAAATTAATTTAGCATAGTATTAGATATTTTGGTGCACATGTCTCAATATAAATAAGGATGAAAAGTTTTATCAAGTTTAGAAATGGGTTTATTTTTCGAGGAAAATATTTTTATGCTTTTATAGCAGTTTCAATCTTATTGTCATAAATCGTATAATTGTGTATAATATAAAATAATGCAAAAATATTGTTAAAATCTGGTAGGCAGGTACCCATAATTAATTAGCAATGATGCTCAATCGCCCATGCTCCATATAATTTCTGTTAGCCCTATATTTGTACATATATTATTTAATGTACATAATATTATGTTACCGATTGTACGTGATCCTCTGACAATAAAGCATGGTGAGTCGTTGTTACACCCCTTCCGTGTAGGGACTTAATTGTATTACTCAGGAAATCAGCAGCAGCATCTTTATGAATAAATATACAATATTATACACACATAACATAATAGAAGTTACAAGACGTTACAACACCATATGCCATATAATGAAATGTCGATAAAATAAAACTATTCATTTTTATAATATTACATCAGATTAACATGTTATAAATTATAATGTTTAAAGTAATTCATAGTTTTATAATGCTTAGTAGGAGTGTTTTTTTTTTGTAAGTAATGAATATGAATACTAATAATTAATTCATTTAAATCTTAGGAAAGGCGTTGTGATGATAAAAAAATACACGAATCCCTATCCAATATAGGATCAAAAAAATATTATCATATTTTATAAGACTGTTAACAACTTGTTTAAATAATAATAATATGCCGCCGTTAGATAAATAGGTATTATTACCACATACTATATAGCATCACCCACCCCCCTCCTAAAACTACCTGTTTAACGTTATCGGACAAAATAATGACGTTTAATGTTATAACGAGGCGAGACTCGCGTGTGTCTGCATAACTGTCGGTCTTAATCATTTCGTAGGTCGGAGAACCACGCGGTTTTTAGTATAATATGTGCCTATAGTAACATTATTATTGTCTCACTCTCACACCGATTTACTGCGGTACATATATTATTATGAGTGATTTTCGATCGAACGGATTACCCATGAATGTATAGTACGTTATATGTAATAATATAATTATCTTATATACAATAACTTGATGGACATAACATATTATACATCATACTTAATATGGAACGTTCACATGGTCGGTCGTGGCCAGTGGCGTATTTGCGGGTGGCCCAGAGGGGGAGGAAAGTATGGAAGATGGACCCCCCTTGTATAATGTTTTGCTTTCCAAGTAAATAATATTTATTTTTTATAAAGATGGGTATTTTTATAATACATACAAAACACGAGTCTATTGTAGTAAGCGATATTTTGTACTCAAAAGCTCAATATTGATTCTGAGAAAATAAATATGGTATGTTCATGTTCACATACAAGAAAAGAATAAACTTGAGGTGTTAATTATTAATATTAGGCATGAAATTTGTCGAAAAAGACTAAAAACATGGGTACCCGCCGTTTTTCCCAAATCGAAATTCCCGAATGGTATTTTGATTGCAAATCCGAAAACCCGAAACTTTTTTTCCCGAATGTGTTTTTCCCGACGGTTATTATTCCCGAAATAAAAAATTTCAAAATGTAATTAATAGTATATTGTCACGGTTCATTACTGCTGATTTTAATACATACCAGGAGCTACAATTTCTGAGGGCGATCGCGCATAATATTGTTTTGTAAGTAATAAATATTATATTGTTTATTTTATTTTAGATTCTGAGCGGAACGAGGTTCGTTACACTAGCACCACAACCTAAACTATTTTCTTCGAATTTGGTTCCATACTTTAGTAATCGCTTAGTAACCATTCGTAACCGAAAATTTATAATTCGTAACCTAAACCAAGTACCAGGAAAACCGTTTTACCCAACCGGGTGCTGGTGTAACGTTACACCAGCACCCGTACATTGAAATATTCTACTTAGGAAGTTCAAAACCAAACTATGTTTTAGTAACCGATTAGTAACCATTCGTAACAGAAAATTTGGAATTCGTAATCTAAACCAAGTACCAGGAAAACCGTTTTTCCCAACCGGGTGCTGATATTATAATCCTTAATATAATCTTTGAATATATTTTTATCAAGTATATACATTATACAAGCATATCTTTGATCAAAAGTATTTTGAATATTTTTTTTAATATGAATATATAAAATATTGTTTATTTTTTTCATAATTTTAAATTAGTATACTTTTTATTTGTATATTTTAATTTTCTTACTGAATATAAAACAAAAATATATAAATAAATGTTGTTAAGTATTAACTTAGGAATACCTATTTAATTTATTATTGTATTTTATATAAAATAAAGATGTTTTTTATCTGGCGTAACGCACTTGATTAGTGCTGCTAAAGAATATTTTATTTTAATGAAACAAGTTATTTGTTTTAGTAAAATACAAGTTTATATGTGTTGATTATACTTAAGTAATGTAGTTTGCTAATTATTTTTTGATTTTTCTATTTACTTTTTACTTTTTAACGATTTTCTTAAAAAGACATAATAATCCTAATCACTTTTTGTACTGTCAACTGAAAATGTATCAAATAAATAACACAATTATCTATTTCGTATTAAAAACAAAATCATTCCTTGCTTTGCTTTAAATTAAAAATATATTTGTTCATATAGTTTTTGTTTTACTTAGATACCTTAGTTGTTATTTTTATAAGATCTTATGGGATATAGTAATTACTATAGGAAAACTTTTGTTCTAATATCAAGTATTAACCAAGCCATATAATAAATAAATACCTTTATTTATAAGTTATCTATATGAAATAAAAAATCATAATAAGCAGTGCTCTACACTGTGCCACTGTTAAAATATAAATTATAATAAAAAAAAAGTTTTTACCTTCTGTTTAAGTAAAAAATAAATTAAGATAAAATAATGTATTGTATTGAATTGTGAAAATTAGAACTAACTTAACTTGTTTCATTAAAATAAAATATTCTTTAGCAGCACTAATCAAGTGCGTTACGCTAAGGCACCACCACATAAACTATTGGAAAAGAAATTTAATTTCCATGGTTTGAAAAAAAATAAAGATCTTATCTTTATTTATTATAATTTTTATCACATAAATAAATAAACAGTATTTATATAAATATAAATAGTTAAGGACTTAAATATAAATAATTATAAAATATTAATTAATTAATTTTTTCCTTTTTAAAATTAAATTTTTTTTTAAACTTTTCATTTATTTTAAATAATAATTTTTTAAATCAATTTTTTTATTGAATAAAAAATAAAAAAGGTGGGTAAGTGGATGTCGCACTGCTGTACAGTATGTTACAAGTGGGTCATTGTAATGGTTGGTGTTAAATTTGAATTCAATGATATAATATCATTGTATAAGAAAAACGATTCTGAGCGAAAACGGTCAGTCAGCTTATGATATTACCAAGTATATTTGATGATATTATTGTGAATAAAGTAATTTATATATAACCTATTTACGTGGAGCCTAGTTTTAAATTTTCAATCCTTAGCCATAACAGTTAAACATTTTATACATTTTTAACTACAAAATAATTAATAAATTATAAATTTGATAAATGTCGTCAAAATTTGAACTTTAAATGCTTATAAAAAAAAATTGTGCCTATGTATTTTTAATATTTTTCAACTGCTATTAGAACGATATATCAGGAGCCTTATATTAATTTTTCACGCTTTTTTACCCAACAAATAAAATTTTATTGATATTTATAGAAATAAAAACTAAAAAAAATTGAAAACTGACAATGTCCGTAAACAGCTTAAAAAGAGTCAAAATATTTTCAAAATTTTATGGTGTATAGAAAATGCTTATATAAACATTCAGTAAAATTTTCAAGTATATACAGTCATTTGTTTTTTAATTATAATAAAATAAGAAAATTGTTACATGAGAAATCGAGTGAATATCAAATGTTGTAAAAATATAAATTTCAGACGCTCATAAAAATTTAATTTAAGTTTAATGTAGACATTTTTTTTTTTTGATAGAGGTAGCAAACTTATGAGTAATCTTATATTACATTTTCAAATCTTAGATTTAAAAAGAAAAATTTTTATGAATTCTCAACTCAAAATAATTTGCTAATTTTCGTGATTTTTACGTATATTTCAATATTTGAACTTTAAATGCTTATAAATAAAAACTGTGTCTAAGGATTTTTAATTTTTTTCATCTGTCTTTGAAACAATAATCTATGAGCCTCTTATTAAATTTTCAAGCTTTTTTACTCAACAGGTAAAATTTTATTGATATTTATAGAAAAAAAACTAAAAAAAATGGAAATTGACAATGTCCGTAAAAAGCTCAAAATAAGTCAAAATATTTGGAAAATGTTATGGTGTATAGGAAATGCAATTATAAACATTCAGTCAAAATTTTATGTCCCTACGATCATTTGTTTTAGGTTATACTAAAAACCAAAATCGATTTTCTCGAAAACAGATTTTGCGTAAAAATTCCCGTTTTCCTTAATTTTTCTTTTGTTTTTCACGTCGCTTTTGAAAACTACCGGGAAATTTTTACTTTTGACCCCCCAAAGTACCAACTAGATTCACTTTTCTATCAGAAAAGTTACTGTTGAAGAAAATCCAAGGACTTTTACAGTCCTAAAATCGCTTCGCTCAGAATCTAAAATAATTTATTAGATAAAAAACATCTTTATTTTATATAAAATACAATAATAAATTAAATAGGTATTCCTATGTTAATACTTAACAACATTTATTTATATATATTTGTTTTATATTCAGTAATTAAAATATAAAAATAAAAAGTATACTAATTTAAAATTATGAAAAAAATAAAGCTAAAAAATAAAAAATATTTTATATATTCATATTAAAAAAACTATCCAAAATACTTTAGATCAAGGTTATGCCTGCATGTATAGTGTATATACTTGATAAAAATATTCAAAGAGTATATTAAGGATTATAATATCAGCACCTGGTTGGGAAAAACGGTTTTCCTGGTACTTGGTTTAGGTTACGAGTTTACGAATGGTTACTAATCGGTTACTAAAACCTAGTTTGGTTTTGAACTTCCTAAGTAGAATATTTCAATGTGCGGGTGCTGGTGTAACGTTACACCAGCACCCGGTTGGATAAAACGGTTTTCCTGGTACTTGGTTTAGGTTACGAGTTATAATTTTTCGGTTACGAATGGTTACTAAAGTATGGAACCAAATTCGAAGAAAATAGTTTAGGTTGTGGTGCTAGTGTTATGTTCTTAGCGGAACGAGGAAACTAGTTGTTTTACAATGGTGTTTATTTATTTTTTTTTTATATCCTGTATACAAAATTTCTACCAGATAGAGCGCTTTAATTTCAACACAAAGTACCTTATCTTTTAGCAAATTGGATCAAGATGTACCATAGGTCATTTTTGTTTTTCTCAATAGTTATTTAATACCACGGGAAAAACTACTGACAAGTTACGAAAAACCGCTTAAAATGGGATTTTAATTTCTAACGATTTCTTTATCACCGTAGCAGCGACTAAAAAATTATAATATTATAATATTAATTCTACTTAAAGGCTATCATAAATAATAAAAATTTCCGTCTCCGCTCAGAATCGTTTTCCCTATACAATGATATTATATCATTGAATTCAAGTTGAATACACTGTCCCACTTGTAACCTACTGTACAGCAGAGCGAAATCCACTTACCCGCTTTTTTATATGTATATATTTTTATTATACAACATAGGCAATAGGCCGCTTTATACGTACTTATTATAAATGATCGAATTTTAAATATTTAATTATCACACTATAGCATTTATTTGTATTGTTATAAATAAAGGCCTCAACAACATAGGTAATAAATTGGCCACTTTAAACGTATTATAAATTATCGATTTTTAAATATTTAATTTTTACACTACAGCATTTATTATGATATCAATATTATTATTCGATTCAGGTAAAAAGTGTTCGGGAAAAAAGATTTAGGGTATACGGACTTTTGGAAAAAATACCATTCGGGAAAAAGTTCATTCGGGAATTTTGATTCAGGAAAAATACTGGTAACCAAAAACATGTCCTGAATCATGAATCAAAATCGGAAAAAATGCCCTAAAAAGTAAACACTCAAAAACATGAACTAAATACCGTTAACTTTAATCACAACGTCATGATGAAACGCTTTCTTAGCATGCAATAGCATCACGTATCATAAAAAAAATAAAATATCAGTTCGGGCCCTATGAATTGTTAATATGTAATATTATATGTATACAGTTGATAGTCACATACCGGATTGCACGAACAATCATTATAAACGTTTAATGGATCAATAGTGAGCTAAAATATGTCCCTTTAAACACGATCTAGCGGTTCGTGATTGGTCCATTAAATTTTATTTAACCACGAAATGAATACATTTTTCATGCAACCCGACAGCAGACTTCTATCTACGGTAGGTACTATTACTATACTGTGTAGTATAGAAATGTGTGTTGACAGTATACGTGCGCGCGTACTCTCGACACCCGAGTGAACGGCCAAAGTGCAGTCGTCCGTCATGGCCTCGACGATGTCGCGGATCGCGTTCGTCAAGTTGCCGTAATCGAGGTCGCGCCACCCGCCACCGCCGCCGACGACGGCTCGCCTTTGACGACGCAAAATGTTCGAGTGATTCCGGCAGTAGTCGTCTGGTTCCGGAATCGCCGTCGTCGTCGCTGGGCACAAGACACGATAATAATATTATGATATAAGTACATTATACATTTCCGACGACGTGGACGACACAGACACAGACACATAGACGAGCACACCGCTGACGCACGTACCCAGCGCGGTGAACAGCATTAGAGCGGACACGCACCGTTGTGCCGTGGCCATTCTTCGGCGGAAAGTGTGCTGCTTTCGTTCCTCTTTTTGTCCGCCGCTGTTTCTCACTCGACGACGCGCGTACCGATCGTCATCGCCGGCACCGCGCTCGGGTTTACCGCCGTAACAAGACACGTCCATATTTCATTGCGCCCCCTATTACCGTGTCACGGATATAAATATAATAAAATAATAATACTCGTGCAACGCGCACACACACGCATTCACACACACACACATAAAAAGTATGTGTATAAATAAATAAAAATATATGGCAAGTGCACGCGCGGAATATTGTGCTGCCACGTCTCGAACACACACTCGCGAACGCACGCCATACCTATAATATTATATTATACTCGACTATTATAATAGTAGTTAAATATCATATAATATTATATATAACGAGTGAGTGAGTGTGTGTGTGTGTTTGTGTACGCATTATGCCTATCCACACACACACACACACACACACTGCACGAGGTTAAACATCGCCTGCAGACTGTCAGCATTAAACATTATTAATATTTTAAATATATAATGACCATGAGTCCCGCGAGTACACGTTGTTTCAATAATCGGTTCATTATTAGGAAGGTAGGAGGTATATGGTTATTATTAATAATTTTTCGGTTTTTTTCTCCGTTCGAAACCGTTGTACACGCGCAGTATCACAATATATAATATTATTAGAAATTTATATCGCATGTCGTTACAACGCAATAGTACGACCAGTCAGTGACCACACGACATCACAACAAATAATAAAAGGCGCCCACGCGGACACGGGTAACTGAGATTTCGTTGTTATAATATTATACAATACACATAATGTGATTTACTAATGATAACGACTTGTATTGTGCTCAAGCTGCAATAACGCATAATATTATAAAACGACATCGTATTAGGCAGGTACATCATCATAATATATTATTATTATTATTTCAGCAGTTCTGCAAACAAGTCGCGCCAGACTTTTATCGCGTTTTCTTTTCGAAAAAGCAACGGCGTTTGCATTTTGGCGTCTGTAGGTGTATAATAATATCTAAGCACAATTAGTTAGGTGTACTATTATAATATCATATATATACATACAAAGTAGTAGAGGTAACGTACATAAACGGCGTACATTTTAAATAAATATATTATTAAAATAAACTCAGGCTTTTAGGCGTGGTCACGATTTCGTGATCCGACGCGACGTTGTGCGATTTCATTCTTTTTTTTTTCCCAGCACATCGGTCTGTATCCCTATTACATGTACGCAGGCGTATTATTATATACATATATATATACACATCATTATTATACTGCGACCGATGCTAATGTATATATATACATATACATGTACATAAAGAGTATCGGTATATATACGTATATAAATGCCACACGAAAATTACCGTATCAACCTACATAATATACATGCATATATATATATATATATATAATATTTTACGTGTTTACGCCAATGTGTGTGTGTGCGTGCGTATAATATATATATAATAAGTAATAACAATGTATAACAACGCGGTACAATAGTGCGTATAGAGAAATATGTGTAACACGACACGAATTCGTCGTACGCCGTGGTGTATATATATATATGGAGGTATGCGCGTGTGTGAGTGTGTACGATATATACATATATATATATATATATATGTGTGTGTGTGTGTGTGCCGTATACCAGAGTAGAAAAAAAAGCGTTGGCGGTGGTAACTTTGGTCGCTGTGCATTGTGACGGTGAACGGGTGGTGGGGAACCGTGTGGTAGGAGGGGTGAGAGGCAATAATCTCGTGATTTGTTATATTTCGTGGTTTTCGCGCGCGTGTAAGGGGATGGTTTTTTTTTGTGCGAGCACGCACGTCCCTTCTATTTCAGCTCTATACCACCACACCTCAACGTCTGTACACAGTACACATACACACACACATTTATACATACACAATGCAATGCTATACAATATATATATGCGTATATATTATAATAGTGAGATTTCCCGCAGTCATATTATTATTATTATTATTATTATTATACGGTATAGAAACTCGCCCTTCGTCTGATGACGTAGGTATATACATACACACATATACCTATCTACCGATATATATAAAGTAGTCGGTCACCCACCGCCTTTGCCGCACGGTGCGCGTGTTTCACGCAAACGAATAATAATAATAATAATAATCATGTTATAGGTAGGTACTGTTAATATATAATATAATATATATATAGTAATATGCCATCCACCGTCGTCGTCGCCGCCGCCACACAGACTGCTGCCGGTACTAATGAGTTTTCCCTCTCCGTCATTTTCCACGTTTCGCGCACGCGTAGTGTCGCAAAAACGCGTGACAAAATTAATATGTACACAGGTAAGTATAATAATATAGTATACATACACGCATTATTGTTATTGTGTAATACCCGTGTAAGAACTATTGCGTTATACCTGCACCCAACCACCCACCCACCCACCCGCCCGACCACAGACCACTCGGTTTTTTTCTTTTACCCCTCGAACAGTATATTATAATGGTCTATGCGTACATATTGCGTAGGTACATACGTTTATTTATTCGTTCATCGACACTTTGTTTTCTCTCCACATAATATAGGCACAATATTATACACAGCATTATATCCAGAAATCGAGTGGGCTCAATAAGTCGCCCAGCGTTTTTCGGTTAGGTTAGTATATTATATAGGTACATATATTACGTGTATACCTATATATATATATATATATTACCTACCTATAACAATTTGTGGCCGCGGTTTGCGCCCACCTCCCCTCCTACCACGACTGGATTCAAATCGATGTCATTATAAAATGTATTCACGATATTATACCGAACCCGATTATAAATGTATAATATTATAATTGTATACACATATATATATTATATATACGTAGGTACGGAGACGACGGAATCGTATAACATGTTATAATATACAATAGTTGTCGAGTAAGAAAAAAAAAATTAGCATCCTTCTATATACCTACAATGTATAATATATTATACACACACAAAAGCGTGTGTATAATTATACTATTTTCACAGGTAGTTGTCGGGAAATTTTCTTTTACCTCGCGCAGGAGGTCGTTTCAAATTATTACCATTTCAACTTTAATTATACAACAGAATACAGCATAGTATAACTCTGCCTATATATACGCGTCACGTGCATATTATAATAATTGAACGACTACGTCTGCTGCTGCGGCGGTGCAACCATAGTTTTCTTCGATTGCTGCACCGCGGCTCGTATATTATGTATAATTCATATTATATATATATATATACATGTAACATGATGGCCACACTCTTATAACATACCCATGTACTCGTATATAATATTAATATTCTATATATATATATATGATTATTAATCGTATACCGCACATATGGTTCGAGTGTGTTATATAGTAAAATGGCTTCTGGAACCGTTATAATGCATACATAATATGTATATGGATATTAGGAGCAGCGTCATAATACACTAATTGCTGGGTGCAGCATCTGAATACGATTCTCTCGTATATCCTTTACCTGTACAAGAAGACGAGTTCTTCCGCAGCGTCCACGCTCGCACCACCTTTAATCTATGTAGCATATACGTGAAAAAAAAAATCAAACGAATATAACAATAATAATAATAATAAAAACAACGCGGTAAAGTGTTTCGGCGAGCGAGTGCGTATAGTCCTCCTCGTGTGCTATGTGATGTATAATATTATGTAATTACTAATTAGGAGACAGACCGCCTAATGGTGGTCGCAGGTACCTATATATATAAGTGATGTATAAGACGGCGGGATTAAAAACCGATTAAAATGATTGCCGGTTGCTGCGCGTCACATATTTATAAACGCACACAGACACATAATATAATATTATTATGTATAAAGTCCTGGCCGAGAGGTCTGCGCTGATGGGTTATGGATGGCCGCATGGATACGCGCGGCGGCGTATAGGTAGGTAGGTACGTCCCACGGATGTGTAATTATATTATACAGTCGAAGAGAGAATATAAAAACAAAGAAATAAAAATTAAACAAAAATAAATATAGTTTTATTTCGGTGTTTGTGTGTGTGTGTGTATTATATATATATAAATGAATAGGAAAAAAAAACAGTCGATGGCGATGCGGCTGTTTTGGGGTTTGTCGATTAAAGTGGTGTTTTTTTTTTCCTTTCCTTAACTCTACTAATCGGGGTTTGGGCGTGGCTGCAGGTTTTCTGCGCGATAATTATTACCGTGAAAAGAAATGAACGCCGCACGGCTGACGCAACGTAATAATAATTATAATAATATCGTAGCTCGCATAGACGTTTCACTGTGGAGGTACGGAGCCAAAGAGTAGGTATACATAATACATACATACATACATACATACATACATGCATATGCCCAGATATCGTTTTGTTTCAATAATATATTTATATGTATATGCTGAGTGCGCGTATAGAGAGGTACGAGGAATGTTTTTTTTCCATACAGAGTTTAGACGATAAACATAATAAAGGCTATAAAAAATATTTAGAAAAAAAAAAACTTTTTTTCCACCACAGTTGCCGCGGGCGTACGATTTATAATTAAAACGAAGGGAAATAACGATAATGACGATTGTATCGAACGAACGCGCGTGCCCTCCACAACAGACCACAACAATATAGGTATATTTTATATGCACACATATTATATCATATATATATAAATGTTATATGTTATGTATTATAATATAGAATAGTATTATGGTTCGACAACGTACGTACATTTTCATGCATTATACGATTTAATATTATGTATACATATGCGCCTAGTGCGTATACATAATATATTATATAGGTACGTCCGACGTCGGTATCTGCCAAATCAATTCACTCTTGTCGGCATTACACACAACCACATGCGTGCATATAGACTATACAAATTATTGTAAAAAAGCCAATAAAGGATATCATTATAATAATATATAATTATAATATAAAATAATGATTTCGAACTTCGAAGCGTATAAGAAGTGCACGTCCTGCAAATCAAATACCTACGCCCATCTTTCGAAATCATTAATTTTTTAAAATATAAGCACAAGTTGACTCATTTATTGATAGATGCCATTACGCCAATGATCAAAATAATATAAGTATGATGTGTCTGGTAATAGAACTTGCGATTTTTATTTTGTAACCTCCGATTTGTCGGCAATAATATTGTTCGATTGATAATACTGATGACTATGATTTTTTCGACTAATATTCGGTATTCGTGTGACAGTTTTCCTTTTCAATTTTTTTCCATTTTGATAGAGGTACTTATAAAATTCTATCGGTATTTATTCGAAAACTAATACCATCTGCAGGTAAGGTTTATAAATGAGTAACGTGAAAACTTTTCAAATAAATCGTTAAATTTAATCTATTTTGTGTAAGTTGCATAAGTATCATCAATTAATTTATTAATTATTATAAGCAGTATGTACCTATTTAATCATATAATATAATGTAGTTTAATAAAGGTACACAACGAAATGCGTTGCTATTATAGATTGCTGGATGGACGAGGAAAGTATTATTAAATATAGTGTACTATAAGTTAAGTATAACTTAAGTTATAGTTTTAGTTATTCAATAAATAAATATGTTTTATTACATAATTTATATTATATAAATAATAAAATTACACTGTAGGCGTACAAATTACAATTTAAACAAACAAAATATGTAAAATCTTAATTCTAGTATTGTAAAAATAGGTTTTTATACTCTGTTAACAATATTTAGAATATTGAAAAATGTTTCTACTTAGAGTTTTCCGAAATGTATATAAAATAAGTTATTTTATCCATGCAATAAGTGGTCGTTCATAAAAAGAACAAATTGATTTAGATATTAATTATAAGATGCAACATATATTTAACTTATGTATAAATAAATAAAAAATAACCTCCATAAAAATAATTATTCACAATTAAAATAATATAAATTTCCAATCAAAATTTAAGTAATTAAGTTCAATACGAGGAGATTGCTTTTTTAACTATCCTTAAAACAAGTTTTGTATGAATCTAATTTTGGTTCATATGAACCAATCTTCTGATATAATCACTAGCACATAATAGTTATAGTGAATCGCCCTGTATAACATGTATTGCCAGGGGAGTGAAGGACGTTCTTAAAGAAAACAATATAGGGGATGAAATATGCCAATGAAAATAAATGATGGGAAGGAGTATCCCTCTCTATTTCGACCTCTGCAGTTAATAGTAGTAAAACAAAATGGTCAGAATAGAAAACAGTGGACTTATTAAAGATACACTGTAAATGGACTCTTAAAAATTTGTTTTAATAATCATAGGTAACCAAAATATGTTTTTAATCACCGTGAGCTTTACTTTAAAATGGTACACGAACATATAAATTTGTTAGAATATGATCTTCGGAAAAATAAAAAATAAGATATCATATACACTTGTCGGCCACGGGTGTTAAGTGTGAACATGCATAGTACAGATCTACAAATTCAAAGATCTTCATTATATAATATCATAAAACCTAATGTGTTTCGGTATACAGGTTGTGAAAATATATTATACGAAAGCACTAAAAACTGCGTAGTCATGGCTAACGCTAAAGTATATTGATTGTGATATTATAATTATTTCACTTTGTTTGTGACATCATAATACTATTTATGTTATATATTATGATAACAAAATACACATCGAACAAACCTCATACTATTATGTCAAATAGTGTATATAAAATATTATGGTGGTATCCCATTAATGACCAATGCGATAAGTACACCTACCTACGCAGTAATTCTTGTGTAATATATCGAAATGCACTGTTTTTTTCTCTGGGGAATAAACAAAAGTAATCAGTAACTGTCAATAAGTCAGGGACGACATACGTACAAGGGCCACTGTTCGTGGACATATATAATATATATATGTGTGTGTGTTTTAAGCAAGTGTGCCCACCCGCGAAATCCCGGTTTCCCGGCGGCCCTATATTATCAAGTATCCCTCCCCAATGCTCATGGATTACATTATGTTATACGGATTTGATACAACGATATATATTATTAAATGTCATATAATCCATACAATAATTAAACGACAAAGCGAGGTTTGCTTTCGGCGATAAAATATGTTATTCGATGAATTTCATTTGAAAAATATTTTATTGATTTCTTATTAATATTATTATGATTTCTATATTATAAGATAATACTTGTGTCGAATATTTTGAAACAGCAAAACTATATGAAGGATTAATTAACAATTAAATATTGAAAACTTTGAAAATATAATTTCATCACTAAAATATTATGCTTAATATTATAATATAGCAGAGCGACTCCCCTGTTTTTATAAAAATAATACATAATCGCGTGTGAATTGTGTGTTAGGTAAATGTACTGATGTCTGATAGGTTGGGCGTTGGGCGTATGGTAATTTAGTATAGTAACCGCAATTTGAAAAATCACAGGGAAGTTTTAAAAATAGTTTGATTTAAGTATATCAATATACAATTAATATTCAATATCAATATAATTGGGTTTCAAGACATTTCTTGAAAGCTATATCCATCTGGCTACAAATTATTAAAAGTACTTCACATACAAAAAAAAAACAGAGAAGTCGCTCTGCTGTATAGTAGGTGTTGAGCGTAGGTTTACCTCATCATTATGAGTATAGGTCACCGTAATAAATGTGTTTAATTTAATTTAATGATAAACCGTTGTATACGATATGAAAAACGATTCTGAGAGGAGACGGTCTGTTAGGCGCTAGCGTAGGTATAAAATATGTCTAAGGATATTTTATTTTATTTTATTATATTTATTTAATTTCTATTAGTATTATACGATAAGTTAAATGCATTTTGGCCAAAAATAAATCGCTTAAGTACGTATATTATATTACTTCAATATTATTTCAAATCATTTTTTTTTATTTATACGTCTCAATTGCTACGGTTATTGGCGTTTCTAAAGATACATTAAAAAAAAAATTTATTAGAGTTTTGTACAAATTATTTTAAACTTGATAGGTACATGAATGTAGTTACCTACATCTGATATGAAACCATCTGTTCATGTTATATTTTCTGGAACAGGTTTGAGGTTAATCTCTTTGAGGAATTGAAAAATAATCGATGACATCTCTGGATTGGGTGCTAGTATTTCACATAGATTATAAGAAATATTTTGAATAATATTACTATATTTTTATTAATAAGCGTACTTACTGTATTTATAATATTTTTTGAATTGCAACAAAATAATTTGAATGGTTTTTTTTTGTAAATATTAAATTTTATAGAATTTTGAAATTGAAATATTTATAATATATATAATAATATAATAGTTTAGGCTTCTGTATGAAAAACGTATAAGGAACTTTGAATTAAATTTTCTAGCATTCGTAATTTTGTAATTTTGACGAATTTTGTCAACATTTAAACTTTGAATAATGCATATAAAAATGTAACCTATGTAGTTCTATAAGAAAAACTATTAAGTATCTTATAATAGGTACATTTTCCATCTTTTAGAAACAGCATAACAATTATTAATATCAACACTTAAAAAATATTTTTCTTAAATTTAAAAACTTATTCAAATAGTTTAAAATTATTATTTTCAATACATATTTGAAATGTTATTGTGTATAGAAATAATAATAGTTTAAGATTAAGAAATAGACAGTGTGTCTAGTGGAATTTTGCAATTGAATAATATTCATATAGATAATAATATAATGTAATTTGTATCAAAATTGTCATTATGGGTATTAACAAATAAAATAAATAAAGAATAAATATTGAGAAATATGTATTTACAGTAATTTTAATCAGCTAACACGTTGTATACTTCAAAAGGTTCAAATTTTATAATTTCTTTACCTTTGTTAAAATTCTTATTATAAGTTCTTATTAGAAAAATTTCTAAGCGTTTATACGAGTATAATAGCTATAATTCTAAATAGCCCAATGTACAATATAATCGACAACTATTATAAATTTATAATTGCATTATCACTAGAGTTCATTTTTACTTTTCTATTGTTACGAGTCCAGTATCCACTACAATGGACGTTTTTCATTTCCCTGCTTAGGCTCCTTAACATTAAATTAGTGGACATTTGTAAGGGAAAACACGAATTTGATAACTTTTATCAGGTACCAATACGCATGTAAAAATGTCCATTGAAATAGACTTTGGATATATCTTATAGCTTGATATTAATTATAATAATAATATATTCTAAAAAACAACCGTCCATTATAGTCATGAAGTCTACAGCACGTCAACACTACAAAAATAAAAAGGTGGGTAAGTGGATGTCCCTTTGCTGTACAGTATAGGTTACAAGTGAGTCACTGTATAATGGATGGTATAAATTTGAATTCAATGGTACAACATCATTGTATACGAAAAACGATTCTGAGCGGAGACGGTTTGTCAGTTTTTATATTATATTACTTATATTAGGTACTATTATTATTACTTATACATTTTTAACTACAAAATCATTTTTAAATTTTAAATTTAATAAATATTCTCAAAAATTGAACTTTAAATACTGTTTATAAAAATAATTGTGCATATATATTTTTAATAGTTTTCAACTAATATTGTGACAATATATCAGAAGCCTTGTATTAATTTTTCACGCTTTTTTACACGACATAAAATTTAAAAGACATTTTAGGGAAAAAACTAAAAAATTGAAAATTGAAAATGTCCGCAAGCAGTTCAAAACAAATCAATATTTTTTGAAAATTAAATAGCAAAAATAAATAACCAGTGAAAATTACATGTATCTAAGGTAATTTGTTTTAGAGTTGTACCAAAAACCAAAATCAATTTTGTCAAGAACCCCGTTTTTCCTTAATTTTTCTTTTCTTTTTCCTTGCATTTTCGAAAACTATATTTTCCCCCAAAGTACAAACTAGATTCACTTTTCTATCAGAAAACATACTGTCGAAGAAAATCCAAGTATTTTTACTGACCTAAAAGGTGATGACAGACACAAATGAAACACACATCATTGTAAAATCAATACATTAATCGCTTCTTTTCGCTCTTGAGCGATAATGCTGTTCTAACAATTTTCCATCAGGCATATTTTCTTCTCGGACCCGACAAAATCACTTCCATGCATTTTTTGACAATATGGATATCTCCCCCCCAACCACCAGAGTAGGACATTCCACACCCCATACATTAACAACTAATAAAACTGTATACCTATAATTATATTATATAATAGTATAGTATACGTATGTCTAGTATTACATTGTATTAATTAATTTTATATATTATCAGTAGGTATTTTATCTTAGTTTCAATGAAGTTTATGATATATTGGTTATCTGTTGTAGGTACCTAATGTTATCTTTGTTAGATTTCAGTTTATGACAAAATTGTAACACTATATAATATATAATTAGTTGGAGTAAGTTTTACTTTAGTCATAGGTTTTAGTACTGGTTCTCCTTATTATAACGTATTCTCGGGGCGAACTGCGTTCACCTCTCTAGACACCACGTTCTGGGAAATCCAGAAGGAGTTAGTCACGCTGCTGATTCTCGTATTAGGTCCCTAATCTATTGGCCTACTACACTTCATCTTTGAGTGTTACGATCTCCTTAATGAATTTTTAGAAGTTCCCAAACAACACCTCCTGATTTTACAGGACCCTTCAGGCTTTGTTAAACGGATCAGCTGGAAAGTCCTTGAGTGGAGGTCTGCACAGAAAGTCAGAGAGGTCCACCAGCAGAAGTGGGTACGCAAAGCGATCATGGAGAGCTAATTTTTACTGTTCCCAGTGCGTCCACAGGAGCAGGGTGTGGCACTGGGGTAGTGAAAGCAGCGGGCGTTTAGTTTTGAAAGCAGCCATGCTCATTTAGGACCTGGCTCATTTATAGTAGGTGAGAAGAATCTTCAGAAGAGTCCTCCCAGCTAATGTTTGCCGGCAGCACGCGTCTAGCCCATGTGGCCTTCGGAGAAGACCCCCAATCACGTTTACTAAAGGGTTCACTTTTCTGTAGGTCACTTTGATGTTAACTCGTAAGATCAGAGGGACAGCCTCCAGACCAAAAGGAAAATCCTGCTTTTGATCCTGGTCCTTTCAGCGGAATTTTAATCAGCCTAAGGGCGGTTTTTATGGGTATATAATAACAAGTTACTTATAAGGCTGTTTATTTTGAAGATGTTATATCTAAAATGTATTTTAATAACAGCCTATAATGGTTTTTAACGGATATTAATTATAAAATATTCAATAACAGCCCAGGCTTGATATTATTAAAGAGCTATGCATATATAATGTTATAAATTATATGTTGAGTCCGGTAACTATATGGCCAATAACATTTAATAAATTATAGATAACTTTATAGATAAGATTTGATAACAATATTAATATTTTAAATGTATGGAATTTAAGATGTACTTAT
Source organism: Metopolophium dirhodum (assembly GCF_019925205.1). Taxonomy (NCBI): domain Eukaryota; kingdom Metazoa; phylum Arthropoda; class Insecta; order Hemiptera; family Aphididae; genus Metopolophium; species Metopolophium dirhodum. The sequence goes on along the minus strand of NC_083560.1, from coordinate 56,318,421 downwards.
GAACTACCTATTTATTACCTATATATAAATAAATACATGATATGATACATTTCCAAATGATAGCGGGGGGAGCAAAGTCACATAGGACCCCTTGGATCCACGTCTGTATCTATGTAGTGACAGACCCAAAATTGTTATCAAACATATACACTGTTACTTATCATACATAAAATAAATATTGTTGAGATGTTAGAAATCATGAGATTTTCAGTGGGATGTTTCTACAATTAAAATATTTTTTGAACTACAGCAAAATAACAAAAATAATTGTTTATGATTTTTTTTATCATTATATCATCATATATATAATATATATATTATATCATCTTTAAAACTTCAATTGCTCATAAACAAACAATGTGAATTTACACAAACAAATAAAGGATTTAGAATAACACTTTGAATCATTTTCAAACCTTTTGACTGAGCTAAAATTGTTTATCAACATTTATGGAAAAAAAAGGTGAGCCACTGTTCGATTTACAGTAGTTGTCCAGTGAATCTTTATAATGGATGTGTTAAATTTTAATTCAATGATTTATCATTGTTTACGAAAAAACGATACTGAGCGAAGATGGTCTGCGTTAGCCTATAATTAAGTATATTTCATGAATTCATGGTATGTTTTTTGATATTGCTATTTATAAGTTATTTTACCATTAGTATTACGATAAGTTGATTTAATTGTTGCCAAAAACATAGAATTTATCATAATATTAACTAATATTTAATTATTATTAAAGTGTATATTTATTTCATATTATATTATTGTTATACACTTTTGGATGAATACCACCTTATCGTTGAACAGTGTAAATACTGAATAGGTTCATGGTATAAATAAATAATAGCTTAAAACGAATCTAAATATTTTGAAAATGTCATTGCGTATAGTTAAATAATAATATACGTAAAAGTTTTAAGCCCCCAAGAATAATGTTTTTAAATTTCAAAGAAATAACTATCACCGTTATTCTCCGTTTTAGTATAAATAATTTCGTCAACATTTTAACTTAAAATATGTATAAAAAAACTATAAAAAAAACTATATTAATATAATTTTAGATTTTTCTGTTGCAATATAAACTATTTATGAGAAACCTTATTTTGAACTTTCATCCCTGGCTATAACAATTTAAGAATTTATTAAATTGTTATTACAAAATAATTTGTGAATAAATAAATATAAATTTTTCTAAGAGAAGAGTAATAAGTATTATGAGGAAATTCAGGGACTGGAACCTTTATTATTTTATCGGTTTGGGTTTAGGTTTCGGTTTTCCATATCCCAAAATTTCAATTTCGGTTCTGGCTTCGGTTTTTAAAAATATCAAATTTCGGTTTCGGTTTCGGTTAATACCGGTTTTAACCATTATTATTTGACTTTTTTTTTATTTTATTTTTATCAATAAAGTACTAAAGCATATAAAAAATGAACATATTAATAACCTCTATTTAGTGATAGGTATTTGTAATTAAGTGTAACTATTTCAGAATTCAGATGATTTAAAAAATGAATTATTAAAAATAATAAATTAAAATAAATTGTAATATTTAAAATGAATAAAAAATTATTATTAAAAAAAAAATAAGAATGAATTTTCGACACATTTGGGTGACCTATGTTTCAGTTTGATATTATAATTTATAACTTATATATAAAAATATAAAATTAAACAATATATAACGGTAACGAAGACGGAAGAACAGTTCAGTAGTAGGTACAGTCGTACAGAGCATAGTATAGAGTAGAGAGTTAACGATACGCGTATTAGGTTTAGGTATTTAATATTATCACTGCAGGCATATTAGTAAGGTAAAAATTATAATATATAATTTATATGACAACTGACTCTGAATTCTAAAACACTTATAAACGTCCAAATTGCTATTATTTTCAGAAATTCTACATCAGCTATTGCGAACTGCGATTTGTGATTCAATTATAATATTGATATCGATTACATGGAAAGTAGAATTTGGATTTTTGGTATTTCTTTTATGACGATTCTATTGTACACATATAATATTCTTAAAATATTCCTTTTTCCTCACTCGTAGATATAAAAAGAAATATGAACAAATACTGTATTGATTTGTGGAACTCACAGTGGCACATGACCACGGAAAATAAATTAAGGGAAATTAAGCACTCTGTTGAACTCTGGCCGAGATACACTGAACTAAACAGAAAAAAATGAAGTTATTCTCAATTGACTCAGAATCGGTCACACGAAACTCACACACGGACATCTTATGGCAAAGACAGATCCACCCTTATGCCTAACATGCAATACAAACTACTCCATCAAGCATATCATCATCCACTGCCCAAACTTCAACGAAGCCAGAAAAGATCTCAACATCCCAGACAACCTGTACGAAGCAATTGGTCCATTTTCAAACTTTCATAGCATAATTTTATTTTTAAAAAAAATTGAATTGTACAATAACATATAATATTTAATGTAGAAATTAACACCTGTAAGCTAATAGCCTATGTAGTTGATGCTTAACCAATAAAAAAAAAAAAAAAAAAAAAATAATATTCTTATTTCTTAGCATTGATGAACTTTTTTAGGTCTACGAGTTTATCATTATTTATTATTACTAATAAGTAATAACTAACTTATTACTTATTAGTTATTACCTACTTACACTATGGATAAAATATATATTGGATTTAGGAACCGAAAAAAACCGTAAGAACTTCTACATCGAGATATAGGTTTCGGTTTCGGTTCCTAAAAAAATTTATCTAAGGGTTCCGGTCCGGTTTCGGTCCCAAGATTTTTAAAAGGTTTCGGTCCAAAACCGGTTAATTTCGGTACGGTTCCAGTCACTATGAGGAATCTTAAATTACATTTTCAACCCTTTGATATAAAAAAAAGATTAATGAATTTTTAAATTGAAATAATTTGCAAATTTCCATGATTTAGACGATTTTAACTACCTTTGAAATTTAATATCCTAACATTTTCCCACTATTAAGTGTTTTCAGACACATAAAAAAACACGCACACATATCGTTGTAAAACCAATTAATTTAACGCTCTACTGAGAATCTAAAAATCCCGTATGATACCAATAACTTGCTCGCACTATAGTCTACACAGAAAAGAAAGTATTATGACGATTATCGAAATTATTAAGTAGATATAATTCGAGTTTAATATTACATATTATTATATATTTATATATTTCACGATGAAAACACCAAGTTTCAGTAAGTTTGAAAAATAATCACAAATCGCATTAGTTATGCACGTTATACCGTTGAAATATTATTATGTTAACTCGAGTTCTGACACACTGCGCTGGTTGGAAAATGCGTATAATATATGTATGTATGTGTGTGTCATAAATATATTATAACCTATATATATGTATACATACAACGCGCGTGGTTATAAAACGATATTAAAGTTTTTAATCAAACAGTTTCGTGTTAAATCAATTATGATATATTATGCATGTAGATATTTTACGCTCGTACACTGCAGTGGTGGTGTTTATATACACAGGGGAAAAAATGATAATAATAATAATAATAATAGTAATAATATTAATAAAACGAAACTCGACGTTTGTTTTGGTTTTCGCGCACACCCACGCACATATTATACTCATCGTATATATATATAGTATAGATATACGTATATACATATATTATATATAATACGCTTGCGTTTAAATATACGGGGTGTGTGTGTTGTTTACAAGAAGAAGGGGGTGGATTGTTAAAATACAATATAAAAGCTCGTCGACCCTATCCCCTTAATTTTACCACATGGGTGCGTCGTCGTGTCGTTGCAGACAATTGAATATTTCCGCGAGCGATTGTTGTTAATATTTTTTTTTTCATGCCGTGCGACAGACGTGGACAGACAAACCACACAGAATCTCCGATGAGCCGAGTCGTATATTCATTAAAATATTGCAATTATTATACAGTATATGGGGTCTGGACTCTAGGAGTCTGACGGTGTATGTACATGCAACCGGAGCGCAGCTCGCCGTTTCACTGAATTTATATTTTGCATTTTAAAATGTACATAACCTTGGCTTTGCGTACCCGCTGCTACCCCTCACCAGACGAACAACAATAACGCGAATAATAATAATATTGTCATCATCATCATCATCATATTATTATCATTGTTACAGTATTATAGTTATATACACTTTATGTACACACATATATAAATATAGCTTTGCGGAGATGCGACTTGCGGCGAGCGTTTTGGCGGCACGGCGTGCGGCGTCGGCATCACAGGAAATGTTCGATCCGCCACGCTACGGTACGCGCGTAACACAATAACGCAGTAATAATAATAATAATAATAATAATAATGTCACTGGCGTCTTTTATACACACACACACACACACACACACACACACACACACACACGTATAAGTACGCACAGAGTATTATACACATTATTGTTGTTGTGCACATTATAATATCAGTGTGTCTGCGTGTTCAGCGCAATTACGCGCGCTTACACAGCACACTCTGCGCGCGTCACTGGCGATTATATTGTTATTATATTATTGCTCGTATATTATATTGTATTCATAATAATATATATTATATATTATATGTGTGTGTGTGTGTGTGTGTAAATGGAAATTATTATCATATATATGTTTATATAATTGTCGTAATTATTATTGCCCAGCGCACCGTCAACGACAAACGCTCGTATATATATATATATAGGTAATATGTATAATACGAATAGAAAGGTAACCTATTATAATCGTATGTGCAAGCGCGCAATTTGCTGGACGCGAATACTATAATTGCGTAAATAGGAATATAATATTATTGTACAATATTATAATATGATAATAATTCCAAATTTACTCACATATCTATTATTATATCACGTTAACTCAGCACATATCCTTCACGCGGTATGCACACCGTGATTATAGCCTTAGGCACATAAATAAAAATATATTATGAATACTGTTGGTTGTATCAAAAGTGGTGCACGGTATATATATACCAACTACGACCTAGCCAGATACACTTACCAGTCGATAGTTTTGTCTTTTTAACTCTCTAGTCGGTAGGACCTATTTTTTTATGCGGACCAATAGATACTTGAAAAAGTTTATTTGCCCTTATATGTTCAAATGTTCAATATTGGAGCGGCTATGATAGGTAAATTCCTAAAATAATTGTAAAAATGTGTAATCGTTTAAATTATTACTATATATACCTAGTAGAAAGGATGAATCAACTAATATAATATATTTATACCTATACCTAATGTAGTAATGGGTAAAATGCATGTACTTTTTTTAACGACATAAAGAACGACTGTAATATGGGCCACTAAAAAGCTATTTATTCTTTAGCTATTTTAAAGGTTAAATAACTGATGTTTTTAAACATTAAAACTTCCGTTTTTTTAATAAATTGTATTATTTAATGAAAGAAATAAATATAAATTAAACGTTGAGCTGTAAATGATAAGTGCAGTTATTTTCTGGTCAGGATCAGATTAAAACAGGTGTGTGCTCCAATGAGCAACCGGAGCAGTGTAGGTTAGAGGATTTATTTTTATGCGATTTGTTAACCCCACCTGGGCTCTTTTATAACCTCGACCAGTCCGAACTGAAAAGATATTTATATTATTTTCCCATTAGGTCAGGTCCGAGTAAAAATAGTAAATAATTTTATTTCTACTATCATCCGGTCTTGTCCCAAAATAATAGACCTGAACCGGAAATAGAGCTGGACCGGACCTCTGCCACACACACACACATATTATATATTATATGTGCTACCACGGAGTACCAGTAATAATAATAATAATAATAATATTATTATTATTATGTATAGGATATAAGTAGGCTTAAGCGTATATATAATATGTATTGCTATTACTCCGTTGTATATCCGGTCGTCGTTTCAGTTAATATATTATTATTATTATATGCATAATATAGCACGGACGGAAATCCAATTGAATCCCAGGAGTGAAGGGGGGTATGACGTTTTAAGTACACCAAACAAACCGCGAGGGGCTTCGAGACCTCCCCCTCACTCACCGGGTTACATGTCAATATTACAATAATTTAAAAACTGTACACCACTCTAATCGCCACCGCAATGACACGCGTGGCGAGATATAACAATATTAATATATAAATAATAATAACAACAACAATAATAATAATAATAATTTAGTGGTCGTAATACAGTTCAAACGAGACAATTTTTTACTTGACATCGAGCCACGGTATATTAACAAGCTGTATAGCTGGTACCTATATATAATATATATAGGTACACGTTTATTAACAAAGTGAAAAAACCTTTAATTTTTTTTTTTTTACTGTTAACGTGTTCTGTCATTTTGAAGTATACAGTCAATCGGTCGGAAATATGGTTAACATTATATTTCAGGTTCACACACTTTGGGGTTTTGGGGTCAGCCAAAATAATCTAACCGAGAAAATCAAATTAATCCACAAAATATATTATAAACCCGCTATTTTCCGCTATGGCACGTTATCTATATATTTTATGTTCATATCAATATTTTAGAAATTCGGAAGGGTACCCCCCTCTATCTACAAACAGATCTTGTATGATATTATGTTATAGTCAACACCGTAGATTCAATTTTATACTTTTCTCTCCTATCAGTGAAATAGGTATGTCAAAAACTGAAAACATATTATCTATCGTTTTCGATTTCTAAAACGCGAATAATAATAATAAGAAAAACCTAACATTTTTCCAACAAAACGATTTTTGAAATCAAAACTTAGAATACGTTTGAGTTATAAATACTCTCTATATTCATCCTCTAATATGATTTTTTATTAAAAAATATTATGCAAATCGAGATATTTTATTTTGAGTTATAAAGTTTTAATACAAAACGTGCGGTTGAATCGTCAGGAAATGAGTTTCGTTTGGAATAGTTTTCAAAAAGAATGATTCATCGTCGTTTTAAAAATTAAAATAATAATATAATATACAGCTCTACCCGAGTGGCTGGTAGTATACGTGCCAAAGTATGGCCTGCGCCCCGTTTCATTTATTTTTATTATTTCGAGCTACTTGAAAGTGGACTTTAATGTATTCAATTTATTATATATAAACATAATATATTTAGACATGTGCACCTGACAGACGACAATACAAATAATTTTAAGACAAATTTTATGATGATTACAAAACACATCAACATTTGCAGACGTGCAAGCATTATTTTAAATGGTAATCGATTTGAAGTACCTACATTACTCCAAATTATATATTTTATAATAGATTTTAATCTTAATAAATTACTTTTCCACGCTTTATTCTCCGGTATGAAATCGACAAAGTTGAAATAATTGAAATAAGTTTTTAAAATATATTTTCGTGACGAATCAACTGACAACTGAATATAATAAAGAATATTATATAAAGAAATCGGTTCACCGATGCAATTTTCAAACACGAAATTCGTGAGTGAAATAATTAGCCCATATCTAACTGGCGGCGGTTAAACCATTTATTGATTATGGCCTTTATATATAGCTAAACAAGTCTGGATTAAAATTATTTGGACCCCTACAGAGTGTGAGTCCAAGTTTTTTACATTTTTCAATACAGGTTCCTTTCAAAACAATAATTCCATGCATACAATATACATATATACATATTATATTATAGGTTTTATAATATTATTTTAATTAAAATGCACGTTGAACGCTAGCGAGACACCTGAAATGTAAATTGAGCATCTCATAATATTTATATATAATATATTAATATACCTAGGTAATAGGCAATAGCTGGTATGGGTATACTCATCCATATTATAGTTTATAATATTGTTTAGTGTATATTGAACCAAAGCATTTTATCATAATGTTATATGAAATTGTATGCGATAAAACGCTTTTTACATTTGCGAACTGTCACAATAGTATATACGTAAACAAGTCCACTGTGACTATACAACCTTTATCAATATATGCTAATCTTAATTGTGTTATCTCAATATACAATTTCTATTCCCAGTAAAAAAAATCGAATAATTAAGGCGCTCCATATCATGTACTATAGATTATAACATGGTCTGTGTATATAAATGTATACCTATGTGGTACACGTGTAACTAGTAACTATACTAAAAGTATAGGTAAGTATATACGTTGTATATAATATATGTTGAGTATAATAATTATTATTCACATACATGGTATTAAACAATACTATATATATATATATATACAGTAATACATTATTCACACTTGAATTAATGTTTGAACATAAAAAAAATAAATACTCTCGCAAAAAAAAAACACTGTATATAGAACGACTATACGTTGTATCGTGCTGCAGTATATTATATAACAAGCACATAGACAATTGGTAATGCACGTTGGCTGTGTTTATTTTTGGTGATGAATATTATATCGATATATACTTATCGATGAACAACTGGGTCAAAATAACAGACATGTTGTATCCACAGTGCAGTACCTATGATAAGTAGTAGCATTATAATAATAATAATAATAATAGAGTCGCGCATAAGCCATAAGCGACGAAACAAGTTTGTGCGAAACAACGAAACGCAATTTAGGTCAACTGAAGCTACATATAATATTATTATATATTATATATATAATATATACGCTATGAGATAGAATCATCGTTTTTCACGAGCGTATAGAAAAGCTGTCGCACGGGACAATACATAAATATATATATATAATATAAATAATATATATAATATATGCGGTCGATGCGGTTTATATAGTGTTGTTTCAGATTAATTTTTTATTTCGTATACGCCAGCTTTCGTGTGGGCGCATAATATATTATGTGATATATTATATATATGCGTGCATCCACCAAATATATATATATATGTGTATGTATACGAAAAACCCGCGGACTTTGGCCGGTGGGTCTTATTATATATTATATATACATAACATTATCATCATATAAATTCTCGCGGATTTGAAAATTCAAACCTGCGTTTCAAACGACCCGTGGTTATTGATATATAATATATAAACAGTCGAATTTATTTAGGTGTGTATGCAGTAGTGTATCTACGATTTTTTCACGGGGGGATACAAACATTTTAATAGACATATTCAGTATACTGCACATATTATATTATTTATATTCACATTATTATATACGTCATGTTGTATTGTATACACAATTTGGTCTCCAGGGTTGGGGTGGGGATTTGACCTTCCCCCCCTAGATAAGCCACTGGGTGTAGGTATGTATAATGTAATATAGCATTACAGCAGTGCCATGTATATACGCGATTTGGATGTCTAAAGTGGCACGAAATAACACAAAAAGAACGGAGGAATATAATACTTATAACAATATTATATATATATTGTACACGCCGCGGACTGCCGTAGCTCGCGTTGTTGATACAATAAAGCGATATTATGTTATATTATGTCGTGTAAACATATCGTCAATGTTTTCGCAGGGTGTATTCGTGCACGGACGCCGTGGCGCCGATTTCTATTCCTTTTTTTTTTTCTTCAGCTATACATTTTGCACTAGGGAAAACCAAACTTTGAGGTATCCGTATCCACCCTTATAAATTATTCGTTAAAATGTTTTGTACACCCAGTATGACCGAATATACTTTATTTCAGCAGATATCTAAAACTTTCAGTCGAGTTCGATCGAAAACCATATAGCGTATCCCTATTCCCTATGCACATACATATTATATATATACATTATACACACACGTCACACACCCATATTATTATATAGTACATAATATACCATCACTCTATCAGTATCCAATTCTTAATAGCACTTCATAATATGAGATGATTGCAGCACCACAGTATTATATATAGTGTAGAAACTCTATTATTCCTGCAGGGTGACATTGCACACGGAGGTCGTTATAATTTATCGGCCGTCGCCCATTGATATAGGTAACGGAAGAGACTATATGGGTATCGAAATACTACATTATAATGTATGGGACGGAGAAAAGTTTTTCATCGAACAATAACCGTCCTAAAAAAATATTTTTCGTATTATTCGAAACCGAACAATTAAAATGTGTACCTGTTGTATGTGTATATGCGCGGGTAACGTTTTCAGCTGTTATTGCCAGCTTATACTTTCCTTTGTTTGTACTGCGCGATGGTAATATACATATATATATATATATACCTTATACCTATAATACTATACCTATTACCTGTATACATTTACATCAAATATTAATTTCAATAAAAATGTCGGGTAGCATGAATTCTTGTTTGTGGGTAATCAAAATCAATAATAATTTTAGCCAGGGCCTGCAGTATAATTGGTCACGGCGAGTAGATAATTTATAACAATATAATTCAAAAAATTGTAGGATTAACGGTGGTATAGACGCAACATTTTGTTATAAATAATTCAAAACACTGGCAAGCATAATAATATAATATAGGTAGGTACATGATTTCAATTTGTACGTTGGCGGCGCAGTACTTATACAGAAAACTAATTTAAATAACTATACTATATTATGTATAATGTATATCGGTAGGTATAATAATATATATTAACCCGACCACTATGGTCACGAATTCGCAGCGTTGCCTCAGATCGATGAGTCTGAATCACCTAACAATACACACGAATCCGACGAAAAATATACAGTGTCAACCGTGGAGTACTATTATTTTTGTAGTGCATGCGCCTATGTGAGTGTTATTTTTCAATATGACTTGACGCATCAGTATGTAGGTTAGTTACATATATAATGTATAATATATAATATAAACATACAAATAAATGTGTTTGTATACTTCAATATTGTGTACCAACCTATATAAAATGGATGACTGCGTTTTCCCGTGTTGGCTATATATACATATTTAAGATCATACCATTGAGTATATAATATATTTTATACACTCAATGCTCATACTCTACATAGTGTATACCTATAGAGTGATTTTTTCCCCTAATTTGTCCTCCACGTAAGTATATTTTATACAATTATAGGGCGGACTTTTAGATTTCACATAGGTACGTTATAGGTAACGCTGTGCATAAACGTTTCAAAAGTTTAAGTCAAGTTTAATTTTAACTATTTAACACTTAAGTAACACTTTTGCATGGTTTTTATTAACTTAAATTTCAACTTAATTGGTTTTTATTGATATTAACTTAATAAATAACAGCTTACTTTCATTCAAATCTAAGTTCCGTTTGTATGTAAATTATTAAATAACAAATATAATAAAATAATTATTGATGATGCATATAATAGAAAATTAAAATTAAATTCTTAAATTTATTTTTTGTTGCTAGATTCAACTAGAATCGTTCAATTAAAATAACTTATTTTTAATACCATACGGATGGCAGTTGAAAAATATTAAGAATCCATATAGTCACAATTTTTTTTATAAGCATTTAAAGTTCAAATTTTGATAAAAAGGATCAAATTTAAAATTTAAAAATGATTTTGTAGGTAAAAATTTATAAATTATTCAACTTTTATAGCTAAGGATTGAAAAATTAAAACAAGGTTCCACGTAAATAGGTTGTAATATATAAATTATTATAGTATATAATATGAAATAGTTATTTATTTTAGTCACAATAATATCATCAAATATACTTAGCTATATATTAATATCATAGGCTGACTGACCGTCTTTGCTCAGAATCATTTTTCTTATACGATGATAATTGATATATATATATCATTGAATTCAAATTTAACACCATCCATTATAGTGACCCATTTGTAACCTACTGTACAGCAGAGTGACATCCACTAGCCCCCCTTTTTTAATATTTCCTTTAGAATTGTTAATTTTTGTAAAATATTACATGATTTTAGCCATTTTATATGATACTATTAAATACATTTATATATGTTTTTTTTTAATATAATTAAATACTTATCCAAAATAAATTACAAATGGTCCCAACATACCTACCACTTTACAGAAAATATATGATTAACTTGTTCAGACTTGCATGTACCTATATTTTGTAGTGTACCTTTATATTGGCTTAAAGGATGGATCTATATGCGGTATAGGTTGGTCAATATCAAAGCATTTTTAGTGTCTAAATCATGTATCTTGCGTATATTGAAGATAAGAGACTATTAAGTCTATTTTTCATAGTTCAGACTATATCTGTAAATCAATTATACAAAATTCGTTTTTATTTAATTAAGTAATATTGTACATTGATAACTGTTCCTTACTTCCTTTCGTCGTGGTTGTATTTAAATATAGCAATTTACAACCATATTATAAGTACCAATCTATAATCCGTATCCATGTTTTAAGATAAGATATCTATTATAATTTACTATAGATAAATGACTATACATACATAATATATAATATAATATGATAAGAATGATTAGAATTAGAAGGGTTTGTTTGTATAGTTAAATATATAGATTTTAACATAACTGAATGCATATTTTAAGCGATACGGAATATTTTCAGCCTTCTAAGTTTAAGCATTAATTATTGAGCATATATTTGCTATTTTAATGGAATATTAAGGTAATACTTTAATGTTTTATCATCGCCTATTAGCATAATATTTTAAACTTTTGATAACTTATATTATAACAATTATTACTTTGATATATAATTATTATTATGTAGGACGTAGGTGAATGGAAAATGTAAGGGTGTCCGGTTATTTCTGTTACAGTTATAAATTATAATTGAAGAATTCCACGAATTAATCAATTTATGTCGCAGTTTAAATCACGAGAGTTGACTATTTTAGACTATAATATAATATAGGAGTCAAATCTAGAAATATTAATCCCCAATGATAGGTATACTATTACATTTGATCTCCTACCACAATAAAGTGTGAATTTTAGCGAATTATGAAATAAATCAAAATGCCAGTCGAATGTCATCACCACGTGTATAATATTGATTAACAGTAAGTACCTACTTCATTATCAAACAAATCTAACGTATTTATGTTTATGTGTTATGTATAAATACACATAGTGGGCAGATCAAAGCTTAATATGTTAATTATGTGCCTATCGTAATGTTTGTCGATATAGCTGTATGATTTTATGATTAATTATTATATACGATAATTATCGAAATACTTGATAGTGGGATAGGTGTGACAAGTGAGTAGTGATCGTATAAAACATTACTGAGTGGACAAAACATAATCATCGAAGTAAAAATAAATTCTGTTACAACTCACAAGTCCCGATGTTCAAATGTATAGATTTTTTTGTTTCATATATAGAACAAAAAGAAAACACTGGTTGGAACTTTATTTTGACCCCGTTCGAAATAATAATAACCACATTCTACGTTATAAATAAAACTTTGAATTCTTTAGAAAAAATTGTTTTTATATTATTATTATTATTATCATACGCAAGCACGTTGATTTTCAAATAATCTAAATTGACGCTGCAGTGTAATATTTTAAATTTATTTTCGCCCGTCACTTTTTCATTTCAAATAGTTTTTCGGTTTAGTAGTTGGATACAATTATTTCCTTTTGTCTCTTTTTTTTCTTTTCAACAAAAGATTGTAACTAATAATGAAAATTCCTCTTTACATTGCATTTTTGTTAAGAGTTAGACTACAAATGCCAACAATTCTCTGCAATGCTCTCCAGTAATAAATTATTATTTCATCCGTTTTAAGATAAAAAAAAAAGTTTTAAAAATTAAATAAGATTAAAAATAAAACGTATTTCGAAATATAAAGAGATAACGTTTCTTTATCCTATTATATCCCGGGACGTAACAACCAGTATAAGTTTTCGAATGATATATGTCAGGAAAAAGACAAATTTATTGTAATTTTAATGGTTATGCAGATTATTTGGACAGGGATTTCCGGAGAGTTTCTGTTGTTTATCTCCGTGATCCGTTCACGATTACTGGTTGCAATGATACTGTCCAAAGCTTATGCAATTTTCATGTTAGGCCCGAAAACGTTCATTTGGTATTCCTTATAGACTTTCGGGCTTTAAAATAATGTGTTGTGACCAACAAAACTCGCCAAATCGATCGTTTCGTCCTTGGACAATAGGTATATAATAATATATTTGATTTGTTCCACGAGCGATGTCCTCCGTCATTCAAACTATATTAACTTTAGATTAAGTGATAATATTGTTAGGTATATCTATTTTAATATTTTGCATTGACATGCAATTGTACAAACGTATTACAGGTGAATAGCCAAATAGGTGATATATAATACATTTATAATAATAATTAGTTAATAAATATTATACTTTAATAAACAATTATATTTTACACTTAACGTTAAAATGCGACTAAAATATATATGAGCGTGTTTGTTCTTTGTTTGCATGTATATAATATAGTTAAGTACTAATTATTGGTAGCTTTTTATAACTTATTTAACAAAATTTGTTTTGTAGAATGCAGAATTAGATTTCAATAAAAAAAAAAAGATTAAAATATTAAGTAAGAATTGACCGTAAGTAGGAATGTCAACTTTTAAATTGAATTGAAACCAAAACAAGTGGTTTTTGAATACATTTTAATAGGAAGGTAGGTACTAGGTTTTTAGGCACTTTACCTAAAAAAAATATACAGTTTTATCTAATAAAAAAACTTAATTTCCTAGCAATTACATTAATTTAAAGTATAAAGTTTGTTCATGTTAACGAATAGAATTGTTCAATAAGATTAAAATCCGATAAGATCTAATTTGATTAGTTTTTGTTTAATTAATTATGATTTTTTTTTTCATGTAAATGGCAACAATAACTTTTATAAAATGGCTACTTTACGCTGCTGAACAAAATCAGCTGGTTTTATAAATAAGGAATATGAAACGATGTATGGATACATTAACAACTTCGTACAATCGTATATAATATTATAATATGTTTATAGGTAGTTATATTATTACTGATATTCTAAGTATTGTAATTTCACATTAAATTATAATATTATACATGTATAATAAAGAATTAAAGTGACTGTACAAGATAGATATCTCGATTATACGATCAATAAAACAGGAACTCAATTATCAATCGTATTCTTACATTTTTTTTTCTTATGCTTATGCCCTGTGTAGTAGATAATATAAAGTAGGTAATAAAACATTATAATAGCGTTTATTATTATTATTATAATTATTAATATAATCATTGAAATCGCATTGACTTTATATGTTTGACGATTTAATATTATTATAAATCGTGTAGTTAATGTGTTGTTCTATAATATTACGCATATTATTATAAAATATATAATACGTATAGTCGTGCGCGCTGTTATTTTCCTAATTACGCGTATTTCTATAATATAGTTAAATTTAAAATATTCTGTCACGAGCTACACACATGTACACACACACACACACACACAAATAATTTATAGACATAGGTACAAAATGTAATATAGAATGCATGACGCGTAATGTGTATAGTGTTTTCCAAATTCAATTTGATAAAGAGAATTTGAAATTGAATTGCAGTAACATTTTTCACTATTGCAGTAGGTACCTTTATCCTTTGACAATTATCGATAATAATACACCGATGGTTAAAATATATAACATAATATACGAACACGCTGATGCACTAATATAACTAAAATAATATTATTTTTCCCGGTGCATAGTAACTTAAATATTATGCATTCCATTAAAACAAACGTACGTGTTTAAATGTTTTAACGCTGTCGTCAAATGAAATGCAGATAATATACTGCAGTGCACAACTTTAGGTCCAGCTTCGTGTACATTATATACGATCATAGGCGTGCGCAGACTTAAATTTCTGGTCGAGCTTAGGCAATTATAGTGCCCTAATATTTTGACAGCGTCCATATTTTTTTTTTTGAACACATCAACTTGATGTATTAACCTATTAATGTCTATAGTACCTAGTACCTAATATAGTTATTGTATTTGCATAAAGGTATAATGTTTGTATAATGTTTTTGTTAGATTAATAAAATGTAGATAACGGTAGATACACACAAATATTTTTGATTTTATTATACTTTCACGACAAACAAAATTTCCATGATCTCTACGAACATATTGTTATAATAAAATATAAACGCACATTTTACCATGCCCTTAAAAAGTTTCAGGTCGAGCCTGGGCTTGACCGGCTCGCCCCGTGCGCATGCCTATATGTATACGATACGCATACATTATAATAATATTATATTATAGTTCTTTATTTTCAATATCCTAATATTATAATGTTCGTATTATATAAAATCGCAATAATAGTTTAAAACGATATCAATTATAATAAGTGTGCATAACATAATTTAATATAATATAGGTACAATGTATATATTATACACCTACTTCGTTTATGGGTGTCGTTTTAATGGGCGAAATTGTACCTATGCGCATTGGTATAAGTATAATAATACATATATGATATTATACACTTGTATTATACGCGTCATGTATATTATTCGTATAAATATTTTAATGAACATAAACCGTAAAATAATGAGTTAAATCGACGATAAAAACGCACATCGCACGCACTCTATCGTATAAACCTATACACTCGCATCACACATATTCACATGCATATATATATATATATATATATATACATATAATATAAATATGATATGATTATAATAATATGCGGTTTCATGCAGATTTAGTGTACATCGATCGCGGTGAAATAAAAAACCAAAATCAACCGAATAGGAAAAAATACCCGCGATCATTTTTATACACATACAGGTACATTTTTCTTCTCGAAATCGTGCGTCTTCTATACGGATGGACGCACTTAAACGACGTGACATATTTTTCACTCGAACGTTAAACGGTCAAAATCGTACGTATAAATATGAAGATTACTTATTTTTTTTTTTATTTATTTATTTTATACGTATGTATAATATATAATATGTTTTACGATCGCCGCGTGTTTCTCTTTCGGTAATAAATCGTATACGCGAGCCCAACCCGTTTATTTGTTGCCCGTGCCGCGTTCGGCGGCAGAGGGAAACTAACTATACACACACACACACACACACACACATATATATATATATATATATATATAGCGCGTATACATACTGATTTGCATTTTAATTAATCCTCCTATTCTTTGTATTTTATTTATTTTTTATTTTTTATTTTTTTTTTCAACTACTAAAAATTCTCGCCAATCGTTATATGTACGTTCTGTTGGCTGCTCCCGTTCAGCCCCCTCTATAACGCTGCAGCACCATCACGCTAACCGTTTACAACTTTTTTTTTTATTATTACTATTATTATTATTATTATTTCACTAGGTCTCCTCCCCTCCGCCACAGCAGCCACCACCACCACCACCACCACCACCACCACCACCACTTCCACCCCCGTCATCACCTCTTCCTCTTCCTACCCCGGCATCACCTTTTTGGATGGGCACTTTGGGGCAACACGTACAATGGCCGTCGCCATCGCGTTACCTTCGGTTTAATAACACAGTACGCGCGTGTGTTACGCGTTGCCCCTCCCGTATAATATATAATACCTTGTACGTATATATATATATATATATATAACAAAAATAATAATATATAAAATATATATTACACATATATAACGCGTTAGGTTGCTGCCTAGTGCTGTTACCTAGCTATATATATACTCGCGTTGCCCCTCTCATTTCCGCACCGACACCGACTGCGGCCATATTAAATAATTATACAGGTACATTTTACAACTAGATCGTTGTTATTAAAATAATAATAATGTATAGGAAAAAACGATATTTTCTATAACTCCGCGCCACCGTATGATACGTGCAGTGTTTCCAGTTGATAAAATATGGGTAGTGCGTAATAATAATAAACTACACAGCCAACGCACGCAGTGTAAAAGCAAGGGGACGCACCCACATTTTAAGGGGTTTGATATCGGCAATTTCAATACAAGTTTGACAAATATTAAAATCTTAAATATATTTAAATACTTATTCAAAGTATCTCGCAACGGTGGTCCTATCTCTGCAAAGTCACACAGTTTACCCAGGTACCCATTGGTTGGTTGTTGAGTGATTACGATATTATATGGAAAAACGGATTTGCAGCGCGAATCACTTAATAGTTGGTTACTACTGTAATATAGTTAAGATCACATATTTTTTATAAAGAAGACAATATAGTTTTCTTTGTAATTTTCCATGGTTGATATCGTCCATACAAAAACATGTTAATATTGTTTTAATATCCATTATTTTTCACGTTTATCAAACATAAATAATTTTTTTTTATATTAATGATATAAATAACGAAAACACTCCAGAAAATATCCTCTTCTTTAAATGGTGTATAAATTTTGTTTCTCAACTATAACTGCCGTATAGCCTGAGTGGTCCTTTTTCGTGCGAAACGCTTTTCACAAACAATTTATGGGCGTGTGGCGTCCTCTCGACACGTATACGTATACCTATACTTTGAGACAGTATTCGTTTTAATTTTTGTATCGCTTCATAACATAAGACATCAAATACAATGAAGACAATTGAATAGACGGTGATTCAAAAATTCACACGCCTAAACTGTATACCTATATTATTATATTTTCTATACCTATACACACAGTAATATAGATTATATTATTATTATTTTAACGTCGGCCGATCGTTTCTGGACTAAAACCGACAGCGATCGGATCGAAACGTTTATTTTCAAATATTTATCCATTTATATATTTTCATACACATAAAATACATATATATATATAGAAAAGAATCCTGGACGTAAAAATAAAATCAAAATGTGGCAGAGATTATCGCCGTGTATGGAACCACGCGCATATTATATATACTGATTCAGCAGTGACGGTATGGACCGCGTGCCTGGAGAAACACGATAACGCCTCCACGGTTGCCGAGCAATAATATACGTGGGCGGATGAGAAGTAATAATATATTTTAAAACGAGCTTCCTTTCCCCATATACGCCGCAAGTCTCCACCGCAGCGGCTTAAACGAAAGGAGAAAAAAAGTCGTGATGGTTATGGCGATGGTTATACCGCACAACAATATAATATTATAATAACGAGTGAAATAGAATCGCGATCGGCCGTGTCGTTATATCATAACATTGCTACTACATACCTACCCACCTACTTATTCGATAATAATTATTGGCATCACGAGGTTATTATAATATTATAATAATATTTTTATATAGGTTTATTATGTAGGTACAATAGGGTATGCACAAGTACACAACATGCTATAGAATACATTTTATCAAGCCCGCGTGCTGTTTATTGAATTGTTAAAATGGTGAAAACAAAAAAGATACGTTTAATTATGAAAACCTAAAAGTTATTTTTAAATATTGATACATATATATATAATATGATAATATAAGTCCATTATTAATGTCGAGATCAATAACAGGACGTTAAATATTTAATACCTGTCCAGTCATTAAAATAAACTTTGGCACTTTACAGTTTACACTTAGAGTTGCCGTGCCGTGTTAAATAAGTTTATAGGTCAAATTTTAGATTTGAGAACGATACATCATCATTTTACTGCACTCGAGCAAAAGTCACTTAAAATTATTAATAAACCATCATATAGTTTGTTTAAACATTTGATATTATATTATATTTGTAATCATATATAGTATAAAACTATATTTGAATGTTTCTATATAAATATATAATATACTTATATACCAAAGTTCATTCAGACTTCAGTATAGAACCAGCTCTATATAATCTATATAACTGAAAACTTAGGATAAAAATATTTTTGTTTGTCATGTTATTAAAACAAAGGTCTAAGTTGACTTAAATTATATTATAATAATTATACGCATGGCAACGAAATACATCTTAACTCAGGGAATTCAAAAACACAAAAACGAATGGCAAAAACTCAAATTATGAGTAATTAAAATACGATACCAATTATACAGGAATCGGATACACAGGAATAACATACAGTTTTCTAATAGCAAAAGTATATCCACCAAATGCAAAACCAGTGGAGGAACCCGACAGATAATCACATACTGACAGGATGTTACAAGTATATGGTAGAATACTCAGAAAATGGAAAACACTTGTTCCCTTAGATACAATATTTTGGAATCAATGCCAAAATACAACTAAAACATTTTAATGTTCTTAAAAGAAAACAAACTAAATTTTATGACGTAATAGTTATATACAAATTTAAAAAATAATAAAGTAAAAATTGTAAATAAACTAATAACTTATCTGAAGCTGAAGTTGTAATTCGATCAATCCATTATCTTATTTGTTTTATATTTACTTATTATTATTATTACAGTATTATATTCTTCTGATTCTTTTTCTTATCTCTTTCCTAACCAATTATATTATCCCGCTAACATTACTTATCTGTACCTTAAATATTATTATGACAAGTTTATATGATATATTATTACTATTCTCTTTATTGTTAATTAACTACGATGTATATATAATTGTCGAGCTATAATAGTTGTAACTAAAAGCTAATAAAAAAAAAAAAAAAAAATTCGATGAATAAACTAATTAATTAAATATATAACTAATAGTATTATTGTATAGAAAAAATATTGAAATTTAAGGAATATTTAATTGTCAACGTTTTATTTTTAATTCTTAAAGTATGAATAATGTTTATAATAATAATATTAGTGCTAAAAATACATATTATATACCTACAAGCCTGGAACAAGTTAAATAACTATTACTAAATAAATAATAGAAATGTCTTGTATAATAATTATTGAATTTATTAACTGTATGGCTATTTCATATAGAACGATGCTATAATAATCTCACAGAATATATTATGGAAACACAATAGGTATACATAATTTCATAATAATAAAATAAATATTACATTACGATTCATAAAGTTATAAATTATAATATTGGGGATAAATACGACGTGTTACCCCGAATAACTATAACTTGTGGATAACATTTAATTAAGAGAAAAGATTTATGAGTTATGTTACATATTATAATAAAGCTATTTATTTATTGAACGTAATATTGTATGACTATTAATATTTGACAACTTATTAAATATAATATAGAAATAACCGAAAGACTGCAGGTGTAAAAAAAAGTACTGAAATGATACTGGGTTTTAGTATTCGGGCATTTGTCTCGTTTCGTTTGCCACATCGCAAGATTGGTATAGCGTGTAATATATTAAATAGTAGGTTGTAATATATTGTTATACATTTGAAAGCAATGATAAATCATCGTGTTCGAATGTTAATCAGAGCTAGTTGCGTTGATTGTAAATATTCGTTTTTTTTTCAATGCATAATTGAGCTTATACCTATTGTATTGAAATATTAAAAATTAGAATTATAAATTGTATTAGAACCATGGACTGGAACCGAACCTTAAAGAACCGGTTCTGGAACCGGAACCTTTAAAATATAAAGAACCAGCACCAGAACTGAAACCTTTATTTTTATAAATTAAGTACCGGAACCTAACCGGAATTTTTAAATTAAATAGGTTCTTTTAGGTTCAAAAATAAAATAATTTTATTTATCATAATTTAATGGTATTACTGTTTGGTATAAATTATGTATGATCATATGAGTTTTCTAATATTTCTTATGATATTAATAAAACCCGCATTCCGGATAGGTGTTTAAAATTATTATACTTTTCGGTACCTAAATTATCTGGAACCGGTACCAAAATTATTTGGAACAGATACCTTTTATTTTTTTATCAAAAAACCAGAACCAAACTGGAAAAATTATTTTCTTTTTTTGGAGAACCAGTACCGGAACTGATACTGATAAATTCAAAAGGTTCCAGTCCCTGAATTTAGAACTACCTATAATACTATATGCAAATTAAAATAAAAGTACTAATATTACTGAACGTAAAGTTATGTGAACAAATTGGTAGGTACCTACTAAACTTTTGTCATTTATAGAACAATTAAAACTTCCAATTTCCAAAATTAATTATTGATAAGTATAGTGCATGGATTTCAATGCAAAGTGCACTTTTTTAGTGCTTTGGAACAATGCATTCCGAGTAGGTACATGATTCAATTCATGTAACTGGTACTTGAATCAGGGACGTTTAAGGTAATTCTATTAATTTTTATAGTTCCTATTTATATTATATATATACAATTTTCGAGTTTTTAGTGTAAAAATAGTTTCAAAATATTCTTTTAATACATGTATAATAAAATCATCCAATTTAACTAAGTAGTATGAATTAACTTATCGAACAAATCAACATGATCTATTAATATTTTTCAATTTTTGTGTAGGTAGCTGGTACCTATATAGAGTGAACAATGTAGCCTAAAGATTATTGTTCAAAAATTGTTTTCATATTGTTCTTATACCAATTTACAAATGGTATGGAAAAAAAACGGTCTTTCTGATATATTATTAGTGTCTACTTTTCAGAGATTATAGAGGGTCAATAATATAGGTATGAAACTTTTACCACCCTAAAAAGTGTTGGCTGGAAAAAAATGGCAGCAGCGTCCCACGGGGAATTTTTACGGCATCCCGTGTACAGTTTGCTAAATCCCCGTCCCTGACCGCGTCTGTAGCTAATCGTCTGTAAACGTTAATAGACCTTTTGTGTTTTGCTGTTTTGCGCCAATAAGCATATCACAGATTTATGGATATCATTATCAAACGTAGTTCCATGAGTTCGATTATGATTATAATAAACATTTATGAGATTGAGATAATAATATTATATGTTATTATACGCGCAATATATGCAATATTGTGCTCTCGACGTCATCATCGTGTTCGCAATAAAATTACGATTGTTAAGTATCCATATAATAATATACATTAGACGTGTTCAGGGTACCTATATAGTCCAGTGCACTATTTTGCAGTCCAATTAAAAGGTTTTTTGCCTGCATATACCATTGCAGCGGGGTTTCATCGGTGCAATTTTTGTAAAATTTCAATACATCTTTTATGACGTACGTTTTTGTATGACAATTTATAATATTATTATTATTTATAAGTTTTTAAAAATATTTAAAAATATATATATATTATATTATGATGTTTCCATTATTATCTTCTATGCGAATATGCGATCATCCGTGGCGGGCAATAAAATAAAGTGCACCGAGTAGTAAGTATGTACTTACCAGCATGAGTTGTCTGGAGACTGGTCACGCCTATGCTTTATATTGTAAGTAGGTGAAAATTCAAAGTAGGTAGCCGGTATTATAAATTATAATAAATTCGTTTTATGGATTTTAATTATTTTTTGTGCATAGTTGAGATACGTTTACTGCCTTTTAAAGTTATAATTTGATTAATAATAAATATTATAGTATGGTATCCAACACAATATGTTAAAATAATATTGCTATATATATTAATATTATGTATAAATCAATGGCATGCATATTTCATGCATTCGTATAACCAAAGCATGGATTTATTTATGCAATAAAAAGTACCAAAATATGCCATAAAATATTGTGCAGAAAAAAAGAAAATGTGCAACAAATATGCACTAAAAAAAATGTGTATGATAATAATATGTACGTCCGTTTGTATTACCTTTAAACCATTTATTTCATATATTTATATGAGAAAAATACATAATAATATTTATTGTTTAAGAATAAACAAATTAAAAACAAAACCACTTATTCCCACCGCATTTCGATTTTATATTTATATTCTTAACGGCACGATAAATCGTCAGTTACAAATCGTTTATTATATAGGTATATATACTACACATAAATGTTCATTTGTCGGTATTATTATTTGTTTACTATTTCAGGATCATCTATATTGTCGTGACTCATGGCTATTTTATATTGTTGCTGCAATGGGAACATGGAAGTAATATAATTTAAGAGTTACGTTTAAAAAAATTAATATTTTTATAATATACAGGTACTACAATAAATTTAAAATTAAACATAATAAATTTTTTTTTAATAATAAAAATTTGGCTTTGTAGGTCATTGGTCTTTTCCAGTTTTAACTTCTTATTTAAATTTTTTTTTATAGATTACGACGGATAATAATTTAGGTTTTTTTTTATAATATTAAAATGTTCTGGTTGTTTTTTGGATCTAGTATCCCATGCACTCATCTCAGGTGTTAGGTATTTTACATTTTTCTTCAGTTCCTGTGAATATTTGCGACATTTTGTTGGTATACTGTACAGGTTTTACAGTTTTCATACACTGCTAGATCTTCTCTTGCCATTAAAAAAACAGTTTATTATTCAGGTGTGTCCGTTTCTTTAACTATTCAGAGTATTTTTTTTTTTTTATTGGGTAACCCGCGGCAACATAGGCCATTGGGTGTGGGGGAGGGCACTGTAGGTTTTGAAATTGGGTAGGTTGGTACACGTGTGTGTTGTGTTTTGGAAGAATATCTAATGGGGCACCCGTAGGTTTCTGCCGTGCCCCGGGGGGGATGGTGGCACTTGTTCTCCAGACACCGTGAATTGCCCGAAGAAAAATGCCGCCCACGGCCGAGGTATCGAACTCGGGTCGGCTGCGTCGCAGCTGACGCCTTAGTCCGCTCGGCCACTCCATCCCCCCTATTCAGAGTATTGTTTTATCTTTCCTTTTCAATTCAGGATTTTGCCATTCATGTATTGTGTTTTTGATTTCACTTAGTTTAGATTTATTTTTTCCTCAGTATGTGTAACTTCAATTTTGTTTTTAATACAATGTTATATGTCTGTATAAGTTGTTATCTGTATAGGAGTGGTGTATTTATTAGTTCAATTGCCTCTTGGTCCGCTTTTTCGTTCCCTTCTATATTGTGACCCAGTATCCAAATAAATGTTATGTTTACTCCTACGTTTCGAGTTTTAAACTTTTCAGTGTGTATACCCTTTGAGGATAGTGCAGTTATTCTTGTGATTATTTCCTTGGTAGTTTGTTATTTACTGTTTTGAGAATTGCTGTGGCTTCTGCTGTTTAAATGGAAAAATTTTCAAGGATTTTATATCTGGTTATAAGGTTTTTGTGAATAATTGTAATTTTACACTTCTTTCTGATTTAGAGGCGTCTATGTATGAAATTCGCACACTTATGATTTTTTTAACATAAATAATATGTTTTAGGGCTGGATAATGGTTTTTGGATTTTCTGACAGAATTTGTGCAATGTTTTCGTTGTTATGGTTACATATTAACAATAACATATTTATGATTCATAGATTTTCCCTGTAGAAAAATATCGAGTAGCGTGCTAATTTTTATTTTTGTTTAGAACACATTATAATATACACGTTGTGTTCATCCATCAGGGATGAACTGGAAAATAAAAATTCAGCCCAATTTTAGGCTAATAATAAAATATTTATAAGTTATTAGGCCAAATTATCACCAAGCCCAATTGTGGTTCACCCACCTGCCACCCTAGTCAGTCCGCCCCTGCCATCTATCCGTTCGTTAGTTACCAGTACATAGTACGATTGTTGATATTAAGGTATTTATTAGTTATTTCCGTAGTAACTTTACATACATTGTTTTTGTAATCATAATTTATTAGATTTTTTTTGATTTAATTTATTTATTTATCAGTGTTTAGAAGCCGAAAATTTAGAGTGACTCGCAGAGTGGGCTTTCCTAACTTGTTTTAAAATATAGTTGAAATTGTATTTTATTTTTTTGATTTTGATACCTCAAGATTTATATGAAATTTTATATCTATAGGGGTCAGGGGGACATTTTACGGTTGTACTTTTATCGCATAGGTTTAAATAATTTTAATTTTTTTATATTGCTGTATTATTTGCTGTTAGTTTTTTTATAATTATATTTACCTAAAATCTTAATTTATAGAAAAAATTATCTTATGTGTTTTTTACAGAGCTTTCTTTTTTTTCAGCTTTTAATTTCAGAACTTATTTTGTTTTAAATTGTATGTAACAATGTATCAATCTTTCGTTGGCGTTTGGAAATCTAAATTTTAGTTTGGCCTATAGGACTTTTGGGACTACCTGCGTGTATTTTTATAAAACTATAAATTCTTTAGGTAATTTTTAAGTAAGTAAATAAAGAACTTCATAATCGCATTATGTTGATTTAAACGTATATATTATTATGCAATTGAAAATTGCATATTTATTCTATGTATTTTAATTTTTTCATTCAAAATATGCAAATAAATGATTTATAATATTATTTTTCATTGAAAATTGTTTGCATGATAATTAAATGTACATAATATACAGTGATTCGATATATATTTTCTGAATATACGCTATATATAAATGTGATAAAAGCGATCACAGCTCTTTTAATACGGGGTGGGTTGTTGGGTGTTACCTGTGGTATTTACTGCGTGCGTAGTTGTGGTTAAGTATTGTTAGAGTAGGTACCTACCTATTTATTATTAAAACTTAGAAATTAGGGATTAACTATTCAAAACTATCGACATTCAGGTCCACTTCAATTTTTGGTTGATGGATTTCAGGCAAACCGGGTGCCACTTATTCAATATAATATGCCTATAATATTCTATGTGTTAACATATTTTGACGTTTGTAAATATATACTGCAGTATTACAAATTATAAATAATTGATGTACAATAATTGAATAGTTATAAAATACGTTAAGAATTACGTATCAATTGAATAATCGATAAGTATAACATATATACGCGTCAGCCAGCGGCTGATACTGTTGACCTGTTTTTAGAATTGATTCAATTTCGGGCACATATAAGTTTATAATAATATATATTGTGTACTATATTGCAATAGCAGTTAAACAATATTTCGTGTAAGTTTCCATAATACATGTATAATATTTAATTGTGTATAATGGTAGTTATATTATATTATAGCAGTGATTTTAATATTTAAAATAAATTACTTACCATCAATCTGCACATTCAAACGTAGAATTGAATAAAATTGAAACTGGTGTGAATAAAATGTATTTGTTGATCCAATAATATGATATGACATTGCCATCGGCAATATTATAAAATCATAATTCTAGGTACCTATGATAGGACCCAATAACCCATACAATTTGATAGGTACTTTATTTTTTTTTTTTTAATGAGTGAATAAGGCTTAAGAATCTGAGGTTATTTGCCTAATTTAGTATCTTATAAGTTTTAACACTTTCACTACCTATTTATCTAAATTTTAATTTTCTTATTTCAAATTTACGAAATTTTGTTTTTACTTTTTGCAACTTAATACTTATTTTCCGTATAAAATCTATTATACGCGCATTTGTCTCAAAGAGTTTTAACTTCTACCGATTTCCATTATGACGTCAACCCGAATAACAAGTAACGACCGGGGGTTACTGAATTCAAAATCATTAGTTTCAAGAAAGGGTTCGGGTTCTTATATTATTATCTATATATAGCCGGCTATGATCATTTTATTACCGAGTGGGAATTTATAAACACGTTTAATTATAAACGAACTTTCACATTTGCATTTTACCAACGTTTATAGTTTATAGTTCCTATATTATATTATACGAACTTAATTCAACTTGTATATTTTTACCAGCAGTAAATATCAAAATACAAAAGCGTTCTATTAGATAAATCGGGCATATAAGTATACCTACCTTTCTATAACCATGTCATAAATAAAATGATTTTTAGTAAGAATCAAAGGAATAAATGTAGGGTTGCAGGAATTATTCTGAAAATTAAATTCCAACTAAAACTCTTTGAGGCCAGATAAATAAACTCCAATATTTATTTTATTTATGTATAATATATGTCATATGTAAATGTCTTAATCAATTATATTCGATATCTGACTATCCGGGATGCTTTTCTGA
Source organism: Metopolophium dirhodum (assembly GCF_019925205.1). NCBI lineage: Eukaryota > Metazoa > Arthropoda > Insecta > Hemiptera > Aphididae > Metopolophium > Metopolophium dirhodum. The sequence continues at coordinate 56,290,611 of NC_083560.1, read as the reverse complement.
TCAATGTATCTCTATTCCTTCATCACATTTATTGTACTTGTTCAGTTGTTCCACTCCTAACATATGAATGCACCACACTATAAATAGCTATATTAGAGTAAAAGCAATCTCTAACAGATAGCATGTTACATAGAAATATAATAAACCAAATGCGATTGATGTACATTATAAAATGTATCCAAAGTCTACACTCCCCGCTCTACATTCAATAAATCGCTATTTTTCAGCATAGGTATACTCTCCTAAGCCAAAAGTCAGTAATCAACTTAGTATAGTTTTGAAAAAATAACTTTTTCAAAATCCTCTTCTTATTTTTATCACACTATCAAAATAAAACAATAAACAAATAATTCTTAAATAACTTTTTCTGTAGAAACCAATAACACTCATGGATAAACTCTAAGATACATTTTAATACCTCAAAACACGTATACGTCCACTGTACAGCTTAGCTTAGGATCTTAGACAGAGACGTTGTTTACAGAGGGAAAATGTAGTCTGAGAAATATGTATACAATGTGCATTGTCTGATCATTAAACATAAATGATAAAAACGTATACTGATTATGAAAAATGAGTTTATTTCTACTCCATAGATTCACAAATAGCAGGATTTTGCAGACCAGAGAAGAATGTATCAATTAAAAAACACATCGTATGATACGGCCACGATGTTGATAAAATATCTACATCGTGGATACGACTGTAAAATTATTGTCAATACTAAACGAAAATACCACGTGTGAGCCAATATTAAGCAAAGTTATCGTATAACATGGTCAGTTATTGCTCTTTTACTCAGCATATTATTATGTTTGATACTGCTTTTTGCTGAGTTTATTAATATATTATTTGGACGGTGCGCGGGTAAAAGGGAATAAGTCAATTTTTATAAATAAAAATATTTTGTTTTGTTTTGTAGGTAATTTTACGCTGAGTCGACTGGTTACACTGAAATTTGGATATCTCATTCTTAACAACATTATAAAGAAAGATAGCCAAATTGCAGTGTCACCAGTCAAACTAGCGTAAAATTACCTACAAAACAAAAAATATATTTTTATTTATAAAAATTGACTTATTCCCTTTTACCCGCGTGCCATCCATTTATAAATAAGTGTTTAACCACATTTATTGTGAAATCTATATTACATATACGGTACTTTTGCTAAGGAATCAAAAAATGTGCCGTAAAATAACGAATATTTTAATAATAATAAACTCATTTGGTTATAATAAAATAACCAATCTATACAATAGAATTTAAATAGTTACTAAAAATATGTTCTATTATTACTTACACTATTATTACCATTTCCGTTGTACTGTATTACCTTTATTTAAATATTATGATGATTGTAAATAACATGTAATTATGTTTTTGTTCCCGGCTAATGACTATAATGTCGAAGCCGTAATAAATGAATTAAAAAAAAAAAAAACTCATTTTTCAAATTTTGTCTTTTGGCTTAGGAGTGCAGTAATAATTCACTAATCGCATTATTTTATTTTGCAATTATTTCTGTCTTTATAATATTAAATAAAAATATGAATTTTTGAACCGTACCTTCGTGAATCATATTATCACTTCAATAGATAATAATAATGATAATATTTTTAAATATTATCATTTTCGATATAAGACGGGAATGGTCGGGTGAGAACCTGACCAAATCCTTCGATTTCCGGTACGGAAAACCCATGTCGACAGTGTTTTGGTTATATATACTTGAAAAATATATTTGTATATACGCTGCAGCAACATCGCAAAAAACGTGAACGATTTAGAGTGAACATTACTGCAGGATTGCACATTATATATGTATATACATTATATACAGCCCGAGATTTTTTTCAATTAAATAATTCGCGCACGCGGGTTAGCTGCTGGTTATATCGTGTATAATGTATATAATATTGTATATATACTATACTGCATGTATACATGTAATATATCATACGCCCTCGTACAAGCTGCAAGCTCGTGCTTACGATCGTTTTCTCCGTCAAATCGTGCGTATATATATATACACCCTCGTCCTCGCACCCTCCATCTGCGCCACACTCGCGCGTTATATTATTATTATTATTACACACACACACACACACACACACACCCGTACATATATATATGCGTACTCGAAATCTCGACCCAAATTGTTATTCGCCTACAGTCTACACGGACGTGCAGCTGGACGTCACACTATATACGTATACGCGATATGCATACCATGCATAAAATATATTATAAATAGTACTGCAGACAGGCCGGGTTTAACTATGCAAGCTGGACGAGTTATGACTGGCTAAGGGCCTGTAAGCCATAGGTCGGGGCGTGGGTTTTAGCCGATTTTATTCAATTATTTACCGGAGATTAGAATACACAATATATAGTTTCCATGTAGGTATACTTGGCGTGTGGTTTCTTTTCGAGGAACGGTCAAAGTTCGGATTCGCCACCAATGCTTCTGGACGCATATTATGTTATTATTACTTCACTATATGTGGCGTTATATGTATTTCACACGTGCCCATAAAGTACAGACTGAGCTCCGTATTTTGGACCTCGTTTTACCTATCATAATAAGACGTAATAACCGTACTCACCACTGTAGAAATACCAACATTTCGTTCATTTTCTTCACGGTATACCTGCATCGACTTTATTAATTGTCTCCACGACTCCACCAACCTATATTTGGGTGACACACTGACACATTATTATGCTATTCAGTAATTCAGTGCGGCTCTCAGGATTTTTAATGGAGGAGAATAGAAGTTAACTATGAAGTTAGCCATGGGGTCTTAGCCTCACCCCCCCCCCCCCCCCAATATTTTGACTGTACCTACCCATATTTAAAAAAAAGTATAGTTATTATAATATAAAAGTATATAAATTTCTTGATTTTTAAGCCAAACTTGATGTCATCAAAAATCTCTTTGGGATTAACCACTTTTTCGTGGATGACTAACTCATTGAGACTATTTAAAAATATCATAATAGTCGATAAGATACTTTGCCTACTTTATTTATAGTTACGTTACCTATAAATCATCATTGTGTTTACATTGTTACATTAAACATAGGTTTTCATTCTTTTCATACATGAAAATGTACTCTCTACAACAGGAGTCGACGAAGATACTGGTATGGAGTATGGACGTATGGTGCATGCTATTTTAAATAATTATAGTACCTATACCTATTGTATGACTACATAAACGTAGGTATCTAATGCAGTAATGCATTTGCTATAGTTGCATATTTTAGAAATGTACGATTTGCTTGCATTTTACCAGCTATATACATTCTTAGTTCAGCAAGCATAAATAGTTTGAATGTCTGAATAGAGATAAAAATATGTAACACGTTTTTCAAATGGCCAAAAGGCACGATAAAAAATAAATATGAACAAAAATTATTTATCAATTATCACAAAATACAATATAGTATTATTATTGTTACCTACTATATTACAGCGCATTACGTGTATGAAAAACATTTCGATATTAAAAGTAGGAATACCTGCAGCTGTTATTTGGAGTTATTAAAAAAAAAGGCCACCGGGAGATATATCGCCATATCCGCTTCGCGAGAACGCCCATGATACTGTTGTCTATATATATAATATTATATACATTATATAATACTAGCAATATTTTACTGCAATGGCTAGGCAAAAAATATGAACCTATATATGTCATATAAAATAACATATTATATTGTATCAAGTAATTTTCAAAAGTGAAGAAGGTATAAAACGGAAAATGTATATAAAACGTTATTAGAGACATGCATTTTACGCATTTTTATAAATTAACTATAATAAACGGGAACGATATATTTTTTTGTAATATATTATTATCTTTATAACTATACAGCGTGTGTTTTCTTTTAAAAGTAACACGAAATATTTCTAGCCAGTGACCGCAAGGATTGCATGAAATGGGGTTTTCGGGAAGAGCTATATATAAGGAATACTGAAATACTTATTTTTTCTTTGATGATTTTCAAATTGTTTAAGTTAATGTTTCTGTTTAAATGACCAGATTATTGAAACTTTCAACAAACATTCTATAATTTACCATAATTTTGCAGTAGACCTAAATTTATCTCATTGTAATTCAGTTTATTTTTTGTTTGTAGACATAAGCGCAATTAGGGGGGGACTATGCCCTCCAGTTTTTCATCATATTTTAGTTTAAAATATTAATTATCGGTTTGTGCTGCTGATAAAATTTTAGCCTCTCCAGAAAAATGTAATTTTAGTTGTGCCTCTGTTTGTAGAGCAATGGTCGTTAAAATGTTAAAATTACTTAAAAACTCCAATCCGATCCAGATGTCGAAACTATATGCAGCCATTTAAAAAATGTAAGTCATATCATGCATGCACACGATGAAAGGGCTAAACACATTTGGAAATCATCAACACAAATTGTATTTCAGTATTCCCTATGCATAGCTATCGTATACCCAAAACCCCATTTCAATCCGATGTCACTGGACAGAAATATTTCGTGTGATATCTTTAAAAGGAAACACACTGTATACATATACTATAGTATGTAAGGGCTGGGGGGGAGTCTTCGGTCTCCGTATAGCCCCCTCTCTTATCCGCTCCTGTACAGGTGCTCAACTGTATATATAGGTTAGACTATATACGCCACATAAATCCTTTGCCGCGCGTGCAGCGATAACCGTATGTCGTTTTTAAATCCCGTCATACGGGCATATATATATATATATGTATATGTTTATGTATATATATATGTTTATGTATGTTTATGTATACATATAATATATACGTCTCGTAGGTACGTGTATTATAATGCGGCTGCTGCGCGGCCAATTTAATTACAATATATCGTGTGCGTGTTCCGCCGTATCTCCTGCAGAACAGCTCCGCAGCCAAAAACCGTCCGACTATGGCAGATAATGTCGAGCCAGCAGAAAGTTCGGTATAGGTATATATTATTATAACTAAATAACGTATTCTTGCCCCCCCCCTCCCCCCACTAAAGTAAAATTAAATGTACGCTCGCATACAAATATACATTATAATATTATATACCTAGCTGTGAATTCGCGAATACATCAGCCGATTTTTAAACACGTTAACGTTCCTTTTAAGAATTTTTCGCGTTAAAAATGAGCAGCCAACTTTTAATTTCGTTAGATTTTTTCGTCGAACACGATTCATTAAACTTTACCAATTTATTAAAATTCCATTCGTTTCTATAAAATGCGGCCCTTTAAGCGTTGTCACATTTTTTTCATCGTGGAGTAAATTTAATTTAAATTATACTTTTAAAAAAATCGATAGACTCGCGCCTGACTTATCCGCTATAATATAATATATTATATACAGATATAATAATATATAGGTATTCTGCGAAAACGCCTTCGTTATAATATGTAGGTGTTCACAAATGGTGATTTATATACCTACAGAAAGTGTCTGATATCAAAGCAGAACACTAATCATTTCAAAAACTTCTTAATAGTTTTAATATTTGTTTATAGTTTTATATAAGTACAAAATGTTAACTCAAAATACAAAACAATATTTTGAAAAATCCTATTTTTACTATTTCTATCGTTATAAATGTTTCAGTTTTTTACTTTTTTTAATGATGTCATACATTTTTAGTTCCTTATTTCGAAACAGAATATTTTTGCAGTACTGCGATGAACAAAAATTGAATTTTGGACGAGTAGGTAGTTTATGAGATAGAACTTATAAGTATCTAAAGTTAAGATGAGCGGTGTCATGTGGTACATAATGGGTACCTCTAAAAATGTTGATCCACTACTCCGCTTATCTAAACTTTAAACTCTTCTGAGTTATAACCAGGACTGGGATTACAATGCATTTTGCATTGTTTTCCAAAGCTAGCTATACCCGCGATGCTCGTTTTATAATATACACATTTCATGTCTTATCTGTTTAGAATAAGCAGTTTTTATTTTGCATTTTTTGACAATTTTCAATTTCTGTTTAAGGTAATTTTTTCGGTTTTTAGAATATTTTAGGGGCTTTAAGATTGTCAGCACTTAAATCCGATTTTAAATGTTATTTTAAGATTTTTGACCAGGGATTGAAACCGTTTCAAATTTGGACTGTTACGGTTTCGGTTTCTGAGAACGGTTTTCTACATTTTCTGGTTTTGTTTTAAGTTTTAAGATATGTTTTTCAAATTTATCGGTAACAAGAACTGTTTTTGAAAATTTGTGATTGTAGACCCGATTTTTATTATCTATTAACTATTAAGGACTGAGCTTAAAGCTCTTAAATACGTCCGATATGTATAATTAGTGTAGGTACATACAATATAGCAAATTTACGTTCAGCAGAACTAATTTTGTGTTGTTAACTTTAATATTGTGTTGTACCTTTTTTTGCATACAACAAATGTTTGAGATCATTATTCGATTACTTTTAATATTTAATTGTAATTTACAATGACATCACACTGTATTACAGTATTATAAATCTCTTGTTATTTGATTAATGCTTATGATATTTCATATTTGAACAAAATATTAATTTAAATGTATGCTAAAAAAGTATATTGGACCATTGAAAATATTGTTATTTAAAAAGGTTTATTGTTAAGATTCAAATACACGTTATAAGATCTGGTACACACATTTATAATTCAGGGGACACACTGAGGAGACTGATGATAATGGCAGAAGCGATTGATGGCGACGTTGACGACTGTAATAACGTTAATAAATAATAATATACACAAATACTTCAAATAACAACAATACACACGTGCATAGCCGCATAGGGGCAAGCAAAAAAACCATAAATTATTGTGATATTTCTATTTTAATTTTGAATCAATTAGGGCCCGTAGTACAATAGTTGATTACACTTCGATTACGCGAACCCACTGATTTTGCTGGCCGAATTCAGCGGTTTTACCGGAGATCGACTATTGTAATAAAAATAGAATAATATTCGTATTACCTATTAATATTTCGTAATACTCAGTAATACCATCGGGTTTCAAACATAATATTGTCTTCGCATAAAAATACTCGTTTTACCTAGAATTATAAATAATACAGGTAATTAACTTTATAGCATTTGAAGAAACCGATGTGTTTTAAATTTTAATCGGTTTTAAAAACGGTTTTTCATTTCCATGTTTTCGGTTTGGGTTTGGTAACCGGTTTTTTCTTAAGATTTCCGGTTTCAGTTACGGTTTTTAACCGGTATTTTAAAGCTATTAGTTTCGGTTCCGGTTACGGTGTTCGAATATAAAAAACCACGGTTATAACCGGTTGTTCAGAAAATCGATTAAATCGTTTTCAATCCCTGATTTTTATTTTAAAAAGTAACTTTTAAACGTGCCAACAAGGTTTTCACTTAATAAAATATTATATTAATCGTAATTTTTCTGTACGATATAAAAATCAAAATGACGAGTGGCAAAGAAAAATGAAATGAGAATAATTATTTTTTTCTCAAAATTCTCAAGACTCAAAATTGTGCAGTCTTGCAAAACTTTTTTAATTTAATAAAAATGTTTTTTGGATCATAACTGTATTAAATCTAAATCATGTGATCAAATGGGATAATATAATCATTGTATACCCACAAAAACGATTGTGAACAAAAACGGTGTGTGAGCCTATATTCTATCAAATATATTGTTGTTGTATGATAATATTATAAATGTTAGAGTAATTTATTTTACATATCAGTAATACGTATACATCGAAAACATTGAATTTTAGAATATCATTGTGTGTATAAAATATATAATAGTATAGGTACTGTAAAAGTTTCAAGTACCCACGTGTCACGAATAATATATTTAATTCCAACAACATAATTAAAATTGTTATTCTTCGTTTAAATATCTAATTTCGTCCGAATTTAAAATATCTATGAATATTTTCTTTTTCTTTTAGATTTTTTGAATACAGTATGAACTATTTAAGATCAACCTTATTTTCAATTTCAATCCTTAGCTTTACAAATAGAATATTTTATAATTTTTTAACTATAAAATAATTTGCAGATTTTTATGATTTCGATGATATTTGTCAAAACTCTACCTTTAGTTAGAAAAAATTGAGAATTGACGGTCAAATTTAAAAACTTCTGGGGAAACTTGTATTACATTTTCAAATATTTGACTTGGTAAAAAAACTATTTATCGACAATTCTTAAACTAAAGAAAAAAAATCGAAAATTTTTCATGCTTTCAAATAACTCAATGCCTCATTTAGTGAAAATTAAAAGTATCTACGATTATTTTTATTTGAGTTATTAAAAAAAACAAAAACGATTTTGTCGTAAACTGGTTTTGTGGACAAATTCTTAATTTTTTTTTTTGAATTTTCTTGAAAATTATTGAGAATTTTTTACTTTTAACTTCCCAACATAATAACTAGATGTAATTTCCTGCAAGAAAAGATACTCAAGTAAAAATCAAAGCATTTTTACTGCTCCAGAGGTAATGACAAACGGAAAAAATACATATCATTGTTAAGCCAATACATTCATCACCCCACTCATAATCTAAAATCAAGTGCATCATACTAATTTTTATGGCATAACGCATATTTTCTAGGTTATTTTTGAGATTTTAGTGCATAACATTCTAAAATTTCAGAGCTAGTTGTAACTAAATATAATTACTCGTCCTAAATTGGATTGTTATACATCAAATTACTTCGAATAATATTTTTCTTATAGAGGAATATTATATTAAGAAAATGCGTTGTCATTTGTCAATTATAAAAAGTAAAAGCTTTATATTATAATAAATAATCATAAAAAATATATTAAAAATATCAATAGTTTTTGAAAAAATTATTTTACTGTAAATGGTTCGTCTGTGGTATTCATATAGTAATAATATGCTGTAGCACTAAAGTTTAATTTTTTTCACGCCGGCAAAACGAAGTGGTGTGTACATTATGTGTTTTACCGAAGTGTTCTATAATATATTATACATACGGCAAGAGCTCTTCAAAAGTTGCACTGCTTTCGTTTTTCGTTCGTCGTTACTGATGTTATATACATTATTAATGTGCGCCTATATATATATATATATATATATATATATATATATACGGTGGCACTCAAATTCGACGTCCGTTTTTATTTTTTCTTCACCCGACGCGCGTTCTACGTCACGGCCGGAAATGTATATTTCGTGAATGTTATATCCACCCGGATGTACTTCGCACCTTCGCGGTATGGTGTATATACAATATAAACCGCGTGCGTTGGGTGTACACGGGCGGTAAACAGCGGCACTACAAAGGCCCGTTTTGTTGTTTTTAGGCACGTCCGGCGTCAAATTGACGCACGTCTGCGGCCAGACGCTTTTCCTCGAGTCACGCGCGCCTATAACTATATTATTATATTCATCGCAGGTTTTTTCGCATGCCTTTTACGTGCCCGTGTTATTTTTGCAGCATAATCATAAAATATTATCGTCGACGATTTCATTTCAATAATACCAATTCGAGGGCTGCAAAGCATCGCGCGCGATCGTAAAGTTTCGTGGTTAAGACGGCGGCGTATATAACTCGTTTGGGCATCAACTTATCAAATATGTACATAAAGATATTGTAATCACATGATTTGGGAGGCATTTATGAAAACATGTTATGAGCAAAAAAAGTGTAACAATTTAAAAATAAATAGCGCTGTAAGAAAAATAACAAATAAATTAAGAAAAAAACTGCATTAAAATTAAAGTTTGTACGGAAGTGTCGGGAAAACAATTTTCCTTTAATTCTTTTTCATTTTAATAATTACTATTGAATTGAAGAAAAATACAATGAATTATATAAAAACAAATAGTATATTGTGGCATAAAAAATATATAATAAATTTATCATATACAATTAATTAAGTAATATTACTAATAGGTTCAAGACTCTGAAGATCATATCTAAGATAATTTCAGCTCACAAATACGAATAATAAAGTCTTCTAAAAGTAGGTCCTAAAAAAAGTACAAAATTTTGGAAAATCGATGATGGGGTGTCTTCTAGATAAAGGCTCAGACTGCTAAGTGGTATGCGACCAGACGTACTTTTGAAAAATAATATGCTCAATAGGTATTATATGTAGGTAGATATAGTTAAGTGTTACGCCCAAAGTTGTACCTATATGGATCTACGCCTTAAAGTGTTGTGTTTTGCGGGGAAATGCACCCAAACGTATTCACCCCGGTTAAGACTCTATATATACGACACACCCACGTACATTGCATGGTCCCCGACAATCGTTATTGTTTCTTTATATTATGTTCCTATACACGCTCGTACAATAGGTACCTGTACGCTTGATATACAATATAATAATATACTAAAAGTCGCTCAACTCGTAACCTTATGGCTCTCTCGCGATTCGGTATTATTGGATAATATAATATATTATTCGTTTAAAAAAAACGCGGTGCCGATCGCCTATACACGTCGCACAATAACAACAATCCAACAAGAATTATTGTGATCCACGCAACGATATAGTCTCTATGCGAGTATAATACAACTCGCACAGCTCCATTTACTTTTCGTTCTTGGATAAAAGGGTTGCATAATAGGTGCAGGCGTGATGGGTCGTCGATGTAGGCACACATTATCTGATATAGCCTCACATCCGTTACACTGTTATCGTTGCAGTTCTCGCGAGCATGTCGTCGATTATGTCGGACATCTGTCCGTCGGGGATTATGTAGACATCTCGTCGCGATGTCCGCCGATACTTACGACGGCGGCCTCATATAAATATAATGTAATATAATAATATATTATTACATGACCGAAGCGGTGGTGATAAATTAACTTCAACGAACATTTGTCGTTCTCGCATGTCAGAGCGCATCTTTTATACGTGTACGCATGACGCGGTATGTCACAGGGGTGGCCAGACCGCGACTATCACGTCTTATCGTAAGATACAAAAGATACATTTTTACCAATATAATAATAGGAAGGTACCTATATGAAGACAAAAATATTATCCCATAGAAAATGTTATCTGACATTATTGTACGTTATTAATTATTATATTGTTTCGTGTTCTACACATTTTATATCCTTTAATTTTTACAGTGTTTGGCAAGTTTAAAAAAAGAATTCGTTCCGTTCCAAGTTTTTATTTAAAAAAAAAAAATTCGGTCCGTTCCTTGTTCCTAAAAAAAAGAATTCGTTCCTTTAGGAAATGAACGAGTTCCATTTTAAGTTCCAAAATAAAATACAAATTCTTATATAATCATTAATCATAAATACTTTTTTTTTCATATGCATACTTCTTTAATTTTTAATTATAATATTTACCTACAAGTAGGTACATATTTTATAATTCTATTTTGAGATTTTCTTCAAAATTAAATTGTTAGCCGACGTATGTCGACTGTCTTATCGTTTATTGTTATAAATAATAATATTGTATATAAGTATACCTACTAATTTCTATATAAATTATAACTTATAATTAATGAGAAATAGTAATAAACTGACTAATGACTAATGAGTAACGATTAACGTCGATACTCGATAACGATCACTAATTGGCAATATACATTATACACAATTAAAAAAAATATATATCTTATTTTCAATTATTTACATATCTGTGTAAATTATTGGAACTGGAAAGGAACGAAAAATTATGTTATTTTTCCTTGAAAAAAAGAACTCGTTTATTTTCTCGTTCTTTTAGTAATTCATTCCAAGAATCCGTTCCTTTTGGAATTCGTTCCTTCTGGAACTCGTTCCTTCGTTCTTTGAATTTTTGAAAACCTTTTTATTCTGATCTCGGGTTTTTACATATTTTTCATTAAACACTGTAGAAGTGTAGAACTGTGCGGCTCGCGACTCTTCTGTCGCTGGCCACCCCTCGTATAACATACTGCAGTGCCGCATACAGGAATTTAATTTGGTGGGGTTGGTTAAAACTTAAAAATATGTTACTAGTTTTCAATGTTTATAAATACATTTATATACTTTCCATGTTGTAAAGGGTGGGGGTGGGGTATTTTAACCCTCGTGTCTACGGCCCTGCATACTACGAGAACGTTGAAACGCAGGTTTGAAAACCAATTCGTATATGATGCATGATTATATTGTGATCCTGCAACTTTCCCACCACCATTGCATATGTTCGTGATGTATAATATATCTATTTATAAGTCGGATGCAATTTCCTACCGCCCGATTTGGCCATCATTTGGGTCCATCTATATCAAATAGGGCTTAGATTATGTGTATAATATATATTTATAAATAGGTAGAGAGGTACCTCTAAATAATATTATATATTTAAGCGACGGGTTTGGCCACGACAAGACTTGTGTGTGCACGTGGTATATCAGTAGGGTGGCGCACACGTTGTAAAAAAAAATTAAAAAGTACAACCCGAGCGCTGCAGAAACGGTATACTGCACAAGGTATACATACATATATATTATTGTGTATATAGTAGGTAAATATCTATTTAATGTGCACATTTATATATACCATATACGTGTATGTGTGCAGGGTATATTATGTATGTATATAGGACACGTGCTATTCGTATATGTACTTTGACACACACAAACAAAAAAACAAACATACACCATATTTGTGTGTGTGTGTAGGTATATATTATAATATATATAGGGGCCTTTGCGCGAGTACGGCGTCCTATATTTAGTTGTGTATATGATGTATATACGCAAACACAGCCGATTATATATTATATTATATGACGTTGTATATGTATACAGTGCGCGCCGCCGATTCCCCGGGACCCGGATGTGTGCGGGAGCGCCGGCAGTGGCGGCGGCAGAACGGAAATTATGTCCAACGCCGGGTTTCCGGGACTCGGACCTTTGGTCGTCGCGCCGCTCGCGCTCGTGTGCTTAGCGTGTGCGTCCGTACGCGCAGTCGCGCTAGTGTGGGTGTGAGTCTGTGTGTGTGTCGATAAACATTTCAAGGGGTCTTCCCCACTGCACCCCTTCAGCCCGATGGCCGCTCAAGTGTGTGTATGCACACACAAATATATATATATATATATACGGACGCCTCCTCCGACGCGCGGCGGCCGAGTCCTCTCCGGATAATATATGGTCTTCGAAATCCGGTTCGCCCGGTCCGAGAGCAGTCCGAAGTCCCGAGACTCGGAGTCCCGTCGCCGCCGTATTGCGTATACACCCACACTCACCCACACACTATACTATATATATTATGTATATATATCGTTTTCATTTGCGGGATGGTTTCGCTGCCGCCGTTCCTTTCGCTTGCCCTACCCCCCGTACACTGACGCTGCACCACGTGCGGCGCCCGGCGTCACGGCGTGGGGGTGAAACGTGTCGAGTCACATATTTTTTTTCGTTCTCTTTAGCTTACACATTTCTTCGATATTATATATAAAAAAGTTTTGTATATTTTGTTTTCCAAGATATAATATATATAATTGCCACAGCAACCATAAAATAAAATAATTGTCACGGGGGCTTCACATGGTTGTTGTGTGGGTGAGCGTAGAGAGCGGGGGGATAAAGCCCCCTAGCCATATATATGGTACTATATATTATTATGCACACAAAGCTCTCCGTCTCCGCCGCCGGCACGTCGTACGCTCGCGTTCGGCATGGTAGTACTGACACTATATTTGATGTTATCATATTCGCTTGGTGGACAGGGATATATGTATAATCAAAGTCATAATGATATTGGTTATCGTCTTCTTCTTGTCATGGTTTTTTTTATATACATAGTATAATTAGGTATATAAAACAACGATGATAGACCGCGACGACTGTGCCGGTTCGACTAAAACGAGGAAAAGTCACCACAACTGCTCCGAAGTGATCTTCCATCGCGTTTCTAAGCGTCGTTGTCGTTGTAACGATGACGTGCTGCTGCAGTGCACCTCGGGGCTCGATGTGGTGCAGTCACCGCGCATCGTTACATCCTAATCATATTATATAACAGGTATAATCGGTCGATTAACGTGCGCGGCGCATAATAATAATATATTAAAACGTATCACGTTCTGTTCGTCTCATATATCGTATATTGGTTATAGGTATATAATATAGTGTTAGGGGAGGCGGCGGCAGACGTGAAAAAAGCAGTGAAAAAAAATAAACCCCTCTCGGAAAACACCAATTCTTACACATCGGTTATACATACACATATATGTATAGGTACACGCACGCCGTAATAATATTATAAGCGCGCGTGTCTGTCTAATAAAATATGTATACCACCTATAACCTATATATATATATACCGCATACCAATAATAAATACACATATGGTATTATAAAATATATTATGCACGTGTTGTGCACGTCGTATTTCGATATTAATAAAAAAATAAAATAAAAAAACGGAGACGAACGACGGGGGAGAAAACCACGCGCAGCACATACGATAATAATATAATATTATATATAGGTAGAGGGAGCACCTGTCCGGGGCGCCGACGTCGCGCCGTAGGGGTTAGAGCAGCAGCAGGCGGATAACGTGTCATCGTCGGCGGCCCTGCAGAGTCGTGTGTGTGCGCGTCGGCAGTGTATTATAATAATGATAATTATTATTATTATTATTATTAGTGCTGCACGTCGTCCGTCCGACCGTCGGCCGGTCGATCGACGCGACGCGCGGTCTGCCGCGGCTTCGGTGACGTTCGCGTCATCATTATTATATTTCGATATCGGAAATCGCGAATAATAATAATAATAATAACAATTATTGACCCCCGAACGCGCGCGCGGCGCCGTCATAATCCTTCTCCGCACTGCACGAAGCACCCACACGCGTATATTACAATAACTGCAGCGTGATATTATGAATATTGTTATTGTGATGCCGAGCGCATATATGTGTGCACAATAATATCATATTATAGATATAATATTATGTAATATGTGCGGACGACGTCCGTTAAAACGGTTTGGCGCGTGTCTAATTTTTTTTTTCGTTTTTCATAATATATAATAATATACGTGTGAATGCGGCGGTGCACCATTTATCGACGTGTCGCCGCCGCCGCGGTTCGTCCCACTGCCGCCGCCGCCTACCCTCCACGGCGGCCGCCAACCCTCCGCCAAGGCCTACACGCATAACGTCCGCCGGCCGCTCCGTTTCCCCATATAATATTCTATATATTATTATATATTATATAATATGTAGGCACACTGTTTGCCGCCGCCGCCCTCTCTGATGCAGCGGCGTACCTATAAATTATTATAATAATATATCGGTTATCGCTCTCTCTGGGCACTCCTATCACCATCGCTCTATGCGAATCTAACCGAAATTTTTTTCCTCCGCTTTGACATATTTTTGTTATAATAATATCTTCCTCACGTCGAGTCGCGAGCGTGTATATACAATATTATATTATGCACCTATAATACCGACCGACGACCTCTGCCCGCGAGTACATACGCGATATTACAAACCGAGCAGCGATATGTGTGTTTAGAGTAGCCGCGCGTATATATATATATATTATTTAGCGAAATACATTTTTCTCCATTAACTTTTGCCTTGGCGAGCACATATATATATATATATTATATGTACACGAGCGCGAGATGTGCGGAGACTATATAATATATATATATGTATATATATATAAAATACGGTGCGCGCGCAAGCTCCAACGTACAGACCCCCTCCCTGCCCCCTTGCAGCTGGCCCGCCCGCCCGCTCGTCTACGGGGTACGCGGCTGGGGAATACATATATATATATACGGACCCCGAACCGGCGGGGAAAAGAGTGCGCCGCCGCCGCTGAGGCGATGCGAAAATTCTTTGTGCGCCGCGCGTGGAGGGCAAGCTGCAAGACAAATGAGAGTTTTGGGGGCCACGTATATATATATAACGCGATGCGGGGGGAGAAGGGGGACGACCGTAGTTTTCGGCAGTGAGCTTATATATATCGTATGCTCACGAATCGCGGGCGCACACATACAACCACACACCCACACACACGTACAAACGAAGCGCACGAACTTTTATTTTACCACTTTTAGTCTGTGTGTGTGTGTGTGTGTGTCTGTTGCCATTTTATGCGAACTATATATATACACACACACACACGTAAACGGGTGGTGGATGAATGGTAACAGCGGCGGCGTCGAGCAGTATATATATTATGTATGTGTGTGTGCACGAGTGTGTGTGTAAGTGTGTGTGCGTGCGCCCGCGTACAGCCGTCGACGGCGGAGCGGGGCAGAGTCGGGATTTCACGGCGCCAGGACGCGGCGCGCGCGGACGAGGCGGCGGTGGCGGGCGGACGACGGCTCCGGCTCAGGACGTCCATCATTTGTCAACGTCCACGACACGGGTACACGCCCCGTGCCGCCCGGCCGCGTCGCCATGGATACGCGCGCGCGGCGGCGGCGGTCGTCTCTGCCGCCGCCGCCGCTGTACACGTCGATTCCACTCCGTCACGCCGCCAACGCGCGCGCACACACGCACGCGGACGACCGACCGAGCGTGCAGTGCGCGCGCGCTCACGTTTTCGCTTTGTGCGGCGGCGGAGGCTATACCGCCCCTAAACGTCGTCGTATATATCGCGACGGCGCGGCGGCGGAGAGGTCGCCGCCGGAGCGAGGAGAGGTCGCGCGCGCCCGAAGACGGAGCGAATTTTCACCGCTTTTTTTTCCATCTCCTATATATTCTACCGATAAACCCAGGCACGATTTTTTGTTTTTCTATACGTACTCGTCGGCCACGGTGCACGTATTAATCGATATTATAATATTAATATTGCAATAATATTATATATTATTATAACCATCGGTGCAACAATAATAATATAATGTACCTAATAAAAATGAACGGACGTGGTTTTCGTGTGCGCGCGTAACCGGTTTCCGAGGATTACAACGTTAAACTTCTCTCGCGCGGCCACGGCGACGTGTGATATGTGATCCGGACGGACGGCGACTACGTGTTACGTGTTATGTGTCACCGCGCGTCCCGCACAGGCGCGAACGACACTGCACGCTCACACGCCGGTCACCGGATCGCGTCCGGAATTAGGAATAACGTCGGGTAAATGGCACACGTCACCGGTGATGGCTGATATACGTGCGATCTGTCGCATCGTCCCCGGTATTGTGTTAGGTTAGGATTCGAATATACGATGTACACAAATGCGTATACGTGCTGCAGGTGTATGATACCAGATACCTGTTGTATACATGTATGAGTACGCAGTGATAAGATTGGATAGGTAGTTTTCGTATAATATATAATAAATCGAATTGCATAAAACATATTTTATTTGCATATGTATATATATAGCGATTTTGTACACGTTCCTTATAAGATATACCTATATTATAATAATATGTAATAATATATATATAAGAAAGAAAATACTAAACATTTTTCTCGTAATTATTATTATAATTAATATATATATTATATTATAATTATTATTATTATTATATTATTAATCATTAATTATTATGCTTATGATGTGATTATATTATAATATAATATTATAATCATCATTATTAATATTATTAATTATTTTTAATTATCATTATTATATTATATCACATTGTAAAAATTATACACAACTATAAACGTATTACGATCTATATGTACAAGTTGCTTGCTGCACGCATTTTTCTTCCATCAAACATGTAAATCGACTTAACCAACTATATATATTATGTATAGAACATACAAAAAAAAAACATATTATACAACATGCATATACATAGACACACACATATATATATACAAACACATACACATATATGGATATACACACACATATATTTGTATATCAGACAATGTCTATGCATATACCTACTGTATAATATATACACGTTTATCATCGTAATATGTACATAAATGTTTATTATTATTAATATTAAATGTATAGCTAAAATTATAGTAAAAGACTTTTTATTACAATATTTACATTTTATAGGTATACGTAATAATATTATACTTAAATAGATAAAAACATCAAGTGTATTACTGGCACAAAAAAGCAATGTCTAGCACGTATTTATAATATATATATATATATATTATGTATATACATATACATAAAAAGAGAACAAAAAAAAATGTAATCCAGACATCATCGTATTTTGTCGATGTGCGTATACCACGTTATTGTTGTCGATGTTGATTTTCAAAAACATAATAAAAAAATTACCTATTACACTACGTAAATATAACAATCAAACATTATCGCGATAATAAAAAGTATTAAAAGTAAAAAAAAAATAGGTGAAATGTGATCATGAATCGAGATGGGACGTAATATAATAGAAAATAACGAATAACAATAATAATATTTCATATGTGAAAACAAAACAACAACCTATTATTTTGTATACATAATATATTATACACTGCAGCGTTTCTTTGTAAATATATTTTTATTTTCAAATCAAAATGAAAATCCGTCAATTTCCGTATACCGGCCGGACGTTTTAGTTATTTTTTAAGTTGTTTGTCCGCGAGACACGATGTTCGGAAATATAATTCACCATTACAATTTTTGGTAACTAAAAAAAATATGTAAACAATAACAAACGAAATAAATTTCAACTTTTTCTAGACATTGTACAGATTAATATCGAAATAATCACGAAATCATACGCTATATATATATTTGTTCTATATATAGGTAATAAATAATTTTTCTCCCGGATTCATATAGTTATTATACAAGTCAATATAGACATTGTTACGAGGCTATTATAAGAATAATCGTAATTATCATTTTAATATTTATATGGTAATATAAAATATAAAACATGACTAGTAGTTATAAAGTACGCGAAATATAATA
This sequence comes from Metopolophium dirhodum, assembly GCF_019925205.1. Classification (NCBI taxonomy): domain Eukaryota; kingdom Metazoa; phylum Arthropoda; class Insecta; order Hemiptera; family Aphididae; genus Metopolophium; species Metopolophium dirhodum. Next base: position 56,271,793 of record NC_083560.1, on the reverse strand, counting down.
TTATATATATTTCTTTTTTTTTTTTTTGATAAAAAAAAAAGATCCGAGAAAGTACAATATATACTCAACATGTGTCATTTTGTCATTTTGTGATGACGGCAAGTTTAGGTTTCAAAATGTCGACATATTATATTATTCTTATTACGTTTTACGTAGCAAAGTCAAAAATGGAACACCTAAATATAAATTACTGCGTAGCAACGTCGAGCTTCCGCTGATGCTGGAGACCATGGCTCCAAAGGTCTAGTCGAAAACAAAGTCATAAAAATCGAAAACGGTCAAATGCCGTGTACCTATAGCCGCCGATAAACGAATAATGATACAACAAAGAAAGTCGACAATATAATATAGGCAATGCTGCAACTATATATATATATATGTGTGTGTAATATCATACAGCCGTACAGGTATTGTAGGTAATCATATAATATAGCTCGTCTGGCTAAAGTGTGCTCTGTACATTTTTGTATTGTACCTACAGCTGATTACAATTCGAAATGACGCAACGCCCGAATTTTCTCTCGTGATCTATATTAATATTATGTAAGATTCAAAATGTCGTTTACAATAATATCGTATTTCGAGCTGACGGGTAATATGCGTTCATCAAGCGCGCGTACACACATTAATGTGCTTTACCATCATAATATATTGGATAGCCATCGTAATGCATGGTACCTACCTATATATACATAACACGCGAGTGCATTTAATATAGTCCTACGCGGGGACACATTATTACATTGTTATACATGTATATAATACTTACGTACTACTATACACGACTAACGTGTTTACGTCAACTAAACATAAAAAAAATAGGTCTAAATTACAGCTAGACAATAACCGCATTACATCGTAATCAATAATATTATGCGTGTACACACATATTACAATATTGTATTGTCGTGCACTATTATAATACATGACGCGAAATGGATCGACGAGACGCGCGGCATAATAATATTATTTTGTTTAAATCGAATGTTTTCGTTTGTAAATAATTATTGACAATAATAATGTTTTAATTACGACACCGGCGAATTAATCGTTATTAAAAAGGAAAAAAATAATCCGTATAGTCTTATATTATACATAATTCAAAAAAAAAAATCAAAAAAAAAATAGTAATAATAATAATAATAATAATAAATAAAATAAAATAAAATAATAATAGCGACCAGTGAAAAAAATATACATCAGTCAACCAGATTGTTATCAATCATTGTAATGAAACACGAGTACTAGAATTCAGATTGTAATTTACGGTACTACAAATGACCGTAGTATTGGGCCGGGTAATGATGATATTCGTTGTGATAGGCCGGGTCGCCCGGGGGTCTGTGACCTGCCGCTGCGAGCATCTGAGACTGTCCGTCCATCATGTATCCGAGACCGGCTGCCTCGGGGCTGTACGCTCCACTGGGGCCGGCGTGCGGTGAGAATACTGGAACAAAAAAGAAAATAATAATAGTAACAACCACGTCGATATATACAAATAAGTCACGAATCGGTTTTTATATCCCGATTGTGTTCTTTACGTATAACATAATATTATTTTATAATAATACGATATATGGTACGACGATATGATGGCGAGGATATGGCAAAGAAACCGCCCCGCGATCGTTTCGCGCTGCAAAAACGACTTTGGACGGACGAAATAGTAATTTATAGCCGCTTAAAGGAAACACTACCACTATACCATTACTATTACAACTATTACTATACTACAGGCAGCGGAAGAGGTGAAAACTTGGTCTGTCCCAGAGCGAGCACTTTTTTTTCCTTATCAGATACTGCCGGGGATTGACGGATTGCAGTCGCACAGACCCTTCGGGGTCGAGGTCCATTTTTCTTGTCCCCAAACACGAGAAGGGACCACCTCTAGCGACAAGATATATTGTTGTCCCTATACATATAAGTATACCAGATACCTTATATATATATTTATTTCTTGTCCACACCACTGCCATTACCGTACTTCCCAATTCCCGTGATTATATATATGGCATATATCCTATTTGTGTGTGACATGTGTGGACGCGGTCGTTCGCCTCACCGGAGAAATTCCCGTGTAAATCGCTATTGCGGTAGCAGAATATTTTATGGAATATATAACTGCATAATAATATACGAATACGCGTATATGCGCGACCACGATGATTGCTGCTGCAGTTGCAATTCTTTGCTGTCGTTGTTAAAAACGTCAATTTAAAAGGTAGATGTATACAGCTAAAAGCGTACGACACGACGTCATGTTAACAGCGTTAAACGAAACGAAAAACAACAGCCCGGGAATATATTATTAATAATAAAAAACGGCGTTGCACCGAGGACGAGACACTAAAAGCTTTTGTGTCGTCTGTCCTCCGTTTTGTCCACTGTATAATAATAATAATAATAATAAAATAATAATAATATATATAATATATATTTCACGAGACGTTATACACACGCATATAATATTATACATTTATACTCATAGTACTGCAATCGTATATATACTACAATATATAACCGAACAAAAACCAGAAAGCGACATGTACACAACACAACGTTTCACACACGAGAGCATCGCCACCGACGCCACCGCCGAGTGACGGGGCGCGAAATGCTCTTGGGAATAGAAATGATTAGGACCTCGACGGCGGAAAAGTGGAAAGCCATGTAATCCCCCGGCGACTGATTTTTTTGAATTGCAATTTAATTGGCCCGCTATATATACGGACCACGACCGGGCACGAAATCAACGTCGGTGCATCGCCATCATCATAATAATGATAATAATATAGTAATAATAATAATAATAACGGAGATGATGACGATATAATCAGTATAAAAGTCAGTATTATAATAATGTCATTTTCCTCCGTGATGGCCTCTCGTATCGTGCGTCGACGGTGGTTGCATGCGGGCCCTGACGACGCGGAAATATCATCGCCAAAACGAACGGTTCTAAATAGTCGTCGCGGTTATAAACCAGCGAGTAAAAGTTTCCCCTTCGCTTTCACGAAGCACCCCGTGCGCAAACACGGTAATGGATATTAACAGAGATTACTCTTAACACCACCCCACTGCAGATATATCCAAGATGTCCTTGCACACCCGCGCTGCAGCACAGCATTGTCCCTCAATCCTCGCCATCCCTCATATATACTATTATAGATATCGCTGCCTAATATTCTTTTCGACTTCTATGCTATATTTAACCGTATATTATATACGACTTCTCCTATTACCACCGCTGCTGTTACCACCCTCGGTCGCGTTTAGATTATATTCACTTTCGTATTATATATAATTTAATATATATATTATATTAGATCGTATATCGTAAAATTATTATGTACCAAATGATGCGTACGTTCGGTACTCGGTTAAAGCTTTCGAAAAGTTTCAAGAACGTTTTTTTTCGCGAGATGTGGCACGACAAAAAATGTTCTAAATATATATATATATATGATGATGATGATGATGCGTCCAAATTACGCGAAAAGAGTTTGTGAGCTATGTACCGAAATAAAAGGGGTCGAAGCATTTTCAAAACGTCCGAGGAAATGTTATCGTGTCGGGAGTGAACGACTATATATACGCTAGCAAAGTTGATGAGGCGGAACAGCACTGTTTGGTGGTTTTTATATCCGGTACGCATTTATTTCTTTTCTTCGTAAAACGTATAAAATAATGTCGGTCGTAATATATATATTATATATATGAGGGGTGGAAAAACTTGGACGGGAGGTCGGACCAACGAGACTTGTCTTGTTAAAGCTTTCGGGAGATTTCTTTTTCGAATACTACCGGAAATATAGAATCGAGGCCCTTTTATACTGAGCGCAGTACACAGCTAAGGGGTCAGAGCTGTATATTATAATTTTTATACTATGATCGACTTCGACGTAACGCTCGAGTATACAAGTTATACGCATTATAATATACATTATATATTTGTGTAAAAAACTACTCATTCTTATTTACAATATATTCTGCACACATCGAGTAACTTTAGAAATCCGTTCGTAGGCCAAAGAAAAAAAACACGCATAATATAGGGGACGACGCGTATACAATATTATATCATATATAATACCTATAACTATACATATTATATTATATGTAAAAGCGTGCCACATAAAGTCTCACGATGACAGTCGTGTATATATATATATATATATATGATAGTTAAGGTACCTACATGTCACGGAACGACCCTTTTCTCTGCCGCGATTTAACGTCAATGATTCAGGATTAAAACAGATATAATATATAGTGCTATAGTATAATAACGGACGCGCGAGTGGTCGGTTTATAGTTTGTTTGACCGTAACTGTTTCCCGGTGGTTGCGCGCTGCACATTCACGTATACATACATACCCGCACGGGGACGGAGACCACCGAGTGCAGCTATACGGGGGCAAATAAAAACAAAAGTGTCGTATAAAGGCAATTTGCTGCTAATAAAATTAAAACGATCGTGCGCGCCGTGGTGAGAGGAGACGACAATCATCAAAAAAAGGGTCTAGATGACTTGCAGTAAAAATAAAATTTCCATTAAACGGGAATAAAACGGTAACCGGCTCGGCGCGCGAGAGAGGGTGCACGAAAATCAAGCATGTCGTAACAAGTTTATCGCGCCATAAAACCCCTCGAAATTGCCAGTCAAAAGTTGTGTGCCACCGTCTCGGAATAGCCGTAAAAACCTACTGAAAATGGGGGGTATAAGGCACGGGGGAGAGAGAAAGTGCACGCGAGAGAGAGGAAAAAAAACCTGGGCTGGAAAATTCGCGTAATTGGACCTGAGGTGCATCGCGGAAAACATTACAATTTGCCGCCACCGCCGCGCGTTTACGACCCCCCGCGAATAGTCGTTCTGCTTTACGACGACGACGGTCTTCCTATATATATATATATGTATATACATATACACGGCCTCACTGCCACCTGATTCCAACGATTTACCGCGTATCTTGTGAACAACAACGACGACGACGACTATACGACTATATCGCGACGGGGGAAAACAAAAAAAAATCCCAACAAAAACTTTTGCGGGATAACAATTACGACGTTTTTGCGCGGCGCCGCAAACGACATTATTATATATGACACGATGATAATAATATTATAATAAATGGGTGTGAGATATATAGGTACATCTATCGTAATAATATCTAAGTATATATTATTATATTAATGTTTCGAGACTTACCGGCACGGTTAGACTGATCGATCATAGGTTGTACTATTCTCCGTCGAGCATTTATAAACCTGTAGAAACAAACAAAAAAACAATCGCATTAGATACATATTTAATAAATATATATATATATATATATATAATATACAATAAATAATATAATACACAATAAATAATATAATATTAGGTGTATTGGTTGGGATTACAATATCATAGCAACGAACAGCGTTTATCGGTAGTTTTCAAAGCGCAAAAATATTACGTCTCAGTGATATCAATACGGTTTTAATCGTTCGTAGATATTCGTATATTATATGGTTTACGATCTTTTGTAGACTTCCAATATCGATTACCGCCATCGGAAAACACACCGCGCGGAGGCGTAATTCAATACACGAAAATATTGTGTACGCGCGTAGTTCGGTCGATAACTCGTCGTTGTTTGTCTCGAGTTACGAGCCTATACATAATACACGATTTCGTATATTATTATTCTGAACCGATGAATTGCTTTTTGTTTAATGCTTGCGCGTCGGTTATTAAATTTAGAAAGCGCGAGCCTGCATGTATATGTGCACCTCATACCTACGCTGCGCAGCCGCCTCCGCGAAAGAAAACCCGAAAATAAGGGTCGAAATAATATGCGTTTAAATGTATTTTTGCCGATTAGAGACGTTGTAAATAGCATTTGAGGGTGGGAGAGAGGTGGGGGTGTGCACCAGTAGGAGAAGTCGTTACAAACACCCGGTGCACATAACTCGATAGTTCTGACCTAACAACCCCGACCTGACATATGACCCGACCCCCATCAACGCGCTCGTAACAGCTGTTCGCTTGACGCCTAATTTTCCGGCCCTTTTTATTTCTTTAATATTTCGATTCGCGTATATAATATATATATATATAGTACAGTGTATAATAACGAAAAAGAGAATCATTCGAGGGCTCAACTGCGCGCAACACAACCTGCAGAGTAACTCATGGGCGAGCGGCACGTTTATAGGCAAGAGAGAGTCTTATTAATATAATATATTGAAACAATTGGCGAGGGCGACTGAGGAGATGAAGTCCTGCGACGCGATCGGCTCGTCGTTATTCAGCGCGCGAGCTTAAGCAGGGAAACGCGCATAAATCTCCAGGACGCGAATTCTATACCGGTGTTGGGTATATATATAATATACAGACATATAATATATATAGATGCGAGAGAAATCCGATCGTCCTCTTATCGTGTTAATTCGTCGGACAAGTCGATGTCTTTTTAATCCTCGCCCACGACGCCCTACGTCGCTGCAGGAGCACTAGCTATTCGCTCTCCTGTCTCACAATATATATAGCCTCGCATTAAGGGTGTTGAAAAAAAACTTTGTCATTAGCAGGGCAAAAGTATTCGTCCAACTCCATTATCACGCGTTTTGCATTAATTGCAAAATCAATAGTCTCCCCTCCCTCTTATTTGGTTCTCTTATCAGATTAAAAAAATATAAATAAAATAATCTCGGAAGTGCAAGCCTATTCCTCACAAAAAGCGCCACTCATATACTCTCGTTTTAAAAATGAACAGAACGCCATTGCGGCTTTTTATACAAATATATACAATTACCTAAATCGTCAACTCTATTGTAGGTAAAATGTTGAGTGTTGGCTACTTGATTATCATTCATTTAGAATGTTCAAAAGTTGTGTCTAACGTCAGAGTAATGTACGAATTGTATAGATACAATACAATATTAGTAAATACAATCAAATCAAATTATACTCAAACACTTTTCTCAAAAGTATATTTTCCCGCAGAGACGCTAAATTAATTCTACGCGATTTTACACCATATATATTTGGTTGTTTTTTTTTGTTTTGAATAAGTTATTTAAAGCGTGTCTCGGGCGATTACTGTACCTACAATTATTAATGATCATTGTCATTGAGAAATCGACGTAAGCGCTATCCTAATCGCTGTTTTTAAATTACAATATTTACATTTTAATTACATTAGTTGGGTTACACGAACGAATTGATGAATTAATTTCCACAATTTATATATATGTGTACAGTAATAATAATGTATATATTTTATTATTTTACGTGGATAAATAATTTTAAGCAACTCAAGTAAAAGCGGTTGTCTATGGTTAAAAACACAATTCGCGATATAATTATAGTGTTTATATAAAAAAAACCAACAATAATTACATAGTAAATAGAAAATTAATAGCAATAGTAAACTGTATTAATAATGATAATAATATACTACTGCCGTATAGATATTAAACACACACACATTTTTTTTAACAACACGCTGCAGGTCTTCAGAAATATTTTATAGAGAAAAAATTTTTTACGCGTCGATACGTACCTACTTATATAGGTAAATAATAAATAACGTGAATAGACAATATGGGAATAGTTTTTAAGCCCATTTTCTCACGTAATCAATAGTTGGTTTGAAAAAGTGAGTGTATGGGTGGATGTGTGTGTGTGTATAATACAAGAAGGAAAAATTGATTTCGTGCCACACGCGATTTCTGTAATATGGTTAACTCGACGTGTATATACAGGTATTATATTGTAATATACTAACGACAACAGCGGGTCATGTATTTGATTAATGATTCTCACAGTAACTATACATACATACAAATATACACGTACGGGTAGGAATATTATTTTTGATACGATCATAATTTTCGTCCTATAGTCTCGCGCACATCGTTTATTTTATTCGTGTGTAATGTACAATTATTTAAGGTCTCGAGTATAAAATATCGCAGTACCTCCTCATTAGTACACATGTATATTTTGTAAATTATATATATACATATGGATTCTGCCGCAGGTACGCGCATTTTAATTGGTTGCCGTATTCACGAAATTATAACGTAATAATTTAAAAACGAAAAACCAACGTAGGTACCTGATGTTTTTTTTTTTTCGTGCAGTTTAGTTTGAACGTTTGGTCCTATATATTATATTATATACACGCGTGTAATAATACGCATACAGCTAATGAAAACGCGAAATTGAATACTCGACAACGCGCGTGCATATATATATATATAAACACTATACACAGATACTTATATATTATACATAATAATATTGTATACGTATGGGTATAATTATGCACGCGTTGATAACTGGCACAGCCGCGTTGTACGGCGTATATATCATGTGTATATTTGACTAATGTCGTATTATTACAGATGGGCGGTTGTCGGAAATCGAGAATGTGTGAAATATATAATATTAAATATATTATAATGTGTACCTTTCACACGAGAAGTATATACACATAATATGTACGCGATAGCGCTCGTCGCACGCATATTATACTCGCGCTCGCACGCACACTATACACGACCGCGGGCGCGTCTCGAACGCATTGTCGGTTGTATACTTATATATATATATATACCAGATTAGCGTTTAGGCCTCGGTATATCTTAGACAGAAATTGGAAAATAAATCCAGCCATAAACAAGAGGGTAATCTCCGGGTCTCAACTCGACTCCGACCGGCCAGATATGGAAAACGACATCCCTCTCTACCGCCGACCTAGGCCACCGCCGCCGTAGTCCCCCGTCCGAAACGACCATATACCACCCTTCAACCACCCCCCCTTTCCCCACAGCCCACACTGCCGGCCCTCGTTTATCCGGGTGGACAAATTTTACGGCCATTCAAACAACCAAGAATGGTCTTTTCGGTGGTGCGGGGGTAGTGCGGCGCGGCGTGGTGAATTGGTCTCCGCGCCCGCGGTGAGCCTTTTATGCGAACCCATCACACACAAAAGCTTGACCGCCGTCCACCGCCGCCGCCGCCACCTCCGGCGGCCCTTTTTCCACCGTTCCGTTGTTATTGTAGAGAAAGATTCTATCTCGGCCGCAATGTGTCCAGGAATGTTCCCATATCTCCTCCGACCTCGTATATATATATTATATATAGATATATACAATATACGCATATACCTCGTGTCCCGGTTTTACTCAGTTGCGTTATATACAAGTGTGTGTGTGTGTGCGGAGGGCGAAATAGCTCATTCTTTACTCCCCCGGAACAATATCACCGCCGTTCAACGAGAATGAAAAATGTGGTTAATATCGTTCGGTCTGCAGCTGCAGCAGTGCAGCAGTATGGTGGTTTTCCGCAATTTATAATCTCCAGCGCGCGGATTGAGCTCGGTTTCTTATGATATCACACCGCGGGGGCACAGCGTACGCCGATATTGGATAATAATATTTTTATTAGAAATTCCAAAATCGTGTCAAGTCATATTATTATTATTGTTATTGTTATTATTATGTCGACACCGGTATAAACACACATAAATATAATATTTATGCGCTGCGGCGGCGTGGTGAGTGTAATAATAATGCATATTACACCACCCTGCGACGGTGCAGCACAAAAGCGATTATATACCATACACGATATAATACCAGCAACGGCCGAATCGTTTTGATTCGCTTTTCGTTTGAATATATAAACATAAATATCGTGGTAATATATGTGTGTGACGCAATTTTACTTGTTACACGCATATAGAAAGTCATATAATAATAACCTTTTATGTTATAATTATTCTAATATTGTGGCCACTACTGAATGCCCTTGAGGGACTTATCCCAAAGTCCTGTGTTCGCGGGGAGCACGCATGTGTTTCAAGTGGCTGGTGCGCGCGTATTACACAAGGGTGGCGGCGGACGGCGGTGGCGAACAAGGGGATCTTGAAAAAAGTTAATTTACGACAATTACATCTGGACACCCTCTTGAGTTTTCCGAAAGCAATTTCGCGCAGAACAAAATTAGGGACCGCGGCCGCGTGATCTGGCGCTGCAGGGGGAGAAAGAATACAAGCATCACACAACCCTTGCTATATGTGCGGCGCGGTGCACGGCGGCATTCGTCGGCTAGTAACACACGGTTTTGTGATCATTAGCAAAGATCATTGTTGTGTTTCGAGCGCACAAACATCGCACAGTGTATGTGTGTATATAATACGCGCGGCTTGCGTGTGTGCATGCGTGCGACGCAAAGGGAATACGCACGGGACCCGATAACCCTTTCTGTACATATATACGCGCGCCCGGGAAACATTCACGGTCGGCCGACCCTAATCCCGCCGCCGTCGCTCGTACTCGTTCACCGTGACAGAACACGACTTTCCGTTAATCACTGTCATTTATTTATACGCGCGCGCGCGCACACACACACACACACACACACACACACACACACACACACACACACACACACACACACTACGACGTATATTATTATATATTATTATATATAAGCGAGCGCCTGCGATAATCGATTAAGTGTAATCCGTTAATGAAAGTATAATATAAAATAAAAAAATGCAATACGATAACATATTATAACATACGCGATGAGTATTTCCATTTTTTCGTTGAATTGCAGTCGGGATGACGACGATGTGTGCGCGTGAGTGCTTGCCCGTAGGTCGAATTCTACCCACGGCGGAAATGGCGAACCGTCGCGCAATTTAGATAATATTATTATATACGAAAGCCGGGCGCGTCCGGTAAATCGTCGGTCCCGCGTGGAATATTAAGAATTATGAAGGATATTTTTTTGATCGGAAACCGCGCGCAAGAGCTTTAGATATATATATATAATAATAATATAACGCGTCTCTCTCCTAATCAGGTGATATACACGCCGGGACACGTAGCCGCCGCAACGTGCCGGGAAAAATAGTAACGGTTTATACGCGGCGCTGCAGGGGGAAAAGGGCGAGCCAAATCCCGATTTTTGACCCTTGGCGTGCCCGCCCGCGTGGTAGCTATATGCATGGAGCAGCGTCCGCGCTGCAAACAAACCAATCTAAATTCGAGACCGTAACAGATAAATATTCCCGCCGGGAACGAAATAGGAAAAAACGCGGTGCACATATATGCGGCATGTATACCTATGTATACCGTTTCCCCCCAATCCGGTGGAGGACTGGCCATCTATTTTCCGGGTGAGAAAAGTTATTTGCCGACGCCAAAGCCGAAACTACGCGCGGTATAGGTATACACGCGCGCGCGACTCGCATAGAAACTATGGTCATTAAACGCTGCAGCTCCGGAAACATTTTACTTCCGTGGTCGTATAATATACACACTGCTGCAGCAGAGCCGCACGCGGGAAGACGCCGATATTTAAGGTTATGAAGTTGAGGAGGAGAAGGAAAAGGAGGCATGCAAGCCGAACGAAAATTACTTTGTGGTTTTCAATTCGTATGATATTATATATATATTATATTATGCGTATTATGATGCCCCTCGTCGCATTATATACACGATACATAATATTATTATATGCCCGTTACGTACCGGTATACGTAAACCAATATGTGTATATATAAAATATGTGTACACATGCGTATGGGTGTGTCGCGCGATGTCGCGCCAAGATAGTTAAATTTATGTTCGAAATTAATCAAAAGAAATAAATTCAATCGGTTTTGAAGACGAAAAGTTGTAAGCAGGTAGGTACGATATGCACGAGTCGTTGCATTTTCGAACCGTGTATCCGTGCAGTATAATATCTTATGTATACAAGAGAAGGTACATAAAATATATAGTGTATATATATGTATATATTGCTCTCTAGCACTCCGTAAGTTTTTTACGTGGTAACAAAGTTTGAATAAGTAAATACACACAACTGCAGACACATATAGGTGAGTGTATAATATTTGAATGTAATACATGTATAGCGTAGGTTGATTGTGCGGAAACTTAAGTATTGAAATATCGTACGCGGTTTTTTAAATTCAATGGAGTTAATTGAATAGGCGATAGAAAATGTACCCCTTTTTTGTTCAACCCTTTACAGACGCTTCGTTTTATGTTAACAAATCTTTTTCCTTGCGTTCGCGCAGTGATTGTTTTTGTTGCGTTCAACGACGAATGGTGATATTATTATTATTATTATTACTATTATTATGGCAACCAAGGGGCGAATAATAATTAACGCGTGTCTTTTTAATTAAAAAACATTATTAATAAAACAATTGCGTTCGTAAAACGCGTATTCGATTTAGCGGTACACAAAGCCTGGCGCGTTTCTTGTAATGCGTATGCGTACGACGCAGCGGAGGGTCACGATAAATATTTATTATGGAAAAATAAAAAATACCAACAATAATATTGTATAGGTACCTCTATATATATAATATATTAAATCGATAGTTTGTAAAACCGGTATATCTATATATATATATATATTTATATACATATGTATTACATAAGTACGTAAGATTGCTGGTTTATTTAAAAAAAAGGAAACGAGTTTGAGAATTTTAAATCGAATATAAATAATATAATATTATACACGTAGATACTAGGTATAGAGCGTAAAAATAAATGGTAGTTATGACGTCGCGGTGGCTGAAAAAAAAGGTTTATTATTATTATTATTATTTTTATGGGACGCTCTCACAGAGTGGCGGTGATAATGGCGTATAACACGAGTGGTGGTGTCTGCCCGCCGCCACCGACGCCGTTACCGTTGCCGCAGACGGATGACAAGAGGTGACAATGTATGCTAATGGAAATGGTCCATTATGGATTATGGGCCATGTGGTCGATGGCGACGACTACGACGACGACGATGACTACGACTATACGATGATGACGAGACTACACGACGGGGGTGAGGGTGCGGGAGAGGACGTGAGAGAGATAGAGTGAGAGAAAAGACGAGGAAAGAGCGATAATATAGTATAGTGCACGCCGTTCCATATAGCGATGATGACGCCAGCCCGCGACAGCGGATTCTGCAGCGGGCCGAGCGACGGGGGTGGTGACGCGGTGTTCCACACTAATATTGATGAAATTAGCCCCGAGTTGCATCATTCCACGCGCACATTTATACACCCGCGCTCGTGTGTGTGCGCCTCCCACCTCGCTCCTAGTGTTGTTGTCATGCCGGTCCATTGTGCGCCACTAATGCAATTATTAGGTTTTGCAGCGCGACGGCGTGCCGGATGAGAGTGCATCGATCGATTATTATTATAATTCGAAGAGCCGAGTGGAAATATATTGTGCAACGATCGCACGCATATATTATAATAATGATATAATTGTCGCGATATCCGCCCGAAGTTTTCACACGATACCCGTACGGATATAACGGGTTAGGCGCTGCTGCTGCTTAGGTGCCGCGGACGTCCCGTCGACGCGGAGGAGATGTCGAAAACGTTAAGTACTTATAATGTCCGTGTACGAGTGTGCATAATGTTGATCGAAGTCCTAGAGGTCCGATTGACGGCGGTGGAAAAAAAATGCGCGAAAAGTATTCATCTCAATCCAAACGCACAGTTCTTTTACCGATCTATCGTGTACGATCGACATAATATTATAATATAATAATATTACATCGTATAATATATATTATCTCTTATAATAATAATAATAATATACTCTCGCATATCCGTCCATAACGCGACGTCGAGTGAACCGGTTTACACGTCGGGCTGGTTGCCCGAGCCGATTTGTGTGTGTGTCTCTCACTCACTCTGTCTCTCTCACTCCCTCTATACATAATAATATATACCTATATATATTATATATAATAATGTGTACTATAATATAATGGCACGTCGACGTCGACGTCGCGGTCGTCGCAGTCGTCGTCGTCGTCGCCGCATTTGTCCTTGGGGCCACGGAGTGAATATTTCAGACGATTAAACGATAACGATCGTTCATGTCCCATTGCCGGCGCGACCCGCTGTGTCCGCAATAACGTAATACACTCGCCCGTGCGTCTCCCTTATAATAATATTATAGTTGGCACGCACAAAAGCGGTTTTGCATTGTTTAAGAGGATTTGCGCGCACACACACACACACACACACGAGCGCACAAACTTACATATTATATTATTAAACGCGCGAATACGTGTATGTGTGTGTGTGTGCATGTGTGTGTATAGATGCAGTCGCATAAAACGACCGCAAAACGAGATTCGTCTGTGCGCGCGTGTTTGTGCGTCTGCGTGTAGGTACTCGCGCGCTAGTGTATTTATTCGTAGCCGGACATTCTTCGAGTCGAATCTCACCTACCATAATAATAATAACGTATATAGGTAGGTAATATAATATGATTTCCAATTCCCGCGTGACGTATGTATTTGACGATTCTGATATTATGGTATTTTTTTTACGAGGACGCCGTACCCGCAAATATATGTGGTCTCAGTCTTACTAACGCAGTAATAACGCATAATATACCAAAATACAACGTCCAGCAGTTTTAATTTTGTGTTGTTAGCATATATTATAGTTGGTAAGTGAATTAAAAGCGTTTTAAAATTATAATATATTATATACTCAAAACTCGCTTAAAAATTAAAAGTTCATAAAAAAACCATCAAGAGAACATAGTTAATGTTCTTACATTTAAGATTGTTAATAGGTCAATTAACTCTAATATTTAAGCCAACAACAGAAAATTGGAACTGCTGGACGAACATGTTGATATATATTATGCGTTAGTAAGACGGAGACAACACGCATGCGGGTACGACTAACGCGATGCCGTAGTTGATATTATTTATTGTTTTATGTCCGTAATCATTTTTTATGTTTTTTTGGTATACGAAGAATGATCCGATCATCATCCGCGCTTACCGTGTTTCCGGTAGCGAGTTGGACGATCACGTCGTGAATATCGTACTTTACGAGGAGGGTCGTTATTTGGTTTTCCCGCGATATCATTAAATAATAGAGTTGCCGAAAAATCACGGCAACACAGCAACTTACGGCTTTACTAACAAATTCATTTTTTCTGTGTTTTCGTTATAATTTAAGAACAATGCTTGAACATTATAATAGCGATTTAAATTCAAGGGTTATTGTGCGTTGATCAATGTGTATTTAATTATTTTGAATTATTTGAAATATCATTTACCGTATTTTAATATTGAATTTTCCACAATAGTTACAATCAGAATCGTTTTTTTTTTTCAAATTATCATATTTCTGCGCTTTAATAAAATCAAAACAAAGCAAACGTCTAATTTTTATCGAATCGAAATCTTGACGTTTTATCATTTTATTCCGTCGCAGCTGCGATTCTATGTCGTGTATATCGTTGTGGTTAAACTTTTATATTATAATATACATAATGTCATAATATATACCACGCATATTATTATAATGATTATAATATTATGATGTATATCGTCGTCGTATAATCTATGTATAGTCATGTCGCAGCGATATCACCGCGACGCCCGTGAGTATTAATTCCGCGTCAATTACGCGTGCATAGTAATATATAGCGTGTGCGCTATATTATACAGTACATGGCGTCCGTCGCAATATAGTGCATTAGGCGATTTGAATTTGAAAAGTACTCGAATTTCAACAAACTCGTTTCTGCCGCGCGGATAAGGAGAAAAGGGATACCTCCCACACCTCCCCACGACCGGCCCGCGTGCGTGTATATTAAATTATCTCGCTTACGGTTTTATATCAAAATCAAATTACTCGCGCATCTTGCATAATGAACCGAAGGGGCTTAGCGCGTTAATGTGAGAGCGCCGTGTTATATATGTGTGTGTTTGGAGGTCTGCAGCGCTTGTGTGAGTGTATAATACATCTATAATAATATACACATCTATGTATAATATCCATCCTGGCAACCGAGTGTAACCAATTACCCGAGTTACACAATGCTACAATCCCAATGGAATTCTTGTTATGTATACATATATTATCTGCGTGTGTGTGTGTATATTATATTATATACAACGGTAAAATAAAAGACCCACCCCGCGTATTCTTCGATACTAATTTCATTTAAAAGTATATATATATTAGAATGGCACACATATTCGTTATTGTATACTTTAGATTAAAACCACGAAAAAAATTGTTGTGATTATAAAGCTATACGTAAATAATATTATATATGGGTAATAGGTATATTCTTTATGGAACCACGGGTATAGACTAAAATATATGACCATCTATAGTTTTATTTTATCAATTATTCTTGTGAAAACATATTTTATGACAAAATCTCGCGTTGAAAGGAATATAATATATTGTATGTTAATTCTAAACTTAATTTATATTATAATAATATAAAAATCATATGTAGGTAGGTAATATTATATATTATAATATAAGAAAAAATAGTTTTATTATTATTTTTTTTTTAATTTAGTTATTATTGACATGTAGAGAATATAGAGTAGGATTTATTTTTCCCTACGCCGTAAAAAAAAAATAAATAAAACGACGAAGAAGAGGAACGGGCCGCTGGAGCGTGAAAATAACGCCCGAGATCCATAAATAACAAGGGGTTGATGCTGCTGCAGGTTCCCAAAGGACGACGTGATGAAAAACTGTGTGATAGGACTTCCAAAGACGAAGAGGCATGCACACACACACACACACACACACACATACACGAGTATAGCGAAGAGCGTTCTCATGTGTGCGTGTGCGTAAAGCCTATAAATAAAGGGAATCTCTGTGAGCTTTTCCGCAGCACATATTTACTAGTATCCACGAAAAGAGCATTCACGCGATAGCTCGAAAGTAAATGTAATATGCAAGTAAAAATATTTTACACATCTCTCATATTGAAACTATACGGTTTAGATACCGATAAAATGTGTGACAGCCCGGAATCAGGCGGAAAACGTGAACGAATTAGAAGACGTCGATTTGTTGCTTTTCAATTAACAGAAAACGAGTTGAACAATAGGTACGGAACACGTCGACGTTTAGTCGCACTCACAAGTAGGTTATCGTCGTCAAATTCGTATATAATTGTCGGACATTCGTATTATACAGGATTACAAGCCATACCTATAGTCCATCATAACGCGTTATGATTATAGTAGTATTAAATAGTACACACAGATATAGAGATATACGGACGGTGGTACTTGTCCTACGGAGTTATATGCGTTTACGCCGCGGCCGGCGGCGTCTGATTGAGACGAACAATCCCCTCGTAGACGTTTTTATGCGAGTATCATGCAAGTGCGACAAACGGATATAAACAGTTTACATCAATTGACACGATTATGATCATCGTTCTGAAGCTGCATTCATACGTACATAGTATAGAGTCCTACATATTACATACAATGTTTGTGATAACGCGTATATTTTTATATTTTTATTCTATTTGTTTAATTTTTAAAATAACAGTTCGCCTCTTCAGCTCGTATACTCGGCGCCGTTAACTGTTCTCGTCTGTTCTCAAAAACAACAAAAACAAACACTGCGAGACGAAAAAATAAATATATATTATATCTAGGAGTTTGTGAAATGTGTATCGGTCATGTTAGGGGAAAGCGTATATAATAATGTATATATATATGTATAGATAAAATAAATACGGGACAAAAATATTTCAGAACTCTGGCCGTATTTAATCCAGACCATTAAGTTTGTAAAGATACAGTCACAGAGCGGAAAGGACGGCGGCCTCCCTTGTGTCCGATCACTGCTGCCGTTGTTATCACTAACTCACAACGACCGACCGGAATACACGGGACAAAAGGGGAACTTCGTACATCCCTTTCGTTCATACAAAAACTGCACTA
The DNA here is from genome assembly GCF_019925205.1 of Metopolophium dirhodum. Lineage (NCBI taxonomy): Eukaryota > Metazoa > Arthropoda > Insecta > Hemiptera > Aphididae > Metopolophium > Metopolophium dirhodum. Next base: position 56,254,011 of record NC_083560.1, on the reverse strand, counting down.
TACCGAAGAGACTAATGATCCGGCACGGTTTCTCTCATTATTTTTGGCCGCTTCCGCAACACGCTTTAAAATCACATTCGGAATTATAAAATACGCAATTTCGATATATCATTATATACGTCACCGCCGGTTACTATAGTATAACAACATGCTACACGCATGAATTCCATGGTATTAAAATATATTTTATTTTTTGTTTTTGCCGAGTATTTCTTATTTTTTTCTTCGCGTTAATAGAAATATGAAATTAGAATAGCGGTAGACGCTCTAAGAGAGACGGTGGGAAATTGTGTACAACGGAGCACTTCCGTTTATTCACGGTTTCTGATGAAAGCCGGTCGGCAACGGTGGATGCTTGTTGCGGGGACACGAAGGGGATGAAGGTTGGGCGAAGAACGAGAGAAAACTGCAGCATCTGTAGTTTTGTAACATTTGCGCTATGTCGGACTGATAAGAGAAATTACACTGTCAGACCAGAATGATATATACCCTTACATTTCCATACTCGGCATACTTTCTCCCTTCTCTTCCCTTTTCCCGACTATGTTGCTCGATTCCCTCTCTGTTTCTCCCCCTCTTCTATACATTTCCTCATTTTCCACACCGTATGCACAGACAGCCAATTCTCGTACAATTCTATCATCCCCAGGATTCTATTGTAAGTTCTATACTGCTACTCTTATTTTGTCACCGTATGAGTTTGATTAATTCCACAATTTTTTTTTTAGACACAAACACATATAAAGACATTATACCTTAACTGTTTTCTATTATAATATTATCGCACATGAATTTAAAAAAAATATATTATTTTACTATTGATATTTTTTAGTACTTACCTAATTTAATTTATAGAAATATTTAATACATTATATCATTAAATTCGCATTTTAATAATTGTATTCGATACTACTGCAGAGTCGTGATGTTGAAATACTATATTTAGGTATGGTATACGACCATACGGTTATAGTTTAAAATGAGGCATATTAACTTTATTTATATCCTGTTATTAAATGTAAGAATATAATAAGTGCTTAAAAAATTATAATTTACAATAATATTAGTTAAATCAAATGTAAAACCTTGTTACGGACGAAAGTACGCAGTGTGTAATAGGGCCGACCAAAATATACTGTATATGTATAGTACAATATATATACCAGAAATATATTATGTGCGTGTGGAATTTTATAAAATAATAATATAGTAGGATAATACATTCCAATAAGCTCGTGAAGGTAATAATAAAATCCCGGCGCAAAAAATCGGAATTCTTATTTATTGCGACGACGATGAGTTGGGGAAAAAGGCAATAAGGAGGATATAGACAGATCCCCGTTGAATACAGGGTTGTAACCAGAGAAAAGGGAGACAAGACGGATCATCTTGGCCGACACAGAGAAAAGAGAAGTAAGAAAGCGCATGGAGGAGAGAAGAGGGGTACGATAGGGTGAAGTAGTGTAGTGTTGGCTGGTGGTGGACCCGGGGGGTAGTTCATTAAAAAGGTGTTTGGAAGACTATTAGGGCTCCTATATTACTCCACCGGGAGTCGTTGTGTGCAATGCTTCTACTATGTCCTATATATATATATACACCTCATGACTAGCGAAATGTTACCACTACCATTGTGGAGTTTCTGTCAAGACAAACTTTCTCATATAATACTAAGAACAGTAAATCCCTCTAAAATAACCTTTCCTTTACTATCAATTACATACGAATTACAACTTACGACCTTAGAAAAATAAAAATATATAGAAACTATATTTTGAAACCTTTATTAGTTATGATGTTATATTGTAACGACCATCGTATAGTATATAAACATAATAAATATTTAATAGAATGATAAGTTTCATAGATGTAGCTACATTTATTGCAGCTGCGTTAATTTTTTTAAAAAATATTTTTCTAATAAAAGACAATTTTAAACCCTTTTATTATTTTGAGTTTGAATTTTACAATGAGTTTCAAAACATGCACCTATTTGAGACGGATTCGATTTATTTTATAAAATAGTCATAGTTTTAATAAAAATACAATTTCCTTGAACATGACCTAAAGGGTCGACGCTACCGTCCCTTCTAAAATAACATAGCCCCTGTTACGGGTCTAAGTAGCCTCTTATATCCGATTCGAAATTGTTTCCCTTTTGCTCCCTGTTTCATGCCAAATCTCCGGGTTTTCTTGACGGTATTATTTGTTTGCAGCAAATCCTACAAATAATGATTTATTTCTAACGTTTGTAATAGCTAGCCCTCCGACAAACGTATTAGGGGATATCGGGACAAAAGTTCTATTGACATTACCAAACGCATAATTGGCAATACATTTACGTATATACTAATGTATATATATATATATATGTTAACTATAGAATATTAACATTAAACTGTATATTTTAAACAATTAAACAAAATCGAGTGTTTTATAATGTATAAAACATTAGTGTATTACTGATTGTAATAATCAGTTAAGTTTGATTATTCTATCTATTAATATGTTAATTGTTTTTGAAAGTTCTTTAATTTTAAAAAGTACAAAATACTAAACGTATTATGCAAGTATACATGATATATGTATATATATATAGTATTAATTATGCTAATGGGAAACCTATAAAAGCGGAAACATTAATTGGTGACATCCGTCGGGAAAAGCGAAATTCAATTGCATTTCCTTACATTGGCCGACGGAAGGAATACACTAGCGATTATGTCTTGGAAATGCGGTCATTTTCTCTTAAAGGGATGGGGTGGGAAGCTAATGCTGCCGTTGCCGTCGCCGGGTAATTACCGTTAAAAACAATTAGCCAATGAGAGGTCCTCTAAACGAGTTTTATGTATATCTCGTACACGCGCAACAGATTCCCTCTATATAGGACGCAATACTAAACAATTGTCGGTTATTTTGCCCCAGGGAAACAACCGCCATACTCCCTTCAACTTTTCAGTTTAGACGTTTCCGTGTTTTTATCTCAAACAAAATAGCGAAGTTAAAATATTAAAAAAGAAAAAACGTTGAAATTGAAAAAACTTTGACAAGAATACGCGTAGCCGCGTAGGTGTGCTGCAGTTATATATTATCCCACCCTGATGGAAAAAAAAAACATTTTTATTTCACAATTATATTGCACACGAGATTACACAACACCCACCTCTATAATGATCAATTAAAATTAATGTAAATATATGAATTATATTTATTCAATGCAGAATTTAAGAGTTTATGAAAAAAGTTAATGCTGCTACAGACAATAATTTTTTTTCTTCGAATAACATTCGTGTAAGTAACTTTTTGACAAGGTTCCAAAATCGCCGATGCATATTTAATTGGAATTTTCGTAGTATATGTATATTATTGTCGCACTCATTTTTTTTATACGCTGATTTCGCATACATGCACCATTATAATGTGAAAAAAAAGAGAGAACAAAAGAAAGAGGAAGCATCCATAAAGAAACGAATTTGTCCTCCGTCATAACTCTACTGTGTATGAATATTTTCCGGGTCATTCAACATTTTCTCCATTCTAGCGCGTATATTTTCGCTCACTGCCGATTTACCGAAGGATACACCCTCCCATATGAATGCTTGAAAAAAAAGGAGCTGCATCAACCCCCAGGATTCATTTTTCGTTTATTTCAAACAAGTAACGGCGCGCGTCGCAATAGCAAATTCTCGTTACGCTTCTTCCGTCGTCTTATCACATAAGTTCTCATCTTTCTCAGGTGATTTTCAACCTCATTTCACTTCGCGCCCCATCCCCTACGGCACGTAATTCCCATTCCGCCTATTACTTTTAAACTTTTATTATCAAATGTTCGTCGTCTCCTTTTCCTGATATAAACTTTCTCACGTTTTAAATTTACCGGTTGTTTTTCCACGGCGGCCCCTATGCAATTGTCGTCACAAACTTCCTACCTCACTTCACCTGTTGAGTACACACAGTTATTCTTATTTCGTTATTTTCATTTTTCTCAACTTTAGATTTCCTATACATATATAGCACACTCCCTTCCTCCCGCAGTGTATTCGAGATAACTCTGTTTTTATTTCGTTTCTTATTAATATTTAATGAGAATTCGTTTTATTCCTATTATTTTTATTTATTACTCACGCGTGCATAAATATATATATATATCTTCTACTTTTTCTTCCTTTTTTTTTGTGAGTCGTCTTTTCGTTCTCTTATATTATAATAATATCTGTTTTCATCTACCCTCTCCAGCAGAAAGGAAGGGGGGCATTGAATGAGAAAAACTTTTTCGCTTGCTTTTGCCAAGCGTCGCGCGGAATTGCGTTTTGTAATTTATGACTTAATGTGTTGCCTTCAAAAAACCCACTCTCTAAACTCGATCTCTCGGTGCCGCTATCTCTTATTTATTTTTCCAATCCAACTCCCCAAACCTCCACTACCACTATACTACTACTATCACATTGTAGCGCATCCCGATTCCTGAAACGTAATTAAGAGCAAGTCGTTTAAGTTGTGCGTATCGCGGAAAAAATCTTTAAGTTCGCAAAATACAATGCATTATTATTCTCTAAGTCCACTCTCCAGAATAGAACCGTTATCTCTCATGATTCCAAAATTTAAATTTCTTATACTGTGTCTTCTGTACATGATACATATATATTACATAGGTAGCTATGTATATACAATATCTCTTTTTAATTAAACGACGAAAAATTAAAGTACCTATTAATCACACTGTTTGGTGCTACTGTCGAGAACGTCATATATACTCAAAACAATTTATCATATTAAAACCAATGGTATGTAATGTATAATATTATGTATAGCATTACAAATTCGAAATTGTATGTACTTTTTCATAGTTATTCCGTGCGTATTAATTGAAACAACGTTTACTCAATACATCGACAGACGCGATAGCGATGACCGCGTTATTTTATACGCTCGCAATAACAATAATAATAGTATGTAACGAAAAGTGAAAGTGGAAACGAGCTCGAAAAATGTCTATATAATATATTATAACGTATATTACGGGTCTGCATCTGTCTTCGTGTTGATGACCTGGCATTTTAAAAACCGATAGATCGACCTGCAGCAGCAGTTAGGGTTTCTCTCTCTCACTATATATGCGCACGCGGAGAGCCAGTTCATTTTTAGCAGTTTCTAGAAGTATACACTGCTGCAGCGGTAACGGTGGTGCGGGCGGCGTTATCGTCCGTGTCCCCTCGTTAGCCTTCGGGGAATTGCCAGGGTGGTTTTTATCACTTTCTGTAAAAAATGGATTGTCATCATCATTTACGCGGGCGCGAGCTCGTGTGCGGCGGCGGCGGCGGCGCGGGGTAGGTGTAGTACGCGCACCGTAAGGCCCACGGGACGGAAGAATTCCAGTCGTGAAATTATACGCGTGCTACACTATACTTTTTTCTCTCTCCACACCACCACCACTCCAGCTTACAACAGCACCGACCCTGGGTCTGACAGTGTTATTTTTCCTCCGATTCGCACGCCGCAGTTCCTATATATACGCCGTACAGTATAACGCGGTTGTCGCGTAATAACTAAAAGTTGTCGTTGTATTTTTTATATATATATTTCCTATACACATACACACACACGCATCATATATATGTATATAGGAAAAGAAACCGTTGTACATTTTCCCATGAGGATCTGTGTATAAAAATGTATATAATATAAATTTTGTATGTGTATGTGTATTGTGTGTGTCCGTGAGCTTGTGTGTGTCTATGTGTTGGTGTGTGTGGGTACATTTTTTTCTCAGCCCCGAGGTCGGCCAAGCGTAAAGAAAAGCTTACCGCCGTCATTAACGTTTTGCGGCGCCCTCTCTGTTTGGGGCCATAGTAAATCATTTAATCTCCGGTCGACGGGACCCAATGCAAACGGGACGTGAAAATTTTTTCGATAGGGTGTTCCGACCTGCTGTGAGCCCCCGCCCGCGTAATATAATATTAAACCAAGTAAAAAATTTCGTTACTACACCCCACGCATGTGGCCATATAATAATAATATTATAGTGACGACAGAAAATAGGTACAATTCTTTTCATTATTAAAGTGTTTTATATCATAATGTTATTATATTGAAGCATAAGCAACGTGTCTAAAAACAAGTATAATAATAATTTTTCTCAAAGGTGGGAAATTAAATGAAAAAATTACTGAAGTTAGTAACGTTAAGCTATAAGTTATTAGTCAACAAGCAATATATTTAACTTTAAAAGTTTAAAGTTATAATAAAGGAAAATATTATTATAAATAACTAGGTAAAAATATTTTTTTAAATTACTTTCTTATAGAAATTGTGCAACTTAAATTTTTGTAAATATTTTGTTTAAAATGCAGGTATAGTCCAAGAATGTATTCCTTCTTATTTCAACACACTATAGCTCTAAGGTTGAACACAAATGTTAAGACAATTACAAGTATTAAATCAAAGAATATTAAACTGTTTATTTGTATTTTATATCATTATATATTATATAATATACAGTGAAAAAAAAAATTAATAATTAGTTTTAACTATACAATTATAAATTATTAGAGTAATGCAATATAAATATGTTTATAATTAGTTGGAAAAATCTAAGATGCTTCAATATATTCTTTAACTAAGTAAGTTTAAAAAACAATAATGTATTTTCCGTGCCTAGTTAATGCCAAGCATTAATTTCCCAGATAACATCAATGAGTGCACGCCGTATGGGTTTACAGGCGATTGCGATATACATAGGTACAACCGATGTAAATATATAGAGAAAAAACCGTCGTGCATGTATCAATAAATGTTTTCGTCTTATACAACTTTTGGGCCGTTAACTGCCGTAGGTACGGAAACGTTGAAACGACCTTTTGAATTTAGTGTTGAATATTTTACGCAGATTTCAACGTCGAAAATAGGATACGGGCAACGGTGGCCATTTTCTATACATATGTATATAGTTTATTGTATATATGTACGAGTACCGCAATCGTCGCACTGCAGGACTGCGCCGGCGACCGTTTTATTGGCCTTTGCTGGATTTTTATGTCCTACTGTAACGGTTCGGGTCCCTCGGATTTTCACGGCGTTCCCGTCGAACACGCGCGCGTTTTATTGCGCACCATCAAATCTCAATCAAGAGTCAATTTGCCGGATCGGCTGTTTGAGACATTTAGCCCACGGTAGGTATACCTTAAGCGTTGATTTACAACCGGACGGCGAAAAAATTACCTAAGCTTCAAGTGCCCGCTGCAACGGTCGCCAAGCCGGTCATAATATACGTCCAACCACGAAACGCGGTAAAACCAACATAATATATTTTGTAATCGCCATTTCGTTCCAACTATAATACCTACAATTTTCGTACGCGAAACGATAATACAACAATAAAATAGCATACATTATAATGACGCGATATTTAGTATATTCTAAGCACAGTTTTAGTTTAGCTTATTTTATAACACAAATAAACGTTAAATTATTAAACTGGTCGCTCGAACTATGTATAATGATGCTGCCACGGTATATCATTTATTATAACGTACACTGAGAATATATACATAGTAGCTATAAATGTCCTGCGATAGCGAGTGAGCGATTAGAGTGTACCGCGTTTACTATTATGTATACACGCAATATATATTTTAAAAGCGTTCGTTTCGGGTGAAAATGTAAAAATTCGTCGCACTCGACATTCCCAAATATATTACATATGCGTAGAATACGTCGTGTATATATAATATACATATATATTTATATATTATGTGTGTGCAGACACACGCAAAATGTAACTGTAGCGCGAGGTGGAGAAAACCAAACGCGAAGAAAAGCGCACGCACCACCGAAACAACATGGCGCCGTCCACCCCTCTGCACGCCCGCCAACGTGCGCATAAAAGCCGCGGCAGTCGCTCTCTCGCCGCTCCCTCCGACTTCTCCGTCCCACTCACTCACTCTCCATCCGTTCCAGCGGAATTTCACGTCGGGGGTCGTCCCAACACTCTGATGAATGTTTGTAATTATAACAGTCAGACCCGTTCTAATTTCGCCGAATACACACTCTCGCGTATATATACTCTGTGCACCCCCTCGCCAGCGTACCATACACTATAGTGCCGCCCACCCTATCCGAAGCACCACAACCCACCCGGCAGCAGTCTTACCGCCGCCGGTGTTTATATGTATACGTACGCGGCGCGGCGTACATTACACGGGGACCCGTTCCCGGGGTTACTGGATATAATCCCAAAAGTTCCGGAATCCAAACTTCGGAAACTACATCATCCTTGAGTTGCCGTGACGAAACTCCGAGCCGAGGGATTAAAATTATTTCCCCGGACATTCGCGGAAACAATGTAAAATGCATTCCAGCGCCGACCGACAATATAATTGATAGTAAATAATATATAATATTATAATATAATATTATAATATCTTATTACATACTTATAATGTTGTGTTCGCGGCCCGTTAATAGTGAATGTAGAAAACGATAACTAGGTAGAGAGTATTATTGGCTTTTGTCAAAACGATATTGTTTTTATAATATACAATATAGATAGAGTTAATTCATCATTCGTGTTTGTTAACCAAGCCATCACAATATTAACAATATACACAAATATGTATATCAAATTAAACGATATGTGGTATTATTTTCATAATAATTGTGCCGTTAGGTTAATGGTTTTCAGTACGACAACACGTCCTCGTACTCACTGCAGTGAAAGCCCATCAAAATAAAGAGAGTTGCAATCATTATATCCACTCGTACCGGCTGACGGTATATAGGTACACATTTTTATTATAATAATATATGCATTTTACAGTGATTATTAAACCTCTCTCTGTACGTATTATAATGTAACGCGCAAGTGCAGGGTAAAAAACTAAAAACGTCTGAGTTTCTTTTGTTATGGTGTCGAATATTATGTACGTGGAAGGTATGCGTCCGAAATGACTAAACTCTATACACGTTAACATACATTTTGATACTCGTAGACATCTGACATACCTATATATACTATATTATATAGTATACGGACAAGGGAATCGGAATAGAAGAGAAGTTCTTTTTTTTCTTAAGTGAATGATGATTCAGCGTTTTATTAATACATACTCAGATTAGAGGGTCTCTCGTAATTACAGGTTGATGGTGGATTGGCGTTTTAAAACCATTAAGGACACACTCACACACATACACATAAACGCGCACGCGAGAACACCGGGCTTATCTGTGTGTAACATAATATAATATAATAATATAATATACACACGTGTATGCACGTAAAATAGACAATGATGAGACAACGTCGAAATCAAGTTATAAAAACAAAACACAAATTGTATCGTAATGGTTTTTGAAGTACGCCACATTAATATATATTAACGGCGATCTGAAAGATAATGTCGACTTACCAATTGTTGACTTGAAGTATAGTCAGACCGGTGTCTTGAGCAAGTTGTTTTTTCTGATCCTCCGATGGGTAAGGATGCTGGAAAAAAAATATTAAGTTATTCGATAACGGTATATATAATGAAATCCTTTTTATAGAAACATCTGACATATACCCATACATAGTACACATATCAACGCTGTGCCTACGTCTACATTATATCCGTGTACAGTTAGCCTAAACTGTTAAAAAATCGGTTTGTGTTTGCGTGCGATTTCTTTAAAAACGATATAGTTAATATTATACTTGTAGAGTATAATAAGAGTTCAATAGTAATTTTTTAATGATACGTCGTCAAACCTTTTTTTATAATATATATAGTATAATAGTATTATAACTGTGTTTAAATAAGCTCAGACACGATGACGTTTCGAACCAAATTATATATAAAAAAAAAAAAAAAAACGGTTTGCAATTGGATCCGGAGGCGTTCTAAGCCGCCCACTTTTGACAAGTGACTTCGAGGTAGAGGATATGTTATTTGTTGTATAATGATGCGTTGTCGAGGTCGCGTGCTCTATACGACATCTCCATTATTCTTGAAAACATCACGTACAATAATAGGAAGGGAAAAATCAGTAATATCAACGCCTCTTTGTAAAATGTATAGCGTTGCCATTTCCGTTGCACCGTCATATCGATGTTCGCGAGAATTATTCTCAACTTTGTAGGCGTATCCCATGGTATACAGCACCATTAACGCCCAAACGGCACGTGACATCCGATATATCAAACGTAACGCGTGTACAGTTATGAGCAAATTATTTTTAGAACAAAAATGTATAACGAGAGCATACGCAGTCGATTCCTCCGCCGAGACAATTATTAATATTTTATTATTGTTACTATTATTATGGCAACACTACGACCGGTGGGATATTGGAGCAAACGCATTTTTATTCCGAAATTGATATCGAATAACTAACCGAAACTCGTACGATGTTATTATATTTTATGTATCGTAAGGGCGTACGTTTATATATATAAGGTAGGTATTCCGCAATAAAATCACGATATGATATTATGCCGGGAAGGAATTTTCTATCATTTTCATAACGTGATGTATACCCCCTTTTTGTCGGTAGACGAGACCAATAACGATCGAGGAAGAGGTTTTTTATCCCCGTAGCTCGTTGGAAAAGCAATAAAAGCATTAAAGCATTGCCTATACAGACCGATGGGAATATTGGTTCCCCTCTTTTCACATATTTCCCTATCGGTAAGAAAATATATAATATACAAGCGTATAAAAATAGATGGAAGAATGTGCACGAATATTTTACAACGCGACAGCTCTATGTATATAATAGTGTAACTCAAAAACCCGAATATGTGATTCAAATATCCGATCAGTAATAACATACTAGCTAGGTACCCATACTTCCTATACAACACACTAGCAAAAATAATATTATATAGATTTAGAGTTATTCGAAACGTGTACTGTGTAGTTATTTTACGCCGTCAGTTAGAAGCTATAGATGTTATTCAATTTAGTTTGGCTTAACGTTAAAATAATGATTTATTACAAAAAATACGATTTTATATGTTTCAAAATATATATTATCGTAATACATGTAATTATTTTTTTAATTAATATTATATAGTATTAATTATGGTATGGTATTTATATTTCAAAAATTAAATTTATTAAATTTAATAATTATTTTATAAAAAATACTAAACTAAATGTATGTAATTCAACTATCACGAAGTCAGCTATAGTTAAGTATGTTTGCTATTAATCAGATTTTGATATATAATTAAAATACAATTTTTCGTGCTGGTGAATAAATAACTAGCGATACATCAATAATGTTTGAATACGAACTTAACCTGCACCGAATTGTTGTTTAAACACTGATACGACAAGCGTGCATCTAAATTTAATTCCGAGGGTCATTTACCAAAATAAAAACGGAAGGGGAGAAGTGTGTGCGTTTGAAACCGCTGATAAAGCACGAAGATTAAACTCCGAAAAATAGGCCTGTGAGCACGTAGTTCCGTTTTTGAACTGAATCCCAAATATCCACGACGGTCGCTGAATGTTTAATGGAGCCCGATTGAAGCCTCTAGGGGCCCCCGGGGGTGTGTATCCCCCCGCCGTTTTAGGACCCATTACGAATGCCAGTTGCATGACCCTTTAAACCAAAGTGAGAGAGAGAGAGAGATACAGAGAAAGTGAGAGAGACGACACGACAGTGAAAGCACCGAGATAAACATTTTCCGTCGTATACCCGCGGGAACCCGTCGCTGGCAAAGTTGAAAAGGACAGGTTGATTGCGCGTATAAAACCACCGTACTCAAATGTGATTGAATAATCGGAATTATTATTATTAATATCGTAATAATAATAATAATAATAATAATAATAATAATGTTTAATTAATTAAAACTTAAATGGCATAAATGCAGTATATAATTTTAAATACATACATATATTATATTATTATCTACCTATCGAAGCCGTTTAGGGAAACGTATATATTATAGCTTTTAGAAATCCAAACGACGAAAAGGGCAAAATATATTTTATGATGGCATATAGAGGCCGTTTCCTTTAACAACTATAACACACGAAGATTTCCTGAGAAGTATAAACCGCAGCTCGCGTCGTAGATGGGCTATTCCGTTCTTCGTTCAGCCAATATAACAAACAACAGCAAGGGATCGGCGGAAAAGAAAGGGGTCTTCGGGGAGTCGTGGTGACTATTTCCTTTCCGGATAAACGACACAGAAATGGAAAAAAGGTTTTTTTACTACAATGTAATAGTATAGCGCGGCTATGCGATGCTGCTGCTAGAAGGCAGTTTAGAGGGACGACTCTTAGCGGCCGCATTGATGCGTCGTTGAGTCATTCACATATTCATAGAATCGCCCTCGCCGAGGCAGTTTTCCTAAGCAATTTCCGCACCCCTCTCCGGATTGCTATCTCGTATATATACGCATATTATGCGCACCTCATCACCATTTCACATGTTATAATAATAATTCCGGAGTTTGCGCACAAATAGGACGAAACCCGTTTTCGCGTGCTTTACATGCGTGCTATTTATTATTATACCATATCGGGTTTAATCTAAATGAATGTATGTAGAGTTTTTACACAGCACATGAGAGGAAAAAAGAATTGTATAATAATAACGTTATTATTATTATTATATAGACGTGTACGGGTTTCCTTTAGGTATAAAAATAAAAATATATAAAACATGATTCGATTATATTGTGTTACGACGGCAGTAACGCACTATCAATTTAGAAGGTAAATAATGATTATTCACCCATTACTTTTTATTTATCTGGTAAATTTATTGTCGTTACGACCGTGTAACAGGAACTCACCGATCAAAACACGGGTTATTACATCAAGGTAAAGGCTGGGATCGTAAAAATCCCATCAAGATGCAATACAGGCTATACGGAAAAATCCATCCAAGGCGGATGTATACGCCATAAAATTCAACCCCTGTTTTAACATCGAATCCACGACTACTATAAAGACAACGATTAGGGGATTGTTATTATACGTAGAAACTTTTTTGATTTTGTTTTTCGCAATTTTGTAGATTTTCAATAGTATAGACTGTAGAGGGTTATGGGTCGTCGATCCGTATGCAATTATCACGTTACAATAAGTAAACCGTGATTACAATTGTGTAGGTATACTGTATCAGATATATTGTACGCGATTCTTGACGAAACTGAAGTTATCGTCATACTATGGGTTATCAATTAATATAACAATCGTGCCGTTCGCAATAAAATGCAATAGGGGGTTTTCATTGTATACGACAATTGACAAAATATAGGTGGCAGGTACTGTACCTAACTATATTATTAAAAATATATATAATATATATATATATAAATGAAACGTGTGAGAACAGGTACTGTAATTCTGGTGTCCTAACGCGTGAACGCGATAAAGAGAAAAACCCTCGGTACTTTGTTTTTTCCCTTCTCTGTCCAGTTAAATTTACGACGCTATAAAACTAATATTGCATCTGGTCGTAAATCTTGACGGGGTTAGCAAGCTTTCCCGTTATATGCACTTCAATGTGATAGACTCGGTATAAACACGCACTAGTTATGTAAGTGTATAATAATACGTCTTTAAATAAACAGAAATTAGATAGCTAATCAAACGTTAACTTCCATTTATAGGCATGCCTAATAAAAAATAATATGGGACGTATTTATATATAATTACGTAGGCAGGTATATTTTATTATTATAATATTTAGTCCAGTCGTATGTAGTATGTACTCGCATGTGCAGTATGCTTATTAAAATGCAATCATATTCAGAACGAAACCGTTCATAAATATTTATGGTTTTAAACGTAAGAATATCGTAACGGAGACTTATGTACGATGTCCCTCTCATCTATACATTATATGTATACACCTGCGATAAAAATAATTCGATATATTTTACACAACTTCAAAACAAAATAAGCAACTTTATTTTTATCAACGAATTACTATTAATATAGATATTAAAATATTTTTAAACAGGTAAAATGTACTGCTGTATGAATATTGTCATTTATATTTAATCGGTTTTTGACACTAACAATATACTCCTTTGCGAACGATTATCATACTTATTTGTTATTAGTTATTACAGTCGGGTGCCATAAAAATGATAATGTACAAATATGTACCGAATCGAAAATGATCTCAATGATATAAACATCAGGAAACTCTCATCGTAAGATAGGCAAGGACAAACACATAGTGTGTTTTATAAGATGTATTCTAATATTATTTCCGGAGCAAATAAAAAAAAGGATTTTTTTTACCCGCTATAATCTACTAACCTAACCTAATAATTTTATTATTTTGCTTTTAAGTCCAAGAATTATAATTTTATTATAGGTGTATACAAATGTATTTGTATGAAGGAAAACGAAGTGGTTAATTTATTGATTTAAGAGATACTGAAGTAAGTAATTTCAAGAAAGGTCATTGCATTCTTAAGGTGCGTTTACATTAGGCCGCGAACGCGAACGAACGCGAATGATTTCTACCGAACACATTCGTACGCGAATTCGGCATAACTGTTTACATTACTGTGTTCGGAACTGTTCGCCACCGCTCGGGCTTGTTCTCTGGAATTCGTTTTGAACCTTTAATTTGGTTTGAAATATTCAGTGATGAGCACACTACTCTCCAGTGAACTAGTGTACTGTCTGTGTGTTGCTTTTTAAATTATTTAAATTATTTGGTGAATATATTTTGTTATTTAAAATGTCGTCAAGTGAAGATGCCGATGATATATTACTAGCTTGTGCGTGTGCTATTACCACGAAATTATTGGTGAAAAAAAAACAAAGAAAAAGACGTCGTTGGTGGATGCGATCGCTGTATCGGAACAAAAATTTATATAGTGGTAGTATGTTACTTAATGACTTAAAAAATGAAGACGGAGACCATTTTAAAAACTGCTGTAGAATGTCTCCTGAAACTTTCAACAATTTACTCAGTGTTATTGAACCCAAAATAAAAAAAGAAGATACACAGTTTAGGCTATCTATACCAGCAAATGAAAGGCTAGCTTTAACTCTCAGATTCTTAGCCACAGGTGATTCTTTTGCAAGTTTATCGTTACTCTTTAAAGTATCAAAATCATCCATCTCGTCCATAATTCCGGAAGTATGCGCTGCAATAATTGAAGAACTACAAGATTATATTAAGGTAAATATTTGTTGACGTATATTTTTTGCTTATAAGTACATTAGTTTATACTTAATATTTATGTATGATAATGTATAATGAAGTAGGAATTTTCAATTTAGTCATCAAATAATATTTATTATTATAAAACAGATATAAAATGTAGTAGACATAATATTTCATTACATAATCTTGCACTTGGATAATACTGTTAAATTAAATAATTAAAAAAAAAAAAGAAACAACTTTTTGATACAATTAATAACAAATTTTTTAAATGTTTATAAACACAAACATTTAAAAAAATATAACCCTAACATTATCATAAACATTTTAATTATTAACCGAATTAATTTTATTCTTTAAAATTTTTGTTATTTTATACCTACATGTGAATAATATTTATTATTTAAAAGTATTTTGTTATTACAAATTATCAGTAAAGTTGTTGGGCATATACTGTGGCTGTGGTGACTGAGACAGAGCAGCGGGCATGGAATGAAGAGGTGGTGAAGACGACGACGACGAAAAGTATGTGTCCAGTGACTGTGGTTGAGTTAAAAACGTAGAATGATGAGTTGGTGAAGGTGTTAAAGCAGAATACGGTGACTGCATAGAAGACGAAGATGTTGAAGCTTGGTATGTTTCTGCAGTTGACTGTGGTGGAATAGAGTATATCGAATGAAGATGTGGCAATGATGTTGCAATTTGTGAACTGCTAGTTTCTTGAGACTGATTAGTTGGTGGTTGGAACTTATAGCTTAATTCAGCGTTAAATATTAGTGTACTTATTTGATGTTGTAATATTGTTTTCGTGCGATCGTCAAACTGTTCCAATTTGCTCGCAATAAATTCTCCAAATAGAGTGTTATCATTCTTTTGTTTTTTTGACTGCCTTCTGTCAGAAATATCTTGCATAATATTTTGTAAATTTTGAATCATAATTTTGTCACTGTCATTTGCATTTTTGCGTTTACTTGCTATTTTTTTGGGGGAAACAAATGTTTTTCTTTGCTCTTGCAGTGGTTGTTGTGATTCTCCTGCAGTTTCCTCCATACATTCACCTATAGTAGTTTCATTATCGATTATAGTTGTATCTTCCAATAATTGACTATGATCTGGCTGTGAATTATAATAAAAAAAATTTAATTTAAACATGAAAAGTGAATTAATTACTTTAAAACTATAAGTTAATTTTCTGGATACATAATAAATTAATAATAGCCCTTAATTAAAAAAAAAGTAGTCCTAGGCTATAAGCCTTTTAGCTTGCCCCTAAATCCGTCACTGGAAGTACCTATATTAATATTTAATAATAGTATATCATAGTATCAGTATGTGTACTTTAAGAAAATGTATTCGTTCCATTTCATTCAATTAATATTACAAAACAATAAAAAAAAATTAAAATTGTATAGTAATTAATTAAACATACGTATAACAATAGATTAAATTTGTTTATTTATTTTAAACTATTCTAGTTACCAACAACCCAAAAAGAGTGGTTAGATGTTGCCAGAAAATATGAAACAACTTGGAACTTTCCACATTGCCTTGGTGCGATTGATGGAAAACATGTGCAATTGCAGGCACCTATTGGAAGTGGTAGTGATTACTTTAATTATAAATCAACATTTAGTATCGTTCTTATGGCGATCGTTGATGCTGATTATAATTTTTTGTACGCAAATATCGGTTGCCAGGGCAGAATTTCGGATGGAGGGGTTTTCCGAAATACGTCGTTTTTTAAAAAACTCGAAGAAAATGATTTGAGACTTCCACCAGAAAAAAATTTAAATGGGAGAGAAAAAGCAGTACCATATGTGTTTGTAGCCGACGAAGCTTTCCCCTTAACAGTAAATATACTTAAACCCTATCCCGGAAGTCATGAAAAAGGATCAATCAAAAGAACATACAACTATCGATTGTCTAGAGCCCGAAGAGTTGTGGAAAACGTTTTTGGCATTTTATCGGCAGTGTTCAGAGTGCTTCGAAAACCAATGCTACTTGAACCAAGCAAAGCAGAGCTTGTAATCACGACATGTGTTTACTTACACAATTATTTACGAAAAAATAAATCATCGAGGGATGCATATTCACCGCCAGATTTTTTTGATCGTGAAGTTGAAGGACATAATACTGTTGGATCTTGGAGACTAGAAACCAATAATACTTTACGTCCATTAGAAAGAGTGGGAAGAAGAGCTTCACGATTGGCAGAGGAAAACAGAAATGAATTTGCAGAGTATTTCTGTGGAAATGGTGCAGTTTCGTGGCAAACAGAATTAGCTTAACATTAATTTGTATTTAAAATTATATAATTATAAAAAAAAAGGTTAACTTTATAAATAGGTACAAATTATGTACAATAATTTATTTTTAACTTTTAGTTCTTAAATCTATTTATATTTATCATAGCTTAAATGAAAAAAAGTTATATAAATAGTTTATATTGTACATGTAAACAGGAAACCAAAAACATTTTTTTTTTAAATAAACGTTATTTTAAAATGTTAAATATTACGTTTATAGAATACATGTTTCAGATCAAAAACTTCTTTATACGGACATGAATATGACTTTTCTTATATTTTTGTAATTTTAATTAACACGACATATTTTGAAAATTGTAGATAATATGAATACAGATCTTCATAAAATTAATACATTATTCGCTACGCATAAAATCTAAAAAAACTATAAGTAGAAAGTAGAAGTTGAAAGTTGAATGTACTTACAGCAATGGTATCTCTAGTGTCTCGTGGCAAAAATTTGTCTTTCAAAAACTGCATCGCTTTAAAAGCATACCATTTGGAACGAAACACTTCATCGGTTCCAGCGCCGGAACGGCTTGTGCTTCCTTCAATGCGACGTTCCCTTCTGTATGATGCTTGTAAGCTATCCATTTTCCTCCTCACTTCATTGACATTTCTATTCATTTCTTTAGCTATTTCAGACCAATAGTCGATTTTTTTTTTTGCCATCTTATATTGGCTATTAGTTGGATCCCATAAAATTGGTCTGGCTTTAAATAAATCAATAAGAAGTAGACACTCTTCATCCGTCCAATCCATTATTTTAATAATATAATATTATAAATATAAAAAAATAATAAAATAAAACTAATTTAATATTATAATTATTAATTAAAAAAAACGGCGGTGCGCGTGGTAACCGTCTCGAGCACGACCGAATTAGAAATGACGGCCGAATATCGTTCGAACTGAACGAGCGTTTTCTTTGATCGTACCGCCATCCAAGCGAGCGTCCCCGAACGCGAACAAATCGTTCGGCGCTCATTCGCTCGTGTTCGGCAAACTGTTTACATTGGT
This sequence comes from Metopolophium dirhodum, assembly GCF_019925205.1. Taxonomy (NCBI): domain Eukaryota; kingdom Metazoa; phylum Arthropoda; class Insecta; order Hemiptera; family Aphididae; genus Metopolophium; species Metopolophium dirhodum. Next base: position 56,235,559 of record NC_083560.1, on the reverse strand, counting down.
TCGTTCGGTAGCATTCGCTTGCGTTCGTTCGCGTTCGCGGCCTAATGTAAACGCACCTTTAAACATACACGTTATAACGAGTAATCACAATGAAATGCGGTTACCGCGCCATTGTTAAAAACAATCACAACGGAAAACGTCCTACAATAGCCAATTAGAATAGCGTCAACAGCAAACTGGAAACAAAGCTTAAACAATGGTCATCTTTGATTTTATTTCAGGTAGAAAATCAGCGCATACCTGAATAATATGCAATGTAATAAAAATTTATCGGCGAAGAATAGTTTTACACATCGAATAAAAAATCTTATAATACTATTAACCAATCTGATGATGTCACAGTCGGTACCTAATGCATTATGCATTGTAAAACCCTAAACAGATGACCATGATATATAAATATGAATAATAATGTAATGGATACAATTACTTTTGATGAACATCGGTAATAAATCTGAATTTCATGATACTACACACCTTTATGAAACTACTAATAATAATATAACGCTGATGAATAAACTATTACTTTGACGTATTTATTTCACTATCGATTTCGTTCAAAAAATATTCAGTTTTAATATTTTGTTTATAGTTGTATCTTACTTACATAGAATATACATGAATTAAAATTCGTCTTTGGTAGATAAATTAAATTTTGAAACAAAATTTACATCAGGAAAGTGATTTTATTTCAGATTTTACGAACGATTGAATGAAAAATAAAACTGTATCGCTGCTTAGTACTGGAAATAAATTATTACAGTATAAATAAAACGATTTTAGCCAAAACGCGAAACACTGAAGCGGTTGAACGACGACGCCGCTATAACCGCGGTTAAAACAGTTTTCAAGCAACTACAGTGGACGGGAAGGGAAAATAGCAGGGCAATGAGAACGCCACTAAAGAAAGAAACAGAGTATATTGAAAATTGGAATGAGTATACGGAGAGCATAGGCGTATAGCCGTTAAATTTGTCCGGCAAAAAGGGGATTGAAAGGTTCGATAGGAATTTCAATTCAACCCGAGTGCATTGGACGCCGACGATTCGTCGGGGGCAGCAGCGAAAATGGTTCGGAAAAAGAATAAAAAAAAAAAAGCCCTGGAAAAAAAGGAAAAACTTTAAGACCAGGAGTGGAGAAACTGTGAGCCATTAATCTTGGCAGCCAACAACTGATGTAAACCCATAAATTACTTTCCTCTTTCCCCTTTCACTCTATCACTACCCTGCTCTTTTTAAAGTTACCCCCTCTCTTTATCTCTACCCTCGATAGCGAGATTGAATGCGCGTGGATAAAAGCGTGTATATATATACACACAACGGAGATATATATATTTATCCGAATATATACAGATATATATATATATGCATTATACATAGAATATAAATATATACACACCCAGAGCATATTTAAATGTGAATTTTGTTCGCTTAACGAAACGAATATACATCCCAAGTGGGTATTCAAAACGGTAGTTCGAAAAATAAATTGATAACTTAAAAATATAATTCGATTATGCGTTGGGGCAGAAAAAATTCAAAACCTAAACTGAAATATTAAATGATTCCACTACGCAATACCTAAGCAAAATGTAATTTCCTATCATCACATACTGGGTTTACAAAAATGCACAGAACTACAATACGGCGGTAATGAAACACAGAAAATTGTAAGACTTTAACCGTAAAAAGTACATCGTGAATGTGTACCATAAACCTACACTTGTCTGTATATACGCGTATATACGCGTACATTAGTATGCGCAAACACGCTTTTAACCAATTAGCAATGATGTCGGAAATTATCTGTTTTTGATCACAACTCCACCGCTGGTCACACGTATTACATCGACAAACCGTAATTTATCATTAGATCAAATTTGCATAACACGGCTGGTTAGTTATAAAATTAAGCATCGGAACCAACATTGATGTAACCCGTAATATTTTACGACACATAAAAAAACTGAATTACCAATCACCACACACGTATATTATATATACTACACACACGTAATGAATTAATACGAAATATATTATGGATGTGTTTAATGATTATAATAATAATAAATTATTGTTATTATTTATTATTATTATTATTATTATTATGGTATCCTTAATATTATTATATCATCGTTAACATAATTATGTATGGTAAATAGTATACGCGTAAATATATATTATTTTTTATTATTGTTTGGAAGAAGAAATCGATAGAAAGCAGTAAGTACGAATTTTATGAAATTAGTCATCATTATACACGAATTATGATTATTTTATTCGTTTATTTATTTTATGTTGTTGGGTAAATCTTCGCTCATAAAAGATAATACGTCCCCCATCAGAACATGCTCATTGCTCGTAAAAGAGTAGGTGTATAAATGGGATATGAAAATAAAATATAATAAATTCCGTGAAAAGTGGTTAAAAACCCGTTGAAAATAAAATATAAACAGAGAAACTTAACAAATTTTTGTAGAATATTAAAATAAAAAATGAATATTTCAATAACGAATTAATGTTTAATGCGTATGCGTAACTAAAAAACCACGCGAAAAGTTTTTAATCGTCACATTATATTCCTACAACATAATATTTAAATACACATACACACATATTATACATAATATTATATCGTATGCCTCTAATGTGTAATGTCAATAATAAACGAAACGTACGGTTTCAATAGATTTAATTGCCACTAAAGGACCACCTACCATTAATAAATAATGTTTACATATTATACCGTCTCGCATCTCGCTCGGGGCCGGCTAACGCAGTTGATACGGAGAGACGTGAATTGGAGTAATGACAATAATATCCGTCTGGGGGGTCCAATTTCATTTAATTTATAAAAATGAAAGACGCTAACAATGGTTGATGGACATATGCACTTGAACACGCGTTAAAACAATGCAGTGATGATACACTACGAATGCATCACGATTGACGCGTATTTAATTGTCGTAATTATACGGTCGTATAGGTACGTAATATTGGGATGCACCTTCCAATACATATATAATATAATAGCCGCCACTCGCCGAAGACGCATCTCCCGCAGGAACGATAAAAAATTGCATTTGTTGAACGTCACAAATCGTTTATCGTACTTATTAAATATTATTTATCATAATATGTTGTATACGCGTTGCACGAATTCCGAAATGGAATCATTGCTGGTTTGTATATTCGTATATAATATAAACGCATCGAACAAATTATGTACTGTATAGCAACGAAACATGAAACGATAATAAATAACGAACTCGGTTACCTGTATAGTATAATATTATGTATCGGTACGGACAAACAATAATGGCAACAACGGTTTTAAAAAACCGTATTAAAAAAAGTTCTTATCTCGCCGGAGAGGCAAGAAACACGAAGAAGAAGTCGAAGAAGAAGAATAAGTAGAAGAAAAAAAAAATCCGGAATAATATCGTATTTTATTTTGTTATAACTGTCGATCTTCAATATAGACCACTTAACTCTGTCGGTTATTCAATCAGTCTCCGATACTTCAGACTGCAGTTCGCCGCGTACCGTGGAAGGAGGAGAACTCATTAGACAAGTCCAGACGATTCTATTAACCGCGTTCATTCATGTCGTTCCCATCAAAAAATATGTTGTCGACGTGTTTTTCGACATGTCCACCATATACACACACACACACACACACACACACACACACACACACACACACACACACACACACACACACACACACACACACACACACATACACACCAGCCGACGTTAATACCGAATATGTAATTCATATTATTTTACACGCGGCATGCGCGTTTGACGACGATCGCGACATGAAGCGGTTTCACTAGACATAAAAGCGACTAGACTACACACAAAAGTAATGGCGGTAAATCATATATACGAATAATAACTACATATGTGTATGTATATATAAATATATATTTACGAGTGAGGTGGAATGGTGGTGGTGTTGGAAAGAGAGAAACATAGTGAGAGAGAGAGTGAGAGAGGTTAGTTGGTTGCCGGGACAACGAGGAATTTTAATTATTACGATCAGGCTTAAGGGGGCAAGCGTCGCTGGTGCGACCCATACCCACAGTGTTACCAACAGCAACGGGGAATGGTGCCGACCGGTACGGGAAAAAAGGGGTGGGTATATATATATATGATGAGAGAAGGATAAAAATATAACTAATTCCAAATGTCCATTTGAACCCCACAACCACATCCTCGCTCGCTAGCTCTCTTTCTCTCTCTATCTCTCTATATCCCGTTCTTCCGCATATATATACATACATATATATATAAATATATAAACGTGTATATGTAATATCCACGCATAAATTAAGCGAAGTTTTTATAGTGTGTATATAGAGCGAAAAGAAAACGCAGTCGAGTATCAAAATTGCAAAAAAATAAATGTATCAAATAATAAAATGTTACTTTTTGGTCTCGTATACAAAATTGCAATTCAAATATAATAATAAAAAACAACGAATTCAACACAGCAACGGTCTAATAAAATATGGTTATCCATTACGCGTGAACTCGATAAAATTACATTTACATATTTACTGAAATTACATCGGTTATTTTAACAAAAGTAATATATTAAAATTAATTCAATTTTTTTTGTTTATGAGAGAGAAAGAGAGCCGTTTAAAGTAAAGTAAGTTTATTTTATATAGAAAAATATCACGTTAAGTCAGATATAAGTTAACTAGTTTAAAGCGAGACATACTAAATGTAAACATGATAAAAAAAACCACAAACCTACAAGTGTAGGTACCTATTCCGTTAATTTAAAAATATGAATTAATCTTAAACGACAAAAAGTTTTGTACTAAAATAAGAATAAGTATACCTAAAATTATTGTTACGTAATTGCAACAGAACTCTCGGTTTTTAGTTTCACGTTGACTCTCTTCCACTCTCTAGTTGATCTCACTCCATCGCTTATAATTATCATTTACCAACCGAAATGGAAGAAATGTAAAAAAGCATAAAGGTTTAATAATTTCCCTTGAGTTCGTATAAAATGAATTTTAATACCCAGAGAAAAGCTCGACAGAGTTTTCGCTCCACCCCTCAGGACAAGATGAAGGACGTGAATACATTCCAAGCACCTGGTACTCCACGAAAGCGCCATGGCGGCGACGGCGGTGGTGGTAGGAACGGCTAATTGTTATGCAAAATTTAATTTCAAACGAAAATTTACCTTTTGCACAAGAGGGCCCTTTAATTACCCCTTTTTACGACAAGTATACTGAACGCGGCTGGTGCACGAAGGAGGGTAGGTACGTCACTGCCACCAGTTATACACAACTCGGGCGTTTTTAATTAGGTCTTGGTACCGACTGTGAAATGTTTCACTGGAGGAAACTTTTCTGCGACAAACATCCGTATCCAAATGGATAAATTACACTGCTAGTTTATTCTCCCTTGGCGAACAAAATTAAATTTCAGAAATTCTCTCGCGTGCCATAATAAAACAAAGAATTCCAAACAATGACAATTCTACTGGAAGAACACGTGTCCCATGGAAGTTAATACTGGAATTTTAACAACACAGTAAATGCTCCTTGCGTTTAAAATCAACATTTTGTTATCCAACGATGTTTTCCAACGTACATAAATTTAAATCGGACGCAAAACAATATGCATGATACGGTTACATATATTTATACTCCATGTAATATCTATAATATATAATATGTTTTTACGCATTAGTTTGTACATTTGCCAATTAAACGTTATGAACTGACATAATTTCGAAAACGTGCGTTGAAAATAATTACTATTTTATAGGTAGCGCGTTATAATACAGTTTATTCGTTTCTTTATATACGTCATAAATCACTGTGCATGCAAACACAACCAAACCCGTGGAAAATATTTACTTATAAATAATAATAAAAACAATAATAATAATAACAATACTTAGTTAGTTATAAGTACGATGTAGCTATAATTTAGAGCCTGGGCATTAAAATCCATGTATTAAATAATAATTATTATGAAAAGTAAACAACCAAGCACTTTTAGTAAGTCGTGTAGTATGTTTAATATTTATTTGAAACATATTCGAGAAAATCATGGGATTTCATTATAAGTTTAACGATTGAAATATATATTGGCTTACCGTTAGATGCTGAAATAACCACGCTCGGAGTATATTAGTGGCCACTTTTGGGAATATACCTCTTTTCTTTTGGTTCTTTTTTCCACCGCTGGGATCATCGTCATCCTCTCCCGTACCATCGCCACTGCCGACACTGGCATTACTCGCATCACCTATGTATAAAACAAAACATAACATAACGATTCATTTTATTTTAATTACTATTATACGTAAGTGATCAACGTCAAAAATGCAATTTTTTATCCTACTGGATTTACCCTTTCATTTTTTAATAGAAAATGATATTTATCAGCATCGTAGAAAAGACATACTTAAAATGCATATATTTAAAAAAAATAATCGAATATAAAATACCAAAAGTACCATACTTTTTGATTTTTTTTTTTTAATTAAAAAAAAAATGAAAAGAGCCTACGGTTATAAATTCGTCTGTCTGCGCGTGCAATTGGTAATTTTACGGAAGTTAGGGGTCGTAGAGCTTGTAGCCGCCGCCGTTCACCCACGCCGGCGGCACTGGTGGTGGGTAAATGTGCACCGTCGCTATCAGATTCACTACAGAAGGTGATCAATCACTGCTACCCACCCCTTCATCAATCCCTCTGCATTTCTCCTTCTACCCACTTTGCCAGCCAGAATACACACGCACACGAACACATCGTATAAATATATACAATATACATATATACGTATACTTATACACATACCAACACACACGCGCACAATCAAAACAATATCTCTGCCCATACTCTGCTCTCCCTTATAGTATATATATACCTTTTACCGTTCCACACACGTCGTGGTGACGGCGGATAACACTATATACACGACCGATAAGGGACCTCCACTATCCCCACCACCACGTGTATACGTAGCTGGATGCTGCAGCGCGTTTCCAAGAGACCATTTTATTCGAATACCGTTTTTCAACAAAAAGCTGAACATTTTTTCAGCTGGGACGTATATTATATTCTTACAGTACCTAACAAATAAAACCAGCTAACTTCTAATAATTAAGCTGCGTAGAAAAACAAATCTAAATCGATTTTAACAATGATGACGACGAGACTTGCGACATTTTATTGCACGACGATAATAATTTTATTTAAATTCACCAACGTATATAATACTATTCAAATACGTAAATATATAAACAAAAAAAACAACAACAACAACAACAGAATGCGCATTCAGTGCGTTGTTTTAATGTTGACTGTAGATAAAACAGCCACGCTGCACACTGCGCCAGATAAGAAATAGTTAGTGGTTGGGGACATAAACATATTATACGGCTGCATATAATATAGCATAGAGTGTGTAATGACTCATACACACTAAATAAACAACAGTAGTGGTATAGTGGCGGTGAGGAGTAAAAACTGTTTATCTAATGGGTTTAGGTGTTTGTTTGTATTTGATTGGATTACAATATTATATCCGAGGGACTGACCCCCTAAACACATTAGGAAGGAAGGGTTATCTCTCTCGACCGCGCGTCGTTGTGGCGGACCCGTCGTCCCGTATCATTGTCAGAGTTCAACTTTTGAATTCGTAATTTATTATAAGTTAAGCTGCAGTACCATGCGTGTCCCCTTCCTAATGTGTTTTTGTTGCACGTCAATTAAACACGGGATTTTGGTCATAACGAATTTTTTCTTTATAAGTATTCTATTGCCGAATTCCAACTTAAAATTATATACCTACTTCAATAAAATTAAGATTGTAGTAAAACGAATTTATTTATAAGATTGCAACCTTCCCATATATAATAATCTATATAGGTAGGTAGTTATTAGATATTTTTAATTGTTCTGAATCGAATACGTTAATAATCATCATTCATTAAATATCGATTAGATCATCAGTCATCTGATATTAAAAAAATTAATAAATAATCAAATAGGAATATTTCTTTTACGAATACATAACCTATACATGTTGATGTTATATGTTATGAGGATTGGTCAAAGAAAATGGGCGGCGGCATATTAAACAGACAAGAGAAAACGAGTTTATGGACAACGACTTTGAACAAGGCAGCCATTAAAACTAAAAAAGAAAATAACAAGTAATGAAATCGAACTCAGTGCACAACTTGAGATTACATACATGTAAACGTATAAAATATTAATATAAATATTACATTACGACCTTTATGAGAATGATTGACTATAATGAGTTTAACTTGTAAATAGGTATAGGTAGGCAGTGCAATCAATGCTGCGCACAATGACTAATGGGTAAGGTATAGTACTATAGTTAGATGTAATTTAAAATATTATAAGCTAGATAGTTATCCTCACTGAATCCGTAAACACATTGTTGAATAATAACGATTGTAAGTTATAAAGATATTTTATTATATAAACGCTATAATATAATATATGTAATATAGTAAAATAATAATAATCATAATAATCTTAATCGTGGTTTAAAAGAATTTACTAAGGGGTTTAGCGACAAGAAACATAAGAAAAAAATCTCAACCCCTGAGGTCCATACTAAAAAATAAAATAATAGCGTTAAAAATTACTCGAAAGTCTTATAAACGGAATATTATTGTAATACATCAACGTTAATGTCGAGAGAGAATTAACCACAAAAATATGATGATAATGATGATGATGATGATGATGATGATGATGATGATGATGGTGGCGGTGCCTTCGAGATGAAACAAGTTAAAAAAACAACAACAACGAAAATAACAGAATGAGAGAGAGAGAGAGAGAGAGAATCTGGCCACCAACACTATATAATATGATTAAGGTCAAAAAATGCCTGCAGACCGACAACGACCCCGACTATAATGGAATATATTATAAACGTGCGACCAGCGAGTTTAATAATTTAATGTAAACCATCTATGGCTATAATAAAGATTAAAGAATGTATTATATATAGGTACGCTACATCATATATGGATATAAAATGAATCAATACATTTTTAATAACGGAATTGGCGATGATCGCGTAACATTTTCAGAAAAAAATATGTTTTCAACTTTGATCTTTGCAACGATTGTTTATTAAAATGTAAATATATCATACAACAGCTAGTAATAAAAAAACATGAATACACTGACGAATATTACTCTAAAACAAACTATGGTCTATGACAACGTTATACTAGTACTTCTATTTGAAAAAATAAAATAATACATCTGTTGAACAACTGCAATTGCACAATATAGATAATAATTTTACCGTTAAGCCCGTTTAGACGGGAACAAAAATGCCAATCGTTTAAAATGTAGGTACGACTGTTTTATACTTTTCCGTTCTGCAAATTATAGAACGAGGAAACGTTTGATTTATAATGAACTTTTTTCTTCTGAATGTTCTATATCGGATAATAAAAATGCCCCAAATGCGTAATTTAAGGTACCTATGAATATGTTTTCGATTTTAAATTGATCGTAAATAATACTCAATATCAGAATAATGAACAATATTTATTACATTTTCAGAGAAAAAAATCAAGGATGTACGGTGAATATAGTTGTAAATTATCATAGTCATAATTTACAATGTTTGCATCCTAATTAAAAATAAATTTAAGAGAAATTTTATTAAAAATGATAATTATCTTATTTGAGCGTAGTGTTATATAGCCTATATACATATAAATAAATAATGGTTGCAATATGCTATTACTTCTAAAATATTAATTAAGAAAACCCATGAGAACAACCACACTTCGAATAAAATTACATCTGTTTTTTAATTAAATATGATAACAAATCCTCTCTATATTATAGGGGTAAACCCAAAACATTGGCCTAACTCTATACAACTCTAACCGTGTGAAAAAATGTCCCCTTTTTCGAAAATAAATTTAATATAAGCCATGGCTGAATTTATTTTATATTTTTTCTCCAACTTAAGATAACTACAATATTATTTGATATAGTATTATAGTTAACGCAAACCGAAACGAGAATAAGGGGGTGACCAGCGTTCGTTCATTTCCTGGCTGTCACCAACACACCTCCATTTTACCAGTGGTCCGGTGCGCGTACTACACCTCCATTCCGCACACACAATCACCCTATTCCTACCCTTATTGAATGGTATAATATATATATATATATATATATATTTATACGTATACTATAATTGAGACCTCCTCACTTTATGGGCTGTTTTTGATATCATCGTCGTCGTTGCCGTTGTCAGCCTGAAAACGGTACGCGCGCTCCAACCCACGTAGTAGCTGTCACATGCAGCAAGTATAAAGAGAAAATAAGTACAAATGAAAAAAAGTTCCGTCGGTTGCGGTTACAAGTACCGCTAATCGTATTTTCACTTCTTTCTAGCCCTTTACATATTATATACATGATACATACATCTCAACAAATGGATATTTCTATATACATTTATATGAGCTACGGTACATTCGACAATGGTCATTTTTGTTTTTCCGACGGCATTTCACGCATTCGAAAATGTTTTATTTATTATTATTATAGGTATCACGTTTGTCTTATAGTTATTATCGATACATAGATATTAGATATTTTAAATTACTATATAATATTATACAACAAACCGTAAAAATAAAATTATTCTATTAAAAAAGCAACAAATTCTCGGGTTCAATAACGATCATAATTTTCACTGAATTTTCAAACTCTATATTATATAATGGTGTTTTTTTAGATGAGTGTTTCATGTTTCTCTAAGTTCATGTTCAAAGTTTCTACTTATATGTTGATTGGTCAATCAATCTCTTTCGGGATATATGATGCAACAACAGTAATTGGCTCCTTCGAGACCAGCTGGACCCCACTACCGCAAATAGTTATCCCTTAGGGGGATTATTATCATCGTTATTCTGTGTATCTCTTATAGGCACCACCACCACAACCATCTTTACACCATTATTGCGATATCTTATCCAGTTTTAAATAAAAAATAATAATGTAACCCACACGTATTTTAAATAAACTTTTAAATGTGATAGGTAAACCTATTTATACAAAAATAAAATATTTCATGAAATACTACTTAAGTAACAACGTATGACAATCGCAATATACAAACTAAAACATACTAGATTTATATTTTATCAATACTCCCTGTAAGAAAACAAAAGTTACAAAAATAATGTAACTCCATCGAGTCCAATATATTTATTGTTAAATAATAAACATTAAATATATAGGAACTTGATGTGCCTATACATACCTAAGTATACATTTATCTGACGTATCGTATTATAACAGTTCATTGTTTATTTATTACCTAGTTAATCGTATCAAAATATATAATATTATATAATAGGTTTCATATTTCATTCCGAATCAAATGTAGACATCAGAAGATATTTTAATTGATATCACGTATATACACGTGCCACAGTTAGCAAATATTTTCTACAAAATGTATGCGGAGTAAAAATGGCAAGACGAACATTATATCGCCGCCGACAACCAAATAAAAAAAAAATATATATAATATATATACGCAAGAGAGAGAGATGGATGGCTGCCTGGTTGACTGCATCGCGGCGCACGGCGCTCGCGCGGTCCAGGTTTTCCATGGCAACGACTACGAACATTGGCAAACCGGGAAATGTTTCCACACTCATACCCGCTCACCCCTTCCTTCTCTCCTTTACATCCTCTATTACCCCTGATACTCTTTGACAGGGGTTTTCCATTTTTTTTTTATTTAATAAAGGGCACAACAAACCTAAACGTACACGTCAAATGCTCATTTTAGTGGCGATCCTGCAGCAAACCCTTATTGACGGTCAGTAAATACCTTAACTCATGGCCATATATATATTAAAAAAACCGTCATTAATAGAGAAAAACAAGGGACACATTTTTTCGTGACTTTGAATAAATTAACCTATATTATAACGCTGTTGTATATAAAAAACAGTTGCCTATTAAATTTGAGATAAATATAAATTATATTTATTTTATATGTACTTACACGAGTTGTAATCATTTGGGCTACCGCCGAGGAACACAGATTGATACAGAAGACCGCGTTTCGCCGCTTCCGCAGCTGATGCCGCTCGGGCGTCTAGTGGTGGAGGCCAATCTCGCCTTTGACACCATTTACCTGAAAAATACGAACAATAATATTACGTTAACATTGATTTTACGATATATAGTACAAGCAACATTGTATATAATAACTAAATATATGTAGATATGCATCGAATATACCTAATAATAACGTTGAATTAATAGGTTAATAGGTACATGATAATTTAAAAAAAAACTAAATTTGTAATAATAATACAAAATATATCACTTAATCTGACTAAATAATATTTTTAATAACCTTTATGTGTGTGTAACATATATTCGTATAGGTATGTATAAGTATATAGATGTGCTTGTGCCTGTGTGAAGAAAGAATTAAGTCGGACAAGACAACCTATAATTTTAAAACTGGTATTTTTAAACGCGTAAAACGTTGAAAAAAAATAATATCTGTCATGTCCATTTCGACTGTTACGAGCTGTCGTCCGAAGGGGTATTTATTTGTATTTATGGGAGGAGATTTCGAAAGCGATAATTACGAGTTTGGAAAAAAATCTATTAAAACCACTGCAATCGTATACATTATTTTATACTTACGGTGATAATAAAGAAAATACCATTTTTTATATACTTATATACATATATATATATATTGCGCGCTCGCACTAGTGTGTGTGTGTGTACCGTATATGTGTATATGTTTCGGGGCCATAAAATATATATGTATATACATATGAAATTTCTATAATTATTTATTTGTTCCGAATCAATACCATCAATTATAATTACATATATACACATCTACAACAATATACATAATACTATTTGATACTATTCGTATTTTATATACATTATTATAGTAATAGATTACTGAGAGGCGAGTGGTTTAAGTCATCTCTGCATAAAATATTATATATTATATAGGGGTATCATCGATAAAACGCGTATCGAAAATCGATAATTATATATTAGCATGATATAAGACCTAAAAACGATCGGTTTCCACGTCATTTTAATTGAAAAATATTTAAATCGGAACGATCGGCAAATGCTTTTCAGAAAGAAAAAAAAATCCGGTCACGTCATGACTTTGTATTGCCAGATGTCGTGTATTTCGTTGTACACTGAATACAAAATGTGCCATCACCCGTCATCAAATTTTATATGCACGTGCGTGAACAACACGCCGTTTATTATTCTACAACAAATAAGGCCGAATGTGTTTATTTTGTAATATTTTATCATAGATAGCGTATAGAACACGACTATACCTATATATTTTGTGTACGACGATGTCCGAAGAGATACGCCGGTACGTGCAATATTTCAAATCCACAATAAGAACAAAAAACAATTGACCTCCACATATTTTTAACATTGTATGTAGTGTTTCGTTCTCAACTACCTACCTAAAATTAAAATAATAACATATTGGATTTGTGTTCACACAACGAAAGAAGAAACTTGTATATAAACCATATAGGTAGCATATGTAGTATATATGTAGTACTACAGTATACTACATATATCATAGCTGTTATAAGAATCGAATGGAAACGTACAACATTCCACGTGGAATAATTCACGTTCGGAAAAAACGTTCTAAGTAATATTGATTGAGAAAAATAATTCAACGAAGAAATATTTAAATCATTATAAATAACGATGTAATTTAATATTTATCATTGTTATTATTATTATTACTTTTTGAACGTTTTAGGATTAACATTTTTCAAAATAATATACGTCAAAATTCCCTCTAGGCAGTTACAACAACCTCCGCCGAGTCAACCGCACTTAGATCTCCTCTCAGACTGCATGCAGGTAATCCTACTGCGCGGTGTCGACCTTCTATATATTTTAAAAAATATATTCCCATAAATCAATTTAGTATTTTTTGGATACAAAAATATATGTATACATACGCATTATGTGCGGTTAAATTTTTACAGCGGGGCTCCGTCGATTTGAAACGAGTAAAATAATAATAATAACAAAAACGCTCCAAGCCGTCAGTCGACTAAAGAAAGTGTGTATGTGTGTGCGTGTGTGTACAGTATATTATGTGTATAGTATAGTCGGATGATAGAAGTATTAAAATAATTTTAATAATAATAATATTATTGTTATCATTATCGTTATTATTATTATCATTATTATATTATTATTATATCCCAATGGTACTGTAATGCGCGCACGTTACAATGATTGACAGGTGTTTTATTTTTCCGAGAGAGAAACGAAGAGAAAGACGTACGGCGATACGTCCATGCGTCTCTCACACGCCAATCCAGGCACAGAGTACGGAGTCAAGAGGTCAGACTCATACTACCGGCTCGAGGAGGCGATGAGGAGTGGAATAAGTTCTGACAACGTGCACACGCGAAATAGACGCCCTCGTGACGACCATGATCACGACGACGGAGACGACTATACGCGGTGATGATGATGTTGATCATTATAAAGATGACGGTGTAGTAAAGTTACGGGGCCGTAGCCGGCGCGCGGTGGTAATAAAAATAATAATGATAATAATAATAATATAAGAAGAAGAAGAAGAAACGAAAATAATAATAATAATAATACGAACTAAAATTCATTTTCTAAAACGAGTTCTATTATTTCTACACGCGACGCATTACATATATTATAGTATGGTCGTAGTGTATATAATACGTACAAAGTATATATGGCCCTGCAGTATGCGTACACGATGATAATCCTACATGTCAACAGTGTGTGTTCGAAGAGTGCGGAGACCTCGACAAGACTAAGCAACGTTAACAAAGTTCACAAACTTATCAGACACACTGTATAATGTAAATCGTAAATGTAATATAATATGTGTGTACAATATAATATACGTTTAAAAAACAGTACATGAATAATATATTTTAATGTTTTCATTAAGAAGAATAGAGAACGCGACTGGTCACGAATTTTGGACATTTGAAAACTGTACTTGGCTATCGTCGTCGTCTCTTCGTAGGTACGATCCTCATAATACATATTTATTTTTATTTTTTTGTTTGTCTGCATTCATAATATATTCTCCGTACAAAACGCTTAAGGTATACACAATAAATTGTTATTCACAATATCTAGTATAATAATATGATGACGCAATGAAACAAAACTAGCGCGAGCGCGCGCGCGCGGTATACAAGTCGCCAATTACGAGACGAAAGGCGATTTTTCGATTTTTCTTTTCTTGTGCAACTAACAAAAGAGATAAGATGTAAGATAAAATAAAAATAAAAGATGGAAGGCAAGAAAAACACGACCGCGGCATATTATATATGGTAAGAAAAACCGTCTCCATTCTCTTTTGCGTACATATAATATGTATAGCTGCAGAGTATAGACTCCTATAAAAATTACCATACAATAATCGCCGTCGCTGTCGTTGTCGTCGTAAACAGACTTTAACGAATAACATTATCTCACACACGGCGATAATTACAACGCTATATTATTATAGGACGTACCTATATAATATATACCTATTATATTGTTCGCACGAGTGACACACTATACGCGGCTATCGTGTGTATGATGTTTTTACGTATAATTATTAATAATATAAAAATGTTAGGTATATAGAAGCCTTACAAACGTTGTATAGACGCACCGCGTTTTCTTTTTACGTATTATATGCAAATATATTATGTATACGCATCGGCGACTCGTTAATATACTACATATGTGTGTATTTTTAATTCGTAACAGCGTACCGCGATAATTTTAACTTTTGTTTGGTTAGCATATTTTATAGAATAATCAATATTAAGTTCGACCGCGAGAATAAATTTGTCAATTATAATATTTTATATCCGGAAATGCACCGTCTCTACTGCATCACGCCGGTAATATATAAATAAAGACGTGACACGTTATTATATTAATATTTTATGTCTTTTTGTTCACAGTAGTATCAATGTGAAAATATTATTATTATATATATAATATTATCATCATTCATCGTTTTCGTTCCACACAATTTCTTCCTAATTCTTACTACGGCCTACCGACAATAATCATAATATATCCGGTTTGTAAACTTATATTATTACTTACAAATATATCTTTGTTCGATTAGTATCTACATTTAATACATAGGTCGTGGTATATATACCCTTCTATATATTATATATCATGTATACTCGTATTATATACGAGATTCGGCCAAAGCGTTACTACGGCACCAACACCGCGGATAACCACCGTCGCTGCCGAGTTAAATGAGCCATCACAGCAGTCTTTATACATTTATATACGAGTTTTCTTTAATTCTATAAAGAAATAAAAATAATTCGTCCGTGGTGGTAATCATGGGAATTATGTGTGTGTGTGTGTCATTTTTATTGTGTCCGTTGGCGGAAGACACCCACCTATTTACTATACACTATACAGCCACGACGACGACGATGATTTTCTCTATAGTTTTTCTCATCGTGTCGTGTCCTGTATTGTCGTGGTAGAATAATCGCGGGTATACACACACTTTAACAGCTTCCGGCGTTTTTAATACAATTTTTTTCTTTCTGTTATGGTCGCGGTCGAGGTGGGGTTACATAGCAATGCGTGTATATATCACGTCGAAGACGACGCGCGACGCAAAAATAAATTTATGATAAAAACGGCTTGTACTTCAGCAGTCAGTCCTCGTAGAAAAATATCAATATTGACGTTGGACGGTGGTGGAATTTGCACAAATTTAACAAGCATAATTTTTCTCGGGTACCTACAATATTAATATGCATATAAACTGTCGAGGAAACCTTATGTTATAAAGAGTTTCATGTTACTGCAATAACGCGATTTTTATGAAGTTTTTCATTAAATTTGACCGTTACTCTCATGGTTTAAACAAACGTAACATACGTAATCTGTTTAGAGGAAAGTTATTACTTATCTAAAAAAACGTAAGAACAGCCAATGTTTTGAATCTTAATTTTTTTACGGTTATCTCCGAGACTATATTATATAAAAATTAAATGATGTTTTTAATTCTTTCATTTTGTTGTATATATATATAATATATATACTTGTGTTTTTATTTTATTAATTCATAAAACTTTATGGAAAAAGATATAATTTCATGCTATAAATAAAAATATTTTTAATAAACTGTCAAGAAAGATAAGAAAATGAAGGTTTAATCTCAAAATGTAGTCCCTGTATAAAACTGAAACTGAAGTACTTTGTTTGGCCTATACTGACGTTAATAAGGGATATTAATGTTTCTTGTTTTTGCCGCAGCTGAGAATCCACTAACACGATCTCGCAAATTCAATTACAGTTGATGGATTTTTGTTGTAGAACGTGTATATATATATTATTAATAGAAAAATATAACCCCCAACTAAAAGTAAATGTATTTGAAAACAATAGACAAGAAATGAATCAATTAGGTACCTATATACCGCAACTATATAAGACAATAGTTGAAGAAACTATTATTCGAACTAGAAAATATATGTATATCACTAGGTGATTCTATAGAACATTTATTGTTACATTTCCGTGATATCGTAATATATTATGAAGTATTTCATAAAACTCAACGATTTTCCAATTATGAAGAAATCATCTAAATTAATTTACGAAAGGTTAACCACCAAAATTGACAATAATGATATTAATATTAATAATAATAATAAAAATAATAATAATAATAACAACAACAGGGGGGACGAGGTGGCCGAGTGGTCTAACGCGACGGATTCGGCACAGCCGGTCCGAGTTCGATCCTCGACCACTGGGCGGCATTTTTCTCCGTGCAAGTCACGGTGTCCGGAGAACAAGTGTCGCCATCCCCCCACCCCGGGGCACGGCAGAAACCTACGGGTGCCCCATTAGAAATTCTGCCAAACACAACACACACGTGTACCAACCTACCCAATATAAAACCTACCAAACCTACCCAATATAAAAACCTACAGTGCCCTCCCCACACCCAATGGCCTATGTTGCCGCGGGTTACCCAATAAAAAAAAAAAAAAAAAAAAAAAAAAAAAAAATAACAACAACAAAAACAGTAATAAGAAAAATTATATTATGATAATTGGAATGGTTAACAAAGCGATGATGATCGTTGCGTGATCGCGAGGTGTACAATTGCTCGGTCAGTTGTATCGTATCCTGTAATTACGTGCGTCTCCTCATCATAATGCCGTAATGACATTAATCTTTTGACATGACGACTGCCTGGATAGACGGAAACACAGAGCAAAGCGACCAACTCCCTGTTGACGGCAGCGATTCGACAAAAATACGTCACGCCATTTATTACGTAGGCGGTGATTGTGAAACCACCAATTACCATTACATGCGGTGATAATAGGTATATAGTAATGGCATAATAACTGTAATTGTTTATTTTACAATCGTAATTTTAGGGTACAATGAAATGTGTCGTCGAAAAAAAGACTCGCTGGTAAGCTTGCGTCTACGCCCTCTATAACCACGTTAGATGTATATTGAATTTACATTATACCATACCCCCCCCCCCTCTCCCCGAGCTGGACAAATTGCCACAATATTGTAGAAGAAGTTCAGTACATTTAATTTATTGTACAATGCATTTTGATTATTGAAAACTGAAAACGAATCTATAAATATAAAATTATGATGAGGTTTTTTGCATTATATATCGGGGATTATCGAAGTAAAACAGAAGAGAGAAAATACAAGGATTCTCCACCAGTTCGTTTACATAATGTATTATTATAATAACGGAAGTAAAATTAATTCGTGATTGTGCTACGTCGCCGCACCGCTGTGCGAGCAGCGTGCGTATATCGCAATTAAGACCAATCGTTTTATAATCAAATATTAATTAAGAAAAAAATCATTGTCAATAAAACCGAAACCGATCGTGATAGTAATTGAAATAGCCGTTTGCTAATGTTAACACAGTGACTCGGGACGTGTCGTCGTTTCTGTCCATCAAGGGCCCCCCTCCCCCCCCCCCCCCCCCCGCTCATATAAATAATAATCATTATTTATTATTAGTAATAATATTGTGCTGTATAATAATAATATGCGAAGCACATCGTCGACAAGCGATCTCACGAGTTTTTCCACTTGTAAACAATACCGTGTAGACGTCGTGATATTATTATGTTGTTACCCAATGGTTTTTGTCACGCGACTTGGTCACACGAAAAAAAAGTCGATACTATTTTCAGAAATCCCGAATAATGTTATATTACATTACCTTTGTTCCTTTTGAACAAACCTTTTGCTCACGACGACGAACTTATTATTATATTGGTTCAATACATCGCGTGTGCGTACCCATATATTTTATATTTTTATAGGTGTTGTACAATATTTTTATTGAGTTAACTAGCCGCAGTATATTGGTGAGAGACTATATTATATTATGCCGCTACTGTTGGTGTTACGAGAAAAAAAATATACGGAATAAGATGGTATCAACGCCTAATAATTATGATTATAATATATTCATTTCAAAATTAATTAAAATTTAATTATCGACAGTGAGTATCATGTAAAAATATGATGATTAAGCAGCGACGATGCGTTATTTTTCCGGTTATAGTGGGCGTGTTCTCTCGATAATGTTTTTACCAGCGTGGTTTTTAATATTGTTGGTGAAAAGAACTGCTAGGATGCGTCCGCTTTTTTAATGTTACGTTTTATAATTGATTCGTCGTATATATACCACATAATATATGAAAATAATACGAATTAAAATAATCAATGTTTTAAATTAAATATTCAAAAGAATATGGGCTTTTCTTTTAAAAAAATATTCGGATAGCATATATAAGATTATTATTAAAATATAACGTAACCGATTGGAAGTATGAAGAAAAAACAGGAACGTAATCGTTATTATTTTTAGTATACTGAATAATAATGAAGAATTTTTCGTTGCATTACCTTACGCTTACTCAAACGCGCATTTTTTATAAGACAAAATAGAAAAGAAGCAAGAAACGAATAACAAGCTCGCGGCCCACATTCGTTCAGACAACGAGGACGTAGAAATATTTCACCTCAATAAGTTTTTTTTTTTACTTTTTATTATTTGCCGCGTGTAGACTTTAATTTCAGCTCACGACAATCCCCTTGCCCCGGGGAAATATAATGGTATACATAATATAGACTACTACCACGTAAATGGGTCTTTTTTTCTTTCCATCATCCCTTCTCTAACGTCTTCACACACACAAACACAATATGATTGTACATCGCATGCATACATATATATATTATATGTATATATATATATACACATAAACAATATACATATAAAACACTATACACTATATACATAATATAATATAATATATATATATATATATATAAGACTACGGCGCAACGGCGGTCACGAAAACATATAATTCGATAAGTGAAAATATCGACTGGCCCCTGCTCTACTACCACTACTGACACCGCTGCCCCGGCAAAAGCACTTAGAAAAAGAACAATGAAAAAACATAATCCAATCCATTCGCTTAATAAATTAAAGGGCGCTGACGGTGTTTTTTTTATACTTCTAAAAGCCTATACAACGTCGTTTTGGGCGTAATTCGTTTGGATCCATTAATATTATTGTATTCTCTATAAATATATTATATACATAAATATAACGTTATAAGTAAAATCTAAGACACGAAGTTGAATTTGTCTTATGAATGATAGTATTAATGATTTAAAACAAACATAACTTAAAAAATGAATGATGTCGACTTTAAACAATAAGTCGATTTTACGCGAAAAAATAGAAATATTAAATTATAATATACTATTTTATACATAATATGTTATATACATATATAATAATAATACTTATGTATATTATTTTTAATATAATGTATAAGGTCGAGAATATATTTAAAGTGTGGGTAGGTACGTCGTAATACGTTTAGGCGCATCGAATCAAGTAAGTCATAAAAAAAAATTACAAACGATTTAAAAACGTCAATTCGTCGAGATAAATAAGCTATAAAAACAGATTGGTCAATAACGATAAACAACAAAATATACTATACAGAAAGAAAGTTGCACGCGTATATGACGAGTATTGCAATCAATTTAAGGGCGTGCGAGCAATCCCGCTGCAGAAAAAAATAAAATGAAATAAACCAAAAAGGGGGACTGCCGCACAAGTTGATTGACTTAAACGCAGCTTTGTTCTTTTAACCACGGAACACACAGCGTGTAGTCACACAACGCGGAAAACCACACATTACGTGTATATATACCTTTACGGATAGTACACGCGAAGGTATACAAAATGAATGCATGTGGATTTTTTTAGTATTTTATTCAGCAGGCGAGGTAAAGAAAAAAAATGCAAAACCGTACTGTTTACGAGAGGAGGAGGAAACGTGACTTGAACAGTCAAGACGGATTTAATGGAACTTTTCCATTGCGCCGTCGACGATAAAACCCCTGGCTATATTATTGGTACAATATATATATATATATATATGATGATGATGATGGTGCGCGCGTGCAACGGAAGACTCAAGGAGCAAATATTCATTTTCGATCGAAAAAAAAATCCCAGGTGTCGTATTATATTATTATAATGTAGATGGTGTAATAAAAACACGGTCAGCTATTTTTTGAAGTGTCGGACATACGGAGAATAAAAAGTACGTCGTTTACTTACCGCGGAATGCATTATCACTGTAAAAGAGTTTGCCGACTTTACTTGTACACTTACCCAATTCTGAAAAAGAAAAAAAATCTCATTAATACATTTGTTTTGGATATAGCTACGTGGTTCATAATCATTAATAAATTATTCGAAAGTAATCAATTTTAATTTAAAAAAAAAATAAAAATTGGTAATCATTTTCGGTTTTTTTTTCTCTAAAGTAGCACCAGCAGTAGGTATATTTATTATTATTATGAGGTCTACAACACTATATGTACAGCGTAAGTAGTTGAAATGTAGGCGTGGTTATGGCCATGACGTAAGATAACAATCGCACTTGTTTCCACCATAGGACCACCGCGTTTTGTTCTATGTCTATATAATGATGGGCGTTGTTGTTTAACGCTATAGGTATAACATAATTATTACCGTTATATTATTGTATATATAGCCGATATTCGAATGCGTTTGTGTTGCCGGTCGCTCTATACGCAAATCGTCATCGCGTACGGCAATACGGCCCATGGGCACAAGCACACAACGACAACAACCACAATCGAAACTTGAATCCTATGAAGTACCTAATCAGGCTAAAACGCGTGCGTATATATAATTAAAAACTTGAGATCCACGTATATAAGTGTGCGTGTGTATTTCGGAAGAAATGTAACAACAATTTGACCCTTGCACCGCGTTGGACGGTTATATCGTGCTGCGAGAAGAGCGCCTGTCAACGTCGGAATATCGACATGCCAGCACCGCCGCCCCAACCGTTTCCATTGACCGTTTCGCCGCAGCGCGGCGTATTAGGAGGAGACTCTCAGTCGAAAAGGTCAAAAAAACCGATGGAAAAATGTATACGTGGCGACTCAATAACATACAGTCGACGACTAAAGGAATGTTGTCAGATCCAGATGTTATTTCAGTTAACGTACAGAGTACTGTGCTGAGCCGTGCTGCTATAGTATCCCGCCGCGTTTTCTAAATCCCATAGGTTATACTTTCGTTTTCTCGATGTTGTATGTTTCCTCTTCTCTTCTTCTTGTATTCTCTTTCTAGCGATGAGTTGATGGGTCATGTAGATAACGTTTGGTTTAACAATTATTATCATCATCCCATCGACTGTTGTACGACTATATACACACACTCACGCATAAATATATATATATCGTATAACGTATATATTTAATATACATAAGAGGAATGCAACAACGTTCGAGTCAGTTCAAAAAGAATTTCTCCCACATTTTACAAAACAAACCAAGTAAAATAATAAACTAAACGAAAATATATGTTTTGTCTCTTACACGGAATGAAGAAATTGTGGAATAACAAAGACAACGGGACCTCTCAATAAAAATCGTTCTCCTATATATAGAAAACCAAGTTCTGCATACTCGTCCGACACCTTATAATAAAGCTAATGTATGTGTGTGTGTATAATATTTGTAAAACCAGTTTACAAGTCTCATGTTCGTTGTCGTCGTCGTCGTCGTCGTCGTCTCTTATATATACGCTCACATTTACATTCAACTGTTTGCATATTATATATTATATATATGTATGTGAGTGTGCGTATAAATGTATATAGTTGCGGTTTTTTCTCTCTACTTCTCCGCCGTTTTTTAAGCAGATAAACGTGCGTGTGTAATGTGTATATATAGGTATATTTTATTTTACGGTGCACATATTGTATGTTATACTATATTATATTATGATAGTACAGTCTCAAACATATTGTCTTCTGTTTGCGAGTTTTTGGAAAATGCCACCTGTCATGTGCGTATGTATTATGATAGTCATTGGTGTTATGCAGAAAATATGCCAAATTCCTAAATCTAATAACATTGCAATATACAAAATGTTCAATATAGGAGCGTACAAAAAAAATGCTAACAACCGTTACATCCACTATACAAATTATATTACTTTCTTTCTCACTCCACCCCCTCTTACACACACATACTCTACATATTATCATGTATTTATTTATGTATAGTTATATATATATAAATAAATAAAATTATGGGAGAGGACACGGAAAACTAAAAACATTGTACAGCGAACGCGATTATTCGGCGCGGGCTATCCCTCCACTGTACAACCGGTTATGCGATATAATTTATTTCAAAAAATTAATTCGTTTCGTTTTTTTATACTTCTTACCCATGTATATATATTTTTTCCCTGTTCATTCCATTTGATATTATGTTTTTAAAACGTCGTTCCCCAGACGTCTACGAAACGACAGGTGTTCCCTCCTAATACACACACACACACACACACACACATACGCGCACACACAGACACGCTCACTCACTCACTCACACACCCAAACACACTCTCGCACACACACACATGTATACGTACATACATACGTATATACATATATACATACATACAACACACGTCAACAGACACAATGGGTCTCGCGTATAGTAGTTATGTTAATGTGTGTCCAATGATAAATCGGATTTTAATATATTCCTGGATTTGCTGTTGTTCAAGAATGTCAAATGAACGCCCGTTGGTTCCCATAGGATATTTTTATTTAAACTCAAAATTAAAAGTATTATTTACTAAACTCGATATTATATGACTTATATTAAGTATAAACTCACAATCACACTGCGACGACGACAATGTCAAAAAAATGATTTAATTTACATTCCATGTTAATAATTATAAATCTTTTCAAACTAAAAATATTCATCTGAGATAGGTGTATAAATGTACCTACTACCGATATAACTAAAAATACGAATACGCATCAATAAAAAAATAGTGTTATTATTATTATTATTATGAGATGCGGTAATATAAGTATTTACCATGTCCTACTTACAAACACACGTGGTCAATTTATTAGTTCTTACAACATAATGACCCCGGGTTTATGGTAAAATAAATAAAAGTCAAGGTCGCGGCAACAGTGTAAAATTATTATGACTTACAGAACACCGACGAATCAAACGTATATAACTTTAAGTATTTTTTAGTTTTTTACTCATTTATATTGATTATATTATATATATACGGTCTAGTAACACGTTGTTGGTTAATTATTATTCTTGAAATGTTATACTCTTCCCTTTCGCGTATAGAAATATAAGATAATAATATATAAGCCGCTATATCATATTTCAGCATCTCATAATACCCGGCACGAGGCTTGATTTTTAATTTAAATGTATTATAGATCATTGCCGTCCGTATTTAATGATAATAAAAATAATGAAAATCGTCGTCTATAGTAATCATAATATATTACAAACAGCTATAGTGCGTATATAAAAAGTAAAATGTCTTTTTATTTTCTAATCATATTTATAATATAATATTTTTTTTCCACATATAATTTTTTATTATTTTTATCGTCATTATTATTGATATAAATATAATAATACGCAAGATTTTTAATATTCTACGGTTTAACGCGGTTTTCCTCCGAAGAATGCATGAAATGACCATCATGTGTGTAACATTGTATACGTACCACACGTTATAATATATATATACCTACAATATAATATAATATTCTGTACCTCTATACATATATATATACACGTATACACATCATCATCATGTACACGATTTTTTTCTATTATCTAGGACTTTTTTCATTCTTATTATTATGATTCCTGTTTTTTTTTATAGAAATTTAACAGCTATTTTTTTTATTTATTTTTTATTATTATTTTTTGCTCATTGCTTTCCCTCATATGTGTGCGTGCGCGCCCGAACGCGTGAGGATATCTAAAGACGAAACTGGCGCGATTGCGTTTTTATGTGGACTACGAACCAAACCTGTCGCGTAACGAATTATTATTATACTTTAAATATATATATGTATATACTATATATTCAATATTCACATGTACATATTATAATAGTTTCTATATCATAAACGCGTATAACACGTTGTTATCAATTTTATTATTTTTGCAAAAATATTTCCCGTTTTTTATAAACGACGAATATTATATATTTAAATCGACAATATACATATTTTTATTTTCTCCGTTTAATTTTCATACAGTAGAGCATACTATATTATATAGATACTATCCATATTATAATACATTTCTATCTCATACTACAGTTTTGTCCAACTGATGGATTGGAAAATTGAAATTTCATTACAATAGGTCGTTATAATCCACAGAGTACTCTTAAAAAGTATAAGAATTAGAACTACAGCGGTTCGAAACAGATTTATTTAATATATAATTCATTAATTACGAGTATATAGTCTAATAAAATACCAAAATAATTTAGCAATTGTGATAATATAACAATTAATATCATACCGAATATTAAAAATATAATCATGTAGATAATTGCATTCAATGTTAACTACTTTGATGGATATATTGTACAACGACAATCGCCTGCAAAACGAATAATATTTATCGGTTTACCCTAACTTCATTTAACGACGACGCGCGGCGACAGCATTTAACATGTAATGCAATGCAATGGTAGTTTTAATAAAAATAAACACCGCGGTGAAGGGGAAGATGGCATTACAACCGTTTACTATTGTGTATATTATATAGTCCCGAAATTCGTGTTGTTGATGGCGACCACGATTATGCAAATTCTATACTCGAAAAGAATGAAAGGAAATAATACAGCTGTAATGTACTACGCAGGCAGCGCGCACAACGCGTACATAATAATATTATAATATAATATAAAGGGAGAGCGAAAAAATTGATATCGTCCGATTCCGCGTAATAAAGATTCATATACATATTATTTTAATATTATATATTTAAGCGTATACAAATTTTGTATAATACAGTCCAAAGAAAAAAATATAATGATTTTTGATTACCAACTAATAAGTCGAGTGTTCGAGATAAAATTGAACATGTTATAATAGTATACATTTTAGCGTATAATTCCGCATGCAAATGTTGTGTATAAAATCTGTGTCGGAAACTTTAAAACAATGTAGTCAGAGGCGATGGCAGCGACGCGGCTTTGAGCGTATACAATTATTAAATAGCGTTTCAATTTATGTATAATAATTTCAACGTTCACCGGCGGGGTTAACGAATATAATCCCCGAAGAGCACACCCGTAAGATTACAGTTTGTCGCGCGCACGCTGAATTCTAAAAAGGCGGTGGTGAATGTGGCCACCCTTCGCCCCGCGAGACACACCACTGCGACGATCAAATTTATAAGTGAATCGTTTTTACGACGTTTTTCCGACGAAGACCCTGCCGTATGTATATATATATATATATATAGTAGTCGCATAAATATTATTACCATTATTGTTATTATTATTATATTTTAGAAGGAGAAGAAGACGACGTGACTTTTGTTAAAGTATCCCACTGATGCTGCACCAGGATCAGCATCAGCCACAACCACCGTCGCTTATTCCTACCTGCCTGCCTGCCATGCCTACCTGGGTGGTTTATTTACACTTTTTTTTAACATATATACCTCTACATATATGGATGATAGATATAATATAATATATATTTTCCCCGAACCAACGGTTTAATCGGTCGGCTATGTGCCCATGTGCGTCCCGCTGTTTCATGTTATTGGAGCCCCCCATTGAGTTTGGCAACGAACACCACCGGCCCCAGCACCGGCGTGCACCGCGTCATGTATCTATATGCCATCATGCAGAGAGAGAGACCAGCAGTGCCGCATTTATTATTATTATTACTATTATTATTATTATAATACTCTGTGGCGCACGACCCGTGCATTTTTATACGTCACTAAATACTTTGTATCGGACACACAACGAAGATGACTGCTGGTTATTTCTATATAATGTAATTGTTGTGGTAGGAACAATTTTTTTTTGGAATTTCTTCTTCGCATCGTCCCAAACGGTCGCGTTTGTTGTATTGGAGACGCTTGTACAAAAAGAACTATAGAGGAACGTTCGTTGTTTGCATGTGCGTGTGCGTGCGTGTGAGTTGTGAGCATCGCGCTCGCATACAAAAACCTTTTTGTCCCCTATATAGTCGTTGTTCGGCGTGCAGTTCTCTTTCGGTGCAAGACCGTTTGAAAAGTAATTCGACCAAAAAATAAATTCTTTGGCCAAACAACGGTACTACCTTTTTTTTATTTTATCGTTTATTTTCCCCCCTCGACATTTGATACGTCTAAAAATTACATTTACAATACAAGGGATGAATTTCACGAGATTCAAATATTATTTATCATTATATCATTATTATTACCGATTCATTCCCGTTTATTTTTTTTTGTCCAAGCCAAAATAAACCAAGAAACAGCGGAGAAATAAAATTATTAATTTTATTAAACTAATAATAATCAGAAACAATAGGCGGTAGATTATCTCACAGCCAGCCAGCTGTGCTCACGACAAGCTTATACACACACACATACACACACATACGCACGCACAAGCCAGCCACATAACAAAAATGGCCGCGTCGCCTCGGGGTCATTCCACAAACACACACACAAGATAGTCGTAGCTGCTGCATCATCATTTAAGCGCCCATCATCATCATCACGATTGTGTTTAAGGATATAATATATATATACGTATAACATTAACCACAGAGCAGTTATTATTGTTGAATAATATTCTGCATGAGAAGATTGAAATTCCATAGTAAAGCTTACGGTGTACAATCAATGTATATATATTATATGTACCTATAGGTAGGTCTTATAATAAATAAACTAAACAAAAACACTAGGTTTTTTTTTTATTTTTTAAATTAAGATTTGTTACACATAATAAAATGATAACAATTTAATAGCAAATTCAAATGCTGGAATAAAAAATAATGATTAAATATTTTTCTTATTAAAAAATAACATAATAGGTAGGTATTTGCCTTATTTACGGTCGTCTTTTAACAGAATCATCCATAAAAAAAATAATGACGATGATTATCTTTGTTTTTAGATTAATGTTTTGTTTACATGCATTATTTTGGTTTGACAAAAACAACGGTGATAAAATGAAGAACAATGAAAAGAAAAAGGGGTAAAACTTTAAGTGCATAAAATAAAAAGCACCAACTGAATCCTTTTGTTTTCGTTATTATAATAGGTATAAGTATATAAGAAAAATAAAATAAGAACTTGTTTAGTACAAACTGGTGAATAATTAATTTATTAACGAATTTCGATATGATTAAATGAGTTACTATCACGTTACTATAACAAGAACCCATACATTCAAGAATATTTTACTAGGTAGGTATTATAGTGATTTTAATATAAACCTTCAAAAAAATAGGGAAAAACGCCGGAATAGTATTATAGTCGTATATAATAGCATTAAATAATATATTGTATTAAAAATGTGCAGAGGCAGGTATACAAAATAATAACAAAAGGCAAGACATTTTTGTCGAAAGGTAAGTAAGCAGCTCTACCTCTATACCTTCGCCTTATGTTCGTGTATGCTTGTATATTATGTCGTATGTGCTGCAGTATTCGAGTGTGTGTGTGTGTGTGTGTGTGTGTGAGAGTGAGTGAGTACTGCGTGTGTTATGTGCTTCTCTTTCTAATGAATACACGTCATAACAATAGGGTCTCCTCCACTAGGTAAAAATGTTCTTTTCATACAATATAATATAATAGTGGAGCCATTGCATTGTCAGATAGCCTTATATATCATTAAGAATAATATAATATAATATTCAAACCGGTAGGTACAATATAATATATAGTTCCATTTAGAGAAACGTAGTTTTTATACTTTTCAACGTAGAATATCTTTTAAATTGTATACAATATACAATATTTATATATTATAATATTTATAAAAATATTATATTTTAGGAACATCGATCTACCTACTCATTCATATTATCGTTTAATATTTGTTTTAATGTTGTGTTATGAAGGTTTTCATCTTATAATATATTATAATCAGTATAAAGAATAAAAGGTGTCATATCCCCGCTGTTTTTCATTCTGAAATCGCATCCCAAGGGGAACATTTGACGGCAAGGAAAGATGTTGATAGAGGAGGAATAAAACGACAATAATAAAACGAAAAAAAAAACCGACGAAATAAGCTCAAGCGAAACATTATTTTTCCCCTTTAGAAAGCAAAAAATGTGTGATAAGACTTAGTGACTTCAGGGGGAGGTGAAAGTAATTAGATCACAAATTTCAAGAAAAACGTGGTGGTTATTTTCCACCCACCCACCATCCTTGATCTCACGTGGCCAAGCCACCACCACCACCACTCCCTCTGCATAGTATTCTCATTTAATCCCGCGGGAGACAAGTGACAGGGGTGGCTGCGTACTAAAAATACTTATCAGTAAATAAAGAAAAAAAAAGGCCAACATCATCCTACTGCTGCTACGAATATCATTATTTTTTTTGTTATTACTATATTTTTTTTGTGCAAAAAAAAAGCAGTAATAACTAATAAGTATTAAATATATAAAACTTTAACAAACCAACCCGTCAAAAAAAAAAAAATATTTGAACCCGGGTTAAAATAAAATATAATATATGTATTTTATTGACGCAACTAATGTAAAGAAATAACTAATGTTATACACCGACTACCAAGCACTTAACCACGTTCGAGAACTGCAGAGATATAGTGACAATTTCCATTGTTAGAATACCACTATATATGCATACAAGTACATAACATTTTAAATCGAAAAAACGAAGAAAAAATTGTAATATTAAAGTTTGTCGCGATAAAATGATTTTTCAGTATTACACCAAGTACTATATTTATGCGCAACGAAGACAAAACTTGAAATTATGAAGGCGTCACTCTTGCCGCTTCCATCGTCGCCATAAACTGGCAGCAGTACTAGTATTAAGACAGCAACCGAACTGCAAAGCGAGCAGAGAGAAAACCTTTTAAGAAGATGGGAAAGTTTGTTTTCCCACTGCGGCGTCTAAAAGTTTCCACCACCTTCCTCCTTTTATACCAATATCAAGCAGCAACATGTGAAATACTCTCAAAACCACCCCTTGTCCCTGTTGAAAACAGCTACTAAGATGAGTTTAAGTTAAACCTTTAATATTACATCGAAATTATTTTACGCTTTTCTGCTTTTAGGTAGACAGTAGTACTAGAATTGTTGATATTTCAACGGTGATGTGTCGGAACGTATTAAACGGCTGAATGCTCAACTTCTTAACATAAAACGAAATTTATTTAAATATCAAACAATATCATACGATCGCTATTTTAATTTATTGTTTTTTTTTCCAAGAACTCGATGTCCAAAGAACAAAAATGTTGTTAAATTAAAAACACAAATGTATAATACATTATTTATTTTTATACATTATGTAATAAAGACAATCTGTTTTCTCTGTTATACATCTGACTTCCTAAATTAAAATTATGAGAAATCAAAAATATTATTTAGAGCTAGGTATATCTAATCACAAAAATTGTTGTAGGTTGGTTTAAGTATTTTTAATTAATAATTATTAGGTAATAGTATTTTTAAATTAAATGATTAAAATAAGTTATTCATAATTTTGTTTTCATTATTTACAGAATGGGGTTTAAAAATTGAACGAAAATATTTTAAATTGTATTCAGTGTAACCGCATAGTGCCCATATAAATATATAATGTTTATAAATTTAATTATTTACTTGGTCATATAACTGAAGTTAAATTAATTAAAAAATAATGTTTTATTTGAGTAAAATTATACTTAAAATATTCAGTCCTACAAATTCTACATTTCAAAACATAATTATGACACTTTATTGATAACGTATCTATTCTAGTTAATCTCCTCATATATATCACAGAAACAACATGCATGATGATGGCTGACATGAAAAATAACATATATGTGTAAACTGTATATCGTAGACGATTATCGAAATAAACGGTTATAATGGTATGATAATATTCTGGTTATAGGGATTGTCCCCATCCATATAATAACAACAAGGACACACGCAGGACAAACACTCAAGATGATGGCACTTGAACAACGTATGTGTCCAGGCTCAAGTGACATACACGCGTAGGTAAACATGTTACTATACAATAACGTTTCGTAGGGGTTCAAAAACTCCCTAGATACGGGACGAGAACAACGCTGTAGTGGCGCCTCAAATGTTATTTGTATTTCTGTTAAGTGATATTTCTAACCATAGAAAAAAAAAAAATAATAATACAAATTAAGCATTCGTCACTTACCAGGATCGCCGTGGTCTAGACTTTGCTGCGAGCCTGGTTGCTGTGACATCGGCCCAGGCGTGCCTCCCGAACCGGGAGATCGGTCATCGTTCCCGTGTCCACCGTACGATAATGAAGATGAAGGTGGTCTCTGAAATAAAACAATTAAATGTGTGCATTAAAGAACATGTCATTGTAGTGCTATGTGTGAGTTCTCTTAAAAATATAAATAATCAATAGGTATATACGAGATAAATTTTAACCGTGTAATGGAGTAATATGTTTTTCGTGGAAGAAAACCACTAACAAATGTATACAAAAACCGCCACCGTTGCAATATAATATTTAGTTTCACGGTTTCCCATGGGATCAAATACGACGATCTTTCCTTCTTCCTATACTTTTACTACTTAATCGTATGATAGTACTACTACTGCTGCAACTGCCGCCCCAAATGTAACCTTTTTCTGCTTCCCTTACTACATTTCGTAATGTTTCCTCATCGTTGTAGGGAATACCATCCTCTAAGGGATAATATTCTCCTACCCTCTCTTACATACGCACGATGTCCTAGTGACCCTAAAATGTCAATAATTTTTCATATTTTTTATTATTATTATTATTATTATTTGATTAAATATTAATAACCGTTACTGTCATTATAATATAAGACTATATCAAATTATAAAATGAACTAAATTAGAACTAACTTCCTCTCTCCCCCTCTTAACCAAAAAAATTAAAAAATATATAATATAGTAATTGCATTTAAATTATAATAAATAATATTTTTTACTGTACACATTGTAACATAATTTATTATCTTATCGCAGTCAAATATTTGTTATAATATGTATGAGTGTTTATTGTTTACTAACGACTGACTACTATATAAATGAACGTTGGGGAAAAGGTATTATAACACCCAAAGCAATCGTCATAAAATAAATAATGATTTTTTTTTTTTTTTATTATTATTTACTGAGTACACAGATAAAACAAAAATCCATCCATTTACCTTGCTACTGATGTTGTAGGGATATCCTTTTTTACTTTTTACATTTTTTTCTGTCATGATGTTATTTTTTGATAACTCGGTATGACGACAACATATTTATTTTATTTTATTTTTCTATAAGGATTATACCGGTAATATAAGCGGTATGTAGATTCAGCTACGTATATCTAGGAAAATTATACGAAATCCGGTTTTCTTCGGTTAGTGTTTTTAAGTAACATATAATGGATTTTGCATGTACTCGTGATCTGCGTCGTTATATTAGGTGTACCAGGTTACGTGGGTGCGAATGAAAATAAAATAACAGCTAGCTTCAACGATTATTATAAAACTAAACAATGCTGTCACTTTTACATGAGCTGAGTCAATTATTTCATTTATATAGCCATTAAATATAATGTATAATATATTATGCGTAGAGAATACGATTTGAATATTATTTATCAATAACCCATTACATTAATGATAATAATTATTAATATTTTAATGTCTATACACCTAAACACCAATAATAAAACCATAATATAACCCACACGTTTGTTTTATGCTTGCTTGCTGAAACCATATTGTCGCCTCCAAGGCGTATAAGCGTGTCCATTTATACACTCTTTATAATAAATAATAATATTACTTGCACATACACAACAATACTACAAGTGATTTTTTTTAGTCTGCAGTTAGTGAAGTTAAACACCATCAGTATAAGCGCATGTATATATAATTATGTAGTTATATCATGATGGCAATACTAGCGGTATATTATAGAAATTACGACGGTTGCGTGCGTCCTTCTTGGCACTTTGTGGTGTGACGTGAAGTAAAAACTGTGAATGGGGGAGAGAGGAGGAGGGATGAGGATATACCGTAAAGGCGGAAACGGCAATGTGCACACATGTCGATAGATTTTTAACACGCGGGGTGTTCAGCACACCCACGAACCGTAGTAATTTCTTGTAACGCCGACTATGTGTTTCCGTTACATTCTGCCAAATATATACATGTTTTATTTTTTTCAGAAATAACGAGAACCATACATACATTTTTCTTGCTAAATTCTCTCTCTCACACACACACACACGCGCACACAAGTAGTTTACCGGACATTTTTAAGGGTTAAACTAAACGAATTCCCAGGTGTGTATTTACTTCCGGCATATTTTAAGTATTATTATGTAGAAATAATGAATTTGCCATAACTGCCACCAGCGTACCAACGACGAGAATTGTTTATATTTTTTCATTTCATATAGAATGACGGCGGCAGAGGATTGTGAAAAACGAAAGGGTCTATCCCGTACCAACAGTGTAGACTCTGCTTCCGGTCTTTTCATAAACCCTCCCACACATGCGCGCTTTAGGCAAATAATATGATATATTAAAAAGAAAAAACCACAGGATTATTTTATTTTCGATTGACGACAGGAACTGTAAAAACATATTTCATTTTATATACTATGCTATTGTCTTTGTGCGAGTTGTCGGTTCACTGAGACCATTGTTAGTTTTTTTCGTATCCATATTTTTTTTTTATTCCATAAACCACTTTTGTCCGAGCTAGACTAACTACCACAGCAATTTTATTATAATGTATGAAATTCGTACTTTATAAGGAGACAACCGGTTTAAAATAAGCAACGGCCCAAACCAATAAACAGCATTTAAATGTTTAAATTAAATTTCCTTTACTTTATTATAGTAGGTACTTTCAAAGCTAATGTGAATATGCAAATTACTGATGGTGTTTTAATTTTTTAACACATTTTACGGTTATGTTGTGTTTGCATAAAAATTATACTATATACCAACTTATATAAGTTTTTTTGCCATTGCTCTTATTTCCATAAAAGTCAATAATTAGTATTTACAGAGAGCTCTAAGAAAATTACGTTAAAGCATAAATTATACAAAAATATTGACCCACAAATGTACTGAATTGTTCGGTGCCATTGAAGGCATTATTGTTCCAATTCTTATTGCATGGACGAAACGAGTCTAGTGACAATTGCAATACTTTTCATTAAACGATAATAACACAAAAAAATTGTAATACCTAGTATAATTGAATAGCGCCATACTCCTGCAGTCATAAACCACTATTATATTAGCCACTCATATTTTGCTGGAAAGAGACAATTATCGGTTATTTTTATCTGCCGTATTACTATATTAGACCCTAAATTGTCACTCAGCTCCTATCCACCCACAGACCTACAGCTTCGGAACAGCCAAGTATTTTGTCGAGGTTATCCTTACTCGAGCGCACAGAACATTTATTATTTGTTTTACCACTTTTATTGAATTTCATCTTCTATTTCATTTCAAATATACAATAACCTACCAATATATTTTTTATAAGAATACAAGCATCAATTATTACGATGTACAGAGTCAACAAAAAAATCCATGGTATTTTCTTGTACACAGACACGTCTTATCAAAATTACCGAGATGAAAAAATAATAAAAACGGCAGTGTTATAGAACACAATCATGTTTCACTCGTCTTATACCCTGTTTTATCCTTCGTATCTGTACACTTTGACAACTCAATTCTGCCGTACACATACGCAGGTCTCACGGGTATTGCAACTGCTACTTATGAAAATTTTATGAGTTCGGTGGTCTGCTGTGCGCCGTTTGCTTCTAACTAGACATATATCCATCGTGGTCGCGTAGTTGCAGTATACATTTTTCATGGTCGTTCGGTATTCTGTTTTTTACACCAAGGCGGGCGTTTGCTCTTGCCAAATTAATGATTGACACTCGGCGCGTTGTGTGTACGTATAATATAGTAGGTATGTACAACCCGCTATCGTTTCTTCTTTTCTTTTTTCCGGTTTCTTTTGCAGCTAGTGCTTTTCAATATCTATCTCCCGTGCCACGTATATGAATTATTTAATGCCCGCAGTTGTAAAATTCACTCAGTCCGTGATGCGTAATCGAAACAGAGAACCGAAGGGGTGCTGCCTAATAGTTTGATAAACACGTCATGTACTCGCCACGTAACTCTATGTTGTTGTTTTTTTCTTTTCCTGTTCCCAACCCTGCCGTCTTTCACTGTTTATTCTTCGTGCACCGGGATTTAACTAAATAAATTATAATATCATCTACACGCGTTCTCTTCTTTTAATATCGTTGAATAAACAACACAATACGTTCTCGACGGCGACAAAGCAGTTTTTACCGTCATATATAATATATTATACATAATATACTTCAGGAGAACCAACACTCTGAATACATAAATATATTACATAAATAATATGATTGAAAATGCGAGTAAATTAAATTTTGGTATAAGTATAATTTCTGTATAGTTTGCAGGGGATGAATAATAATTATAATAATAATAATAATCACGATTAACCTAAATATTACCAAGTGAAATATAATATCACGCGGTGTCATAAACAACAGGGAAAAATAATAATAATAATAAATAAAAATCCTCGACAAGCGCTAGTATAAATATATATATATATATATATAAACAAAAGTTATAGTCGGTATATGGGCGGAGGGTTGGCCGGCCGACCGGCGCGTGTCCACCGTCACCGCTGTCAGTCGCAGAGCACAGGCAGACACGTCCGTTGCAGACGCGCAGCAGCCACGGCAGAAATAAATAATAATACAAATAATTCTTTGGCTACACGCGCGCGCGTGCCACGTACATGCTTACTTCCTGCCTCCCCGCAAGAGCAATGTTTTCCCACACACACACGCGCGCGCGCGTTCGCTCACTCGCACAAACACACACAAATATACGCATATCGTGTGCGGAGTGAAAAAAGCACCACGTATATACAAATATATAATAGTGCCGC
The DNA here is from genome assembly GCF_019925205.1 of Metopolophium dirhodum. NCBI lineage: Eukaryota > Metazoa > Arthropoda > Insecta > Hemiptera > Aphididae > Metopolophium > Metopolophium dirhodum. The sequence goes on along the minus strand of NC_083560.1, from coordinate 56,198,790 downwards.
CGCGGTGTAATGCCGAAACGGCCAATATATATGTATATCGTATTATATATATGCACAAAACAAAACGCGTCTGTTTCGGTGGTCCAAAACGCGTGGGGCGGGCTTTCTCTCGTTTTTTTCCCCTGTATATTGTTTTGTTTCACCACCACGTGTCCGCGTGTGTGCCAACGCATACACAAACCCCTAAGACTGACACCAGAATAATGTTGTACCTAAACATAATGCAATACCGCCGCCGTGTCCTATACCGCGGCGGTGACCTCAGGTTTCTCCCTTCGTCAATGGCCGCGAAAATGTCCACGTTACAATAATACCAACATACAACGCCGTTGTCCGCAGTCGAGACTCGAGACGACGGGAACGATGAAAGAAAAAGAATAAAGACCCAATTTCAATATAGTGGTGTATTTGAAGAATAAACCCTAAATCTACATCATCCGACTACGAAATATACAACATAAGAATGAGGCGTAGAGCTGTGTAGTACCTAATAATATCGGGATCTCGGCCAAGTGGTCTTAAACGTATTGGTAACTACTCGCATTGTTTTTCAAAATTCCAAAAAATGAAAATAAAATCACCATATTAACGGATTAGCGGCGTCGCGGTAGAGAGGAATTATATCATCGCGTTAAATGTATTCGTTGCACCAGTTTACATGCGCGCGATGCGACAACGGCAAATATCGTATTATTATTAGCACAGCTGCTGCGGCGATGGAATCTATATTGACACGGAGATACAGACCGAGCAAGCGAGCGCGCGCGCGAACAAATAACGCGCGTCGTTCTGGCGGTTGATTAATATTTCGACGGCATTGCCTCCGCCACCGCAGCCGCTCACGCAAGTGTTGTGTTAAACGCTCGTAAATAATATTAACACAGTCGTGGTTGGTGAGTGGTGTGACACGTGAAAAAAATCTGAAATAACGAATCGTTGTTTGTTTACCGGGGTGTACTATGTTATTAATTTTGAAATTTGTCTATTCGAGCAATAATAATTATCGTTCTTTGTATTTTTCTCTTTTCGTTTGTCAACGCATATTATTTATCGTCGATTCGTATATACAGTCGTATTCTACGTTATATAATGTGCGCACAGACGCCATAATCACGTGTTGGTCGTGTACGCGAGGTACATTCGAATCGTTCGAAATCCAAGATCGATTAAAACCGCACAACCACCTGACCCGCGCCACGTCACGGTTGCGTTATATATACATTAATTTTTTTCTTTAATCGTTCAATTAGTATACACACACATATAAAATATATATCGACCAGTTGAGCGATATAATGGGAAACGCCAAATAAGAGATTGATCTCGACCGTATATACAAACATCTGCAGTGCCAGCAACGCATTCCTGTACATTCTTCATTGTTGTATAGATCACACCGCCGGCATTGCGACCAGCTATCACCAGGACCGATATATATAAATACATCAGCTGTATGCTTATATAGCGCGCCGTCGTTTTTCGAATCATCATTGTTTTTAATTGCTGCCGATGCGTTGTGCATTTTTTCAACGACCCAGTCTACTACCTGCACATACACATACTATTATACACACTGTTCTCTTTTGTAAGTGGTGTCCGCGAACTGTTGAATTTTTTTTCATACAAATTTTTTTCACTTGGTATGGTACCACATTTTGCAGAAGTGCGACTGCCGGCGAAACAACTGAAACAATTCTCAACTACACGTCTTCATTTTATTGATGTGACATTGGATTTTTTTCCTCTCGTACCGTCGCTACTTTACACACGAATATAATAATATGGGTACTGGTGATTGGTGGTAGCCGCTATCCGTTACCTAACACTGCAATTATTACGGTTTTAACAATATACGCGCTTACCAAATCGATTAACGACTAAGACGCCGACGACAGAAGCACTATAATATTATAACGATTTAGAAACTAGCTTAAAAATGTATCATACGCCTGTAATCTGTAGAGGCACTTACTTATATTTAACACACTTAAGTTTTTTAAAAACTAAACAATGGCATGTTTGATTTTCCGCTGCTGTTGTTGGTCCAAAAATAACGAAAACAACAACCAACAACAATGATAAATAATAAATAAACTCTAGTATGTGTATATGTGTGTTTGATACGTGTGCATGCTAGGGGAGAGAAATAGGCGCTACGACCGATTTCAATATACCAGCGGCACCAAAAAAAATATAAATAAAAACCGAAAATAAAAAAGAAATAACCGTATGAACGCGGTGCATAATTTAGGGTAAACCCCGCACGACCGACACGCCATCGTCATCGTTTTGAGGGGCAGGACACACCATATATATACACTATACCGAGTAATAAAATATTTAAACCTCTGCAGGTACCTACGTATATATATTATACATATACAACTAACTTTCGGTGAATTGAATTAAAAACTTTGCATTGTCACGAAAAGTGTTAACTGAAAATATTATTACTATATTTTAAAGAATAATAATATAGAACAAAAATAGAATGGCCGAACTGTTGTTTTCAAAAAATATATACAATATATTATACGCCTGTATAGGTTAAGGTACCAGGTATTATTATGATGAGTATATAATTTCATATTTATCACGTTACCGCCTGCGCATTGATTATATTCGTTTAACCGAACGTATACAATTTAATGCAGATTACAGTGTGTTCGTGTACTATTTGTATACGATGACTGCCCTGGCTGCTGTTAAAAAGACATTACACGCGCGCGCGTAGACTCTTTAAACGTTTTTTTACTGCCGATGTTCCTACATATTATTATGTTGATGGTATTATATCGTGACGACCTCAGTTTATCGCTTTATTACTATCTATTTTGCACCGGGTTATGTACTTAATTAAATAATCGAGAGAAAATTGTATATTTTACATTTGGAACGCACACGATAAAAAATATGAGGCTACATTACGTTTATATACTTTATAGCTTATTATCTCTCTCTGAATATACCGGGTTGTATCATACCAAAACTATAATACAATATAATAAAATAATAAATTATAGTTAAAAAAAACAGACTTACATTTCTAAAATCAATACAAGTGTCTTGTAAGTTATAATATCCACACACATAATATAATATTTAATGTCATACTGCTGCAATTAACGTTTCGGAATTTGAATTTAACGTCACTATAGAAATATCTCACCGCAACCCTTGATTAAATATTTTTTTATAATTATTATATTGTGTGTGAGTGCATGAACGCGTGTGTATATGCGTACACATATACATAGTGTTGACATATTTAGCAGCTGTTGAATTTTTAAAAATATATACATCACTGTGGCCAGATAGCGTGTATGTCAGTCCTATACGTTATATACGGTGTGCGTATAGAGAGTGTATATACAAAGTCTCGCCTTCACTTGGTGTTCTTTTTTTGGCATCATCACACCCTTTTCACTAACTATTGGGGGCCTAAAACCGTATGTGTGTTATATATATTTTTCACATAATATATTTTCACACGACGACGATTGCATCAGTGTACGTCTCAAGGGCTGCTGTTAACCACATATGTTTCCTACATATTACTTACTGATGTTTTCCATTCCTAAGATTGAACTCACAAAGTGTATGCATGTTCAAACTAAAGTAGAAAAAAATAATACCCATAACTTATTATCTGAATTAAAATTAGAATTCGGGCGACATAGTGTCATTGCACTATGTATATATGAAATTATGAAACGAAAACACGATACGGATCCGGATAATTTATTTCCCATTATTACTATATAACTAAAATAGTAAAATAGTAAAATGAATAGTGACGACGTGGTTTTCAAGAAAACTACAATTTAACTGATAAATTAAAGTGTAGTTCGAGTAGGTACATACTTTATAGTGATGCATTTCAACTACATACATACACGTCTTTTATAGATTGTGTGTGGATAGAAATATATTATCTATTAAAATGAATGCTTTTAGTATACATTTTATTTTATATTGCTATTAGTACATTTCATAAATAATGCATGATATTAAAAACAAACTTTATAACACTAATTAATTTCTAGTAACAATTTTAATTGGTTATTCGAATATCGGTATGTGGAATAATATATTATGTAGGTACTGGTACTGCATTTAAGTATTGATACTGAACTAGAGTTTATTGAAAAGAAAAATGAAATGTATTAATATTTCATTATTATATGGTTGGTCTTATGAGATTAGTAGATATTAACTATAGTTAGAATAAAATCATCTTTTTGAAAAGACTCGGCGCCACTGCTGGTATACAGGTAGTGATAAAAAAATATATGTCGTTAAAAAATGTTGACGTATTAAGGAATATAATAATAAAAACACGACAGCGAAACCCTAGTTGTCCGCGTCGAACACATTCGGTTGACTTTAAGTTAATCGACCGGCAATGGCGATTAACCTAATCGGATTACAGCGGCGGCGACAGTGCATGCGGTATGTAGTGTGCGTGTGTCATGTCGGTGTGCTGGCTGGCGGGCTAGCTGGCTGGCTGGCTGGCCGGACGGCGGCCGTGCTGCAGCTTGTATGCCTCCTGCAGTCCATCATGCCGGGGCGTGCGGGCAGGGTTGGATTCGATGGTGACCGGGGAGAAACACAACGATATATACGCGATATACACGTCTAATTACGCGCGGGGGAAAATATACGCTAAGCGTCGCGCTCCCTTTTATCATTAACTATTGACAACATCTACAGCAACGGCGGCGGCACGACGAGCAATTGAGCAAAGTGAAAAACACCACCGTCTGGCAACAAATCCTATTATGTGTGTGTGTGTGTGTGTGTGTGTGTGTGTGTATCGGGGTGGATAGACGTGTGCATTTATTATTATTATTTCACTATACCTCCCCGTCCCATGACCCGTTGTGAATTGTTGTACATTATCTAATTAGGTATAGTAACACTGCAGACCGTGCAACGTTCGTCGCCGCATTATATTACACTAGAGCTTTTTGAAACTGTATATTATTATTATCATAGTAATAATATATAGTAGTACTATATTATATAGTAGGTATTTTAATATTATTGTTATATGTATTATTATCACCAAGAAATGAGAACGTTTTATCGGTCCAAAAATACGCGTAGTGTAATTAATATTTCAGCACGAATGTATGCACGTTTTATTAACGAGTGTACAGTGTACACCGACCTCCGGATATTACGCTGTATAATAATTATAGGTATAACGAGTTAAATATTTGGTTATTTTTTAAATATTAATTTATACTCATGAAAAGTGCTGCAGCACAAAAGTTGGTAAATAGTAGATTTTTGAGTTATTTTTTTAAATATACACAAAATTGTTTGTTTAATATTTTTACCAAAAAAATAATTCTATATCATTTTTTTTGACTGGTAATTGGATAGCTATATTATTTGATAGTGGGAAGCAAAAAAAAAGAACATTCAGTAGAACTTTAATGATATTAATTTAGTTGTGTTATAATTAATTTAATTTGTAACTTTGGGTAGAGTATTTAATAGGTACAAGTACATAATATTATATAAGTACATAACGACATTACAATATTTTTACCACTTCGACTGCTTTTCTTAAAAATTTAATTTGCGGGACAGCGATGTCAAAGTAATTGAAATTAATAAAATTATATTTAGTGGTGATGGCGATATAATGAAATAATTCACTGACAACGACGAATAAAAGCGCCAAAAGCGCGCAGTCACTCAAACGAAAAAAAAATGACACACGTCGAGTAGGGCGCACATATAACGAAATTACACCAATATAACAACCACCCTACGAGAGATTGTCCAAAGTTGGGGCACGGAGATTATCATATTACACAATTCCATGCCATTACCTTTAAGTTATAAATACTTAAAAACGCATTGGTTAACACGCGGCTCGTCTTCGCCGCAGTAGTATGAAACGTACAGCAACCATCAATAACTGGATGCCCCACACGATTTTATTAAATCAAATCTAAAATTACCGTACGCGCTGCAATATAATATTACATTATAGCAAAAATCAGATTCGATTACGAGACTCTCCTCGACGTTCCACTGAAACCTTCTGCACGTTATGACACTACACCGGGTTTGAGCAATCAGTTAAAACTTCTAAAAGTTCCAACGTTCATGCGCCTGGACGACGTCGTTCGTCGACGATATTTATAACAAGTAAAAAAATAAACTTATACAGTCGAATTCATTACTACGTTATAGTATCATCGTCGTCGATACTTGAACGGACGTATTTCGTCAACAAACCGCCTCCCAGTCAAGTGCCGTAACAGACACTACTTGAATAAACCGTGATGATCGCGATAACCCGCGTACGTGTTTATCATCGTGTACACACACACACACTTGCTCACACACACTTATACATTTTATGTGCATTATAAGATAATATTATATAATATATACAGCGGTGGGCCGCTGATTTATCTGTACATTAATGCGAGATGAAAATATACGATGTCACATTGTGGCTCATCTCGGAACACACGAGCACGCGCAGTGTTAGTATGGAGCGTTCGTTGGCATTCGGTTTCACGGAAATATCTCCTCTCTAGTCCGTAGTGTCTATGGGTTGTGTTCGTTCATTTGGCGGTTCAAAAACCCAAATAGCCATGTCCCGCCGCCGCCGCCACCCCGCGCACATGTACGACGGATGAATATATAAATAGCGTCCCGTGTGTCTTTGTCTAAAAACTAACTATAGTCATACGCGAGTAGGTTCATACTCAAGGCGCGCAAAATAATGTGTATATACTCGTACACACATCACTATGATATAATATCATGCAGCTGGTGATATAATTATAAAAATATATACTATATTATACTAGTACGAGTATCCGGAATAATTTTTCGAAAAAAAAATTAATATCCATGAGAAAAAGTATAATATCTATGCATAATAAATATACACAATAATATGGTAAAAATATGTTTTCGAAAAAAAAAAATGGTTTTATACATTATGCTTGAGCACGTAAAAACAACAGTTCACTAGTTCATATAACCAGTTACGACAGAATGGGATTTATGAATTATAATATAGGTAATATCTCTAATAAGCTGATATAATATGTATTATATATTATTATTATAATTTACGTTATTTTCTGTTTAACATTAATGCACATTTAAAACTCGGTGCAGCGAATATTATTTGTTGTCTATTCGAAAATATCCTCGGATTTCATGTCAATACTGCAAAAGACCTCTGTCGATCAGTCACGGTAAAACTCTAGCCCTTTTCAATAACAATTTCGTTAGCCCACCATATACAATAATATAATACCTACGACATTGAGATCCTACCCACGACGCCGGCGTTTTTGTATGCCCGTGTAAACTAGTCTGACGATTGCGAACCAGAGAGGCGGCAGAGAGAAAACACAATGATGTACCACGTGTGTAAGCCGAATAATAATAATAAAAAAAAACCGATTTCCCCCTGTCGACGTCGTCATTATTACTATTATTGTAGTAGTGCAGCAGTAGTATACCCTCGTCGGTTTGACGAAGAGCGAAGGGGCGCGAAGGGGATAGATATATACGCGTATGTACGGTGTGACGGCGGCGGTGGTGGTGTGAATGATGGTCGCCCGTCGAATTGACACCAATTACCAGCAGCGGCAGTAAAAACCCATCTCCTGCGCCACCACTGACGACGAGGAGTTTTTCGCTCGCACCCCAAAAAAAAAAAATAAACGTATACACCCGAGTGGAAGGGGGACAGGGACGGGGGCCTCGGCCGGTATAATACACGTAGTGCGTATATAATACAGAAGCCACGGCCGCACCCGGTGTGTGTATATATACATTATACATATACACCGGTGGTGTTACAATGCTCTCAAACGCGCGCAAATTCTCAACTTTTTTTTATATTATTATTATTATTTCGTTTCACGCGCAACCCTGCACCCTCCTAACCCACCCTCTGGCGTGCATGTGTAAGTGTATATGCCTATTATTGTATTTGTTATAACCCAGTGACTATACGTGTATATGTGTGTGTGTGCATGTGTGAGCGCGGTGGTCCCCCTATACATACGTGAATATATATATATATAGTAATAGTAACACATCGGTCCTCCCAACAACGAAAATGTGGCGGTTCTACATATACCGTGCAGTGACACGAGGAGAACGCAGAGGCGACGGCTGCATATAATATTATTACATATATTATGTATACGTGTTAATACGCGTTAAACATTGTAGCCAATACCGACAAGAAAACAAGCGGCGAATCAGTCTTACTATTTATATACGTATATGCCGCATTCGAGTGCATATTCTTGCAAACAGTAACGTTCTGAGCGATTCTAACGAGGTGATACGTGTTAAGTGTTCATATTTCTAATCATTAATAAACAAGGTCCTAAAAATCCTAAAAACGGATCTCTATAGATTCGATTGCGGCCCGTAGTAATTGATGCAATGATGGCGGTTTCGAAATTAGTGATATACTTTTTTCTCTCAAAACGGGTACATTAGTACCGTATATCATACCTATTACACGATATCATTAACTAATAATTATCCATTTATGTACTCACCACGTCTGGCGTACTCGCCCCGTCTGTGTGTGATGTTGAATCTGCGTTACTACGGCCGTCGTTGTTGCCGTTTGTAGCGCCTCCTAGACCACCTAAGCCTCCAAGTTCAGACATGGACTTTCCACCACCTCCACCAGCTGCTGCTGCGGACGCTGACGACGACGAATCCCGTTCGTCGATTACGAGATCAATTGGCATTTTTCCCTTCAAACAACTGATGTAACGATGACAAAAGTTGTCACACAGTTCATGAACCTGTAAGGAAAAAAAATTATATTTTTAAACGTATATATAGGTACCTACTCGTATAATATATAAATACGTACATCTTTTATTATTATTATTATTATTCACTAGTACGTGTACCGTTATCGTAATATTATTTCGCACGATATTGCGACAGCGGCCAGGCACACACACGCACACATATGTATACGTGACGAAGGGCCGTTAGTTACGGAGGATTATGAAGAATTTTCCAAAAAAAAATAAAATAAGAAACACATGTGTGTGATGGTGTAGTGTTACCACGGCCGTTGCAGATCGGTCACATTTCATGGTTAGACCACACCGTCATATACAAGACGGGTAACATTATTATGTTATAATAATATATATAAATAGGTATAGTGAATACGTTACATGTATGTACAAAAAAAAATAAAATAGTTGACTATCGTCATTATCGGTGCAAAAACCTTAAAAATATTTATCATAGAATTCATTGTCGTTTTTTTTTTTTTTTTTAACTGAAATCATATGTACGATGTACCAACTAGTAGATTTTTTTAAACACTCATAAATTATACTTGCGCCTACTCTAATTTATTGTACGTTATATGTTCATATTTATTCTAATTAAATACTTACTTTTTCTAACTCCAATAGATGAAACCGTAACACCTGAATTGCTTGCACCATCTGTAAAAAAGACATATTTAATGATTTATTAGTCGTTAAACATTTTTTTTTACACTTATAATAAATCACGCCCAGTTGTAACACTAGTTACGTAATAGTAGTAGTTAGTAGTAGTAATATAGTACCTATAATAGTCGTAATAGTAGAAGTTGTAGACTGTAGAATATAGATATATAACATAGAGGTAATGTAAGTAGCTAGTAGTAGTTGTAGTAACATAGTAATAATACATAAGTGTGTAATAAATAGTTTTAAAATTTGATGACGATTTTAAATTAATTTCTTAATTTTTATAACTTATTTAACTATTTTAACACGATAACAAGAATAACTAGTTTTTACTAAATTATAACAAATTATAATACAACTAATTTGTACGGATATATATATATATAATATTCATTCGATAGGTACTAAATATTAATTAACAATTTTTTATTTATTTTTTTGTAAATATTAAACCATCACTATCTGTATATAGGTAGTGATGACGAGCATGGCTTCATAGGTATATAAGACCTGCCGTATGGTGTAATACACACACACACACTACCACCAAGAGACTATAATTCATATTGCCGTCGCTGTTGCCGTCCTCCTCCTAACTACTCTTGTTACAAATTGAAACGTTATTTTTGATTTATATGTAGTGTACGTCATGTTGGTCGTTTTTTATTTAATCCGCGATTATATCGACGCGTGGTTTGGCGGTCGGTAGTTATAATTAATTAACGTGATCGTCGATTCTCGTGTGTTGAAGATTTTTAACGCTGTTGACTGATGCTTGTGTGCGTATTGTCAGTAATTAAATTATATACCCATTTATACAGTTTTTTATGAAAATAATAAAAATTATACGATACATAAGAGTTTAGCTCTATATAGTAGTGGGAACGAGGTCAAACAATTAAAACATTTCTGCATTAAACAGTTTTGATTGGGTATTATTATTTGTTATGCTATAGAAATATATATTATACTATACACCTGTATAATATAAATAGTATAAATATGCTATACTAGAATTTGTAACAACTACTAGAATTTAGAATACTAGATAATAAAATGTAGTTAATCGCTATTTGTGAGGAATTAAAAAATATAATGATCCAACAAGCTTTAACGATACAGATCTATTAGTACTATTACAATAATAAACAAATGAACAACAAAAACAAACATTAGTGTGGTTATACCAACATTATACAAACAATGGTTAATGAATTTAAATTATTAATGCGAGATGATTTATTCATTGAAAAAAATATAATAAATAATAATATAATCATAATTAAAACGTGTACCTATGTCATTCTCATTTCGATTCAAATGCGAGAAAAATCAAGAGAAGAAACCCATATATATATATTACATGTATATGTATGTATATAAGTTAATATATATATATATGTTCACCAGACTCCCATTGTCCAGGTAAACCGGTTTACAATCGCTGCCACATATTTTTTAATTATAAGCTATTTGTGAGCACCGCCGCCGCTTTGCCCTTTGGGACTCTCATGAGTTGGAGACCATATTTTATTTTATTTTTATATTTATTAATATTATACAGTGTATTAAAAAACGTGAAAATGGCGGCGGGCAATCATAATAATGCAGTGGAAAAAGAAATTGACGGAAAAACTATAATAACGTACTTATACGATATTATATATGAGTATTATATAGTAAGTATATTAAGTACAACACGACGCTGTTGGTCTAAAATTAAAAACTCTATTAATAATACGTTTAATTGATCGAATGCCAACAAAATGATGATGGTACATTTATAATAACGAACCGTAGCCAACAACTATACACTATACAACTACTAACCGTAGCGTGTGTGTGTGTGTGATTTTATATTATGAGCATCGTGCACCGGAGGGATATACATAATATTATTTCGTTTCGTTTCATTTTTTTTCGCTTCTCGGAAAGAGAGACGGCGAACACCTTCCACGAATTCGACACACCCTCTACTACAGGTCGGTCCGTCGACTATAGCTGTTACAATATACGTACCCTCGTCGGCGGCGACGACGACGACGACAACGACGACGACAACGGCGCGGACGACGCGGACGACGTATGGTGTTGGAATGTGTAAAAATGTGGAAGAAAAAAACACACACACACGAGCGCGCGACACACACACTAACTCAGAGAGGCCAACAACACATAAGGTCAACAGGATTCCATTTTCCACTCTTCTGCGTTGTGCTATAGCGATGATGATGATGGCGCATATGTTGTGTGCTGCTTTTATATAAGTAGTTGTCCCCCGCAGAGAAACATAATATATGTGTATAAGATATTTAGTGTATATATATATTTAATTATAATTATATATATATAATATAAGTTTACACACGGGAGAAATATTTATATATTATTATATTATATTATATTAATATCGCGTTATTTGTTACGTTGTCTTTGGCCGTCGTCGTTATTTTTTTTTTTAATTTTGTGTCGTATGAGAAATATCGCCGTTGTCCGTTCTTTTTTTTATGTAACTGCAGAGATACGAGTAAACGATACCGCCGCAACATCCTGTTTAAGTAGTATTTTCACGGATCACGATGTCACAATAATCACGGTCCAACAGTTCTCTGGCCCGTAGTATGAATTATATAGATGTGCCACTCTCTATATATATTGGCACCTTCAGTAATTGTTATAGTTTCTGGTCAGTTAGGTTTCTGTTTTTGTGCCGGTTTTAGACACATACCGTGTACGCCGCTACAATTTCCTAATTTTTAGCACCATCGTATAGGATAGGTACACCATCCATAATGTCTTCCATCTCGCCTTAACGTCATTATTTTTATGTGCTATGTAATATTATAATCATTGACGGCAGCGTCGACGGTGCAGGTAATACTCAATTTCCTTCTAGTTTATAGTTACGCCTCATTGCAATTGATCTTTATTTTTTCATCACCAAATTGATCACTACGGGGTTTTTGTGAAATTAAATAATAGTAATAAGACTATACGTCTGTATATTATATTATAGTGGTGAACGCGACACGCGTTTTCCCTCTTGCTTGAATCGCAGTAAGCCGACAGAGATGACGAACACTAACGAGCTGTATTTGTTATATATATATATACATGCATTGTACTAACTCTAATATATTGTTCACTTGACCGTGCAAACGAGACGGCAGGGACAAACACAATAATATTATAGTGGAAGTGCCCAGTATAGGTTTAAGTACATAACTATAAATATATATATATATATATACTAATAATTCCAATAATCACACTTATATGTGTAGGTTTTAGGTACAAGTATACCAGATCTCAAACCAATATAAAATGTTCTAAAAAATCTTAAGGGCCAATACGCAGTAAATTGTATTGTATCAATAAAATACTATGCCTATGTATTGATTGTATTGAATGCGTGTTCAATATTTGAAAATGTCATAATCATTTTGATATTTACTGACGGTTGATAATTGATACAATAAAATTGATTGTGTATGGGGCCTTTTACAACTGTGCTATGCCTATAGCTGCGTCCAGGTAATATACATTTTAAAAACGATGTATGTAGTTGAATCGTAAAAAATCGTAAAAATAATAATATTATTATGTCCTTACCAATGAGTCAACTTCAGCATCAGCCATATAGAACGGTTTCTCTTGACGTATCTAAAACACAATACCATAAAATGTGATTAATTTTCACATATTAAAAAATTTATATATTCGTATAATATTAAGATTATGATTCGTTTTTTTTTGCAGTAATTTTTCTATAAGTAAGTGGTATTCGAATATAATATATTATATTGTAATATATTGTTAACGGTGCCGCCGCTGTCACACATTGGTTATTTTATGGATTGGTTGTTAAAAAGAACAGCAGGTAATATAAGGCTCGACCGTAAGTCGTTTTTCAAATTTATTTCATGATTTTTTTTTTCTCGCATTTTTCGATTTAGCCGTAGCAATAAGCAACAACAATGTAACTGCGCGGATACGATTTTGTAGTCAGCCTTCCAGCCGGTCGGTTGGTCGGCGGGCGCGCGCGGGACGTGGTGGCAGTGGTTTTACGATGCAATTAAACCCGTCGTGGCCGCGGCCGTTGTTGGGGCGCGCGCGCATATTTTTCGCGTCTGTCTATAAATATACATATATATATATATATATATATATATATATATATATATGTATATACGTATATGTACACACACACATCCACAAAATATATAAAATATTTACGTGTGTGAGTGCGCGCGCCGATGTGCGTATAGACAGCTTAGTGCTTACATGCGTAATCTTCGTTTTTTATTTTATTTTATTATGTTTGTCATATTTTTTATTGTTTTATATTATAATAAAAAGCGAGTATTTAGAATTCTTTAACTGCATATTTCAATCAGACAGCGGATGAACTTGAATAATTAATTAACATAATAATATATTAAAAATAATTACGGTTTATGAATTATATATTTGTATAGGTATATACCAGTAGTAATATTACTATATAATGATCTAAACTATATTACTACATATAATATACTGCTGCATGGTGATTAGGCTAATGAAATGGATCTATAAATCTTATAATAATAATAATAATGAAATAAGTATAAGTATAAACCGGGGTGTTTAAGTAGCAATAACAATAAAAATAATAAAATAACACTATGGGGGTAGAAATAGCACCATGCGACTGCCGCGTTTACGAGCCGTTTACATTTAAATGCCGTGGCTACCGCAATAGCAATGAACCTGTGAGACGTCCTTTTTTTTTATTAACGATGTTTTTTTCAACAGATTAATTTTAGAATAATAATTTAATGTGATAATTTTTGACGAATATCTACCATAAAAATAATATGTTCTTTAAAGTATATAAAACGAATTCAATTTCATTAATGTTATACAAAAATATCTGGAAAATTTAGTAAATTGTTAAATTATAATGCATAACCTAACGTTCTAGCCTACAAAATATGTACATTAGTTTCTTTTTTTATGTATTGATCAGGTGCATCACATTATGCTATAGATTTTTAATTATATTTGAAATATATATTTTATTTTGCTTCATAAATTATTATTACATTCAGCAATGCTAGTAAAATATCTGAAAAGCTTTATTAAATATATGAAGATTATATACATGAATTATAATTATAACAAGCATCCTCAACTCTCAAGTAAACAAAGTAATAAGTTGTTTAACACTGAATAAGATTAACAATATGTATATTTAAATTATATCGTAATAGCACTGTAAATTTGAAGGACGCGAATACAAAATAAATCTATGACACTTTAGTTGGGGCTATTTCCATCATTATATAATTACTATAGTTTCTTTAATAACGCCAATGAATTGCAAATAATATTCTAATAACGCTATACAAAATTTATTTTTACACAAAAATAACTTAATTTTAACCGCTTGAAGCTGCGTTTAATTACTTTTTTTAAACAATAATTCATTGTTGTATGCCCTACGCCTGTAAGCGTCAAAGCATATACTATAACACCGCGGTACACGGACTAATTTAATTTTAAAAAGTAAAAACTGAAAATGTTGAGAAATATGAATAAAAAAATACCTTACAAGTACTTTTACAGAATTTGTTGTTGTTATTATTATTATCATTTTTATAACGTTGTATAATATAACCAACCTTTAAATACATTTTAATACATTGTACAATAAATACATTATATATTATATTATATTACACTCTTTCTCAATACCGACTGTTGTTGTCCCGCAACGACCGTGGGACGTTGTGAAGAAATATGTTAAGGTGGTCTAATGGATTTTTTCTCTGATACGGTACACACAATGTACCTTTGGTTTTTTTTTATCCCCAGGATCTTATTATATTACTACAGCTTAAAAAAACTCAAAGATATACGACAACTATACGGCATTAACAACGTAAAGTAATAAAAAAAAAACACATAGTATTATTGGCGAAAACGATGAAAACTAAAATACACAATAGAAATATGTGCATACATATTATTATAACAGTCAATATTATAAAAATATAATTTTTTTCATGATAAGCTCAATTTAAATATTAATATTAATAACAATAAAACTATTAAAGTTATAAAATCTAAAAAAATTCTAATTAATTCAATTCTAATTGCATTCACAATTTAAATAAAATGTATATTTTAAATAATATATCATAATATAAAAGTAGATATTAAACACCGCTCATTTTACAACAGTTTATAAAAACGTATGGCAGTAAATAAAAATTCAAAACGTCTAAAGCCGCCTTAATATGTTTATTAAAAAACAAAAACAGAATACTACAAATATGGATAGACGATGAACAATGATCACTAATACTAAAAAAAAAAAAAGTATATAATATATAATTTATTATAACGATTATCGATATCGTTATTATATATATATATAGTATTTATACGTGTATTTACAATCGTCATCGTATGCGAATATAATTTAGTTGAGATGTATGATTTTTTTTTTCATCGTTCTTTGGCTCGAATTCATAACTGAGAATATATAGTTACTGAAGAGCTGCAATACACGGGTTATATTGATTTTTTTATTAGTAATAACCAGTTTCTAATGTACAAGTACAACTAAAACCACATTTTACACAAATGCACTTTTTAGTTTTTTTATGAAAAGTATCACAAACCCTAATCGTTTTGAAACTTATATAAGTGTTATATTATTTTATTATACTTAGTGTTTTGTACGCTGTACTCTATTCGAATAATTAGTAATTACTAACTTTTACTACCTATAAAACTTTAATTTTACCACTACGGAATTGTTACCTATATTAAAATTATTATTTGGACTATGTAATTTATTGTAGAAAATGCTGAACGATTATTTGAACTCGGTAGGTAATAACTCTTCGAAAAATAATTAGATAGGTATGTACAGAAAATGAATTAAGGTTTTGTTGCCTGGTGTAAGATATTTAAGTAGTTATAAAAAATCGTATTAATGGGTTTTATAGAACAAAATATCCGCGAACTGTTTCATTATTTTTTACTAAGTGGTCAATAAACCCAGGTATTAATGAACGTTTAATATAAACATATTATACTACATTAATGGCTTTTAAAAAATGATTATAATAGGAACGAGTTAAAAATACAAAATAAATGTATTAATTAATATCGTAGATGTTCATTCTATGCAATTAATTATAAATAAAAATTAATACACAATAATGGAATATTATATATGATAATATCGTTACGTACGTAATATCTATAAAAATATTACATTTTTATATTTTATTGTGGCAAGCTGAGTTCACCGACATCACTTAGTCGATCGTATTTTATATAGGTGTGTTATTTTGTCACGTTTTAAATAATGTAACGTCGCATACCCATCTAATATATTATGTTGTAATTCGTTATTATTACGCGAATTTGTTAAAATTGTATGTTAATTTCATCTTATGTGCTGTACAATGTTATGAGATAATTAATACAATTTCCCATACATTAACGCCCATTTGTGATATGATAGTTTTAATATATTTCTAATATCTGCTTTGTCTGCAGCAACGATAACGGTGAACGCCCTATTATAATTCGGACAAACGTGCCATCGTGATTTTTAAACAAAAAACCGTCGATCAATAGAAATAGCAGAAATAGAAAAAAAAATTATTTTTTTAGATAACATAATATATTATTACATTATTATATGTTATACTAAATGTGACGTCCTGTTTTCTGTATATACCTACATACAAAACAGCCTCCGCCACAGATCAGACTATTACTGCCTACCACTACAACTACTACTACTATTACTACTACTACTACTACTACTACTACTACTACTACTACTACTACTATGGTGTGAACGCATACAACTATTTTCACTCGCACTAATACACACGCACGCGTGCGCGCGCGTGACTGTAGCAGCACGTAAAAAAGTACTAAATAAGCGAGTGAGTAGCAGCGGCGGCGGCCAAGCTATGAGTGTGGTGGCCTCGCTTTAATTATCATATGATTTAATGTATATATGTGTGTGTGTGTGTGTGTATTTGTTGCAGCAGCCGACCATTCGGCTTTACGGGACACTGGTGCGATGGGTTCCCGTTTAAAACGATGCGAAATATATGTATAAGTATACAACTAAATACAAAATTGCAGGATATTATTATATTAATACACCAAATTTGACCGTGATCGATTGCTTACACATTCTATAAGTCGAAGAAGATCCCAATAATTGGTTTTTAAAACGAGAAGAGTACCTCTATCACACGAATAAGTTATACCACCGCCGCACTGCACCGACTGCGTAAAAATGTAGGTTAAGGTTAAAGCGGTAAACTCGACTATAACTGAAACCAATGTGTACGATATATATTATACAGAAACGATTTGGAGAGGAGATCGTTGTGTTATAAATTATAATATACGCACGCGACTGTATTTAAAACTCGATAATAATATGTTTATATATATTATGTACACGCCGAAGACAGACAGAATACTGGTGTGATATAATTTCTGTAAACAAATGAGCCTATGCAAGTGGGAAACAGCGGTATAGTCGATTTAAACTGAAGTCATTTTTTTTCTTTTCAACACAACCCCAAACCTAATGTGCTGTACATTATTATTTTTAGGTCAAAGAATCTGACGCATCCCTACGTGTTTTTAATGTATACAATAAGTCACATATTGAATATATATAATATATATTCGACACGCACAGTATACCTAATCCGATTAACTCAGCATTCGTGTGAGTACGACAACGACGTCGACCTCCCAAAAAGACGATAGAAGCAAAAAAAAAAAAAAGAACTAAACATAGGGAGAGAATTCATGGACCCAACCCTAAAACCCGGGTAGTGAAAAGAAAAGACCATGAATGCATCTGCACAGCGGGCAACAACAATCAGCCAGCCACAAGGTAAAAAGAACATTATATTATATATATATACATAAAAAGGGAAAGAGAAAACGAGAATTTGTATGCCACCTTAACATACCTGAATACTCAGAAAAACGTGAAGAAGAATCGAAATACTATTGTATAGGTAGTACAATAATATTCAACATTTTAGGTTAAAATATATATATTTTTTTTAAATAAAAATGAAAGATAAATAACAGCAGTTTAGAATATTTGTCAAGTAGTTAAATAGTTATTCATTTATAATACTAGAAAACAAAAAAAATTATTTAAATTTTTAAAGGAATACATTTGTTTAGAAAATAAACGAATTTTTATTATTTATTTGAATACCTACCGATCATACAGATTATCTATTAATCAAATATAAACGAAATACTATTATATTATTATAATAAACTTTATATACACACTATTAAGTTAAGATATATTTTATATACAATTAAGAAAAAAAGTTATTTTCATAAACAATTTGTTAGATGAATGAAAACTACATACAGAAACAACAGTGGATAGTGGTGAATATGGCGGCAATAAATAACATCGTTAATCGTTCTACAAAGTAAGTGGCTGGGTAGAGGTAGACTAAACAAGGTATCTTCTACAACCATGCTGACGGTTATCTAATGATATATAGAAGAATGTTTAAACTAAGATTATATTACTGTATTTAAAACGAATATTTCAAAAGATTGCGTTTTTTGAAGCGTCATAAATTTTTATTTTTATTGGCATAATAAACATATTATAATAATTATGATAAAGATGATTAAAATTACCCATCAAAAACCTAAAAGAACACTGCGCTAACAAAAGGTTTTTATAACAGTTGTTTAAAAGAAAATCGAATATTTTTAATTCTAAATACTCATATTCAGTTAGATAGTATAGTTGATTATCAACTTTTGATTTTTGGAATGCATCCACTAAAACTAAAATACGCTTGCGTGAGTTGTTCTAAAAATAATTGTATTTATATGTATATATATGTATACACTTATATAATGTGTCTTATAAACATTGATGAAAGGTTGCATAACTTTGATAAGTACCAACTAGAATTTGTTTATACGTATAATGTATATTAGTATATTAGGTATAACAATTTATAAATTCGTTTTTAACACAATTGGTTTTTTGGAGAAGCCGAGTAAATATAATTTATAAAACTGTAATATTTAGGTACTATATATAAAGGTACTAAATAATATAGATTAAACACCAATAACTATTTTGAAGAAACAACATTGTTAATACCTCTCCCATCAAAGTGTATTTTATACATAATATGGGCTATGAGAAGATTTTGATATTTGTTTCAGGGTATTATAGAGAACACATAATCTGAGATTGTTAGAACGTATAAGTATTGAGTTCAAGTTTATGACGCGGTAAATAAATAGACAGCTCTTGGGAATAAATGTAATACTCAGTTTAAAGTACTCGTATAAAAATATTTTTTAAAAAAAAACATTTATGTAAGTAATGATAATAATAATAGTAATAATAATAATAATAATAGCAGCTAAGACAAGTTTATACGTCATCTCCTTTTTAAAATCACCAACGACATTATTATTATCGTTATTATTATAAAAAAATATATAAGTATAATATATAAACAACATTCCAAGCAACAACGTCAGTCGGACCTCTATATGTTTTTTTTTTTATTATATATAAATTATTTTTATTAATATTGTTATTATTTTATTTGTCTAATTTTTTTTACTGTACACGGTACACTATAAAAATTAGAAATTGTTCAAATTTTAATTCATAATGAAATAATTTTAAATCAGTTTTCTTTTACGATCATTACAAAAAAGTAAAAACATGCATGCGCAAAAGACAAACAACAGTATTTAAATCCGCTTTTAAAACAAATATTACGAACATTATTTTAATCAAGTAGAAATCATAATAATAATATTAAATTAAATTAATCAAACGCACCTATCCACGTTAAGTATAATATAATATTGTATTTAGGGGTTGTCTTCCATCGCACCACTTTCGCGGTATATCGTCACGTGCCACTATATATACCCACTACCGTTAACTCCTGGGTATCCGCCCTAAACGACGCGAGTGTGTCGTCGTGTTTTTGTAATATCTATAATTATACGGCCTATAGTACGATAGAACATAGGCCTACTATAAAATTACACACATGGTCATACGCAATCACGTAACACGGCAATCACTACCGCTAAACGACGCGGCCGGCCCATTTTTTTTTTTGTCAGAACATAGTCTTCTCACTAAATGGTACGCGCGCGCCTCGTAAAACGTGTGCAATTTACTATATACGCCAAAATAGCCCAAGGGTCCTGCACTATATACATGCTACACACACAAACACACACAATTTATATTTTGGCCAGACGTTCTTCCCTCTAATCACCTCCTCCTATAACACAACACCTCCGTCACCTCAAAAATACAATACAAATTATTTTTCGAGGGTTGTAAATAATAAGTACACAACGGCGGTGGTGGGTTCCGATAACGCGTATGGACTACGTATCGGTAAATTGTTTGTTTTTTTTTTTTTTTTTGGAACGACGCAAATATACTATATACCTATACCTAGGTCTATATATTATAGTTTAATAGTAAATAGAGTGCATCGCGCGGTGTGTGGGACACGTGAACTCGGACGACCCCGCGTTAATCGAAATCGTGTGCCACGTAGGCGGTGTAGGTAGGTATACCTAAAAGGGAGGATATATAGGGAGAAATCAATCAATCAATATAATATTTTAAAAATATAATACTGTTGTGGTATACTAGGCAGGCGAAGCGTTATTCGAAAAACGACGGCCGACGAGCACGGCGTATCCGATTCTATGTATTATTACCAATATAGAAATAAATAATTTTGAAAACAAAACGATGCCGCAGACACTGCAGCTAGGCTTTTATTTACAAACGGCCGCGGTGCGGTGTGTACACCACCTGCGGCTGCAGTGTACGCGGCTCGCAAGGAGCGCTTAAAGTCTTAAAATGTTACACGCGCACTAATAATATTATAGAATTAAAATATTACCTGTTTGGAAAACACGGCGATGTCTTCGTTGAAGGACTCGGACGAGCACACGTCACCGCCCGCTACGCCTGGATCCCGGGGCGTGCACGTGGCAAGTTCGCATTTTTCAAATATTAATGCCAGGAGCGGGAACAGCGGGTGCCTAAAAAGGGGACGGTAAAAAAGAACACACGACAATTAATACACAATGGCTAATGTTTGGTAAATAAGAAAATATTAATGTGAGTGCGGTGGTATTGTGTGTTGTTATATTAATTATTATACCAATAATATACAGCAGGTACACTTTAATGTACCTACGCGGTCGCATTATCGCCGCACTATATATTTTATATACAAACGGAGGCGGTCAAGAATAACAATAAAGGTGTACCCGGTGTGTGCGTATAATATAACGAACACGAAATATTTGATTTAAATTAACGTTGAACACGCGAATATCACGACAATGTAAAAATATAAAAGTAAAAAAAGGAAACCGTTTCGACGACTTACGAGCCAGAAAGCATGTATAATAATACCTATATATACATAATAGTAATATAGTAGAAGCGACGAAACGGAATTCGATATACTTACACCGAATGGATATAGAAAACAATTTTAGATTGCGCGTATATCATATTATTATTATTAATTTGTTACCTAATATACGTCCCAATTTTTTTCACGTTGTCTCGTCAAAGAAATAATAAAAAGTATGTTATGCGCGGATTCGTTGGAAAAATAAATCATAATAATAATAATTATAATTCATAATCAGTCGGTTGCCGTACGACGACGATAACAATGATTATTATTATACCGTACAAGCGTCGTGAAATATAAAGAATACTTAAACGGAATAAAACAATATTATTATGAAGACAACTGCAGCAGGCCAGCGGGATATATTCTCGCAGCGCGGTGAGTTGATGTTTTTCAAACACCTTATGAAATATTAAAATATTATATTATTATTACGATGTATAAGGTACGCGATCCGTAAACACGCGAACAAGAGTTATTACTTATTAGTCAGTAATCAAAAACGATAGACGGAAAATAAAAACAGACTATCATTATTATTCCGAGTATATATTTACGGCGCACTATCGAGTCGTCGAGACCCAGTGAAAAACCCGATCGTGTTCACAAAAGAACTGGACTGCGTGTTGGAGGGAAAATGATCAAATGCTCATGGTCGTGGTAGAAGAGTGGTTTGCGCAAGGAGATTCCAAACGTTTCGAAAACCAAACGGAAACATGCCATCACTCGTACAAGACGTGATATTATTATATACCACAACTGCCGCGTGTGGTCCGACAGAATTTTCTTTTTATTCACTCGACAAGAATTGTAAATTATAAAAACGATTTCGCGAGTAATTATTAATAACCGCCTATAATCACGCGGTGAAGTAGTTGAATTTTTTCAACTGTTAGGTAGGTACCTATATTATATTATGGTAACACGCACGGACCACGATGGTTAGCAGGTATAGCACCTTAACGGCGGTATCGCGGTGATTTACGCGACGCAGTACTCTACAGACTTCCGTCTTTTATGGACTTCTGAAAAACTTTTTCACACACAACACATGGCTACCACCACATTATACCAGTGACTTACCCGTAAATCGAATCCTTGTCACGTTTCTGTGCTTCGGGCACCACCACGGACGCACCACCGGATGTGTGATTGTTGGCGGGCGTACCACCGCCGGCGGCCGGCGATACATGGTTCGGCGGTGTGGCGGCCGCTGCGGCCGCGGCCGCCGAATGGAACATGGCCGACACAGGGTGTTGCTGTTGCTGCTGTTGTTGCTGCTGCTGTTGCTGGAGGTGCGCTGCTTGCTGTTGCTGATGGTGGTGGTGGTGCTGTGCGGCTGCGGCCGCGGCAGCCGCTGCTGCCGCTGCGGCCATGTTTTGGAGGCCCCGATGGGCGAGATGCTGTTGCTGTTGGTGTTGGTCGTACATGCCGCCGGAGCCGGCGAGCCCAAGTCCACCAGGCACTCCGCCACCAGGCACTACGCCGGGTGGCACGACGCCGTTACCGGCTGCGGCCGCGGCGGCCGCACCGACTACCGCATCCATGTACTGTTGCTGTTGTTGCTGTTGGTGTATGCCCGGTTCGTCGTACTGCAAAACCGAAAAGGAACGCGCACACACAAACAACACAAACGTTTTAATAAGGTACGGTAATGATGGTATAATAATAATAATTATAGGTAGGTAGGTAGGTATTATAGGTATAACGACGGGCAGTAATAATAATAATGTGTATAACATTGTACAGAGCTACAATAGATAATCATTATTATTATTATTGTAGTTGTTGTTGTTTTTATTGTTTGTTAAGTATTATTCATTGCAACATAAATTTAAATGTAATCGTTGGATTTAATATATAAAAATAATTTTTGTAATGTCAGCTCTTAAAAAAAAATAACAATGATCGATATACCCGTAATGAATAAACAAATGTTTTAAGCTACCTTATATACTTATGC
Organism: Metopolophium dirhodum; assembly: GCF_019925205.1. NCBI lineage: Eukaryota > Metazoa > Arthropoda > Insecta > Hemiptera > Aphididae > Metopolophium > Metopolophium dirhodum. Next base: position 56,174,812 of record NC_083560.1, on the reverse strand, counting down.
ACAGAAAGGCACCTATACGCTACTTTAAAATCTAAACTCATTACACTAATTAATTATAATATTACATTAAATAATATATTATTGTGTATACAAGGGGGCGTATAATTAAAAGTACCAAACCAAATTAATGTAAATGGCAAAGTAGTTTGTGGATTTTAAAAATAAAACATGTTTAGTGATTTTTGATTTCAATTTTTTCTAATTTATAGGTAGGTGCAATTAATTTATTATTTTATGTGAACCCAAGGAGTTCATGCATAATTGTAAAGTAACAATTCATAAAATATTCACACGTTTTGAAGGAAAAAATCACATAACAGTTGTATATTTCAAAACACCATATGTCTTGTAAGTATACGCCTCACCCGATATAATATATTATGATATAATACATGGAAATGTTTAATATCATGTCATAGTGGTATTATGACAATCACTTTTTTAATAATGATTTGACAATAAAAGTATGCATTACAATAAAGATAAAAGTAATTACAAGACATGTGATATTATATTTCAGATTTCTATCATATTCGAGTTCGTTATAAAATACTGAAGTATGACACTCAAAATTATTTATAAAATTTACAAACATATACCTATAAATATAATAATGGCAACTTTATATTGTTATGGATCTTGTTATTTTGTTAAGTTTTTATAATTTATCGTCGTAGATACATTATACATTTAAATATTATTCATGCTTTATTATGAGAATCAATTTGTCTAATTGTATTATAAAAAAAATACTGCAATAACATGTATATCTGGTACATACATCTACACACAGATCAAATAATTAGGTACTTGCTAATTATGTGTGATGTGTATTACTAAATAAAAAAATATGTTTGTTTTAGATAAATATTTTAATATACCTATATAAGAATATTACTTTTTAAAATAAAAATACTTGTTGTAAAATGTTGTAATGAATATTGCATAATGATTGTTTATAAAAAAATATGTTACAAAATATAAAATAATAACTTTAATCTTTGAATATGGATTATAGTATAAGTTTACACTAAATTAGTATAAAATAAATCTGATTTATTTGTATATTATAATTTCATAGCTGATAGCATATGGCTTATAAAAACAAGTAAATAAAAGAAGTAATACCTATCATTTTTCAAGATTCAATTGATTATTATTATTTTGTTTAGTAATAATTCTACACATAGGTACATAATATTATTACATCAGTGTTCAATATGAAATATAACATTATTTTCCTCAATATTAGTGTTATTGAAATCCAATTAACTACATTTTATAATATAATTTAAATGCAAAAAATGAGTTTTATAATTATTTTAATAACTGTTTGAAGTATGAACTTTTTTTTATGATCTATATGGAAATAAAAATTTGCATGAAATACATTATACCTACCTACAATTAAAACGTCGAAATTTTTGATCGATTGATGATAACCCGGGGCCACATTTATAATGATTTATTATTATTTAAACGATTTCGTAGAATCAGAGCGGTAAAATTATGATTAGGTAATATTATATAAATATAATGAGTAATTAGATGACGACGAATTAAAAGAATACCAAAGGCGGCTGCCGTGGCGATAGTATAAAAGTTGTAATTGCGCCAGCAGCGGGCGTGCTCACTACATCAAAGGTTTTATTCGCTTTAGCCATCGCGGTTGCTATTAATTATGAATTATAATTAATAACAATAATAATTTCCTAGTATATGACCCGAGTAACCTAAACTATTTCACGCTTAAGTATAATCGATCTATTATGCAGAGTAATCATTATTAATTATTTGGTAATATATCTGATATAGGTACCTAAACCTAAATATAATTTTTTAAAGAGATAACCATAGTTATTATAATAATAATTAATACAATAATTATAATAACCAATATTTATATTTAGTAGGTAAGTGAAGGTTTTATTGGTTTTATGAGTATGTATTTGTATTTAATTTTAAGTGTGCTCATCAACGTTTTATATGGGTCAACTGATATCTATTATATAGATATAAATGTTGATATATACCTACTTTGAATCACCAATTTTACAACATTTTATTGCTATAAATAAAAATATTCTAAATATTAATGACCAATGATTATTACTAATACAAATCAGAGTATAAGTTAATTTGGAAAATTGTTTGATAACATTCAAATAGGTTATAACATTAGAAGAAAAATATTATGCTTCATATCAGTTTCAGGTAAATATCTAATCTAATCTAATCATTAATCATCAATAAAAAAATATTGATTTCATGAAACCTAGATAAAAATTAAATATGTTTTGAATAGATGGACTTTTGAATAATTTATTAGTAGGTAGAATATAAATATTTTTAAGTTTCAATAGTTAAAAGCTTGATTATATTTTATATCAATTTGTTACGCTCACAATAACCGTTTTAGTTGTTTTGAATTAAAATTGTTTACTGTATGGTACCTAATAAATATTTGAAACATGATGTAAAATTATATATAATATACATAATTAAAAAAGAAAACTGATCAAGTATTATGTTTTATTATAAAACACGTCAAAACTTATTTTACAGAATTTGAATTGTATTTTTAAGCTTTTTACACGAAATAATAAATATATAGGTACCTATTATTTTATAATTTGATATTAAAATGTACATTGCCACATAGGTATATGTATAGATTTAATGAATAGCTACATTAATTTATATGTAAATAATATTTATTTACCGTGATAAATATAAAATCCTGATTAATTTTATTGAATATTGATGTTATTTTTGTTGTGTATGTATAAAATTATAAGTCAATGACCTATTGATAATCAAGTTATAAGGATATTATGGGTTGTTAAAAAAAGATATCGATAAAAATTGGAATGTTCTAACTTCTTATCTAATGTAAAAATCTGAAGTCAATATAATATCACATTTTGATGTCTTATAATCCGAGGAATATTTTACTATTTTATAAAATAGTAGAGTCAATAACCAATATGTATTCAACTAGAAACTAGTCCATACGAATATTTCAAATAAACAAATTTACTATCCAGAAAATGTCACTTTAATATTCACCGACGTCAATAATAAAATCAATTATTTTAACACGTTACTAGAATATCAATAAATTATGATCCGATAAGGATTTATATTTTCTCATTTTGTAAATCTAGAAGTAAGCATATTTTTAAGTTATAGGTTCAAAATCTACTTGCAATGAATTATTATCAATTTAATTTATCATATTAATGATTCACTCGTCATACAATCATACATTTTAAACTATTATCAAACATACAATTGTATGTAAGACGATAATGTGAATGCCTTAACTTACTTACCCACCTACCAACTTATTCTTAACTTCTATTATTAATTCTTAACACTAAGCATAATAAATATTTTATATCGAAATAATGTGTGTGTAAATTAACAATAAATTCCTATAAAACTACAAAATATATGCGTTATATAGCTTATACGCGATTATAATATAAAATAAATATACCTTCTATGAAATAATGTAGGTAAAGTTAAAATCTAGAATGTTAAAAAACAATAAAACGCCTATTATTTAGTATTAAAAGTATTAAACGGCTATTGAAATAATTTAACGCATCGCTATTCACTCTATACACCTATTTTCTGATGTAAAATCTTATGTCGAAATGTATTTTAAGAGGTGTCGTTTTCGAACTTCGAAAAACAAGTATTGCGCGCACGTATTATTATAGGTAGTAAAAACTAAACATAAACTAAAGTTATATATCTAAATTACGGATTAGAAATTAACGTATCATACCTATTATTTATAGGTGGCTTAATAATAATTACTAATATGTATACACAATACGTGACAACAAAATTACATCAGTGTCGAAAATAATATGTTGTGCGTATTGTTGTTGCGTTAAAAGATCCATGACAGCAAATAATTCTTTTAACACAAAACGTTGTCGTTGTTTTTTTAATACATAATATTATTAGTTTATTACATTTTACAACAAGCAATGTTTTTTTTTATTTAAATTCTTAAATTTATACATTAACCGTAATATTCATACAAATATAATATAATTAGGTACATGTGTACAGACTTATCATATTATATTGTTAAGTTTAAATGTTTAATTAACCACAGTAACTATATTTCTTATAATAAATTATAATAATATATATTGTTTAAGATGAAACGCGAACAAATTGTAATAACAATAACAATATTAATAACAATAACCACAATAATTGTACACACACATTATTCTGAGCAAAACATAATACGCACCATACACGGTAAACCTATTATTCAGAGTATTATAAAAAAAACCCGCAAGTATACCTAACGTATAAGTGACGACGGCGGTGGGCGGTGGCGGCGGCAGCGTTAAGACAAAAGTGACAAAACGAAGGAATAAAAATAACAAAAGCCACATGGCCTCGGTTCGTACACGCTAGCACTTCAAAGGGTGGTATTATATAGTGGCGTTATGTAATACATAGTCGTGGTATAGACCGTTTTATACGTACGCGGAGTACACAATATACAAAAAACACTAAACACATTGTTCACGATATAGTTGTCGCCGAGACGTATAATAATATTATATTAGTTATTATGATTTACAGTATCATTAAACGACCAATACATACCTATTATTATTGTAATAATAATATAGAGGTATGGGTACGTTTTATTGACGAGGTTATTGATGATAACGTCCCAACGGAGTAAGTACCTATACCACAACCGCGTTATTAATAGTCGATCGAACGTTTCGCATACTATGCGGGCTTAATACATTATAATCGCCGTCATATTAACTAAGAATGTCGCATAGACGAAAATGAAACTAACGCCGCCGCCGTCGCGAGTCTCAATGCCGAACACGCGACTTTTTAATTAGATTATTATTATTGCAAAATAATATTGTTCAGTACGAATAAAAATAACATATAACCCATTCGTGTATACAAATATAATATACCGGACTGAGACCGCGGACCGGTACGTATTATGTTTTCTTCATCATTATAATTTTTTAGTCTATATTAATATTAATAATATCGTACACAATTATTATAGATAGGTATAATTATATTTCTATATAATATTTTAATCTTAAGTAGATATAAAAACGCACAATAATACATACATAAACACTCACCCTGGGTTGAGCCATGTTGCTGGAGGAGTCGCTGCTGCTGTTGCTGCTGCTGCTGCTGTTATTGATGTAGTTGTTTATCGCCGTTGTGGCTGCTTTTGTATACTAACAGTAGACCGTTTAAAACTATTACTCTGTATGTAAACCACTGCAACCAGTTAACACGATGTTGAAAATATTTTATAAAAATTAAGCTTATTCGAAAATATATGAATTTTAGCTCGGTAGGTATATACGTTGCAGTATCAACAACAAAACGGCGAGAACGACAGAAATACAAAAATCATTGCAAGTAGGTACAGTATGTGAACGTTAATACCGTATAATATACAGATGTATAATTGTCAATGCGTTTACAGGAAGTTGCAGCTGTCGTAAACGGATTTCAACAGGAAAAAGAAATATACTTTTTGTAAAAAATATTCATTTAAAACGAGCGGCGGCACACTCGTAAATAGGTGTAATAGAGGTAATCTATATTTTTATTGAAAAATGATAATATTAATAGTATGATCGACGACGACGACGACGACAGCGGCGGCGGTGGCGACGGCGGCGGCGCGGCGGTTATTATCTTTCGCAAAGCGGCGTATTAACTACTACGGCGACGGCGGCGGCGGTGGAGGCGGCGGCGACGACGGTACGATAACGGCGGTGGCCACTACTGCTTGTGCTCGATACGTTGCTGCTGCTGCGGCTGATAGTGCTGCTGCTGCTGCTGCACGTCAGCTGATCGGGACGTCGCATTTCGGCGCGCAAAAACGTGCAGTGTACGACGTGCCCCGTCCGATGCGGCGTATCTTGTCGTGGTCGTCGCAGCAGCAGTACAGAAGTTACGGTACAGTGGTGGGCTTCGTGTATACGGGTATGACTATGTTGCTAGTCGTACCCCAGTGACGGTTGTGGCTGCGGTGTCGATCGTAGGTGGTTGATGTATCTCGTCTTCCCGTTGGATCTCAGGCCGGGAGAAAAAACTTTAACCAGCACGCGCAAACACCACACGCGCGCACACACTCAAACACACACACACACACGTACGTACGCGGTGTGACGTGCGCGTCTTACACGAAAGACGGACGGACCGCAGGTAAAACGACTGCTCCGTCTACCGTATACAATAATATTAAATGCGGTGGGACCGAAAAAAAAACACACACATACACACACGTAGTACTCACACGCGGAAAACACACAGTCACGTAAACGCGCGCGCGTTATTATTATTATTATTTTTTCCACACGGGCGAAGATCGCAACGAACGAGCGCGCGCAACACACGACGAGTCGAATACTAAACTGGACGACGGACCGGCTGTGTCGCGTAGTGGCGGCGGGCCCGTGTTCACGACGGCGGCGGGCGTACAGAGTGCGCGCGCGAACGGTTTTCGGTGTGGCGGTGGATGCGGCTGCGGCGCGGCGGTGCTGATGATGACGCTGTGGGACAGGTCGGGGTGGCGGGACGGGGCCTTGCACGCATGTGCTCGGCATCACCGAGTGGGCGTGACGGACGCCGCTTAAGACCGCCCAACGTGCGGCAGTCACGTGACAAAAATGGAGCCTCACCGCCGCCCGTGCCGTCACCCGTCGTCGACCGTCCGTCCATCCGTCCGTCCGTCCGTTACGCGCGCACAGTTCGTCCGTCCGTCCGCACGGCCTAACCGGCCGCGGCGACGGCAGCGGTGGCCGCCGCCCGAGCCCCGCGCCCGATGGCCTGCCACCCGAACTACGCACAACTGACATGCCCCACCCCTATTTCCCCACTCACCATCCCCTCACGACCCATCCGACAGACAACACACCGTACCTTTCCGCCGCCGAGCTTTGTTGTGCGGCGGTTGAAAAGTTCGATTTCGGTCGTGTGCTATACGTACATGCCGCGAGCGCAAACCGGACCCGTCTATTATCTCCGCCCGCGGAAATCAACACGACACGCTCTTTTGTCAATACCCACCGTGGTGGCGGCGCTTTTTTCCGTTCTGCCGCTAAACTTACCGAACGAAAATAAACTGCCGCACAACACGTTATGTTTTAATTGTTATAAATCAATCGACTACCTACGCGTACATTATATAGTATACTATTACGCCGTCGTCGTGATGTATATAGTGTATTATAGTATAATATTATCCTCGTCAATGTTTAACAGATATTGACTTAGCACCTACCATATCTGTATAAATATAATTAATAATTATATATTATTTTGTATTTAATCTAATACTGATTACTCAGCAAATACATATTTTATATGATTTTATATTTATATTTGTGTACACAGTAGTTTTATAATGCGAGCGTTGTACCTTACGCGCAGATATTATAATATTATTATAATATGTATTTTAGGTACCCGAGAACGACCCGACCATTATATTATTCAGCGTGTTTATTCGAAAGAACCACTCGAAAACCCCGTCTCAAATGCTGTTATAATAATATAATATAGGTACACATTGTTGTAGGTATCTATTTATTTCTGCGAATATATACACTTTACTGCACACCACATAATGTATAATATATACAATGAGACGAAGAAGCGAAGCGCATCGATAAAGATCTATCCGTCACTATTGTATTTTTTTAACACGTTGACATATTCTGGTCGAACAGAACATGGTTCGACATATTAATATATTACCATATAGGTACACTTATACACACGCGTTAAATTTAATTCGCATATAGATATTATACATAGACTTCGATTTATCATTTATAGGTATTATATTTCGTCTGATGAAACCTGTGACATTCATATTATTATTATTATATTATATATAGGTATCTATAATATTGCTATATAGCAGTCGTCTATGCGTGTTTTTATTGGAACCTATATAGGTAGGTATTATAAAGCATATTATACATAGAATTGATTTAGAAATAAGTACTTAATGTGTAGATATATAGGAAGGTAGGTAGGTATATACCATAAATATATTTGTACACTTATTCAGCTATTCGTATTTATGTATACGATCGGGGACAAGCCCCTCGAATGTTTGTACTGTTTTACGCGATATTTTTTACACCTATATAATATATAGACCAGTTCGTAATATACAAGTATAATAAATGCCCTAGCTATGTATATACTGTATAGTATATATATATATATAGATTATTATAAGCAGTACTTATATACATACACATCATATACGCACACATATTATATAATATATATATATATATTGAAATAATATATTAATCCCACCTCCGACGTTAACGCCAATGACGACGACGCCACATGCACACACACGCGCGCGCGTTCACACCACTGCTAAACACCTGGCTACCCCGTCGGCGGCAATCGATTTTCGCCACCGCCGCTACTCTCTACTCTTCTAAAACCACCACCGTCGTCGTTGTCGTCCTTTGGTTATCGCCTCCCTTTCATTCACTCACCCTCTCTCTCTATCACTCTCTCTCTATTACTCCCTCTCACTCTTTCTCTCTCTCTCTATCTCTCTCTTTCTCTATCACTCTCTCGTTCTCTCTCTCTTGCTCTCATGAACTATATACGTGTGCAACCCGTAGCTGCCGGTTGGCTCACTCGTGAAGACCTCCAGCCCGATCTATCTTTGCTCTTTATCTCTACACCTACAGGTATATAGGTACGATATCCATTTAGATACGATTTTTTTTTCTCACTATAGGTATACCATTTAATATTTACGATATATGGCTATATGTATATATAATATATAATATAATATATCGTATATTATAGGTATAAATAGTCGCATATATTAACAATAAATGCAATACCATATAGTTGAGGGTGTAGGTAATATTATTTGTATCTATATGAATATAGAAACAAATAATATATATACTCAATAAAACTATACATATATATATAACATGTAACATAATTACTATATGATATATAAATTTATATTGAATGTAGCAGAAGGCAACGGGAAACTACTGCACAAAATATGCATACAGTTATATGGTTATATGTAGTTCACAGCACTACAGCACAGCTGTATAAATAGATAAGTACCTATAATACTGCGAAGAACTTACTGTTATCAAACCAACTTAACGGTTGGGAACTAAAAAGAAAATTATTCAGTTAGTAGGGACTGGAACCGAACCTAAAAGAACCGGTTCTGGAACCGGAACCTTTAAAATATTAAGAACCAGAACCGGAACCTTTATTTTAATAAATAAAGTACCAGAACCAAACCGGAATTTTTAAATGAAATAGGTTCTTTTAGGTTCAAAAATAAAATAAGTTTATTTATCATAATTTAACGGTATTACTATTTTGTGTTTAAACTATATATATGATCATATGAGTTTTCTAATATTTCTCATACTATTAATAGGTATATAAAACCCGCATTCCGGATAAGTATTTGAAATTACTATACTTTTCGGTACCTAAATTATCTAGAACCGGTACCGAAATTATTTGGAACCAATACCCTTATTTTTTTTTTTTTATCAAAACACGAACTGAAACGGAACAGTTATTTTATTTTTGGAGAACCAATAAACCGATACCGATACATTCAAAAGGTTCCAGTACCTGGTTTGAAGTACCTATTCGCGCGTTATTAGTACTAATTATAGTACCTAAGTAATAACTTAGATAGGTATTTACAAAATAATTAAATTAATTGCTCCCTTGCCTAAAGTCCAAACGGTAATTTTGATGAAATTACATACCTCAGAGCCATATTCTTCCTTTCCATTTCTAAGTCCAACTTTTTAATGAATGACCGCAAATAGTCAGATCCATGCGTTCTTTTAATAATAATAATGTTGATCTTTGGCCTTAGTAAAATTGTTTTTTGTTTTGTCTCTCTTACTTCATTAACCCTTGCTATTATTACTGTTATAACTATGTATATATATTGTCTATAACTGTGTCAAAAGCGGTTTGGCGTAATCTTATACAAATAAAAAAATTTAACTATAGTACCTATAAACCTGAATATTATCTCGATAAACGAAATAATTTCGACGACAATATATGAAAATGTCACCTGTTTATGGCGATAATAATATGGCAGGTAATCTGATTAATATAATATGATATTTACGTGACAATTATTCAAAAAATGTACATTTAGAATACGGAAATATACAAAAAAATCACCTTTAGATGGAAAAGGTAAAATAAATTAAATAAAGTATACCTACTTCATCACAATCAGTATATTACGAAATTAATTTATATTACATAAATGAATAATACTTTTGCTATACTCCCAGACAAAAAATATTATAAAATCCAAGCCTTAGTAATAACGAATTCTTCAGACTATTACGAAAATACTATAACAAGTACTATATATAATATAGTTATTAATTATTATAAAGTATTATGTACAGATAGTACCTATTCATATAGGTATACCTATGATATATGCAATATCACTATTTCTAAATGACAATGCGTCGAATGTCGATGTCATGTTATATTAAACATTACAAAAATTATTCCAGTTACATGCAAGTTATTTGTCTATTTCATTTACATGTCATAATTGTGAAATAATAACCACAAGTATAAGTGTTTAATTACAATTATTTTAAATTAGGTAAGTATAAAAAATGTATTATGGATCATACGAAAGCTATGAAGCTATGGTAGCTATGAATAAATTATCTATAGATAGAAGCCTTATCTAAAATGTAGGCATGCGAGAAATGTGCAAACATATTATTATACTTTAAATTAATAATATCTATAATCTATATAGGTGTTATTTAACATTTTAAATATAGGTAATTTTCTTGAACACATAGGTAATTTATACTATAGTATTTATTTGTTTACTCTTTTGTATTAATTATTATTAATAATTAATAATTTATAATAAATATTGTTTACATACCTATGTACGGAAATATATATTATCATATTATGAGCAGGTGATGTATTAACCCGCATTACTATTAAAATTAGTTAAATTGTGGAAAGCTTATCGTATTCACTAAAAAATGTATAAAGTGTACCTATATAAAAGTTTTGTTCTGTATATATTCTCTGTATAAAACAAAAGTCATTCAAACGTTCTAAACTTCTTTACGTCAAACAATTTTCAGCGATTTAAAAATAGTTTATCCGGTACATCCCTTCTATATTATACAACATACATGCTTTATAGTTTATTTTATACACATAATATTTATATGCACGAAGACATGCAGCACCGGATACGTTGTGGGGCAAATGCCAAATGGTGACTCTTGCCCTGGGCGCCGTTCGCTTAGCACATCACGATGACAGAGCCTATATACCATCCGGTGTACCGGATGATCTAGTGAATAATTAAGATAGCCAAAGACATATAAAACATAACATTCAAAATCCCCTACGATATATAATATATATATATATATATAATATGTATACATAATATACAGATTACAATTCAAATGAATAAAATATACATAATTACGTACTTAATAATAATATATACGTTATACATATTATAATACGTAATTTTCAACGTTATTACCTATATATTATTTTATAATGCAGTCATTACTTTACGTCTGTATCTCGAACGAATATATCATACTTAATATGTATTATAATACTACCCATAAACGATAAACATGATTTCGATTTGGAGGGGCGGTGTTTTTTCATTTCACTAATTTTATATTACTCCCGGGCTCCAAATACCTATCGTAGGTACAATCTACAGATATAATCTATTATATTATGAATATAATATATAATAATATCAGCTGCAGCATATATTCTATATTGGTAGGCACTGCGTACAAACATATTTTGAGGTATCCGTGTATAATGCGCACAGTATACCTATGTATTCAGTATTATATATATATCGTTGAGGTTACAATTTTGTGAAATATTATGACCTGTAGAAGTGGACAAAACGTGCAGTATATATAATACATTTATACCTGCAGCTATATAAGCATTGATGTCATATACATATATATATATATACCAACCTAACCTAACGCGTACACCAATGCACAATGGTTTTCAGACATGTGCAGCATTATACCTACCTATATGTATATGTAGGTATAATATATTATATATCGTGGGATCCGTTTGACTGTTTGAGAGAAGTATAAACGGGCACTGAACACACAGAAACACCACTAAAACCGAACTGTCAGCCCCAACTAAATTTAATGCTTATATATATATATATATGTACGTCTGATAACCGACGATAGATTGACCGACCATATATATTATATGCATGCAGTATATATATATATAGATGGTACTGCAGCGGCGGCAATACGGAGTTAAAAACGCTTTTGCGATAAATATTAAATCTCATATATGTAGGTATACAGATACCCCACATGTACGATATAGTATTTTAAAGAGATATTTCGTACAGATATCCATCGCGCACGGTCCGTCGTTCGTCAAGAGGTGCTGATGCGGAGCGTCGACGATGCGGTGAGGCGCGGAGAAGGTCGCACGCAGAGATGGCAATAATATGGGTACCTACACCTATACAATATGATATTACGTATATATAATATAATAAGGGGATAAGTGAAACAACAACAACAACAACAACAACAGTCGTCAGCTTCGGTTTAGTGTGATAAATCAGCGCGCGGGACGACGGCGACGCCGACGCCGCCGGTATCGCGGCGGTGTGCCGGCAGACTTTTGCAGCGCGCTCACAGCGGGAATCCCCGTTCGACCGCCTCCGCCACCGCCGCCGCCGCTCGTATGGCTGGTATAGCTCGTATATATAGCCGCCGCAGTCGTGTTACTGGTCGGCGGCGGCGGCTGCGGCTGCAGTAGGATTCCAGCTCTATGAGAGATAGCCGAACGGGATAGGTTTTTTATATATATATATATATATATATACCTACACACACGGCGAGTCACTGCGTGGCAGCACAGACATCCTGCTGAGTGCCGCTATATACAGTATAGTGTATATATATATATGTGTGTGTGTATGTATAATGTATGTGTGTAATATGCATGTATATGAATGTATAATATTCCTATATACTTGCATACACGACGGTATTATACATATATATATGTATGTTTTTTTTTTAAATCCTCTCATTTAAATATTTTTTTCCATCATATATATAAACATTAAATACTCGCTCGCGTACGTGTGTGTACACGACGCGCGTATTATATTATTACCACCGTCGCGCCGCCACCGCCGCCGACTCGGTTCCTTTCTAATATATAATATTATATATTTTTTATATATATACGTTTGTCTTCAATACGTAGATTTATTCTTTTTTTCATCACTGTCTTCTCTTTCATATTTCTCCTCGTGTGTATAATATATATACATATTATAATAACTGCTGTAGTAATACATTACACGGAACATATTTTAAATAATAATAATAATAATAATAGTAACGTATTTTAATACATAAATATAATATATTATGTTAATATAATATATACATATTACAGATACACGCGCATACCTGAGAATAAAATGTTAGAACATCGTTCGGTATATTATATAATAATGTAATATAGAGGTTTTAAACGCGCGGGAGGCCAGCACCTTTACATAGGTATTATAATATATAAAATATATATCTACCTATATGCTTATCCAAAAAAACTTTTTTTTTCCAACTATACGGTATTGGTTTGTATTTTAGTTTTCAGAAGAAAGAAAAACGTATCTACACATTACATAATATCATAATATACCTACTATTTACGAAATTGATAATAAAGTTAAGATTTAGAAGTGTGACTAACTTTGATAATATGAAAATCTATAAAAGAAAATGTTCATTATAACACCCCCCCCCCCTGACCACCGACGTCCCGCGAGAAGGTTTTGTTAATTGATGCAGGTATTAAATATTAATGCAGGGACAACCCGAAGAAAAGGGTGGCCATTAATACCTATATAAGCTTTTGTCACAAAAAAATATGGTTAAAATAGAAATTGCCTATTGTACAATATACGTCATATCGTTACGGTTACAAAAATCGAAACCTCGTGGCTACCAGCAGGGAAATTGGTAAAACAGCATAATATAATGGAAATTAATACGATATATTAGAGGTATTCGTATTTGGTATATAATAGGTACCACGGCATATACGTTTGGATTAGAAATATTTAACTTCCCGTTCCCAGTTCACATGATGAAAATGTATACGAAACATAACTAATAACTTTATATATTATATATAGGTACATATTCACTATTTCATCTAAGACCAAAGTCCGACCAACTTAATTAATTAAAACCTCCTTAAAATTTTTTTTAATTGTTTTATTTTAAATCGAAAGTGAAACGTGAAATTGATTGGTTTATACTGCAATATGTATGTGATTTTTATACTGTCTGGTGTTAAAAAATCTGAAAAATAATAATTCAATATTTATATAGGTACGCTATATATAGTATATAATATGTACTCTATGTGCCATTGAACAGGTTGAAAATTGAACAAACCTATAGGTATCGGCTACATACATTATAATATATATGGGTGGTACGTATAAGATTTGTCAGCTTTAATTATGGTTTCGACATTACGAAAATCAATGCAAGAAAATATATAAACGATCGTATTACCTATCAATTGAATCTTGACAATTATTATTGTACAATGACGTTTCAGTATGATACCACGGGTCTTTTTTAACGAGTATCTTATTGAACTATATAGATAATATTATTAAACGTAGGTTAGGTATATTAACTATTAATAAATACGTTTATTGAAGAGTGAACAACTTCTAAGAATCAAAAATTAGAATATTAACTACTTAATATTTCTGTAACACTATAAGTGCACTCCAAAACTAAACATAGCTCATTAGTCATTCGAAGGCACAGGGTCGTAGTTAAACAATGGCAACACGAAAGACGGGCTAAGACGTTAAATACAAATTACAATTTTAAATCATGTTTTGTTGTTGTTTTTTTTGAGTAATGAGTTATGATGTATAAACAGTCCACAGCAGGTCTATGTTATATGATATAGTTAAACGAAAATGAAACATGCATTATTTATAATTTCATAAGTCCACGGTACAAAATACGCATTTTTATTATTACCATTGAATAAACAATCGAGGAAATGTATATACTTATATAGGTGTAATCAGGTATCACACATAAATATATAGATACGCAGGCTATACTGCTACACCCTACACGATGTTTATTATTTATAGTATATTTATTTCATATTAATATATTATGCAAATTTGTATAAAATGTAAATGAGGTAATTTTGATGACCAATGTTGACACTTACTGCAATTATTATTGAATTTAGCTGTATATGTCGTAGGCATATATTCAAAACAGGTACCTACCTACTTATTTTACTAAAAGTCTATAGCCAAATAGCCAAAGAACTAAATTGGTATGCAATTTTACATCTGCCTAGACATTTAGTTAAATGCCCAGATGTTCAATTATAAATGACTATTTCAAGTCAGGCTAGTAATAAAAATAAAACGTTTTTGTATTATTTTAAAAATGAATCTATAATATAACTATTCTTAGTTCTTTTATTCATTTTTTATACTAGTACTAATGTATTACCGTACCTAATAATTAGTAGTTACCTATATTTGTTTATAATTTAAGTTTTAAAACAATATAATACCGAAGGACATGAATTAAAAAATATTACATAATGTTTATATAGAATAGCAAATATCAATAGCCAATTAATATTTAATAAGAAAATTAGATTCATTTTTTAAATATCACAAAAACGTTTTATTTATATTATTTGCATATGACTTGAAATATAGACATTTAGTTTACGTCAGTGTAAATAGAAAAATCGCATATAAATTAAAATCTTTGACTATATTTGCCTAGGCATTTAGTAAAATGCCTGATTTGGCTATATGCCTACCGCCTACGACATAATATAATATATTGTGTAACTATCTGGGCTATTGCAATCCCCTCCAACGGCATCGTCTTTTATCATTGAAGAACAGTGCCATTTTTCTTATCTATATTTACACTTTAAATATAGGTTATTTTTAAAGAAGATGGTTTATTGTAGCTCTAAAAAATCACTAAAAGCACTTATATGCACTTAAAAACTCAATAGGTGTAAAAAGCACTAAAAAAAATTTATAATGATTTTAGTTATTTTATTGTAATTTTATAAATAATAATAATAAATCAATTTTTAAATTTAGTTGCAAGAAAATTTGTAAGTTAAAAGTTACAAGTTAAATTGTAAATGAGTAACTTGTTACAAGTTACAAGTTAAATTGTATATGAGTAACTTGTTACAAGTTACAAAAGTAACCAATTTACATAACTTAGTTACATGTAACTATGAAAGCCCAACCTTGTGCATAACCTCTAACGCTTCTAGGAAACCTGTATTTCCGCGAACAGTCAACAACCATAAAATTATGGCAATTTAAAATAAATTTAACTCCAAGAAAAATAAATTAAAAACATTGATTATTATTATTTGTATGATTTGGTTGTACTATTACCTAATTATACCTAATTAATTAAAATATGTATCAAAAAGTATAAAATGAAAGAAAAGTGCCCTAAAATCAAAAATATTATTATTATTATTATTACCTCTTATTATGCATTTATACCATACAAAATAAAATTACAAAACTACCTAGCTTTGCCTTAACATAAAACGTATTTGTTTCTTACTCAAATATTTTTGTAAATGTGTAAAATAAATATGTAAATGCTTCAAGTATCCTCTGCCCTAGTTATTATTAAAAGTCTAACAGTGTACCTATATGTGATAATAATATTATATACAACGGTCAACGACACAATTTTTTTCAAGCAATGTAATTTTGTTTAATTAAATCGAAAATAATTATAATTGAATTGTATTAAATACAAACACACACACATGACATTAGTAGTATAACCTACATTAAAATACGTTTTCTACATATATCTTTATCTGAAGGTTTGCAATATTGGTATATATAGGTACCTGGTACAAGTACTGCATATTATTAGGTATGAAGTATGTAGCTACATAATATTATATTATATAGTTGTCACGCCACCATGACAACTGACATAGGTACAGATTAGCCATTAGGTATAATAAATCAAAACGAGAAAAAAAATATTGGCATCACTAATGTACGTATAGTACGTGACATATTATTATACTACGTGGACCACTACTGGACCCAGTTTAATAAAAATATGACCTGCCAATTTTAACCTTATAATATCGTTTGCATTTATTGGCGTGATGTGGCAGCTGATAACTGATATATATTTTAGTGTTATGATAACTGATCTGCAATGAGTTATAACTTTATAAGTAAAACATTAATGATCAAAATATGTATAGTGAAATCACGAATGAATAAATAAATAACGATTAAAAAAACCGAAGTTGTACGAAACATTAACGGAATTAATTAGGTATATATAAGTACTATACAACAATATGCTGTGAAAAGTAATGTTTAAACGGGTTTTTATTATACTATAATATAAACAATCAAAATAATTTCCGATGGGCAATGATTATTCATTGATATTTTTGCAATGTATCAATTTAAATTATTTGGAACTATTTTGATTACAATATTTTAAATTGCACACATGAGTACCTACGGGCTTTTTTTTTTATATTTAAAATACTTTTTATAATAATTACTTTCAGATATAATATGTGATATGTATTATGTATACATATTACATACATAATTTAGTATTATATAGTTGCAAAGATTGCAAATGTGTCCTCGGGGAAATGCCACATATAAACGTCACGCCTTAAGGTAGTGAGATTTAAAAACAAAAGTTTTTATTGAAATGTATTGAAGGATGAAAATTGAAAACAACGCATTCCCTAAACCAGACCGTTGATAACTAATTTACGATAAGTTATACTTACTTAAGCTATAGCAGGTATAGAAATAGTTTTGTAAACTTGATTTCGATCGATACATATAGCGACACATAGGTACAGCACCTAATTATATTGCCGCCATAATTCACTATATTGGTACCGTAATTCCATTTTTGTCAAAATCGAGGTTTGGTGTCGACTTATTTATCAGTCTCTACCGATTCATTTCCCTATCGATTTCCGTAGTAAAATTAATTTTTTTCTCATTTATAATCCATATTAATATAAAATAGGTATAGATTTGAAAATAACTAAGAAGACGGTATTTACATAAATTCATTAAGTCATTAAAGTAAAACAAAAAAAAAAAGGAAAATGCGAAATTTTACACAAAATTGGTTTTTGATGACTAAATTGATTTTGATATTGGGTGTAACTCGAAAAAAAATGACCGTAGATACATGACATTTTCACTGAATGTTTATATTAGAATTTTTCATACACCATAAAATATTTTGACCGGTTTTGAACTGTTTACGAACATTTTTAGTTTCCAATTTTTTTAGTTTTTTTTTTTTCTATAAATGTCATTAAACTTTTATTTGTTGGGTCGAAACGCCTGAACATTGAATATAAGGCTGATATATTGTTACAACAGCAGTTAAAAATATTTAAAATTCATACCACAATTTTTTTTATAAGCATTTAAATTCGAATTTTGACAAAATTGATCAAATTTAAAAAATGATTTTGTAGTTAAACATTTGTAAAATGTTCAACTATAAAGCTAAGAAATAAAAATTTAAAACAAGGTCTCACGTAAGTATAGGTTATTTTGTAACAAAAAAGTTAAGTAGGTATTTACTGCTTTTCATTCTCCGATTCATATAAATTATAAGCTGCAGAGCTTGCAAAATGTATAATAAAGTTATGATTATAACGTTATATTTGACACAAAAAAGATAGAAATTTGTAAACGTAATTATAACGGAAAGCGATAATAAAAAATAATTAAATACTGCAAAACAAAACATAACAATTAACAAAATGTATTATAATATATCATTAAACAAAACATAACGCAAAACGTAATTTATAGAATATCATTGAACGAAAAATAACACAAAACAAAATATTTTAAAATCTATTTATTTAAAAGGTCTATTATTGGTTTCTTAGAAACATTTATTTCATGCAAACAATTTAAGATTTATTATATTATATTCCATATCCGTGCCATTACTTACCCGCATTAGTTATTACTTTGAAATTGAATATGTATTAACACTATTTTGTAACGATAAACGCAAAACTTGTATAACGTTTTAATTCTGTATAATGATAAACGCAAAACTTGGATAACGTTTTAATTCTGAATAACGATAAACGCTAAAGTTGAATAACGTTTTAATTCTAAATAACGATAAACGCAAAAATTGTGTAACGTTTTAATAGTAAATAACATAAAACGGAATTTTTCAAACGCATGCCCTGATTATAAGCCAATATGAGATAAACCTGTATATTAAGCCATAATAAGTTATGAAAGAACTTTTTTTATGTTAAAAAATAAAATACCACAGGTTCCTACTATATTTTTAATATTTAAAATTTTTTATTTTTATTTTGCGGACCAAGTTAGTGTTAAAAACTGTTTTCTTTTTTTCTAAAAAGTCAAAAGTCACAAATAGTAGTCAATAGTGCAAGACTGGCGACTACAAACCGATGAATTCTGTGTTTGAAAAGAACGCGTTTAAGTGCATATTTTATAAACGACAAGTGAACGTCACTCACCATATAATATCTAATATACCTAGAACTTAAACGTGAATAAAATTCATATTTTGACAGTTTTTAGATTGTTCAAATGGAATTCCTCTTTAAAATTTTTTTAATTTCATCATGTTATTGTACCCACTTTTTTACAAACAATATTTAAGAATTTTTTTAAATGTTTACACAATTTTCAAAATACGTTGTGTGTTCAATGCAGATATATTGTTTATTTTATGCACATATTAAGACTTATATATGTTGTATAATTTATATTGGAAATTCATTATATTTTATTTCATATTAATTGAATGTCTTAATTTGGCTTTGATTTCAATAAACGTTGCAGGTACTCCGGGTACTGCTGCAGTGAATATATTGGATGTTTACATAAGGGTTTGTCATTTTATAATTAATTTTATTGTGTTATAGATAATCTAGTTATATAATATGTTATTATTACTTATTATTTATTTATTATTATTAAATAATCTTTAATTTATTACATTATTAGCACATTAAAAACAACTATTTTTAAAAATTATTTAAATTTTAATCAGCATTTCATTTAAATATTTATAAAATAATAAGTTAATTGATCGTGTTAATATTTTTAAGAACATGAGCATGAACGAAAACTACCGATATTACTATTGCTGCAGCTTACCTAAACATGTATATTTATTATTAACGTTATACAATTAGAAGTAGAACAAAAATTAATTATATAATTTTATTACTTGTACGTGCAAAAGTAATATTAATTATCCAAAATGCTCAAAGTTTAAGCTTTTCCACCTCGTATATACATGTACCTATAATTTCTATATTAAACTTTTCATTCAGATTTGTAATAAAATATAATGATAACATAAATAAAATATATTATTTAATGGTAGGTACCTATAATACCGATTTATGAAATACCTATATGTAGATTGAAGTCCATAGGACAAATATCATAATGATGTCTCACTATTTGGTCACATCTGTGGAGGGGTGCTTGATATTTTTACCTTATCCATTAGCATGAACATATATTTTCAGACGCTTCAACGCCTTCAACCGACTAAGTACTAGCTAGTGGCGAGTGGTTTTAGTGGCTACTCCTACTTTATTCTAGCTGAGGCATCAAATTTATATTATATAGATAATAAGAACAAAAATAAAATAAACAAATAAATAAATTATTGATACCTACTAAATTTTTTATTTGAATGTTACATTGCTATAAACCTATTTTTTGTACATAGAAATAATAATGGTTTGCATTGCCATCAACGGACAACAGTATATAATAAATACAGTTGGACTTGATTAACTCAAAGTTCGAGTTAACCAAGTTAGACTGCACTTGAACGTTTTATGGTATCATAAAAATATCACTGCCTTAAACTCGGGCTTATATACCAACTTAATCATAGATAAAAAAACGTACATTTATAAGATGTTGATAAAAATAAATTCTTACTAAATAATGTTTTCACAATTTTTTTCTATTATTTTCTACAATCGTATGTTACACAAGTGTACTAGAAAGACTTGAAGTTTCCGGGGATGGTTTAAAACGTTCTGGGGACTTAATTCAATAAAATACAATTAAATTACTTTGTGTTGGAAAAGGACATGTTTGTATGAATAGGTACTATATATTGCATTATTGCCATTAAATAAGCGTTGGTATAAGTGGAAAATCAACTGCAGGATTAAACAGCTGGTTTCAGACTCCAGATTGACTCAATATGACAATATATAATAACAATACTTACAGATTCAGAATACAATTTTTCAAACAACCTAACCCAACACACCATATACGATATTCTTATGATTTAATCCCTGTTGAATGTCCCTAACAACACAATAACGACCTTTTCAGGCAGGTAAATGGCATTTGCTAGTCGTCGTCGATTGTAAACGGAAGCGAATAATATATTATTTCTGACAATCTCAAGACTACCTGTAGAGTTCCCGATATTCATGTTTCGGTCATTTAATATAAAAACCCCCATCGGGATTCATACAAATATTGTACATTTATAACATGTTATCGTAATTTCTACCTACCGCATGATCTATTTTTTGCCAACAATATAGTTAAAGAAGAATAAGAGATACATTTCCAGTAATGTTCGCAATTGTTTGATAAGCTTCCTATAAAGAGGTATATCATTGTGATCAAATGTGTTGTTGCCCTTAAGGTCATTAATCATCAAACAAAAAATATGTACCTATAGGTACTGACTATTCAAGTAACAAACTAATGGTATTTTCTTTCAAATCTGCAGTTGTACTATATTTTTTATTTTACTGAATAAGTTGTGGGTGGTTTGAATTTGATTAAGTATAATATTTTCAAATAAGGATAAAATAGGCTGGTATAAGCTTTTACTAGTAAGATTTTCGACCTTCCATCGTGTTTTATATATTATTTGAATTTTGAACTTACGAAAACCACTTTGAAATGGCATTTTTAACATTACATATTTACATTCTACTTAAACATAAGGACATATTAGTATATTACGCATAGTCTAAGTCTGCAACAATTCTAAATTAAGGTTATAATTACACAAACTATATACAATATACGTAAGGTACATTTGGATGAATTTGCAAATATTTGCATAGCATTTTACGGTCTTGACACTCTTATAATGCTGTTCATTAATTTATATAAAATTAAAATCTGTTGAGTTTTTGTATGATTGAACAACCTTATCACGTGCCTCAAATGGGAATTGAATTTAGTGAAAAGGGGTTGTTACTATGTACCTATACCTAAGTAGTCAGTAAGTACCTACTAATATAAAATAAAATAATAATATAATTTTTAATTTTAATTAATAATATGATATAAAAATTAATCATTTTATTTTTATGACCATAATCTAACTATACAATCGAAACTAATATGATATGCTTTATATAGTATCCAATATTTAAAATTTAAATTTAAATATCTGTGGAAGCTAAAGTAGAATATTGCATTACATAAAAGACTAGCTGATCCGGCGCACTTCGTTGCCCGTTAAATTTACCAACTCTATACGACTCAAACTTTGTTCAATTCATTATTGAATATTCGGTGTATGGTGTTCAAAATTTATCTTAATTTTTCTGTTGCCTGGAATAAAAATTCTGATTTGCAGCAGTATATTATCAGGTAGGAAATCTACCTGCGGTAGATCGCGGACTCGGTGCTGTTTGTACGTAAGTGTATGATTTAACTCTAAAGTATCAAAGTTATCCCAAGTTTATTTTGATATGATACGGTGGATTAATATAATCAATTAATACATAATCTTAACCTAACCGTACTAAAATCCGATGAATAAAAAAAACCAAATTTAACCCTTTTTAAATTAGCCTATCTTCTTTCCAGAGATCTGCACACAAACATTCATTTATATAAAATATAGCTGATCCTGCGCACTTCGTAGCCCGTAAAAAATGACAAAAAAATTGTGATTGTTCAACTCCGTTTTGGTGTAACACACTGCAGTAAGTGTAACTCAGCCACCCTGGTAAGCAATGTATATTATATAATATGTAATATGTACATATTAAACAAATATTAAACATAATAGTAATAAAAAGAAGTGTAAAATAATAAGAATAATAATAAAAATAATGAAAAATTAAAACAAAATATATTCATTATAAAACACAAAAAATAATATATTAGTATTAAAATTTGAAATGTTTTAAATTTTCATAGCTTGGCTCAAAATTATAGTATTAAAAAAACCTACGAGGCTCCCTAGATAATATTCTAATATTTAAATTTGACTATAGGTCAATTCACTTTAATATTAAAAATAACAGAGTAAAACGAATACTTCTGAAAGCAAGACTTGCATTTGAAAAAAAATCCATTTTATGTTATTTACAATTAAAACGTTACACAATTTTTGCGTTTATCGTTATTTACAATTAAAACGTTACACAATTTTTGCGTTTAGCGTTATTTATAATTAAAACGTTTTACAAGTTTTGCGTTTATCGTTATTCAGAATTAAAACGTTATACAAGTTTTGCGTTTATTGTTATTTAGAATAGTTTTAATAACTATTAAATGTATTAATAATAACTAATGCGGGCAGGTAATGGTCCGGAATTTCCCCGATACGGAATATAATATAATTAATTCTATGTCCGTGCATGAAATAAATATTTCTATGAAACTAATATAAATTTTAAATATTTCAATTATAAAATATTTTTAATTATTTCGTTTTGCGTTATTGTTTGTTTAATGAAATTCTATAAATTACGTTTTGCGTTATGTTTTGTTTAATAATATATAATATATTTTGTTAATCGTTATGTTTTGTTTTGCGGTATTTAATTGTTTTTCATTATCACTCTCCGTAATAATTATGTTTACAAATTTTAATCGTTTTATGTTAAATATCATTTAACATTTTTTTACTGTTGCCAGGAATAAAAATTCTGATTCGCAGCAGTATATTATCAGGTAGGCAATCTACCTGCGGTAGATCGCGGACTCGGTGCTGTTTGTACGTAAGTGTATGATTTAACTCTAAAGTATCAAAGTTATACCAAGTTTATTTTGATATAATACGGTGGATTAATATAATCAATTAATACATAATCTTAACCTAACCGTACTAAAATCCGATGAATAAAAAAAACCAAATTTAACCCTTTTTAAATTAGCCTATCTTCTTCCCAGAGATCTGCACACAAACATTCATTTATATAAAATATAGCTGATCCTGCGCACTTCGTAGCCCGTAAAAAATGACAAAAAAATTGTGATTGTTCAACTCCGTTTTGGTGTAACTCACTGCAGTAAGTGCAACTCAGCCACCCTGGTAAGCAATGTGCGAAAATTCGATTTGATGCATGCTTGTACCTGATCTGCTCGATTAACAAATAGCAACCAATAATAAATAAATACTATTTCTATTAATTATTTCCCCTATAACTAATAGCAACCATTTATAAACAAATATTTCCATCGTAAATCTCAAAATCCCTATTTGAGCACTTCTATTAATTGGTCGTAGCGTGATGTTATATAGCCTATAGCCTTCCTCGATGAATGAACTATCTACAGTGTTCGGATTAGATAAGTAATTTTTTATCTCTAGATAAAGATAAAGATAATGCAACTCAAATGTATCTAGATGGATATAAAAGATAACTTAACTCATATTTATCAGGATAAAGATAACTTTTTTATCTAGATAAAAAAAAGATACAATTATTTTTTAAATGGTTTTAAATTTAGGTATATTTTAGTTGGGCACTATAGGAACATAACAATAATAATAATGGTATTAATAAAAATAATTACATTATTTATAAGCCATAAACTTTGTTTGAGAATCTGTATAAACATTTAAAAATGCGTTTGTACAATTTCACGATTTTTATCAATAAAAATGTATCTAGATGAATTTATTTAGATTAGTAAAAAAATTATCTAAGATGAACGTTTAGATACCTTGTAACTATTTATCTAGATAAGATAAAAGATGACCAAATAATTATCTAGATAAGTCCAAACACTGACTATCTAGCAAAAAAAAAATTTTTCAATTTGAACCAATAGTTCCTGAGATTAGCGTGTAAAAACAAACAAACTCTACAGCTTTATATATTATATATTTAAATGTAACAGATAAACATAATGGGTAATAATCGTGTAACGTACTTGGCACCCGTATCTCGCACATCCCAGTGTGTTGAGTAGTTTCGGAATATATATTGTAATATATTGTAATAATATAGATAAATTGTCGGGTTTTACTTCTCGGAACAATTCATACCTACACACTGCTGACGATAAAACACACACAAAAGAAAAAAGGTCTGGTTACAGGTAGTTGGAAACCTACTATCGCGGTCGGTCACGGGAATATCCGAAATACACCAAGCAAATAAGCATGTAAATTTAAATTTAATATTAAAAAATTAATTCCGTACATTTTCATACTCACTCAGCTAGCTAACCTAACCTTCTCTGGACTACCACAAATAATTTAAGACCAAAATGAGCTAAATCGGTCCAGCCGTTCTCCAGTTTTAGAGAGACTTACAAACAACATTAGAGTTTTATTTATATAGATAAAGATAAATTACGTGGTTTTCACTCAACGCGTTGTATCCTGCAGGTATCATATTATATTTGAGTAAAGATAATTTTTTTAAGTGCCTATATATAGGTACCAGTGTACCCGTACTGTACCACCTGTGTTCAATTTGCATAACTACTAAGGTACTGCATACAACTTTTTGAGTTTTCTAGTTGTTTGAAAAAAAGTTTCCTAAAACAAAATTCGTAAGAAAATAAACGGCACACATCATTGTAAAATCAATGATCCTTCTCAGTTTTCATCTCATTGAAAATCTAAAATAACGAAGTTTATTCATATAATTTGATTATTATTTATTTTTCAAGTGGGTAATTAATAACTACGTAAAGTATAAGGAATATAAGTAGTAAAAAAATATTATATTTTTTAAGCCAAATATGAAATAGCTATTCATACCTATACGTGATTCGTACAAAGTTTGTGCATAATTAATATTTTTAAATACTAGGTATCTAGGTATAATCATATTAATTAAAATTAAATAGTTATTATTTCTTCAATTATTTTAACCCAACACCTCTTATCTTCTCCTAATCCTTGAACCTCAATTTTTTACATATTGCACCAAACCAATATAGATCCAGGAGATATAGGAATGTATAATATAAAAGTACACTACTGCAGTTTACAACGCAATTATGATCAAATCGCGCGCGTAATGCCTAATAAAATCAAGTATATGTTGTATTTGTATTTTGGTTCATTAAACTTTTGTTCAAAACATTTGAATATCTTATAAATTTATTGGAAGCAGTTAAAGTAGTACCTTAAAACATGGTGGCAACTGTTCGTGATTGGCAGCGGCCGTCACGATGCTCTGGGTGACGTGTTCGTGTCCATGTCACGCCTCCTGTTATACTCGCGTGATTCTTGACTCGCTTCGATGATCACTTATATATACTAACATGTTGTATCACGTAACGTAGTAAAAGTTGTCGGAATATTATTGCTACCAACAGGCCATTATTGGCCATTATTATTTATTGCCCTTGTATTTAAAATAGGTTCAAAATATTGTAATTGGTATACTGTTTTGCATTTAAGTATAACCAAATCGTAATTCATATATTTTTACATTACATTAGAATTGACCGGCAAACGAGTTTTTAATGAATTATTATTATACATCTAATATAGAATCTTATTTAATCAGAAACCTGCAGGAGAACAAAAGTAAATCGAATTTATAATTAAGGGTTTGAGAACCCTTTGAGGTTAAAACGAATAAATAAATATGTAGATTTATGTGTAAGTACTTACCTAAAGGTCACTGACCCTGGCACCGCAAAGTTAACATTTTGTTACAAAAACCTCTTACCTAAACATCTTAGTCCCTAAAAGTTATGAAATTTTTTGAGAAAAACCTATTTTATCTACATATTTTTTTCAAATTTATGACTGTATGAGATTTAAACGAAAAATATATATTAATAACATTTCGTTTCGCATCGGTGTTATACGAGTAGTATTATAATAATATATAAGTAGATACCTATAATATAATAAGTAATAACTAAAAAATATTAAGTTGACATTTGGCTGAATAAATTTAAGTAGGCATTATAATATAACATGGGCAGCTATACATATATAAAAAAATATATATATATTATATTATATATGCTCGTATGTAAAGTGTATGTACATATATAAGCATTC
The DNA here is from genome assembly GCF_019925205.1 of Metopolophium dirhodum. Lineage (NCBI taxonomy): Eukaryota > Metazoa > Arthropoda > Insecta > Hemiptera > Aphididae > Metopolophium > Metopolophium dirhodum. The sequence continues at coordinate 56,147,270 of NC_083560.1, read as the reverse complement.
TACCACTTTATGATAAAAAATGTGTTTATGTATATACCGAATTGTATGTATATATATAAATGTACCAATATACCTGTATATAATATATTATAATAGGTATACGAATGTATTCAACATCCACGTATATTTTTTATGACTTAAGCCACTACAGTCTTTGTTATTTCCAACAACAACGACATCAAAAACGACCGAGGTGGGTGCTGCTAGACAGTATATGTAATGGATTCTGAGTATTCACTGCCGTAACGGTCGAGAATATGACACCAGCAGCGACGAAGAGTGTAATATTTTATAAAATATTATATGCGATCAGATATACATCCGACCCTGCAGTATACTCATTACTATTTTTGAACATATACCTATACCATGTAATATATTAAAATAACAATGATCGCACGGCCGATCGTAAAACCGTTCTGAAAACATTGAAAAAAGAAAACATTACAATTATTATTATAACACAGGCGTAACACATTTATGGATACAAAATACAATTATAGTGGTTACATAAATAAGCATAATATAATATAATATAGTATTATAACATAAATATTATAATAGTATTTATTATTGTTTAAAAATCGCCAGTAGCGGTATAAATAACTAATTATTTTATCATTCGAAAGTTTCGGTTATATCGCAATTTCAAAAACTACAGATTGGTAGGTATTAATAATTCATACTTTTATGTACCTATATAATAATGGACACGATACATCATTACGAAATATATAATTTATTAAAAATATGTATAAACGTCAGTTCATCTTATATAACCATAATATTTGCTACCTGCTGTGAGTATAACTATTCGTCGCTACCTACGTGACTTAGAAGTAACTTAAAAAGAAAATCATCGTTAATTCGTTGGTTCAGAATAATAGTAGGTACTAGTATAATACACAACTATTATATACCTCATATATATTATTATAGGTATTATCCTTAATTTATATTCTGACTCGTTGTACAATTATACCAAAACAGTAAAGTACCGATCGAAGTGATATACTCATGTTTATTATAACATTTATAACAGGTAAATAAATATATACGCATATAATATACTTACAAAAAATTGTCCATATGTTATTTATTTAGTATTATTGTAACCACTATAAGAGTCTGAAATGTTTATAATATAAAAGGTAGGTAGGTACATAATATATATATATATACACATATAAGATGGCTCGATTCGAGTCTGCAATTTTGGTTTATCGGCGCCATCTGCAGCACGTTTAGATCAAATAATTGATATAAGCGCTTATATTATGGGGTACAGGATCATGCACTATATAGTCTATAAACGTTTAAATTATAAAACGTTTACACGTTTTGTCAGTTCCAATAAATATAAATAAATACAGCCGATCGGTCATTGGACCGTAACTTCCGAAATTTCACGTTAGCCTGAATTCTGATCAACCTAATTCGATTCACCATAATGGCATAGTCAACAGTAAGTAGGTCTAATGTTGGTATATAATTTCATTGTTCTGGAAAAACTCACTGGACTATAATAAAATATAATAATATACCTTCTTGAAAACAAATTGATTTAAATTAATCCCAGACGCATAAAATATTGTCAGTTAATTAGTTTCAAACTCCAGTTTATTCAGCCCTATTTCTTAGTGAACACTCTAAGTGTGCAGTTTGGATTTAATAAGTGTGTACTAGTAAATAAGTTTATATAAAAATGTTCACCCATTCAGCTTAAAAAAAACAACGGTATGAAGGTGTTTTCTGGAAGCAAGTCCAAGCAAACTATTTGTATATTCTTCACGAAATAGTAGTATAAACATAGGCGCAAATTGGCTAAATTTTTTGGGAGGACTCAAGCCCCCCTTCCCTTAGGCCATATTGCTTAGTACCACAAAATATAAAAATTAGTACTAATTACTAGATTTTGAACTGGGGAGACTTGACCGACATTTGGGGGGACTTATCCCCCCCCCCCTATTTGCACCAATGAATATAAATAAGTAGTAAATATTTTATAAATAAAATAAAATAAATGACTTAATTTAGGTATTAATTTAAAAATAACTAGCCATCATTATGTATTATATGCTATAACCTGCAATAATGCAAATTATAAAGGAAAATATCATTTAAAGCTCCCAATATATTATATTGCAGGACTACTGCGGATTTGAACAGGGCGCTATGTTACCTACTTTATTAATCGTTTAAAATATTATAATTGTTAAAATATGTACAGTTAATGTGACAATATTAGACTTAGACCTGTAGGCCCTTGATCCATATGAATACAGAACGAATAGGACGATAATATTAAAATTTCAACACGAGTTTTTTAAAAATTAATAATAATAATAATAAAATGTAATATAATATGACAAATTGGCGGAGGGTGGAGGGACGACTTATTTATTAAAATGGGTCGGGTTTTTAAAGCACTTGTAAGACTAGGAAACTTACTTTATACTGACATTTAGTGAAATCTACAGCACACAGCACGCGTTACCTATAGTCTTTTCCGAACTCGGCGCGTGGCCACGTGTCTCACCGTCGCGACGTGGCGGTGTATAATATAATATTTACGTCGTCGCGCATATACACGCAATATGTACGTACATTCCACACACACAGTCGTATCGACGACACAACTATGTGATTGTGTGTGTGTGCGTGTGCGTGTCGCAAACAATAATAATAATAATAATAATAATAATAACAGCGACGGCAACAAGAAAAATAATCATAACGACCGAAGCCGGTGCAGGCAACGCTGATTTAGTGTATAGCTGGTGCGGGTGGACGCGTGGTGTGGAGGAGTGCTGGGGTGGCAAGCGCTCCGAGGGGTGGAAGGGGATTATAGGTGTGGCGCAGCGCAACGACGAACGGCGGAGGGGGGTAAAGCTCACTCGCGCGCGTGCCATCCGCGTGAAGCGGCGGTGGCGGTCCAGGCCAGAAGCGTCCCTTCGCTCCCTACACACACACACATATATTATATATATATATATATATTCACCCACTCCTATCGTCATTGCGTCGCGTACGCAAAAAAAAATTCTCATCCTCCACCTCCCCGTCGAGTCATCCGCCACCTCATAATCGTCCTCTTCCTCATCGTCGTCGTCGTATAAATGCTCGCGTCGTACTCCTCCGCAGCAGTCACGCGGATGGCTTTACCGCCCTACCCCCCTCGCCGACAGACACATCGCACCGGTGCGCTGCTATATACCCACCACCCTACGACTTTCCGCCCTATTCCGCCGCCGTTACTCGGCCCACATAATGTGCAGCACGCATCCCGAGTGGCGGGTGCCAACCAGCGGTGAGTGCCCCATGTGCGCCTGCGGTCGGGCCACGAGTCGCTGGCAATCGTCGGCCGGACGGCCACATGGGGTACGACACGCTGCTGCGCTAGCATAACTGTATGGACGTCAACGACTGCGGCGGTGGCATAGGACAACGCCAATCCGACACAGGACGGGAAGCTCTCTCTGCACCCATGTGTTTTAGAATAATTAAAATAATATTACTATCCGATGTAAGAGCGCGTCTACCGCATGTGTAAAGAACATTTACCTATAGTATCTACCTACCTATATGGTATAATAAGTATACATTATTCAAATTTAAATATTCACAAAAAAGCCACGATTTGTATACCTTGGTTCAAAATTCAATACTTTGTGTGTACGTTTAGCGTGGGGGGGGGGATGTAAATATTTCGAACTATTCGAAATTTTCATAGGCCATAGAACCCCCATGTAAAAGGCTAAAATTATAATTAAAATTAAATCCTATTTGTATATCACTATTATAAATAATCGGCAAGATTTTCGAGTCTCTATATATTCTATATAGTTTATACTTTTATAGCATAGTCTTTATATTTAATACTTTTTAAATTATAACAAAAGTACGATAAGTACCTAACTAATCGATTTTACAAGAAATTGGTGGGTCGTCAATTGTAATGTTTTTCGTGGGTTTTCCTTACACATCATAAGATAATCAATAAATTAACTTCATTGAGAACAATCGACATCGTAGGGAATAGCCATGAGGTAATCAGATCAAAAAATGAAATTTTTCTACTAAAAAAAACGATCATTGACGTAAATATTTGAAAAACACATTATGGATATGGTTTGCGAGACAGTTGCCGATAGTAGCGTGAGAGTGTTTTATATTAAGTTTTATATTTGGCAATATGGCATTCACACTCAATACGACAATATTCTGCAAAATTGTGAATGAAACCAGCGTAAAGTAGATATATAAATTATAAATATTTATTCTATTTAATGGTATTATCGAATGTGTTTTAGAGTTTACATTTATTTTTATTGTATAAATTTGATAAAAATTACTTAATTATTTCCAAGTATAGTATCAATAAATTAATGTAAAATATTAAATACAATATTGTATATTGGCGTCTATTATTTTTATTTTCAATCATTCATATAACTATTTTAAAATAAATTTGAAGTTAAAAAATGTATTACCACCTGAAGTCAACAACGTTTTACGATATTCTTTGCCTTAAAGTTCTAAGTTCTACAAGGCACCTGAATATAACAATAGATTATATAACTTTATATAAGTATAGTACTATTCAGTATAGTCTCCGGGGAGCTAACCTAACCGAAAAGGAGATCACCGTAAATACTTTTTCATAACTTCGTCGTTCATTTTTTATGCATATTATATTATACGTATCTATACAGAACCTACCTAAACACCTAGGACCTATAGGCTATTATAGTATTATAATAGTAATTATATAGTTTATAATTTATACTGTATAGACTACCTCATTAAGTTTTCTACTTCTTCACACTATTATTGTATAGGTAGGTACTACTATAAGTTCTAATAGAGATAGAGATATTGGTATGTATAATATTTTCATCATTCGTCATACACTGAGGTAAATTATAAGTTTTTATTTCACGTTTCTTATTCTTCGGCGCATAGTGAATAGCGATACGATGCACACGTTTAATATGAATAAACATATCTATACCACCAGTGAATTTGTTTGAATTCATTATTTCGTTTTCCTCTTTTCTATAAAGTATAAATGAAATATTCACTGAACTACAATAATATATTATTTTGTTAACGCAATAATGGGTATAATATATACTTGAGGTTTTTCTTGGCAACTGTCAAGTACGAATAAACTACGCTTACGATGTAATAAAAATAAAGAACAATTAACACATAAAGAACAACATTTAGTGCGTGATGGTGGAGAGGGAGGGCAGCCGCATAGGTACAGTAAGAACAAATTGTTTAGAATTCGGTTTTATTCAAACCATTCATATTGTTGAATTCCTATTCAGCGATAAATCGTATATGAAAATATTTACTGTGACTAAACATTTCAACACTTTCTTATAGGTATATATAGTACAAGCTACAGGACATAATTGAGTAGGTTAGAGGCACGTTGTATTCTGCTATACTATAGTAAACTTAAATATTTTTGGACATTTTGTTATGGACATCATAGTCGAGAACCGTTATATATATATATTGTTTGCCACCGAGAAAATTGAGATTGTTAACAATATGTCATAACTGTGCTATCCATCACCTATATACATTGTAACAGTCGAGTTTTATTTATTACAAAAGAAAATATTTGGTTATTATTATTTATTATTGAAAACGGCATTACACCTAAATAATATAATTTTATTAAATCGTTATGCATCGATCTAGGACAAATGGACGTCGCTCTTTAGAACTACCTCACCAAATATACGAAACCGTTTGGAAGCAAAACATAATAGCAAAACATAATAATAATAAAAAGATGTGTAAAATAATAAGAATAATAATAAAAATAATGAAAAATTAAAACAAAATATATTCATTATAAAACACAAAAAATAATATATTAGTATTAAAATTTGAAATGTTTTAAATTTTCATAGCTTGGCTCAAAATTATAGTATTAAAAAAACCTACGAGGCTCCCTAGATAATATTCTAATATTTAAATTTGACTATAGGTCAATTCACTTTAATATTAAAATTAACAGAGTAAAACGAATACTTCTGAAAGCAGGACTTGCATTTGAAAAAAATCCATTTTATGTTATTTACAATTAAAACGTTACACAATTTTTGCGTTTATCGTTATTTACAATTAAAACGTTACACAATTTTTGCGTCTAGCGTTATTTATAATTAAAACGTTTTACAAGTTTTGCGTTTATCGTTATTCAGAATTAAAACGTTATACAAGTTTTGCGTTTATTGTTATTTATAATAGTTTTAATACCTATTAAATGTATTAATAATAACTAATGCGTCAGGTAATGGTCCGGAATTTCCCCGATACGGAATATAATATAATTAATTCTATGTCCGTGCATGAAATAAATATTTCTATGAAACTAATATAAATTTTAAATATTTCAATTATAAAATATTTTTAAATATTTTGTTTTGCGTTATTGTTTGTTTAATGAAATTCTATAAATTACGTTTTGCGTTATGTTTTGTTTTGCGGTATTTAATTGTTTTTCATTATCACTCTCCGTAATAATTATGTTTACAAATTTTAATCGTTTTTTGTTATATAACGTTATAGTCATAACGTTATTATAACGTTTGAAACCCTGTCAAACTGAACGTTAAATTTGCAATATTATACATAAGTAAGATGGTGATAAACTGATAACATACCTAATATATGGATAAAACGTATTCTTGAATGAAATATTTTGGGCAATTATACACAATTATATATTACAAATGTCAGAATATAACTATTTATTTTATAAGCGTTTTAAGTTCAAATCTTGATAAAATTCGCCGAAATCACGAACATGTACAAATTATTTTAATGTCAAAAATTCATAGTTACAATTTTCAATTTTAATATAGATACACTTATAAAATGTCATTTTTGATTCTGAGCGAGCAGTGAATGTATTGATTTTACAATGATAAATGTTTTTTTTAATTTTAAATTTTTAAAAATCTGATACCTACTTAAAATTTCTAAGTATATTATACATTTATTATAGTCTATACGTTATTAAGAACATATTTTCAAATACTTGTGTAAATTGTTCATGTTATTTTGTTGACCTATGTTTTCTTTATTGATAGTAACTTATTTTTTTTTATCAAATAGAAACAACTATTCTTGACTGTAAAATGTAAAGTGTAGTCTCTTTCCTCTGCTATAAACTTCATTATGTAGTACCTAAGGATAAGTCCATGATAATATAATGTGGAATAGATAAGGAGGCTCAGGCCTATGATGATTCGAAAATTAAGGTAATAAATATTAATATTGACATTTTTCAACATGTAAAAATGTAAAAATGTTTGAGTGTAATAAGAGATAAGAGTTATAAGAGACTAATATTCTAAAAACAATGAAATTAATAACTCTGAAACGACTTGTTCAATTTTTTTTGGTTTATGTATATTAACATTTCCAAAAAAAATATTTAACAATATAAATAAAAAGAGTGATCCTCAATTATTGAAAAAAAGAAATTTGTTTTGATATTGGCCACTCCTTAAATATCATGAAAATTCGAAGTATTCTAAGTATAGTATAAGCCAGCTAGGAGTGGCCAGCGATAAGATAGTCGCGAATGGCACAGTATTACAAAAAATATGTAAGAACCAAAAACAGGAAAGATTTTGAATTATCGTAACTAAAATAAGATATAAAATGTAATAAAATGTGTAGAATGCGAAACAATATAATGACATGCACAAATCGCACCTCTAGAATGAGACTGCAGCTAGAACTCAAAATACATCGATTTTGATATTCAAACGAAAAATTGCAATATCAGTTACTTTGTCGTAATTCAAAGTCCAAGAAACTTGAAATTCATGATTATTTAATTTGACTCTTAAAACTATGGAGACTCTGGTTTGATTTACAAATTTATTGATCTAAATAAAAATATCTAAAATAATAAACCCATTTATTTCAAATTGGTAAATAAGTACTTGTTCATAGGTACCTATGTATTATATTTGATGGCCGTGTAACTTATTATAATTTTTATCTATAACATGATTGATCAATCAACAGACAATCGTTTAATGAGTGATAAAGATCATGACCATCTCATAAAAATAATATAATGTTGGTACCTGCCTATGTATATATAGGTAATATATTGGTAATATAAATTCATTTTTATAATCCGATAATTTATATTTATTTTTTATTACTTTATTAGTATAATAACAATTTATTTAATCTTAATGGCCATTAACTAAATTGTAATATAGTAATAGTTATTCAATAAAATAAATTAATAATACATCCACGGCCTGATGTTTATTATATATAGTATACGGATCATAAGCAACCGATGGATGCAGCCAAGGTACCCATCATATTATAATAATTATATTAGTGATTAATCGATAACTCGATTTGAGTAGTATTTCTTTTGTACTCAACCATGCAATCCGCGCGTCTACTTACTTATAGCCTTATCTCAGATGAACTGTCGCGCAATTAACCATTAAACGAAGGTATATAATATTCGTTTATTTAATTATATAATATATTATACGACTATAACATATATAGATTTAAGTATGTAAAAGTGTAAAACGTAACAGAATCAGGTATATAATATTATACCGACGGAGCACGAGAAGTTAAATCAAAAATAAAAATAAAAAATAATAAATGTCCCATTAGAAATTCTACCAAAACACAACACACACGTATACCAACCTACCCAATTAAAAAAAAAAAAAAATTACTTTAATCACAATGTCATAAAATATGCGTATAGTTATATTATAGGCACACCGTATCCGCTCAGAACTTTTTTTCGTGAACTATAATTTATCATTGAATTCAAATCGAACACTTACAATATTCCAATATACGATGACATACTCGACACTACTGTACGGCAAAGCGGTACCCACTTGTTGACCTTTTTTTAAATTGTATTACATTGTATATTATGTGTAAGTGCCTATATAAGACACAGTGACGGTTTTGACGGTGACGTTCATATTCCCCTTCCACCATTTAGATTTGGTTAATTTGCTTTCATATGTAAATATTAACAGGTAGACAAGTGTGTACAGTAGTTGTCAAGCGTGTTACCGTAATGGAATAATGGATGTGTTAGATTTGAATTCAATGATAAATTATTGAATACGAAAAGCAATTTGGAGACGGTGATGGTGATCTTCCACTTTTTGTACTAAAACAAACAATTCGTCCAGTGGCTGGTTAAGGGGAGTTAGAGGGTAGCTCCTTTCCTTGAATCTTAGCTAGGATTTTTTTTAATATTGGTAGCCAAGCATGGGGCTACCGGCTATACATGATAAACTTTTGGTCTTTTTGTATTTTATACAAATCTGCAGGTGCAGTAAAATAATTCTTAATTTTTTATTTTCATGGTATGATTAATATAATTATGATAACTAGTAAAAAATATATATTTGTAAGTTAAAAACTTTGGAATAAAAACATTACATCAGGAAGGGTCAATAATATGTTACATACCTGGGTTAAAATAAGACAAATTTAATATTTAGCAAAATACAATTTTACAAAAACCTTTGAACAAACACAGGTAAATTAACTGTAAACAAACACTAAAAAAATATAATCAAGCTTTAATTATTATCTAACATTATACCACAGATTACATAGTAACAGTTAGCCTTAGCCCCAATCGAGCACCGGCCATCTTTAACGATTTTAGTTATAACGCAATAATTATTTTGTATAAAAAGATAATAATTCCAATGAAATATTATTCTGTACAATATAGACCATGTAATGAAATAAAAAATACAAAATACTTCCCTTAAAAAATAAATGTAAAGAAAAACTTTATCAATACAACAAGTATTTTATACCAAGCATTTAAATTTATTAAAATACGTTTGATATTAAATCGGCTTATCAATGCATTGGGCTTATCAAAATACTATGCACAATGCACATGGTCAAAGCTGATAATTTCGAGCAATTATTTGACCGAATGTGTATTACAAATAATTGTTACCGTAACATTTTGCGCTGTATAACAATTATACTCCATACTCCCTACCTGCAGAAATTAAGTTTTAGCCATAATTCTTATAAAATAGAAGTATAAATTGCCAATGCCGGAACGTCATCGAAGAACTAAATTCAATTGGACACGGATTTCGGTTTTAGATTTAAGCGCAGCGATAATAATAATTACTTGAGCTTATAATGATGGGTTATTTTTAATTTTATTTTATAAGTGTTAAAAGTTCAAATTTTTACAAAATTCATTAAAATAATGAAAATATTACAATTATTTTATACTTAAAAATGTGTAAAATATCTAACATAATCTATAAGTAAAAAATATTATAAGTATTATAACATATAATGTCATAATAATTTAATATACCTACATATTTTTGATTATTAGTTATTACAATAATCTATCATTATTTTTTAACATAATACTGGCCATTGCAATTTGTATGATTTGTTCGAACAACTATTATTTTATGTTCAAGTTTTTTTTATATTTTTTGGCATATACTTATTTAATAAGAATAATTATAATTAAAAAATGAAAAACTGAGATCAATGCCGTCTGTATAATATTCCCCTCTAGAAATCAAAAAAAAAAATTACGAAATTTGGTTGATTCTACAAGGCGGTATCGTTATTCCCGCAGAGTGTATTTTTGAGGACAAATTGGCATAGGCACCGGGCGCCTTAACACTAAAAAAAGGTTCTCGTGGTGGAGTTCACACGTGCTCGTGCGAGTCGTGCAGAGCTTTAAGGTCATATAACTCATAAGTCTTAAGAGTTAAAGTCGACAATTTCATATCATCAATTATTAAATAATACCTAAAAAATTAATTAATTTCCTGAATAGATTTTATTGGGTTTCATATTATATAATGTCATATCAGCATTTTGATAATAACTATATATGAGGTAACTTTATATTCAAATGAATAGTATTGCTGTACGGATAACGTCATGGTTGTCAAACGTCATGCTACTACTATAGTGTACGAAAAGGAATAAATCAACTTGCTACCAAAAGAAAATGTTTTCTATAAATTATACCTACTCCATTAAATTTGAATTAAATAATGTTTGTTTTAAATGTAGCATGAAATGTAACCGTTGCTTCATAACTCATTACCCTTCTCAAGTAATTAAAAATAAATACAAATAAGTAACTTGTGTGTTGTATATAGATATAATAAGCTTTTTTTCAATTTAAAAAAAATTGTGTTTTGTACCTAAGTAGATTTAAAATTACTCGAATAGTTAAGTACTAATAACATTGATTAAACCTTATTAGGTGGCTTGGTTGGAAGTGGTGATTGCATTCAGTCACGAAACGTGTTGTTCTGAGTGCAAGCATCGGCTGGTGTCACTAGTTCCCGGATGGGTGACCAGTGACCACCCTGGTTTTTAGTGACTGCAAATCCTTGCCCCCCCCCCCAACAAACAGCTAATAGCCACAGTTGCTGGGCTTAAAATCAATAAAAAAAAACCTTAATAGGTACACACTACACAGGAGTTGCTATTTTTTACGGGCTACTAAGTGTACAGGTTCAGCTAATAACTTATAAATATATGCTGGGTAAATGTTTTATTTCAGTAGGTATAAAAATATGATGGCTATAAATTAAAATCAAATATGTACACTATTTAAACTTTCAAGTTGGTGTGATCTTAATTTCATAAAAATTTGACCATTCTATAAAATTTTTTTGTACCTTATGAAGTGTGGAAAAGTGGTTTCCATTTCATGAAAATATCGATTTCACTAAGTCACTAAAGCATACAGAAGTTCTACATGTTATTGGCAAAGTAGAAAGCTGGGTATTTTATACATTTATAAATAGGTACAATATATCATAGAATGCCCAATTTAGGCGGGAAATGTAAAAATTATAAAATATGGCCTGGGCATTTTGTATATTATTTTATGATCAAGATTTAGCAGTCATTGTAAAATATGGAGTTATATTTACAGTATTATTTATAAATAACTACAAACTAAATAATTGTATAAGTAGTAACTACATAATTAACTGTTATCACACCAACTTAACAAAAAAGAACTTGTTGAGAACTAAAAAGAAAATTATTCAGTTTGAAGCAGGAACCGGTACCGAACCGGAATTTTTAAATTAAATAGTTCTTTTAGGTTCAAAAATAAAATAATTTTATTTATCATAATTTAATGGTATTACTGTTTTGTGTATAAGCTATGTACCTATGGGCTACGAGACTTCGTAAAATGGAAGTTTCGCTGTACAAAGTCGTCCAAATGTCATTGAAACTTGTTTATGATGTTAAACAATTCTTCATTCTGCAAGCGTATAATAATATTTAATTACTATTAGGTACTTTCAATTATGGGGATAATTGCATAAGCATTATTGCACTAAGAACGCACGAGCAGTGGCGGACTGGCCCGCTGCAGTGCTTTGTGCTTTGGTGGCAAAATAATCTGCATTGGAAATTTAAAATAAAATTTGATGGACTTACTAAGGCACTAATTTTATTTGTCATATACCTATGTAATATAAACATGTATTTTATTGGAATATTAAACAAAACTTTACTACCTATTTTAATAAATTGTCACAACACTTTGGCGGTTGTTTTAAAAAATAATGTTATTTTTATAATAAATATGATATATTTAAAACAAAATCAAGTCAACAATATAACTTACCTTGATTATCTGCAGGGGCGTACTCGAGGGGGTCAAACCCACCCCATGGACAAATGCAAATTCCCCCACCATTCCTCCGTTCAAAATTCCCGAGCACGCCTCTGATTGTTTGTGGTGGGTTCTGACAAACTTCCAGAGTGTTTTTACTGTAGGATCGTGTTCAAACGTTCAATGTTCACTCTTTGATGACCAAATTTGTAATTAAACTTACGACGTAATGGTTTACGAGTTTACGACTACCCAATTTGCATAAGACAATTAACGGGTACAGATGCCGAGAACCGCAGAAGCGCGTGTCGTATAAATCTTAAACTCAAAAGTCACCAAATTTAGTTTTCCCATAAATGCATATAGTTTGTCGTCGCCCGTTATTGTCATTTCTATGAAGTCTATAATAATTGACGACACGTGTGACTGCGGCATTCGTATATTTGTTTTAATTACAAGAATTCCAGAAAGATAAAATATTTTCCAGCACTTTAAATGACATATAAATTTACGAATTCATGAAAGCGCTGCTAAGCTGCACGTATATAGTAACGCTGACGGTTTAATACAAAGATGGACAAAGAAAATGCATTAACCATATTATTAAGACAGATTAATTATAATTTTAGTAACCCAAAACAAATTGTTTCCTTAATAAAAATAATATCATGTGCATAACAGTTTTAAAAATAAATTGGCGACTAAAATATTTTAGCTGTAATAACCCTATATGTGCAAAGCAATTACCACTTAATAACGGCTATTGTAACTATAATTTTTTTACTATTTACTATTACCACGCAAATTATTTTTGTACGTGTTATCTATGCCAGATTCCACAAACAATCACTAAAATTGATATAATCAAAAGTGCAGTAATAGTTTCTTAAATATTATTTAGTGGCCAATGATGTTGGTCCATTAAATGTTTGTGATTCATTAAATTTATAGACTTTTTATGTAGCATTAGAGATTTACTATCATTCATTTTAAATGCATATTTCCTGATTCTACAATTTTATCGAGAATATTTGTTGTATTATACAATTTTTAATAATAGGTACCTAATATGTAGGTTAAAAACTTCATTAATAAAAAGGTGGGTAAGTGGATGTTGCTCGGCTGTACAATAGGTTACAAGTGAGTCACTGTATAGTGGATGGTATACAATTTTAATTCAATATGATAATATAATATCATTATATACGAAAAACATTTCTGAGCGGAGACGGTTTGTCAGTGTGGATATTTTATATAATATTTATATTGTTATTACTTATTATGAATACGGTAGCCAATAAGTTGAATTAATATTATTAAATTACAAAAAATAAAATCACTAAAAAAGTTATTCTTGGTTATTTAATATGTAATTTCGTCCAAATTTGAACATTAATTAACTATAAAAAACTGTGTTTTAATATTTTTGGTTACAGAATAACCTACTTACGTGGAACCTTGTTTTAAATTTTCAATCCTTAGCTATAAAATTTGAAAATTTTATACATTTTTAACTACAAAATTATTTTGACATTTTAAATTTGATACATTTTGTCAAAATTCAAACTTTAAATGCTTATAAAAAAAAATTGTGACTGGATTTTTAATATTTTTCTAATATCATTGTATCAATATATCAGGAGCCTTGTACACAATTTTCACGCTTTTTTACCCAACAAATAAAATTATATTGATATTCATAGAAAATAAGACTAAGAAAATTGGAAACTAAAAATATCCGTAAAGAGTTCAATTTTATCGTGTATAGAAAATGCGAATATAAACAACCGGTGAAATTTTCATTTTTATATGGTAATATTTGTTTTAGAGTTACACAAAAAACCAAAATCAATTATAATCCAAATTTTAGCGATTCCATTATATTTTTTAAACTTCTAAATAACTTTTTTTATAATAAATGATATTTTAAAACAAAAAACTCTACAACACATAAAGTATTGTCTTCTGTATCGTGTACATAGGTATTTGGTTTTATAACTACTACTGTAGCTTGAGTCTAATTAGTTTTTTTTCGCGTGAAACAGTTTTTTTACGAACAATTGTTTATTGTTTTGGCGTCCTCTTATTTCTTAAGTAAGTACCTATTAATTCTATATATTATGTGATATGTCTCGAGGTAGGTACGTAGTCACGTGGGTATACATTTGGCAAGAATTGGGAAAGGAAATACCGCTTTTGGCTCAGCAGCTACCTATATTCGGCAGCCATGTAGGTACCGGAATCGAAATTATTATGATATGATCATTGTTTGAATGCAGGATGATACACAATTATGAATTTTTCTGACTATTATTTTAGTTGTTGGGTGGATATTCTTAATGTTATAGGAGAGAGTACTTAGAGATACAGTTAAAGATAAGATATTTTATTTGTAATCGTCCTTAGAGAATCACTGAACATTTCAGCGTTGGGAAGTAACATAACAAAATTAACGTGTACAGTAACAGCCTCATTTTGCTTGTAACGCGCTACATAATTTCGTTAGAATTGTTATTTGTTTCCATGTGGGTAATCCCTATAATATAATAACGCGTTACAGTTTAGACTTGTTTTGAGCATTGCGAATTAAAAATAATAATAATGATGATGATCCTATAAAATATGTCTTTGCGGGTGTAGAGTATTTAAGTATAATTTGTATAAATATTTAATTTTAACTCGTCGCAATACAGTTTTCTGTGTTTGACCCATGTTTACTAGCACCGTAAATTACAAGACAAGTTAATTATAAAATACCTAAGTTATATTTTAATACATTTTTCTCGAAATACACAGAACGTTACCTTTGTGAGCTAGTGTAATTTTGTTTTTATACCTACCAAAATGAAAAATATAAGCAAATATATTTTAATACCTAGTCAAAAATTGAAAACTGTTTTATGTATAAGTGTATAACTGTTGATTGTTTATTATTTATAAAGTTCACAAGGGATTCAGCTGTCTAGATTGATCCCTGGTTATAACTTATAGATGTCTTGAGCATGCCATTGTTTTGTTATAATTAGACTCAGGACAAGATCAAGTTGATTTGTGGGGAGGGGAATCCCGAGGATTTAACCTCAGACGTAAAATTATCTCAATTATCAAAGACGTGTTAATTCGAATTTATTTCATTACACTCCATAGTCCACATAGAATAAAGTTAAATCCATACTTAGAATTAAGTTTAATACAGTGAAACTTGTAGTATGAACACTTCTCTGAAATTTTAAATTTCTCGTTTACCTGTCCAAGGAAGATTCGTTACACCAGCACCACAACCTAAACTATTTTCTTCGAATTTGGTTCCATACTTTAGTAACCGATTAGTAACCATTCGTAACAGAAAATTTGGAATTCGTAACCTAAACCAAGTATCAGGAAAACCATTTTTTCCCAACCAGGTGCTGGCATAACATCACACCAGCACCCGCACATTGAAATATCCTACTTAGGAAATTCAAAACCAAACTAGGTTTTAGTAACCGATTAGTAACCATTAGTAACCGAAAATTAGGAATTCGTAACCTAAACCAATTACCAGGAAAACCTTTTTTCCCAACCGGGTGCTTACCCCTTAATCTTTAATATACTCTTTGAATACATTTTTCTCTAGTATATACAAGCATATCCATGATAAAAAATATTTTGGATACTTTATTTTACATGAATATATAAAATATTTTTTATTTTTTAGCTTTAGTTTTTTCATAATTTTAAATTAGTATATTTTTATATATATTTTTTATTTTTATATTTTAATTTTCTTACTGAATATAAAACAAAATATATAAATAAATGTTGTTAAGTATTAACATAGGAAATACCTATTTCATTTATTATTGCATTTTGTATTTTTTATCTAATAAATTACGCTAAAGCACCACTACATAAACTATTGGAAAAGAAATTTAATTTCCATGGTTTGAAATAAAATAAAGATCTTATCTTTATTTATTATAATTTTTATCACATAAATAAATAAATAGTATTTATATAAATATAAATAGTTAAGGACTTAAAAAAAAATAATTATAAACTATTAATTAATTTTTTTCCTTTTTAAAATTAAATATTTTTTTATACTTTTCATTTATTTCAAATAATTATTTTTTAAATCAATTTGTTTATTGAATAAAAATAAAAAAGGTGAATAAGTGGATGTCGCTCTGCTGTACAGTAGGTTACAAGTGGGTCACTGTAATGGATGGTGTTAAATTTGAATTCAATGATATAATATCATTGTATAAGAAAAACGATTCTGAGCGAAAACGGTCAGTCAGCCTATGATATTACCAAGTATATTTGATGATATTATTGTGAATAAAGTAATTTATATATAACCTATTTACGTGGAGCCTTGTTTTAAATTTTCAATCCTTAGACATAAAAGTTAAACATTTTATACATTTTTAACTACAAAATAATTATTAAATTATAAATTTGATAAATGTTGTCAACATTTGAACTTTAAATGTTTATAAAAAAAAATTGTGCCTATGTATTTTTAATATTTTTTAACTGCTATTAGAACGATATATCAGGAGCTTTATATTAAATTTTCACGCTTTTTTACCCAACAAATAAAATTTTATTGATATTTATAGAAAAAAAAACTAAAAAAAATTAAAACTGCCAATGTCCGTAAACAGCCCAAAAAGAGTCAAAATATTTTCAAAATTGTATGGTGTATAGAAAATGCTAATATACACATTCAGTGAAATTTTCAAGTATCTATAGTCATTCATTTTTTAATTACAATAAAATAAGAAAATTGTTACATGAGAAATCAAGTGAATATCAAATGTTATAAAAATATAAATTTCAGACGCTCATAAAAATTTAATTTAAGTTTCTTCTAGACATTTTTTTTTTGATAAAGGTAGGCAAACTTATGAGTAATCTTATATTACATTTTCAAATCTTAGATTTAAAAAGAAAAAATTTTATGAATTCTCATCAAAATAATTTGCTATTTTTCGTGATTTTTCCGTATTTTGTCAAAATTTGAACTTTAAATGCTTATAATTAAAAACTGTGACTAAGGATTTTTAATTTTTTTCATCTGCCTTTGAAACAATAACCTAGGAGCCTTCTATTAAATTTTCAAGCTTTTTTACTCAACAGATAAAATTGTATTGATATTTATAGAAAAAAAAACTAAAAAATTTTAAACTGACAATGTCCGTTAACAGCCCAAAAAGAGTCAAAATATTTTCAAAATTGTATTGTGTATAAAAAATGAAAATATAAACCTTCAGTAAAATTTTCATGTATTTATAGTTATTCGTTTTTGAATAACAACAAAATAGCAAAATCGTTACATGAGAAATCGAGTGAATGTCCAATATTGTAAAAATATGAATTTCAAACGCTCATAAAAATTTATTTTGACTTTCTTGTAGACATTTTTTTTTTGATAAAGGTAGATATAATTTTATGGTGTATAGAAAATGCTAATATAAATATTCAGTGAAATTTTCAAGTATCTACGGTTATTTGTTTTAGAGTTACACCAAAAACCAAAATCGATTTTCTCAAAAACAGATTTTGCGTAAAAATCCCCGTTTTTCCTTAATTTTTGTTATGTTTTTCACGTCGCTTTTGAAAACTACTGGGAAATTTTTACTTTTGACCCCCCAAAGTACCAACTAGATTCACTTTCCTATCAGAAAAGTTACTGTTGAAGAAAATCCAAGCACTTTTACGTTCCTAAAAGTAATGACAGACACAAAAAATAAAAAAAAAAAACACACATCATTGTAAAATCAATACATTCATCGCTTCGCTCAGAATCTAAAATAATTTATTAGATAAAAAACATCTTTATTTTATACAAAATGCAATAATAAATGAAATAGGTATTTCCTATGTTAATACTTAACAACATTTATTTATATATTTTGTTTTATATTCAGTAAGAAAATTAAAATATAAAAATAAAAAATATATATAAAAATATACTAATTTAAAATTATGAAAAAAATAAAGCTAAAAAATAAAAAATATTTTATATTTTCATGTAAAATAAACTATCCAAAATATTTTTTATCAAGGATATGCTTGTATATACATTATACTTGATAAAAATATATTCAAAGAGTATATTAAGGATTATAATGTAAGCACCCGGTTGGGAAAAATGGTTTTCCTGGTACTTGGTTTAGGTTACGAATTCCAAATTTTCGGTTACGAATGGTTACTAATCGGTTACTAAAACCTAGTTTGGTTTTGAATTTCCTAAGTAGGATATTTCAATGTGCGGGTGCTGGTGTGATGTTACGCCAGCACCCGGTTGGGAAAAACGGTTTTCCTGGTACTTGGTTTAGGTTACGAATTCCAAATTTTCTGTTACGAATGGTTACTAATCGGTTACTAAAGTATGGAACCAAATTTGAAGAAAATAGTTTAGGTTGTGGTGCTAGTGTAATGTACCTGTCCGAGGAGGCGAGGGCTGAGATATTTCATTGCTACCAAACTATAAAAACTTAAATGTATGCAAGTAAACTAATTATTTTTCATTATTGCCTTTAGGAATGATAATAATATTTCGAGTAATACTGCAGAGTACAATTATTCGTTAAGGCTCGGATTTCTTCGTAAGTTGTAGGAGTTGCATATTTTTCTATAATATACTTTCATAGCTGACCAGGCAAGAAATATTTGCCATACAATAAAGATTTTAAAAAATGAAATTTAAACATGCATTTTTCTATTTTAGAAATAATTTAATATTTTTAGGTTTTATACAATTTTACAAATTTTAAAATAAAATACTTATTTGATTTGCCGCAAATTTAATATTTTTTTAAAATACAAAGCAAAATAACATATGAGTATTTGTTATTACGTATTAGTGTATCTACTATCTATATAAAAACTCACAACAATTGAAAATATATAATATAATTATTAATTATATTAATCATTGGTACGATTATTTCACTTCAATAAAATATATCAAATCCAAGTTTTTCAATATATTTCATTAAAAATTATTTTAAATTTGGAGCGATTTTACAATGTGTGTTTTTTTGTGTTTTTACACAATAAGTAGTCGAAATAATGTAAAATTTAAAAAAAGTTGAGTGTAAAACTACTATAATATTTATGAGCGTCCAAAGTTAGATTTTTGACAAAATTCGTAAAATCATTTTGAACAATATCAACAGAGCCAATTATAGCCAATTCAACTAGAAATTATCGTAAAATTGTATTAGATAACGACGGTATTTTGTTAAAATTTACCACTGAAAATCACAAAATACGTTTTTGGTATTAAAATTTTCAGAAAAATCATGAAAATATTCTGGTAAAACGGCGTATACATCTATGGAAAAATAAGATAGCAATACCAAATAAGAGATAATATGCAGACGCCCTTTTAAAAATCAAAATAATCTACACGGAACTGTTGAAAGGGCTTATACCACATCGAATGCATGCTAAATGCTTACAACCTACACAGTTCTTAACAATAATTATGATTATTGCTGTTTGTATATTACATTATTACCAGATTGAACAAAGTGGTTTTACTAGGTTACACACTGAACATCACTTGTATTGGTAACACTTGATAACAAATTTCCCTCCAATTTCATATTATCAGTTAACAATAAACCGACAAGTTAATAGATACGATATAGTATAATGTATATTATATATATACAAATACTGTATAAAATCAAAAGGGCGTTTGTAGAAATGAAAATGTTAAAAGGACTTATGCCACTATAATTATATGTTTTTAGAAGGGCGTTTATAAAACTGACACCACATACATTTTTTTTAAATGAATATAACATTAAATATAAATTTAGTTTAAGCAATTTTAGTTCCATGAAGTCTCGTGTTTAATATAATGTATAAATTAATGTTCTATCTTAAAAATTGAGTATTTAATCAGTTTTATTAGTTTCCTGAAAAAAAGTAAAATGTGGTATACTTTTAACAGAATACTTTTAACAGAATACCGTCGATAATATTCTCCCCGGCCCGCATTACAATGCACTATCCAGCACATATGGCAACCAATAAACAAAATAATAACAATAATAATAATAATACTAATTTCTACTATTACTATTAGAATCTGCAAAAAATTAAGAAAAAAGAAAACATCATTTTAAAACCAATATTACTATTAGAAAAAAAACTTGATTGTAAAACCAATATGTTCCCATAATAATAAGGTATCAACAAAAAATTAGTGATATACCAACAAAAACACTCCGCCATACTCAGTGTAAAATTAAAACGCTAAGTATAAAAAAAACGGCTCTAAAAGTTGTGATATCATTTTATAGGTAGCTAAGTCCTTGAACTATAGATATAATTTATGTTAAAATAATCTGCTAAAAAATTAAGTTAGCTTGATTTTATTATGAATTTTTAAGCAGATTATTTTAACATAAATGATATCTATAGTTCAAAGACTTAGCTACCTATAAAATGATATCACAACTTTTAGAGCCGTTTTTTTATACTAAGTGTTTTTTTTTACACAGAGTAATCGGAGTGTAGGTGGAGTGTTTTTGTAGGGATAAATAATAAACATGATGATTAAATAAAGAAAAATGAAGTTTTAAATGTCAAAAATAAGCAATGTTTGTTAATTTTTTTTTTATATAAATAAAAGTTAATTATAAATAATTTTTAAGGATTTGTTTCGTATAAATTGTTGTTGTGGTATTACATTTTTCTGCCATAAATCAAATGTTTATTATTATTTTTATATTTTATATAACCCTAAAAATTACATTTTTAATGATGTACTGAAAATCTGAATCTAATATTTTTGGAAGGTGAGGATCGATTATGAATCAAAAACAGGAACGTAAACCATAGTCTATTTTTCCTAAAGATTTTAAGAAAATAATAAGTTTTTCTGGGTGTAAGAATCACTAAATCCCGGCTCTGGATATACAATTGACTGAAAGTGGAACTACTCTGACCTCAGTTGGCCTCAGCTTATGATGATCGATGAGTCCATCGATGAATAATAAATATTAAAATATATAGTACTACTATATAGCTATAATATTATTAATTATCAGTTAACTATTGCCTATTATTAGGTAATAAAAGTATTTCGAAGATGTCTGTTGGCCTGCAGCATATTAAATTAACTTAGCATCTTCATATTTTATACCTTAATTATTATACAAGTTGGGAATCAAAATGTAATTACTTCAAATAAAAAAAACTTATCAGTTATTCTTAATAAATGAAGATTTGATAATAAAATCGATTTTAAACATGATTAGTTGTTTGTCTAAACATATTGCAACGAATATTACCATTAATTATGAATACTATAATATTATGACTTATGAGTATTAATAATCAATGATATTACTAAGGTGACGATTATAAGGAGTTATAGTTAGGCAATTTATATGGCGTATATACTTAGTCAATACGTGAGAAGTATAAATTAACGAACCTTTGTTCAGGCCACCGATAGGCGATAACACTAATTTTTCACAATGGTAAGAGTATTGTACGGGTGGAAATAAACTTACCTAGATAGTCTAGTAGTAGACTAGATATTATTTCAATAGTTACACAGTTATTGGTGTCAATAATATATCATATTTTAATGATATAATCACTAATATTTTTTTATGTTGCCTATGGCAATCATTAACATATTACAAAGATTATTCTGATTTAAATGTTGAATAATGGATTTAGATTCATATCTAAGTAGCTAACTACTAATAGCTATCTACGGTATGTACCTACTGCTCTGTTGTACAGTAGTTATCACTTATCAAGCATATCGTTGTAATAGATGTATTAAATTTGAATTCAATGACAAATCTAACATGCGAAAAACGATTCTGAGTGGATAAGTTGTGTCAGCCTAGCATATTTGTATAAATTACCAAATTTAATAGCTAAAAAAATAATAATAAAACGAAAATATCTTATGGCTATAAATAGCATAACTTTCCAGTGAATTTTTTTGTTGTTATAGGTAGAAAAACGGTCATGACATTTTTAATCTAAGCTATAAAAAGAAAAACGTTTATGAATTTCTAAAGAAAAAATAATTTACAAAATTTTAAAAATTGTAATTCCATGGCTATCATTCTATCAATAAATCAGAGTCAAAATATGTAGTTAGGAAATTTTACCATGTATGGGAAATGGTCATTTTAACATTTGGTGAAAAGGTTATTGATTTTTGAATTAAAACAAAATATCAAGAAAAGTTGGATAAAAATTTGTTAATTTACAGAGGAAAATCCAATACCATAAACTTTTTAAACGCTCTTAAAAAATTAATATTACTTTCCAATAAACTTTTTTTTTGTTTAAGGTAGTAAAATTTATGGGGAATTTTCTATTTAAGTTTCTAGTGTTAGCTATGAAAATACAACTTTTATGCATTTCTAACTGAAAAATAGTTTAAAAACAGTCAAAATTTGAACTTTAAATTCATAGAAAAAAATAATTTTGTACATACCTATCTAAGTTATTACTAACTATAGTTACTACTAATAGCTATTTCAAACCAGTTACTGGAACCTTTTGAATTTATCGGTATCGGTTCCGGTACTGGTTCTCCAAAAATAAATTAACTGTTTTGGTTCTGGTTTTTTGATAAAAAAAAAATAAGGGTATCAGTTTCAAATAATTTAGGTACCGGTTCCAGATAATTTAGGTACCAAAAAATATAATAATTTCAAATACTTATCCGGAATGCAAGTTTAATTAATAGTATGAGAAATATTAGAAAACTCATATGATCATACATAGTTTATACACAATACAGTTATACAATTAAAATATGATAAATAAAATTATTTTACTTTTGAACTTAAAAGAACTTATTTCATTTAAAAATTCCAGTTCGGTTCCGGTACTTTATTTATTAAAGTAAAGGTTTCGGTTCCGGTTCTGGTTCGTAATATTTTAAAAGTTCCGGTTTCAGAACCGTTCCTTTTAGGTTTGGTTCCAGTTCCTGGTTCGAGTATAAGCCTTGTGGTTAAATACTTGTATTTTTAGGAATTTTAAAAGAAACCAACTATTTCTTAGAATAAAATAAAATAAGTGTTTTAATATTTAATACAAATTATTTATTGTTCTAATAAACTAATAAACAAATATCTATTTTTATCTACTATATATCTAATTTAAAATTAACAGTTATGTTTGAGTTACTTCAGCTTTTTATTTAGTAAAATAATCATAATGACAGTTAATTTTACCATTGTTATAGATAATACCAATTTATTATAATTATGTTAAATATTTTCAACAAAGATATTATTTTTCTTTAAGAATATGTAATTATTATACTATAGGGTGTCCCATAAAGTGCGCAACTTTTAAATCGGCCGCCATTTTTTTAAAATTTGGTTGTCAGCCTTGTTCTTATTATTTCTAGTATCTATTATTACTCCGATTTAATTAGTAGTTGTTGACATAGATCTATTAACTAATGGACAGCGCTTAAAAAGACAAATGAACGAAAGAGAAAGATCTATGTGTTTGGGAATATATGGAGGACCATTTACATTAAGTTTTTTCATCCATACGTATCATCAATATTATAGCTACGAAATAGATATAGAACACATGTAAAACACATGGCTAAAAAACCATAATGTAAATGGTTTTCCATGATATTCCCAAACGCATAATTTTTTCTCTTTCACTCTATCTCGTCCTCATGAACTGTAGGCAGGGTGGTGTGGTATGCGCTGTCCATTAGTTTAGAGGTCTATGGTTGTTGATAAGTAATTATAAGAACGAGGATGCCAACAAAAAATTTAAAAAATGGCGGCAGATTTAAAAGTTGTGCACTTTATGGGACACCCTATATATATTGCATCTTAAATGATATACGGTTAACAAAGTAACAATGACAAAACTAAGCAAATATTATAATTGTGTAATTAAAATATGACTTAGCCAATAATAATTTTATATTTATATAACTGTATGTAAGATTCATACAATCATAATCATAGTATTCCATTAATTTGTATGATTATTAATTTATAAAATTATACTTCATAATATATACTGACTTGTGTCTTGCACATATGCACATAACAAAAATTAAATTCATATTTCTTAATAAAAAGATATTTTATTCATTAAAATGTATTGCACCTAATTGATAATACACATTAATTTTGTACTCCTAAAAAATACAACAAAAAAAAAATAACTTAATATTTCAAGGTCAGTGAAAATTTCATGATGAAATTTGTACACACATAACCATTATTTCTATAATATTTGTCTATAATTATTACTCACTCTTTTTGAATTCACTATCTTTATTATTGATTTATTTTTTCTAAATTTGTGATTTTTATGTGCACTATTGTTTTTCAGCTATTTTGGGTCCAACCCCTCAAAACTCAAATTTAGTTAACATAATTCAGATGTGGGTTTTACATGTTATACATTTAATACTTAGTGTTTAAATAATATAATTTTCAGAGCAATTAAAAATCATGTTATTTTAATAAAAATAATTCATAAACAGGTACTGATATTAATGACTACATAGTTTATAATATCAATTAATAAATGGTTTTAAATTTTTTTTTTAACAGAAAGAAGACAGACAAGATAAAATATAAATGTATAAAAATAATAATACTATTTTTAATCAAACTTTATGTTGATTTGATTCCCCCTGATTAATATCTATTAACATTCTATAAATAATACAAGTTACCTTAATATATATGTATATTTTAACACAAAAATTGCAATTGCCGTAATCTATACCTAAAACATTATATTTTATAAAATATTATATCAAAGTAGTCATATCATAATACTGCTGTAAGTCTATATTTGTTGGCAACTGATGCATACAAAAAATACATGTTTTCTGCTCAATAAAATTACATTCCTGATTCAGCTATTCCTTCATCATCTGTAACATTAAATGATACATGTAAATATGCTATTTAACAAAATTATAAACTATTTCTACTATTATGATTACTGCTTGGCATTAGTTTAGTATTTAATAAATAGATTTACGCATTAACATTAGGTCATCATGATCAAAATACTGAATTATAAAATTAAAAAGCAAAGCAGTATTAGTCAGTCAAAAACATTTAAATATACTCTAATAAATTATACATAAAAATAATAATATGTTAGTCAACACTCAACAAACACTCTACTTTAAAATAAAAACGCACACAATATTTTAAATTCTACGTACCATTGTAAATCCTAAAGTTATCCCATTCTCTCGGCATGGAAAAAAAAATTTTAAATATATAATTACAATTCAACAAATAATATTATACACCAGGGATGCTAACAATAGTTAGTTTTGATTAAAATCTTTGAAGTTATATAAAATGTTTATAACTATTATCATTGTTAAATATTTAAATATATTAAATCCTAATAGTTATTACTTACACAGGTATGCCACACACACACACACACATACATACACACACACTCAAACATAATTTTTTTCTCACTTTTTCCAATAAATATGGTTTCACTTTTTGTGCTCCTCAACATCATCAATGCCAATTTTGCCATCAAAATTTTACCATTTTGGCACAACTACACCTAATAGTATATATTACGAAA
Organism: Metopolophium dirhodum; assembly: GCF_019925205.1. Lineage (NCBI taxonomy): Eukaryota > Metazoa > Arthropoda > Insecta > Hemiptera > Aphididae > Metopolophium > Metopolophium dirhodum. The sequence continues at coordinate 56,120,974 of NC_083560.1, read as the reverse complement.
ATTTGACTTAAATATGTATAAATATAAAATTAGCTTATAAACGATAAATATCATCTGAATTTTTATGAGAACTAGATTTTCGCCTCCACCATGAAGACCACCACGATTTATTATATGCATTTGTCGTAATAATTGTATTTATAGTTGTTACATTATTGTAGGAAGTAGCTGTTGATACTTTTGTATTTGTTATTTTAGTAGTTGTATCACTATTTTTGGACCAAATGCCCCCCACTACCGTTGGTAAGCCACTAGTAACAGCAGCATTTAACCATAGTACACCACATCGTACGATAAAGGCAGTTGTCTTTGAACTCAACATGAGCGACGTACCTTCAAATGCACGATTGTGATGAGCCAACATTGTAGCTGCAGTCGTATTGTTCATCAGCTCCAAATCTTGTTGCTCTTGATCGAGTAGTTCTTGTTGATCGCTATTGCCACTGTTTTGTTGTAGTATACAAACTATGCATTGATGAATACATATGTACTGTTGCTCGGTTTGTACCATCCATACACGTTCTTTGCGCATTGCATATACAATACCGTACACATCAATATAATTATTTACTTGCGTAGGATCATTGAGTGATTGCAACACTCTGTCCAGAGCTATAAAAGTACCAGATCGTCCAACACCGGCACTAAAATATAACATATTATATTATTACTAACATCAATAATATTGTCTTAGATGAGTTTATTTTTAAACTAACAATTGATCAAAATAATAAAATACCATAAAAATAAATATTTAAATTGTATGATTAAGAGGACGTCACACCTGCATGTGTTGTCTCCGCCTTATAAATGTACAACACAACAAAAACTATTTTGCGTGGGACAACTTTTATCTTTCTGTGTTTGTAGTAGTGACTCCAAAATTGCTGAACATATAAGGTAGAAAATTATCTATGCAACAGCGTGCCTATATTTTAGATAACATAAATATAAAAAAAGTTATTTGCTTCTCAACATTTGGTTTTTTTCATTTGCTTATAAAAAATTATTGGATAGTGCTATTAAAAAAAAAAGCACGCTGTTATCCAAATAAAGTTCTTTTTTTTACGTGTTATTGGATAGTGCTATTAAAAAAAAAAGCACGCTGTTATCCAAATAAAGTTCTTTTTTTTACGTGTTGTGAAAATTTGGTAGTTGTTCAACAAATATGATGTGAGAAAAGTTGTCCCGCACAAAACAGTTTTTGCTAAGTTGTACATTTGTAAGACGGAAACAACACATGCAGGTGTGACATCCTCTTAACATAATTGGTAATCATAACTTGAAATTTTTTTTTATATTAAAATTTTAAATCACTATTAAACTTATAAATTGTTATTACCTGCAATGCACTATTATAGGACGGTGGTGTTGTTGCAGTTGGTGCTGATGTTGTTCAATATTATTTCCTACACCGGCATGGTGACGTTCTCTAAAAGCACGAACAAAACGACAAAGTGTTTGTGGAGGACTAGGTACACCAAAATCAGGCCAAGTAGTAAAATGGAAATGTCGTATTACTCTTTTTTGATCATTCTAATGCAAAAAAAAATAAATAATTTAACAACAAAGCTCTTGAAAATGATTAGATATCTAATTCTTCTTAAGATGACGCTGTACCCGCATATATTGTCTCCGTCTTACACGCATACGACATGCCAACTTTTCGTTCATCAGTTTCAATAGTGTGCCATGACTGATTATCAAACTTTCAGGTAAGAACATTATCTGTGTTCTCTCGTTGGTTTTTACAATATTTTAATTTTTAAGTGAATTATGAGCATTTTGAAATATTAATATTTTACATACCACTTAAAAATTAAAACATCGTAAAAACCAACGAGAGAACACGGATAATCTTACCTAAAGGCTGAAAGTTTGATAATAAGTTAATTCAATCTAATATGAAAACTGACAGCACACTATTGAAACTGACAAACGAAAATTTGTTGTGTCATGCGTGTGTAAGACTGAGACAACACATGCAGGTACAACATCTTCTTAATACCACACTATAGACTTTACTTACCCGACAAACCATAAATTCAGTTATCACCCAATCAGAATAATGAGTGTCGTTTAATAAAGTGACACATATATTGTCACCGTAATAAACAGGATGAGTATCATATGGCCAATAATGATCACATTTCTCGCGACCTTTTTCCACACATCTAGTTAACATTATTATGCTTCTTGCATTGCTTTCCCAACACATACGCCAAAAGTCGTCTCTCGTTGAATGCAATGGACCCTGTGTAACAATAAATTCTCTAACGCTGTTGTGACCCTGAAACATTGAGTATTCAAAACTTTAAAATACTAATATACAAAAATAATAGGTTATTATATTAGAGTTTAGTTTGAAAAGACATCATTATTGTAAATCGTGTATGATTCATCAAATTCAACTAAAAACATTCTAAACAGACTTCTTAAAATTATCTTCATAAAACAGCATCTTGAAATAATAATTAATAACTAGTTTATAAATGATTTAGTTATCAATTATGGGGAGATTTGTTATTACCGGAACATAATTAGCATTTATATAGTCAGATCCTTCTTCGTCATCCACTGGCTGTAACTTAAAACGGCTGTGATCATAAGGCAAAATATTGGTGAATCTATTTTTAGGACGATTGCATGGTAAATCAGCTGCTGTAGTTGTTGTACCTCCATTGGTAGCTGCAGCTGCAGCCGCATGTTTTAAATCTTCAAATTCTTCAGAAAATCTAAAGTCAGAATCAGCTGACATTTGGGCGTAATGTTCCCCAAATCTATCCACTCGTACAGGCCGGCTGATTTCATAAATAAAAATGCACATTTAATAATAGCTAATAAATAATGTATATAAAAAAATGATTACTTTTGGTTTACTTTAATATATTAAAACCTTGTTTTTAAATAATAATTATTATAATACCAATTTCGTTATAAGTTAATTACAGCTTTTTGTACCTTATTTGTAAATCACATGACAGTTGTTGTTGTTGTTGAACATTGGAGGAATTTATCATATCACCTCCACGGCCACCTCCACGACCACCACCATTTAAGTTTCTAGTCGATGAGTTATCTAGAAATTTTCCTCCTGTGATTCTTCGTTGCCCTGTTCCAGCTTGTCTTTTACCACCACCAACAGAGCTCTTCATTATTCTGCTCTTGCCACTACCACACAGGAACCACCGGCTTCGGCCACTCCCAGTAGCTAATGCAGCACAAACAGCAATTAAAATAAAAGCAGCTGGCAATCCTACTACAACAGACAACACAATGGCTGTAGCTGATGTTGGAGCTGATGTGTTATCTTGATCTGAAAACATTAATATATAAAATATGCATCGTTGTCTTAAATTGATTTTAGTATTTTACAAACCTGTTTGTATAGGAAATGAAAACATGGTGTCAGTAAATTTGTCATTTGCTGTAAATGCGCGTACTTTAACACGATATGTTGTACCCGGTTTTAGTGGGCCGTTGCAATATTGTGATGATAATAATTTCCCACCACTAATGGAATTTGTATTGCAATGCGTATCTTGCCCAATCGTAAAATCCTCCACAGTCTTATTAGTTGAAAATGGGTAATATGGATCAAGAACCTAGTAATAAATATATCTATTAATATATCTATGAATATAATTTAACTATTTTATATTTTTTATTTTAGTATATTTTTTATATTTGTATGGTTATAGGTTGTAGTTAATCATATTATCTTAAACATATTGAGCCGGCTAAGAATTAAAACAATAAAACCATTACATGTGAAATAATACATTGTTGACACTTCTGGTATCTAATCTTATACTAAAAATAGTAATAACTGTTATACCTGATAAGGTGGCCAAATTGTATATGCTTGTACATCTTGCCAACTGGGCATTTCAAGACCACTAGCGTTTTTAGAATCATCCTCTGCCACGATCAAAGTATACGCTATTACTCGACCATTTTGATCTCCAAAATAGTTCTTTCGGAAGCGTACTTGTATGGTATTTGTGGTTCGGCTTACTTCAGTTGGTACTACTTGGGCACTTGGTTTGGGTGGTGCTGTTATAAAAATATTTATAAAATAAATAAAATATAATTATTGTTGAACAAAATTTTTTTTTAAGTAACTTTACCTAAAATTGGCATTCTTTGCTCCAAACTAGCTACAGGACCACGACCAACGCGAGTCTCGCCACTAATATTAAATACATATTGACGACCTGGTATTAAACCTTTAACAGTTGCCCTATTTCTCCATGGCTCATAATATGATGTTTTAGTTGTTTCACCAACTTCAATTTCGGATCCCAAAGGAGGCTGACCATTTAATAAACCGCCATTACTGAGTAAATTATTTATACCCAAGCCCAACATATTTTCTTCTTCTTCACCTCCATGCAACTGTACCACAGTATTTGTAGAAGCAGGTGTACCATCGGATGATGATGAAGTTAATATAGCAGTCCATGACACCACATAACGTAAAAGTATACCATTATGTTCGGACTCTGGCAATGTCCACTCTAATGTAAGGTGCCCAGGTTGTACGTCAACTGCTTGGAAATTTACACAACGTCCTGGTACCCACTCCAATGAGCTAAAAGTACCAGATACTGGAACTGAACGTCTCAATAATAATGCAGCGGCATAGCCTCCTATGCCACTGTTTAATATTTGTTGTTGAGATAGAGATGCTAAAGACCCTCCACCACCAGCTCGCACCACAACAGTGAATGTATAATTACGATATGGTCGAAGACCTTGTACTAAAAACCATGGTTTATCCGTCAAATTTTGAACGAGTAACCCTCCTCCCCCATCTGAGGATGATTTAGAGGATGAGTATGAATTTGCAATAGAAGAAGCTGTAGTAATAATCGTGGCGTCAGTATCTAAATATTCAATTTCAAATGCATCATATTGTCCACGGGGCAGTGTCCATACAAGATGAACAGAATCACGGGTTATTTGAGTGGCATTCAAATCAGTAATTGGCTCTGGATCTGTGAAATAATATGAACTAGTTAAAATTATTATATAGGTATATTAGAATTGTAAGTAATCACTAGTCATATTTAAAAATATACTTACAAAGACGATCTTGCCGACGCAAGGGCTGGCTGAGAACTCCATATACTGATACAGTCCACACAGTTATATCATACAAACGACCGGGGACTAAAGAGTGCCAAGTAACTTTCCATTCATTATCTGATGCCCATTTTTCAGCAATCAATACTGTTCCAGTAGACGATGTAGATGCTATTCCAGATCCTGGATCTGAAGGAGTGGTGGTAGACGATTGATATGTTGTAGATTGTGTACTTGTTTGGTGATTAGCTTCTGATAGTTGAAAACGATACTTAACGAAACGACTAGCTGTTTGTGGAGTAGGAGTATATCGCAAGGTCAAAGTGTCAGTGGCAAGTTGTTGATCATTTACAGCCAATATTTCAGATAAAATCAACGGCACTGTAGTTATAAAATTTATGAAAAATAATTTCAATAATTAATTTGTTGTACAATGTATAAAACAAAACAATGTGTTTATTATCAACCCACTTGTATGTGTTTCCAGGATTACAGGGTCACTGTACATGGAATGTGAACATGTACGTAATCGTAATCCATAACCTGCACCAGCAATTAATTCATCTAAGCCTAAATTTACTAAAATAGTTCCACTAGATCCATTAGGATATCCAGAATCTGTAAAATTTTTCCATCCACTAGATGATGTTCCAACACTACTACTACTCCAAGTTGTAGCTGCTGTAGTCCAACTAATAGAGGTAGTAGTTTGATTTTGATCTGATTGTGGAGGTGGCTTAAGAAGTATATACTCTACAGAATAGTAATCAATTAACCCTTCTGGACGAGGGAACTGTATAGTCAAGTTTGTAGCATCCACAAGCAAAGCCATGTTACTCACAGGGTTTGGTCCTAGTAAATAAAAAAAGTAAACAAAAAAATAAGAAATATAAATATTTTTTTTATATTTATTTTTTTATATATTGTTAATGTTTAAATAATATACAGAGAAAAGTATCATACGGTAAGCAGATATTAAAATGGTTCTATGGAGAGCAGTGGCACCGAAGTCCAACATTTTACCCATGACATTAGACACCTTCACGCACAATTTTTAACACCCACCTATTTCTTATAATTTCTTACCTTACCAAGTTTAGTTTTTATATTGTCTATTAAAACAAACTGTGCTGCCAACATTTGAACATAACACATAAATGAGTAAAATATATCAGTTTCTTTATTATTTTTAAATACTATATTTTATATTTAAATATATTTCTTAATACTCAATATATTTTTTATTATTAGATTTAAAATATGAGTGCTTTTTTACTTGCAGTAGTCTTAGATGCAAATATGTTAATTATATCGTATTTGTTAATTTCTATGTCTTGTTCACAAGATATTTTCATAAAATCTTCTGAACAATTTTCAGAACTTTCAGAAGTACCCAGTAGTACGAAGTCGTGCCTTAATTAATTTAAGCTTAGAAAATGTTACCTAGCCAGTAGTAGATACGCTTTACTTATAAAGTAAAATGTATACAGTAAAACTGAGGTCCCCATTTTTCTTAACATTATACCCACTCACCTACCCACCAACTTATTTACCTATAACGTTTGTCATAGGCAAAATCAACTTTCAGCACCACTGGTGGAGAGACAAATTCCAATGTTTGAAATAAAATAAATAACACTGATGCACTTACGTATTGTATAATTAACTAGCAGTGGATATGGAGACTCCAGAGATCCATAAGTTTGGGTGTTAACTTGAATTGTGTATCGTTGTCCGGCCACCATATCCGCGATTTCTGCCTCAGTTGATTGTACTCCTGGCAACCTAATCCACTGTTGTTGGCCCCCATTGGAATCAATGGTACGATATTTAATAGAATATTCAGTAAACAAGCCTTCAGCTGTGGGGCCATTCCATTTCAATAAAACAGAGTTTGACCCAATATTTGAGGCAGCAGTTATATTCTCTACTTGAAGATCAGTAGGAGGCCTAGGATCTAAAGTAAAAATTAAAATTCATCAAATCAAATATTAAAGAACTTAAAATATTGGAATTATTGATAAAATATTGAACTTACAAACGGCTTGAAAGTAATCATGAGGTTCAGATAGAAGTCCATGACTTATAGCAAATACCTTAAGTTGATAAGCTGCTCCGGGGTATAAATTTCTTAAAGCCATGCGCCATTCATTAGTTATCCTTACAGTTGGTATATCATCTATAAGAAAAATAAGAATTGAGCAAATCAAAACCGAATTTAAAATAATATACATGTATAATATCTTGTAATGAGATTTTATTATTATAATTTTACGAACCAGTATCATTACGACGAAGTACCACTTGAAATGTTTCTTGTCGACTATTGACATCTGTTTTCCAAGATACATTTAATCCATAATCCAATGTTGGTCTTAAATCTTCAATAATTGGTGCTGATGGTTCTGTAAATAAATAAAAAAATAAATAAATATTAGTAACAATATTTCAAATTGTGCATTTAAAAGTTTAAAATATATACAGAATATTATTCGACTTACTCATTGTATGGTACACAACAGTGTCATTAGAAGCAACACCAGAACTAAGTGATTTTACAGATATAGAGTAATTACGACCTGGTAATAATGATTCTAATGTGCATTCAATCGGGGTCGATGGATCTTCAATTGATTCCCTAGTAGCTTGGACTACCAAAACATTACTATCGGTAGAAGTTGTTGCTGTAATTGCAGCTGATGCCACAGCTGATGATGTAGATTGTTGTCGTGAGGAACCATTTAGTGATTGATTAAGATTATTTCCCAATGATAATACTGATGATACAATCAGAGAATCGGAAGCAGATGAAGAAGACGATAGAGAACCTGTAAGAACTTCAGCATAGCTCACTTGATATGCGTCTTGCCAACTCATTGCATCCGCCTTCCATGTTAATTGTAATACACCACCACCTCCATCTTCATTCAAATTGTTTCCATTTGTATTACCGCTACTTATAACTTTTAAGTCAATTACAGGTAGTGGTTCTATAAAATATACAAAACATAAATGCAATTGATTTGATAGATCTAAATTTTAACATATTAAATATATACATTTTAAATGAGAACATACTTAATGTAACATTTACAGAAGCAGGCCATGAAGCCACTTTTCCAGAAACTGTCTTCACAAGAACTTGATAAGTTCGACCTGGTTGTAAAGACTGTGTGTCGTACACATCACACCATTGTGTTGAACCCCCAGAATTAGAACTATCACCATCACGAGGACGAGTAAGTGTTATGGGAGTAGTTGTTTGTTGGGTTTGATCACTGATGCTACGATGAGATGCCAATTGATTTAATGAAGATTGTTGTGATGGCCTCTTAACGTTGACAGATATTTGATATTTGTCAAATTCACTACACATAAATTAAACAAAATCATAAATAAATACCCTCAATATTATGTGCAAGAACCCAACATTAATGTTCACAAGTAATAACATGCAGTTTCATAATGTTTAATTTAATAAAATTTATTTTATTTTATCTCAAAAAATTATACTATATTTTAAATTAAAAAATAGTTATTTATTATTAAAAATTAATATCTTAGAGAATAAAATATTGAAATAATATAGCACATTGTTATATATCTATAATATAACTCAGTTGTATGATTCAAAAATAACTTACCAAAGTCCTTTTGGTGGTTCCCAGTGTACCCGTAAACCATATGAACTTGTTTGCCTAGGATCAACCGCCACATTCAATGGTTTTAAAGGAATAGTACGATATTGAGCAGTTGTTGGTGCAGATGTTTCATCTTCACTAACAGTATGTACACTTATGTTGTATGCACGCCCAGGTACAAGACCTTTAAATGCAGCTTGTGCTGGACCTGGTGGTTCACCTTCTCTTTCTACATAAACTGTTGACTCTGGTGAATCTTGAGGCTCAACACTTACCTAGAAAATAATTTTACAATTTTAATGAAATATAATACATAATATTTCAAGAAAAAATACTTTTATTAAAATTTATGAAAAAATATTTTTTAGTATATTAATGTTGGATGGATATTTTATGAAATGATCAAATTGAATAGTAAATACCTTATAATGAGTGAATACGCTAGCTGGATAACTAGGTTGCCAAAGCACTAATAATGTAGTTTCATTTCTAAACCATACGATAAATTTTCCTGGAGTGCTGGGTTCTGGAAACAAATACAATTATTTAAATGCTATTAATAAAAACCATAAACTAAAAAGTTGTCATGTTATATATTAGCACTAATAAACACTTACTTGTTGTAAAATTTTTAGATATATAGGCCACACTTTCTTTATGTTCATATACTGTAAACAATTGTAACTGGTAGGTAGCTCCAGGTGTCAAATCTTTCAAAACATATTGTTGCTGTGTGTCTCTAGATAAATCAGTTTGAGATGAAGCAGTGGATGGGGAGTTACTAGCATCAACAATTTTCACAAACTGTTCTTGTTGTTGCTGCACAATACCAGATGTAGAAGATGGAGATAAACTGTTAACCTACAACGAAGTGTAAAATATTTATGAATTGTATAATTTTATGAATATTAAAATATATACCTAAGTATATAATATAAAGTATAAACAAGTATATATATATATATATAGCTATAAGTTCAGAAACAAAATAAAGAATATATAAGCTTAATAAATACAGATAGAATACAAAGACCTAATGTGTTCGCTCTAAAGTATAAAGTCTTACATTGTCATGAATTTAAAAGAAATGATTTATTGATTTAATTAATACAATTCACCACAAAATATTTTTAGAAATAAATAACTAGCAATATGTTTTGGGAATACTTATGTTCAGTGGCGTAATTACGGTGGGACAAAGGTATCATTTTGCCCTCCACAATGTGCCAACCTAAAAATTTATTAATTCTTATAAACTTATAATCAACATGGGTACCTATAACCTAATATATCTACTATTTGTTTCTAAACTATAAAATGAGTCATACGAATTGTGTATATTGGACAATTAGGTATAAATAGAATGAAAATATATTCAAACTGTGAGGGGTAGGGGCTCAAGGTTTTGATCAATTAGTTTTCCCTTCCTTAGATTTTTACACTGTTACGCCACCAGCCATGTTTATTTTTTTATGCATATTTTAGTTGTTAAGTATTAGTAAATAAATTAATGATACCCGAATATTGATTGTAATAAATCTATTGTATACTTTAAACATCATTACTTTTAGTTTAAATCCATTGTAATTTCCCAACACTGGAGGTGACCATTGGACATGTGCTGTTTTTCCACCTTTTACTGTTACAGTTAGGTTTGTAGGTGGATCAGGTGCTATTTTAACATTTTTATATAATGAAACAATTAGTAAACCCTCATGAACATGGGATTATTAATTTGTATAGCTTTGAAGTAAAATGTATTATTCAAGTCATATTTTCCATACCAGTAGTAATTGATGCAGTCCAAGTAAGCAACCATTGAGACTGGGGTGATAAAGAACTAGAAACAGCTCCATTTATGAGAGTTTCTGCACCAGATCCAACTGGAACTATTACATTTACCGGAGTTTGTTGTGGGGAATTGTTACTTATTGAATTACTTCCTGTGCTTGAATTACTGTAGTATAACCAAAAATCATAACGGGTCCCTGGCAAGGCTTGAGAAAAATGTATTACATCGCCTGAAAGGTTATTAAATATTTTAATTAATATTTTATTGACAATGTATGAAATTGTATGGCTTTAGGATAGATAATAAAATATATAATGTTTCAATACCTATGTCTTGAGCTGCAATAGTTGTGTTTGCTGGGGGGTTACCGTGTGGAGGTTGATAATCAAGTCTATAATAAGCTTGTTGTAATGGAGATGCAAATGATACTGAGTTTGATGCAGGCAGTTGTATAGCTAAATCAGCCGCTCTCTATAAAAATGGTTTAAGATTATGTGTTTTAATAAAATAAGGTTTTAATTAGGTAGGTACCTAATAGATAATAAATCATATACATTTATATACTTACACCAGTTTTAACAGCAAAGAACAACAGTAATACTATCCACATTTTCACAGTTGACTTATTGATACTTAAACTAATAGTAGTAAATGAGCAACAACGTTAATAACTTAAATTTCGGCTATGAAAATAAGCCGTTTTGAGTATAGTAGATTGAGCAAGAGCAAATGTAATAAGTAGACCAAATACCATTAGGAATATAGGTGCTACATTTTGCAAAATTACATTGAAATACTGTTTGTTGAATGACGTCTTCAGTTTTATCACAACACATACAAAAAAAGCCGTTGATCATGTCAAGGTAATAGGTGATGAGTTGTTGATTAATATTGATATCAATAACAGCATTTGGATAAAAATTAAAAGGTAATTAAACTGTCATTAAAAAATTCTAGTCCGATATTGTCTAGCTGCTATCAACGTTTAAACTTCTGTCCAACAATTCAAATTGAATAATTTGCGTCCGTGTTTGGCGGTAGAAGACCATTTAAGATTACACAGTTTGATACACAAAACACTTAATAAAAAATTAATAAATACATAAATAATACAACTCGACACTATGGGCTAAAAAAATAATAATGAAAATAATACTGACACAATTACAATTATCGATACTGTTTGGTCAACACAGACAAAAAAAAATACAAAAAAATACCAACGTAGGAATATTAGTGAGAAAAAAGTCTCATGATTTCACACGACGAAATCGGGCGAGAAAGTAAAAACGACTACTGTAATACCTGTGTCGTTGCGCGTTTACCACCACCACCAGCTACAACAGTAAACACTACCGAACGGCGAACACCAAAACGAGTGTCGTTGCTTTCGTAATAAGCCCGCGGATCCCTAAGGCCTGGTACCCACGTAACGCACGGTTCAACACGCACACACTATCATTTACCTGCCTATAACAGTAATAATAATTGCTTTCACAACAACCGCGGCGATAGCTCAATATACACCTATACAGACTACACAGAACAGTCAACAGCAAATAACAATAATAATAATAATAATAATACAGCAGCAGGCAGCAACAGTTCCGTACCCGATTCGACGGCGGGGTAGGGGGCTTTATCAGCGACTGATGAAGTCTTTTGTTTTGGTTTCCATCGCGCAATGATTATAAACGCGGTTGGAGGTAAACTCGAACAGCGGCGGTGTACCGTGTGGCCGCGATTGTGGCCATGTAGTACAGTCGGACGTACCGCGATCTCCGATAAATACCTATGCCATTAGATCGTCGTCCGATACTATAGAACACGACTACAATATTGTTAATTATTATTATCGTCCAATGTCCATTATAATTTATTATTAATATTATTAGTCTGACATCAGATCTCAAACAACAACTGCAGGTACTACTGCAGACAATTATAAAAATTATCTATATAATATGATGTAGGTAGGTATTGATGTTTGTTTCGTCGTGAGAAAATAATAATATTTTCCTTAATAATATGATAATATAATATAATAATATGTACCCATTACCCAGGTAACGCTTCAAGCATTCAAAGTCTACCTATATATATTTAACGTAAATGTTATATTGTATAATATTAATTATAATAGATTATTATGTGTCTACATTTTACTGATTATAATTTATAGGTAGGTATTATATATAATGTTGTAAAAAGGTAAAATATCAAGTAGGTAGTCAATATTATTGTTCTTAATTATTATGAGGAATTATAATATTGATAATATGTATATTGTATATTATATATAACTAATATAATAATATATATTATATATTACGTGTATTTTCTCGTCATGAAATTGACCACTAACTTGAATATTAATTATTTGACAGTGAAAAAAAAAGAACATACCTATAATATATAGGATGGTTGCGTTTGTAAATTTATAATAATGTAATATTATAAAAAACAATACGACAAGGAAAACTCGATCAAAAATGTAATCATTTATGAAGTATAGCAGAGAAATTCAATTTTTCTAACTTTACAAAATTACCAGATTAGAACCTCAAGAAGTTTAATCTTTTTTGTACATCGCAATTATTAATATAGTTAGTTTATATGTTTATCTATAAGATCAATAAATTATCAAAAGATCAAAATCAATTTTACAAAAAATTAAACGTCTGTACGATACGTTTCTTTCGGGTTTTCCTTATGGAATGAGAGAAAATAAAAAAACTTCTTATATCCAAAAAAATACCACAAACATAAAACATTAAAAATAATAATAGAAAATAGAATCTTAAATGTGAAATATATACCTACCGTTTTGTGCCAACTTTGACCTATAGAAATTGTAGATTAAAAAAAATGCAAATGTAGGACAGCTTGTTGTTAATTACCAGCAGTTAATGCTCAAATTAAACGCATAATTCACATAAATAAACTGGATCACTATAATAGTTACTCATCAGTGGGTTAGGTTAGTACCATAGTCTATAATAGTGTTCAGTCTATATTGTTAAATATTTAGTCCTAAACAAATACAAATAATTAAAAAATAACTAGTATTCAGGTGCTTGATTTTGGCTCCACACATATTCGTCATATTGATTTTTAATTTTTTTACAGTAGGTACCACCTACTTTTTCACTTTTTCATACCTACTGATAGATATAGCTATGTGGGGGTTACAGTCAGACTCAATCGCCTTGGGCCTTACTTTAATGACCGTAATCTTTAAGTTGAAATTTTAAATTTGAATAAAATTGTTTCCTTTGATAAATCTAGAAATTTATTTTGGAAAAGTTATTATTTTAGTTGTATAAAGTTTTTTTATTAAATATTTTCTGTTTGATAAATATGTGTATTATTAAACAGAGTACTTATTTTGTTAATTTATTTTATCATCCCACTATAATTTCATTATATTTAGAGATTTTGTATACCTAATAATAGATATCTTATTATATTTTATTTTATAATACCTATACCGGGTGATTCTTTTATCATTGAACACTTATTATTTCATTTAAAGTATAAATGTTTTTGAAAACATTTATTTTACAATATGGTTTCTAGTTGTTAATAATAAACAATATTTTTTGTCCTCAACATTTATTGTTTACCTAGTTATAGTTTTTAAATTTTTTGAATAACAACATATACAGTTTTAATTTCATATTCTAAAGCAGAATATTTTTCTAGGTATATTATATTCTTAGTATTTCGATACATAAAAATCGAGTTTACGACTAGTAGTTTATGAGTTATAGGTATTTAAAGTTTTGATGAGGGGCGTGGAGTGGTACGCGGTTACCTACAAAATGTTAGTCCACTACTCCGCTCATCTAAATTTTAAATACTTATAAAGCTGTTATAACTCAAATTGTTCTACTCATCCTAAATGTGATTTTCATGTAACAAAATACGCAGAAAAATATTCTGCTTTCGAAGATGAAATTAAAATTGTATGTTGTAAATTGTAATTCAGAACAGTAAAAAACTAAAAATCTTAAAAATGAATAAAGATAAAAAATATATATTTTTTTTTATACATGTTTTAGAACAACTTGATAGCATGTAAAAAAATATTTTTAAAAACATTAATACTTTTTGAATAATGAGTGTCTTATACGTTGAATAAATCACCCGGTACATTACATTTTTTTATCATATTTTATTTTGTTATTTTATGAGTAGGTAGGTGTTATAAAATTATTATATTGTGTAATGTACGTGCTACAGAAAATATAATTAATGTTTCTATTTTCTATTTATATTGTTGTATTTCAAGAACATGTTTTAAATTGTGGACAAATGAGTGCTAGAGTGTGGAAAAAAGAAATTGATTATAAAATTGAGAAATTAACATAAATTAAATTAATAATGTGGAGTACTAATTAATATATCAGTACCTAGAAGCCAAGTAGGTACTAAGAAACACATTATAAACCACACAGTTTATAAAAATATGTCTTATGTCTTATGAATGTATGCCTACTGTAGTGTGATACGTCATATGTGCGTGTCGGTGTCACCTACACAATTTTATTGAGCAATTTGCTAAATGGTTATTATTATTAAATCATTATATGAATTTATATTATTTAGTTCGAAAATTAATTTATATTGAGGAGGCTGTGAGTATTTTTTTTAGTGTGAGGGGGGCTAACCCCTCAGCTACCTCTAGTTGGGCTGATAATTACTGTCTATAGTGTCTTAAATGGTAATTTATCAATAATAGACATCGATTTATTATATAATAATAATTTATTGGTATTTATACCTATATTGTTTCATGGTCCTACGCATAAGTGCATAACCAAGGTTGTAACTGAGGGAGGGTCCAGGAGGTCTGGTCCCACCGAAATTTCTTCAATATATGTCTTATTTTTAACCAAATATCAAAACCTAAACAAAAATAAAAGTTTACCGGAAAGTTACATTAATATTGTATGATTGTTTGAAGTTAAAATTTCTACGACATTGGATATGCACACATAGATTAACGATTTATCATCGAACGATTTTCTTATTTTGTTTTAATTCAAAAACGAATAATCGCAGGGCGCAGATAAGAAATTTCGATTAAATGTTTATTTTATCATTTTCTATATACAATTACATGGCAAATATTTTGACGTTTTTTGAGCTTTAGTTCTTTTTTTTTTAGTTTTTTCTATAGCTATTGATGAATAATTTTACTCTGGGTCAAAAAACTATGTAAAGACGTTTTTTTATAAGCATTTAAACTTTAAGCTTTAGCAAAATTCATTAAAATCTGCAAATTATTTAATAGTTTAAAATGTTCATTTGTACCCATATCTGAAGATAGAACATTTAAGGTTTCTCATAATTCATTAAGTAGTAAGTCAGTCGGTAGTAATTACGGTAACCAAAAATCTAAAAAATATATATACACATTATTTTTTTATAGACATTTTAATTTAAAATTTGGACGACGTTAGATATTTAAACAAAAAATAACTGTTTTAGTTATTTTGTCGAAATTTAAAAATATTATTTGTGAGTTTTTGGTACTTGTAAAGTACTGTCTTATATTATTATATTTTATACACTCAATGCCATTTTCAAATGCGATGTTTTCGGTAAATATTAATTCTACTTAGTATATTACTAATTCTAAAATAAATTACTTTAACAGCAATATTGCAACAATGCCATAAAATATACTTGGTAATATAAGCTAATGCCTGATAGACCTTCTCCGCTCAGAATCGTTTTTCGTACCTATATAATATTATAAATGTATATAATGATACATAATGAATTCTAATTTAACACATCCATTACAGTAACCCACTCGACGCCTCTCATCAAAGCGGTACCTACCCACTTTCCCGCATTTTTTGTAGTGCGTTTAAGTGTTTTACGTGCATGAAATTGTACCTCCCACCACCATGATAAAATCTCCCAGATTAAATTTTAAGTGAAAAACTTTTAATTGTAAATAATTATATGCTCATTTTCAGAATTTATAAGTTGATTGAGTTATCAGGTTTTAGGGGCAGTCCCCTAAAACAGCCAAATCAATTTTTTAAATTAAAACGCTTAGTTGTTATTAATTAAATGTTCATCCTGGAAATTAATTTCCACAGTATTTCCAGTATTCCACCTGGAGAGGTGTAGTCGTAGTTGCAGAATATGTTTATGAAACTTATGTCACATTTGGTGATTATATTTTAGATTCTGAGCGAAGCGATGAATGTATTAATTTTACAATGATATGTGTTTTTTTTTATTATTTTTTTTGTGTCTGTCATCACCTTTTAAGACAGTAAAAGTGCTTGGATTTTCTTCAACAGTAACATTTCTGATAGGAAAGAGAATCTAGTTGGTACTTTGGGGGGGTCAAAAGTAAAAAATTTCCAGTAGTTTTCAAAAGCAACGTGAAAAACAAATGAAAAATTAAGGAAAAACGGAAATTTTTACGCAAAATCTGTTTTTGAGAAAATCGATTTTGGTTTTTGGTGCAACTCTAAAACAAATGACTGTAGGTACCTACATAAAATTTTTGCTGAATGTTTATATTAGCGATTTCTATACACCATAACATTTTCCAAATATTTTGACTTATTTAGAGCTGTTTACGGACATTTTCAATTTCCATTTTTTTAGTTTTTTTTTCTATAAATTTCAATAAAATTTTATTTGTTGGTTAAAAAAGCTTGAAAATTTAATAGAAGACTCCTAGGTTATTGTTTCAAAGGCAGATGAAAAAAATTAAAGATCCTTAGTCACAGTTTTTATTTATAAGCATTTAAAGTTCAAATCTTGACAAAATACGGAAAAATCACGAAAATTAGCAAACTATTTTGAGTTGAGAATTCATAACAATTTTGCTTTTTAAATCTAAGATTTGAAAATGTAATACAAGATTATCCATAAGTTTGTCTACCTTCATAAAAAAAATGTCTACAAGAAAGTCAAATTAAATTTTTATGAGCGTTTGAAATTCATATTTTTATAACATTTGATATTCACTCGATATCTCATGTAACGATTTTCTTATTTTGTTGTAATTAAAAAACGTATGACTGTAGATACTTGAAAATTTCACTGAATGTTTGTATTAGCATTTTCTATAGACGATAAAATTTTAAAAATAATTTGATACTTTTTGAGCTGTTTACGGACATTGTCAGTTTTCAATTTTTTTAGTTTTTTTTCTATAAATATCAATAAAATTTTATTTGTTGGGTGAAAAAGCGTGAAAATAATAAAATTTAATTATATAAGGCTCCTGATATATCGTTCTAATAGCAGTTGAAAAATATTAAAAATACATAGGCTCAATTTTTTTTTATAAACATTTAAAGTTCAAATGTTGACAAAATTTATAAATTTATAATTTAATAATTATTTTGTAGTTAAAAATTTATAAAATGTTCAACTTGTATAGCTAAGGATTGAAAATTGAAAACAAGGCTCTACGTAAATAGGTTATATATAAATTACTTTATTCACAATAATATCATCAAATATACTTGGTAATATCATAGACTGACTGACTGTTTTCGCTCAGAATCGTTTTTCTTATACAATGATATAATATCATTGAATTCAAATTTAACACCATCCATTACAGTGACCCACCTACTGTACATCAGAGCGACATCCAATTACCCACCTTTTTTAGCTTACATCAGTTGATTGAAACTTATTATACTAGCTGATCCCATGCACTTCGTTGCCCATTGAAAATCCCAACTTTATATGAATAATAAAATGTTTTATTTTATAATATAACGGTTAAAATATACTAATAGTGATATCGTTACAACAATATTCAATTTATTTTGGATCATAATGTATTTTTATTCGCTTTATGGAGAAAAGTTAGACCATTCAAGTTTTTGATTGAATGCTATATTTTATTAAAGTGCATTTGAATACACAATATTTTTTGTTTTTCCTTCTGGTGTGTACACAAATAAATCAAAAGGTTTTCCTACGCGTGTATGTGGATACAGGCATACGTCCATTTTTTTCTTTTCATTTTCAAAGATGTTATTACGTGATATTACGTTTTTCTGTTCTTACAGTGATAACCAAAATGCCTTGGAATAATAATAATAATAATTATTATTATTAAGACCTATAGCAACCATTTACAAACAAACATTTCCATCGTAAATCTCAAAACCCCTGTCATTTGAGCAACTCCCCGGGTAGGACATCTAATTTACCTTTTTTAAATTAGCCTATCTTATTCCGGGAGGTCTATAATCTATCTCTGTACCAAATGTCATCGCAATCGGATGAACGGTTTAAAAATGTATAAAGGACACACACACAAAAATTTATTTTTATGGAATATACAGAATTTTGATTACCTTCTACACTATTTTAGTACTTTGCATTGTATATAATTTTATATTACATATTTTTGGCTTTTACTTTTCTTTTTCACATAAATAACAGTGACTACAGTAGCATCAGAAATGTATCCACCAATTATAGAAGTACCTAAAACCCGAGAATGAAAAGGTTTTATGTAGCTCAATGTTCAAGTATATAAAATGTAGTAACTATAATTTACCTACTTTAAAACAATACAATTTACTGGAGAGTCTAGGTAATGGGATTAAGAAATGTTAGGTGGTTCCCCAGTCAGATTTTATACATTGAAAGTCGTAAGTTGAAAATCACGAAGAACCTATAAGAGTATAATATAATCAGTGTTTGGAAGGAACGAGTTCCAAGAGGAACGAATTATTTTTTAAAGAACGGCACGATGAATGAATTCTTTTTATAAAAAAAGAACGAGGAAATGAACTAGTTCTTTTTTTCAATCAAAAATAACAAAATTGTTCGTTCCTTTCTAGTTCCAATAATTTACACAGATAATGATGTAAATAATTGAAATTAAGATTTTTTGTTTTAATGTATATAATGTATATTGCTAATTAGTGATCGTTATCGAGTATCGACGTTAAGACAATCGACATGCGTTAGCCAATAATATAATTTTGAAGAAAATCTCAAAATAGATCTATAAAATATGTACCTATACTTGTAAGTTGTAGTTATATATTATAATTAAAAATTAAAGTAGTATGCATATGAAATAAAAACATAGTGATTATATAAGAATTTTTATTTTATTTGGAACTAAAAAAGGAACCCGTTCATTTTCCAAAGGAACGACAAAGGAACAAATTCTTTTTTTTTTAAGGAACAAGGAACGGAACGAATTCCTTATTATAAAGAACTTGCCAAACACTGATATAATATAATATAATATAGAATTATAAACTTATAAAGTTATAAAAATTAACATTATAGTGTTTTTAAATCGTTGTTGAGTTTGTTCGACAACTCCAGAAAAATCTAAAACTACGCCACTAAGGTAAATATAACTCCTCGTATCTTTGTTTAATTTTGATATCTTACGTTTGATGATTCAATACAAGATTCCCCATGAATAGTTGTTCTTAGAGACAATGTATTTAAAAACAATGTATGTATTTTGAAGAAATTTGATATTAGTAAAACTTAAAATATTGATTTTATTTCTCTTACAATTAGAATTATTTTGTTGCTATTTAAAAAATATTAATTATAGGGACTTGAAACTTTTTGCCATAATGTACGAGTGAAACCTCTAAATACCAGCCATTTCAGTCACTGAAATTTGTTCCTATATTCGGAGGTGTCGACTATGTAGAGAGTTCAATTTGTAGAAAGTTTTAAGTTTGTATAGCTAGTTTCCAAAATAAATTCCACTATTTGGAAGTGCTTAATTGTCCTGTATTTAGATGTGTCCATTAAAGGAGGTTTCACTGTATTATTGTTGTCTATGTACAGTGAATATTCAAAAATAATTTCATCCATTTTAAGCTACTTATGTATACGATAAACCTATTCATACCATTTTACAGTACTAACAACTAACGTTGGTGTTGACTTAAGTTAATAACAATAATAAATAATAAAAATATGTACCTATATTGTATAATATAATATAATCTTATAAAATAGGTAGGTATTAAGGTATATACAGTATTACAATGTGTCCCGCGAGGATTTACCCATTGCGATAATGCGATATTTCCTGAGATAATAAATATATCATAAATCTGGACTACACTTATTTTATTTTTTAATTTTATTGAATTTTTTGGTAAAAAAGTTAAAAAAATATTTTTTATTTTTTTTTTATATTTTTATTTTTGAAACAATTGAAGATAAGCATTTTATAGAGTTTTTTTTTTTGTGAAAATGTTGACTTTTTAACATTTTATTTTCATTAATTTCATGATTTTTAATAATTTTTTTAGTTTATAAGTAAAACGGCAAAAAACCGGTTTTGTCCAGGCGGTGAGTTCCCCTCTACGGCTAATGGGGATATCCACGCGGGACACTATGTTTATATATACTTTAACCTACCTACTGTTCTACTGTATTACTAATCTTGTTAATAAAGGCTATGCATTGTCGTTACCAATTTGGATCTCCATTATTCCCTGTTCATAACCAGTCGGTTCTCGGTGTACCGGTTACAGTCAAGCTTGTCTTATAATTTCTTCAATAAATGCCTTCATGATTTTTCCCTTCCATTATGTCCACAATTTATCTGTCCTTCAAATATATATTACCTAGTCATAAATTAATATTGGGGCTCAGCAGATGACTAAACATTTTTCCACACCTTTCTCTTATGGTATTAGACAACATCCTCCCCCCTTGATTTAATACTTGTAAGTTATGCTTTTAATTTCTGTCCAATATATTACTAATAGAAAACAAAATTACTAAGTATGAACTGAAAATGACACACTAAATATTATACAATTCTCTTTATCGTTTTTTGTATGAAATGATGTATCATTGAACTCAAATTTAACACTTCCATTAGTCATTACAGTGACTGAGATTACTAATTACTTACATACCGATAGCAGAGTGACTATTCCTGTTTTTTAAGTTTAAAAGCAGGCTGACCGCTTATTATTGCATTGTGTTTGTAAGGTAAAAATATTTTCATAGTATTGATTCATCAAAAAATGAATAACAGAACTACCTACATAACAGATAATAATTCCTGTATAAAACGATTTTCCATACTCCGTATGTAATATGACGTATTGTATAATATATATATAAATATTACAATATATTATATTAAAAGTTAATAATCATAATATATTTTATGTAAAATATAGCTTATAGTTATATTGACACATTATTTATATCATATTATATCATAAATTAAATTAAATTAATTTTTATTATAGGTATAAACATATTATATCAATGCTAATTATAGTAAATTCTGTAGCTTATACTAACTACTACTTATTTAATATTGTAATTGTATCATATTTAATATTATTATTATTATATATTGTGTCATTATAAAATACAGTTGGACAGATAATTCACTCGACATTTTTGAGAGATATAAACTTTATTTTTTTAGATTTGATCATCGTGTTTATTATTTATATAATAATAATAATAATATTATATATTATAATAGTATCTACCTAGTTCCTATACCTATTGTGATATGATTTTTAGTGCTCCAAATTTCTGGGAGC
Source organism: Metopolophium dirhodum (assembly GCF_019925205.1). NCBI lineage: Eukaryota > Metazoa > Arthropoda > Insecta > Hemiptera > Aphididae > Metopolophium > Metopolophium dirhodum. Next base: position 56,098,886 of record NC_083560.1, on the reverse strand, counting down.
TAAAATAGACGAAGTATACACTAGAATGAAGAAATTTATAATATGCAAACAATAATAGTAAATAATGTTAAAAAGCTGGTAAGTCTGTAAGGCTCTGTGGTACATTAGCAAAATAATGAAAATAATTAACTGTGGCAAGTTAAGTTAATTAAATTAAATTGTCTTGAATTAAGGTAAAAATAAACAAAAAAAAAATTTAACTGGATAAGTTTAAAGTTGAGATAGAAAATAAACTTAACTTAACTCTGTTAAAAAAAAGTTGATTTTTTTCAAATTTCAATATTTTTTAAGTCATCACGTATAACGCTGTGTAAAAAATTAGATTATTATAATATATTAGAATTAGAAAAAAATGACCAAAATCGAAAAAGAGTCATCGAATCAGTATTGTCTAGTTGGTTCTGCAGACACGAAAATAAAATTAACTTAACTGCATGACAATGATAATTAACTATAAAAAGATAAGTTACAACAATAAACATTTTAACTGAATAAGCTAAGTTAAGCTAGTTTAAAATAAAAATAATTAACTATAGTTAAGTTAAAAAGTTTAAAAAAATGAATTGACACTTTCACAAAATGTTTATATTATCATCTTATATACCTACCTGATGACATTTTCAAAATATTTTGACTCTTTTTGAGCTATTTAAAGATATTTAACATTTAAATATTGTAAGGTAGTGGACAAACAGCATTGAATTGTAAAATACGGCCTGGTATCGCAACAGGCAAAGACCTAAGTATCTAAGATTTATGATTTTAAATTATAAAAAATATATAATATTTGTTTGAAAATTATATAATAGTTGTCATAAGAATTATTAAATACTGTAGTATCGTCCTTTGGTCGAAATTCTACCAGAAAACCATAATATAGTAATTAATTGTAAGATCCATACGCTCTAAAGACTAAAATCTTGCATTTCATAGCACACACACAATATGTGTCGGACGGTTCGGTATCGTCGTTTGTGCTTCTTCTCCGTATTATGCGAATGAAAGTTTTGCGGAAAACTATTATTTTATTTTATTGTATACATTTGTTAAACCATTGCTTTTTATGTATTTCATACTAATTGACTTCGACTGAAACATTTTTTTTAATTTGAATTTACTGTTAGTTGGCATTACTGCTGTTTTTCTATTGTTGTATTTTATCCGCCTTAACGGCAAGTGGTAACATATTTTGTACAATATTGTTTTGTCTTTTGTGTTCAACTTGAGTACTTGACAATATCTTTCCAAGGAATAGATAAATCATATACCATATATTACTATTTTCTATTTTTCTCCCCTTATACGTATAAAAGAAATAATATGTTACTCGTTTTAGAAGTACTTACATGTATTTACTTATAACTGCTGGAAAATTAAAATGATATAAACCTAATATTATAAAATAAAATGTTTGATATACTTTACTTTCATAAAGTGTATTAAAATTGATACTTATTATATTCATAAACTTTTTTAGAAAATGTTGTGTGTGGGGGGGGGGGGGGGGCGGCAGAATGTTATTCGCAGTTAAGCCCTAATTATAAATGGATATAAATGTACTGTTATAGTATTAAAATACGAAAATTTAGTCCTAGAACCGCGCCTGTTAAAAAGTATTGGTAGGTAGTAGGTACGGTAGTAACGGTAAGCTTACAAAAGCTAATATAGATAATAGCATGTTATAACCGTTATAGGTAGGTACTGTAATTATAGGTGCCTAATAGAAATAACAAACTGCAAATCGTTTCGTTTATATATTTTTTCTGACTATACTATAAAATGTATGATATAAAAAACAAATAGGTATTATTGTATTAAATATTATACTTTTGTTAGATTAAAAAAAATTATAATTATTACTCATTATAATATTGTCATAAATCATAATTATTTATTGCATATTGCTTTATTATATTTTAACTATATTTATTATAAATCTACCTATATGTTTAATATAAACTATTGTCTATTACGCAGTCTTGTTATTATTGTTATTGGAATTGAATTCCGTAAATAAGGATTATTACTATTATTAATTATATTTTAACTTAAAACTTTGATATATTTTACATTTTTAAGTTATATTTCTTACATATTTTTTTTTAGAATTCTGAGTATTATACAGTATAGTACTATAATAGTTGTAGGTATCTAATATTAGTATTAATTTGCATTAAAAACCTAGAATATCACCTATGTTTTTATAAAATTGTTTCACATATTCATATAGTATATATTTATTTCATATATCATATAAATGATGTTCATCAGCGTACTTCCCATATAAGTCCTTGTTTCTGCTTACTGTCTTTTTACATTATAAATGAGTTGAGTACTATATCCGTGAACATAACATTTTGTTAATCTACTATTATACTATACTACTATGTTGCGTCGTTGCGAGCATATATAGAGATCAAGGTCTAAAACAATATTATTTAGAAACAAAATGAATAGGTACTAATATCACATCGCTGTTGTTCAGAACGATTTGTGGAATGGTCAATGAACTATTAAGACAAAGTTTATCAAGTGCGACCAGGAAGTCCATATTACTTGTGAGTTGTGACCCGTAAATCGTGATGAGTACCTATGTACCGTGTGTGGAATATGATATTAGGATGTAGGTATCTACCTAAAACCTTATAGGTATGCCAACGCCTTTCAGTAATCTTCAATATTGATGACCAAATAAAAAATACAAAATTTCAACTGTATTATACCATTGCAGAGTACAATCTATATTTATATTAAATGATTATATATTATTATAATAGTATATACTATATAGGATCTACCTACCGCGGACAAAGATATAGATATACTATAATATAATTTGATACTCGTCATTTAAACTTGTTGTTTTTCTCGCCGTAAATATCGTGACAATACCATGATATAACTATATAACTAGTTATATATAATGTAGTTACCTATACCGCGGGCCGTGGCTAATGGCTATGCGCTACGAAATATGGTCAATGCACTACGGGAAACATTGGTAGGTAACGTAGTTTATACATATTAATACATTGTCCGATCCCCTGAAGTGAGGGTTTGATAGAGGAATTAATGTATTTGTAATGTAATTCTTTTTAGATTTTTATGCCTAATCACCATAGTACCATACGTTTATTTATTATAATATACAGACCAAACTATAATACTATTATTTTGTCTATATAGACGTAATATTACCTATTATAGTCGCAGACACAAAAAAATGAGCATTGGCCCCCGCGACCCGTTGCTCTAACCCATTGCTGTAAACATTGGTTCTCAACATTCTATAGGCGCGCTACAGTCACGAAATATAACGTACAGGGACGAAAAAAGAACACTGACCAGCGACCAGGTGTTTAATAAACTTAAACAATAGTCCCTAGACCCAGTAGACCCTAATTATATTCTTCAAAATCCTTTAATTTAATTCGATAGTTAAAAAAACTTGGGTCATGGTTGATAATCACTACCGAAAATCGCCGCTTGTTGCTTGACGGTCAGCGCTTATTTTTTGTGACGGTATCTATAGATATTTGATATAGATGTAATTTTATTGTGAGTAATAAAATCACTGAAGTAAAAACCGTGGAAAACATTAAAATAATTTCTGTATTTGGAGGCGACGCGGCACGACCGACGATCACTCGACAGTCGACATTCACTCACCCACAAGGCCACAAGTCACAACCCAGTACCCACCAACAAACCCAGGCCACCCCACCAACCGTTAGCGACGCAACACAATGTCACAACTGCATAACGTCGGGTGCGGGCAGCTGTTTTCCAAACCAAAGGCCGTTGCCGTAGAGGTGTGTGCGCGTGCGCCATCGGGCCCCTCGATAACTCGTTCTCTCTCACTCACCGCCTCCCACGTTCACACACGCACGTACCAGTGTACCACCCGACATAGTAACCGTACCGATCGTGTGCGTGTGAGTGCACGCATGCGCGCGCTCGCGAGAGAGGCCCAGACTGCTCAGAGGGAGTGAGTGAGAGCAAGAGAGAAATGTTGATATTGCGGTGGCGTCGGTTGCCGGTGTTGTAGGAGAAGGATGGCACTATGGTAGATAGGCGGGTTGGTACCGCGTTTGAATGATAAATATTAAAGATTCCCGACTGGCTCACTACCAGGCCACCAGCATACAATAACAATAATAATAATAATAATAATGCCAGAAAAATAAATAGTACAAAGGAGTCAAGGTCGTCAACACAACATCCCACAAAATTGTATTATTAGATATTGGCGGCGGCGGCGGCAATCGGCATTTTGGATTGGCGGTCATTTTTATCGCTTTATAGCGTCCGTATCTGAGCGAGTGTGTGTGTGTGTGTGTGAGTGTGTGTGTGAGTGTTGAGTGAGTGCGCGCGCGCAGCGAGTAAACAAAAACAACTCGATAAATAATAAACGTTCAACGGACAAAGCAAGTGTTTCGACTTTCAAGTAAGTGTTGCGCGCGACCGTTGTCGAGGCGATCTGTGCGCCTTTTTTTCGTTAGACATTTCGACCCTTCATATGTGCCCGTACGGCACTCGAAATCGATACGGCGAGTACCTTGGTTGAGATCCATTGTTAGCCATCACCAATTTTTCACCGATCGTCGGCGAACTATTTTAGACGTTTGACCGTAGGCGCACTGTTATTTTATACTGATCACAAATCGTCATTCGTAATTATTTGCCCTTCGGAAGTCGGTGTCGGCGACAGCTTCATACCATCCTGCTCTGGACAGGGACCTTGTCAGTCTGTATGGACGCCGGTGCTATTGGCGTAAAAATGGAACATTTGATGACATACCTGGATTTCAGTAATTGCTGTACACAACGAAAACGGTGCTGCCCGCACAATCGGCGGATATAAACGAGATTGACATTGCAACATTGTAGTATCCACCATGAAACTATTGGAGAGCTCTCAATTAACCGAGCTATCAAGAGCACTTTGTGTAGACCGAGGAGATGTTAAAGTCGTTGCCAGGTAATATTGTTTTTATACTCATCATTCAAATGTACATGTTGGTCTTAATCTTTTTTGATATAGGATCGAAAGCTATTCATGCAAAATGGTAGGCGATGAAAAACACAAGTATAAAAAGTTTTACTCCCAGAGTGGCACACAGCCAGGTGACCTCGAAGCACTGGGCTGTTCACCCAACAGTGATCCACGATATGGAAGAAGGTATTAAAAACCAAAACTTACAGTTTTATGTAACTACAGGAAAAAAAAATGTATTTAAGTTACCTTATCTCTTATATTTTTATATTCATATTTAATACATAGGTATTACCTACATACTTTCTTTTTATTTCATTATAGATTAAAGTATTGACACAAACAATATTTATGAATAAAGCAATGGAATTAAATATTATAGGGAATTTGTACTAAATTACTAAATGTAAATGGTTGTCATCAAATTTGTTTGATCTTACTACTTGATTGAAAACCTAAGGAATTTTTTGTGTCATTTCAATAAAATAATGTTCTGACTTTTTTAGTAAAAATATACTTAAATTATATAGTTATTTAAAAGAAAAAAAAATTTGATTGTGGGCAACACTTGTTTTAAATATCTAATAAGAAATAAAGAGAGTTACTGTTTGAGAATATTGTAAAAGTTAAAACATTTAGATATATTACTCATATAAGTCTAAACTTTTGTCATTAAATAATTTGACTCATAATTTATCCATTATCTATCATTGTATGTTTTTATATAACTTTAATACTTGCTTAATAGTAAGCTTACATTTTAATTCAACTAAATTTAATGTATGATTTATGTATGTTTACAGTCTTAGTGTATCTGGAGATGAAGAAGTTTTGTTATGTGATACAATATCACGTAAATCTTTATTTTACTTGATTGCAACACTTAATGCCACATTTGCACCTGACTACGATTTCACAGATGCCAAGTCATCAGAATTTAGTCGAGAACGTAGTTTGCAGGTTAATAATAATTAATAAATATTATGGTTGTTACATATTCAGAAGAACTAATGATAAAAAAATCCACTGAAATGTAAGAAATTTTATTATTATTTAACAATTCAAGGTGTTAAGTATATTATTCATTTACATTCACTTTTATACTATACTATGAAAAATGAAAATGTTTATAGTTAAGTTCTTGGTTATACATAGTATAATTTTTTGTCTTACATTTTTATGCTTTTTACAATGCATTATTAATTACATCCAGAATTAAGATTATACATTTTTTCTTATATATTCATTTTTATCAAATTTTTAAGTCTAGAAAAACTTTATTTTATGCGATTAAATTCCTGAGTATTGTCATTTTGCTGTCAAATAATCTTAAAGCTATAATAAAAGTATTTTAAATATTACAAGTATAAAAACAATTCTTACTATAAGTCTGTAGTTAAAAATCATCTTGTACCTAATTTTTAGCACACATCACTTTTAAGTGCCCAAAGAATAAATATCCCATTTGCTGACCTAATAATCATTATTTTAAATTCATTGAATTGTTGACCATTATCAACCATTAAACTTTAAAAAAAGTGTATACAGTTGATTCGTGATATGTAAAATGTTGATAGGAAAAATTATTATTACATGTTTTGTTCTAGTCATGATTGTGATTTTTTTTAAATATTTACAATTTTTAGCCACTATTATAATCAAATATTACATTTTAAAACACATTTGTATAATTATTATCAAGGCTGGGCAAGTTAATGATTTTTTTAAACTCAGTTAAGTTAATATGCACCAATAACAAAAAGTTAAAAGTTAATTTAACCCTAGGTTAACTCAGTTAAGTTAAAAAGTTAATAAACACTTTTTGTTAACTTTTTATTAAGTTAGTTTAAAAAAATTAACTTTTTAACTTTTTAATGCCCAGCCTTGATTATTATTATGTCAAATGTTGTCTTTTTCTTCTTTGTGCGAGACAAATTTAGGAATCAGTTGCACTTCATCTGAAAAATTATCGTTAAATGTTCCAGTTATTTTTATAAGCATTTATTTCATCAAATTTATAAAATACAACATTCGATTCCAATTTAAAGTGATTTTATATAGTTTAACTTTTGTAAACCAGTTTTAAAGAATACATTTTATATATACCCCTTATTACCAACTTAGAATTATCCATGCATGATTAGATACCTTATATTTATTGTGATGAATAATGAATTGAGTATAATATAGGTAATTTAAAGCGACAAGAAAAAAAATTCAAGTTATAGTTCTATTTAGTTGCTATAAATTTAATAGCAAAAAAAATGTTGTTCTTATAAAAGTTATTATTTATTACTTATTATTTTAATGATATTGTTTTTCCAATATATTTTTAGTGGGTCATGAGAGATGTGGATAATAACTTATCGGCAGTCATTGTAGAACCTAACACAGCAACATCATGTGTTGCATCTAATCAGATTATTATGATGAATCATCTACAAAGTAATACAGCTCCCAAAAACTACTCACAGTTACGTGACAAACTCTGGGAAGTAATCGACAAAGAAATTGGCATGTCACAATGTGACATTTACAGGTAATAACCTTCCTAAAACCAATTATATATTTAGACACATTCTATATTCATTATGTGTCACTTACAGCTATACACCTGACATGCGGTCAGATCCATTTAGTGAAGATGGATGCCTGTGGTCGTTCAACTATTTCTTTTACAACAAAAAACTAAAAAGAATATTATTTTTTACTTGCCGTCGCATTATTAGGCAAGTTTTAGAAATCCATAGTTATGATTTAAACTGATAAGTTCTAAGATTTATAAAGTTTTAATTGATATTTAATTTAATTTTTGTATAAAAAAATAATGTAACTGAAAACACTAAAAACTTATGTACATTATATTTTCTCATTGAATCTATTACTTCTCAGATCAGTGGTGTATTGGTAAATATATTTATGGGTATACGCACCAATAAAATATGTATGTAACCTAAACGATTAAATTATATCATCGTATATATTATATAATGTTATTGCAGTTCAATTAGTACATAGTTTTTAACACTATTTTATTAATTTTTGTATAATGTAACAATAGAAAATAAAACAAAATCAACTCGAATGTCAAAAAAATTAAAATTATAATAACATTATTATTATAGGCACAATCTATAGAATTTTCCACAAAGATTTTTTGAATTCAATATTGGGTTTACTAAATTGAACTTAAAGTCTTAAAATACATTAAACACAACGCATATTGTTATATAACTTATATTCAATACCTACTTCAATTGATAAATAATTCATTAATACATAAATTCATTAATACGAATAACGTTTTTTTCCTATATGAGATATTAAATAAATTTTAAATCTTATTTGGTTTTCTGGTTATTTTGGAAGCGTATACCCGTAAAATAAGATTTTACATTGGGTATACGCCGAAAATCGAAAATCTTCTGATGGGTATACGGCGTATACCCGCGTACCCGTACCAATACACCACTGTCTCAGATTAAATTGTATATTATTTATTGATATATAATTCTTAACTTTTTATGTTGGATAACTTATTTGTTATTTGTTGTACTTTAGTTCTTCATATCCCATGGACTTTGATGGATCGATAGGAACAGGATCAGACTCTATGTTCTTGTCTGATTATTATGATGATGGCAGTGCTGAAAGCAACAGTAGGCATCGCAGAGAACGAAGTCCTTTAAACAACAGTCGCCGTCGAGGTGGAAATGGTAATTTCTGAATGACAAAATGAAAAAAAAAATAGTCTTAATATATTTTATCTTGCTGTCTCTCTTTTCTTTTTTTATGCTTTTAAATATGTATTAGTACACATCATTAAATAAATAACTATATTATTCAAAATATAATTATAATATTAGATATAATATAATATATACACAAATATTGTGTCATTTTACACATTTGCACTTTTTAATTGATATGTGTGAGTATAATATTAAGATTGTAAATTGTTTTACCTTTGTGTGGTAATATAATAGTGTGGTGGATCTCAGTTATTGCATATTTATATAGTCATGATTGAATTTTATTGTCGGCAATTGCGTTGATATTTATTTATATTTAAATTTATTAACAAACCATTATACTAAACATTATTTAAGTATGGCATTATTATGATATTAAAGGTTTATGAAATTTTATTTCCAAAAAATAATTTAAGTATATTTTATCTATGAATGAAATTGTTTAAATCTAATATTATTTATGACAGTAACAAAGTATTATTATTATACACCTTTACGTACCACTGAAAGTTCTGATCTTTACCTTAAAACTGTTTTATTTTTTGTACTGTTTAGATAAAGTTTAGTTTGTATGACCATAGTATTATGAACAAATAATTTATGTACTCAAAATGTAATAGATTTATGAAATAAAATATATTGTCTAAAGATAAGTTATATAATTATGTTTGTTTTATAACTATTCAATTTGATCCATTATTTTTCCATTAAAATTAAAGTCTTAACAATTTTAAACTTAAAAATTATCTTGCTAAAATTAATTTGAATTTGAATGATATAATTTTAAAGTGTATACGCAATACAATTATACTAGAGTTGCAAATTTTAGGTCAGTTTACTGGTGACATTTTTTTTCATTACAAATTATTTTTCAAACCGGTTTTTAAGACGAAACTACCATTCATGGTTTTGTTTACCTAGCTGATTGATAAACATTAGAAATAAGTACTAACTTTAAATAGTAGCATATACATTTTCTAAAATTGGTTACCTATTAATTATGAAATATGTATCATTATTATCATATTATTTTATTCAGTAACTTATCCGTATTACCTATTTGAAGTATAAACCTAATAAAAAAAACTAATAAAATAATTGTGTAAAAAACTGTACTTTAAAAAATATTGGTATAAAATACAAACATTAATTATAATTACAACATTATTTAAGAAAGTTTAAAAAAAAATATATTTCCTTATCTCAACATTTTTTACTATATATTACAGTATATCATGTTCAATAAATATTTATAGTTATTTAACTTAATATAATAGTATATACATATGTAGTTAACTTTGTTTTTCTCATAAAAATGAGTTGGGAGTTTAGGACAACATAAACAAAGAAATAAGGACTATGATTAATCTGTAAGATCTCATAACATATTGTACTGTACAAGCTGCTCTAATTCGAATATAATATATTTGACTTATATACTTATAACAATAATAAATTATAACTTATTAAATATTAAATTATTATAATTTCATAGTTCTGCAAGGATGGGAAAGTTAACTAATTGTTTTAACTCGTTAAGTTAATAAAGAAAAATATAAATTAAGTTTATAGTTTACAGCTTATACGATGTATAGTTAAAAGTTACTTATCTTTTATTTACTTGTATACCTAATTTCAAGTTCATTATAAAATAAGTAACTTAACATAGTTAAAATCCTGTTACTTATTATCATGTAAAATTTAAAATTGTACCTTTTTTTAAAGTTTAACAAATAACAGAAATATAATATAGGTACAATAAAAAAAAAAATTATTCATTGAAATTAATTGTTGCCAGTAATTAAGTAGTTTAATCAATGATAAAATCTACCATAATAATTAAATTATATTAATGTATTTTTCTACAACTAGGTAATATTTGTATAGGTACTAATATAGCATAATATTTTACAACTTTTTCCGAAGTGATAAAACCTTTAAATTTTTTTTGAGATTGAAAAATTACTTGCATTTAACTTTAAATTGTAATTCATATTAATAAATACATTACTTATTAACTATATTATTTGTTTTACATTTTTTTAGGAAAATCTATTATTTAGTTTTTTTTTTTATTAATTTTATTCTGTATGGGTTTAATGCTATAAATAATAAAATAGTACTCGACTAGGCGAGCAACTTTGGTATTACTTTAGATTTTCAATATTAGTTTTGCATCCCATGAAAAAATGATGCCATTGTTAACCAAGCATTCATATTTTAATTATCAGCAAAAACCTTTGCCATGATAATTATATATATAGTATTTATATTTATGTATTTAATATAGTTAAGTGTTAAAATTACATTGTTAATACATAATACTAAAATGTATAGTAAGTACTTAATACTTATTAATCTTAATTGTTCGAAAAATATAATAGGTTATAACTATTAATTAATAATGGGTATACAAATGTGTATTGAATACTGGATACATTAGTTATAGGTATTTTTATTTTCTCAATAATGGTTAGGTACCATTTACCCTTGAGGCACTATCTGTTATGTTTAATATCTATTATCTATATTATATACTATAGAAAATGCAATCCTACTATTATTATAAATTATTAGTTATTACTTAGGTAGTTAGGTATAAGTTATAACTTATTACTAGACTGTATACATTGATAATACCTAATTTATTCATTTCACATATTTTGTGTACATTATTTTGATGAATATTATGGAGTCCATAAATAGAACAAAACACTTTGACAGTATAATTTAGATATTTACGGAAGTAAGGTTTACAAAATATATGTACATGTCAGAAGGCCAATAAATGGGTAGTTCTATCACTCTCGGAGAGGGAGGGCATCTCAAATGAGTGGCTCCGAGTAGGATTTACGAACTGCTGAGTTCGATGGTGGGAAATACGCACTACTATAAGGTGCTTTAAGTGTCTTAGTACTGGGCACGAACCAAATTAATGTGCAGGATCGGATAGGTAGAAATGCTGTTGAGATAGTGAAATTGAAGGTCACAAGGCAGCGAGATGCACAGCCAGCGCACCCCCAGAATAAATTCCCACCTAGGGTAAGTTAAAAATTACATATTATCTAATATTAGTATTATAATGATATTGATAAAGTACATGCAGTTTAAAATTCTCAGGAAGGCACCCCCCCCCCCCTTCCCCCTTGTGCACAGCCCAGGACGTGGATAAACAGGTGTTTACAGTGTTTCTTATAAAAGCAGCAGATCCAGTAGTTATGGCAGAGTCGGATTCACAATGATTCGGGTGCTCCAAATGAATGTGGATGGTGGTAGAAATGGACATGACTTCATGGAGGCAACGACCAAGAAGCTAGGGGTGGACCTACTAGGTAGTTGTAAGCGCACAATATCGGAACAAGTCAGAATAAAAAGGGTGGTCTCGCGCTCGTGACGAGAAAGTAGTGGTCAGAATCATGAATCCAAACCTACAAGTAATGGCAAGCTTGGAAAACGAAGTGGAGTTCCAATGGGTCACTGTGGCAGCGTTCCTTCTTCGCTAGCCTTACCAGTCCCCATCACTTTGCCGCGAATCCGGCATAAAAATCTTTATGTGCCTTCGATAGGTGGTGTGATTTGTAGTAGACTACGTTGCCCTTACCGAACTTCACCAATGTTCGTGATCGGTTTTATCACTACCTTTTTGCCTAATATACGCTTTTCCCGCATTACCCTATGTTCTTGTGATTTTCCTGTACTTTGTACTGGTCACAGCTACGTACCGTGTCAACTGGCCATATCCAGAGAAACCAGGACTGCCGTTGAATTTGGATTTTTTAGGGCCTGTTAATGGTAAAATGTTTGTAGTAATAATTGATGCATATTCCAAATGGCTATATGATAAATTTATGAGTAATATCACTCTACTGAAGCGACTATTAAGATTTTGCGGGAGTATTTTTCACTTTGGGGTATACCTGCTATATTAGTAACGAATAATGGTCGTTCTTTGACTTCTGAAGCAATGGAGTTTTCCATGTTAAAACTCCTCCATATAATCCTGCGTCGAATGGAGCAGATGAAAATTTAGTTAGAACTTATAAGAATTTTTTTAAGAGAAGTGGTATGACGTCAGATATAGACACCGAAATTGCCAAATTTATGTTATCTTACAATAGTACTAAACATTTTGCTACTGGTACTACTGGCTGAATTACATATGGTTAGGTTAGGTTATATTTAGGTTAGGTTTATTGGTAGAAAATAATTTACATCATTTGACAGACTGGTGCCAAGAGCAAAGAACAAATATGATAAAAATATTTTAACGGTAAAGAGAGCTCACAAAAGAGGAAAAGTGAAAATGTTTGAAATTAAGGATACGGTCATTTGCCGGAATAAGTGGTGTTTTATGGAAAAGACATGTTAATCAGCTTTTAGATGGTACTGGTGTTAAAACAATTTTCTGTATTAAAAATATAACAAATACTTTGTTGGAGTCTAAAGCTGTTAGTATTGATGTGAAGGTAGGATCTGAATTACCACCGTTGCTTGTGATAGAGGAAGAGAGAGAGAGGAGTTAGTTTAGTTAAGGATAATCCTGAGACTGAGCATAATGTTCTAAAGTTATAGAGGAGTGGAAGAATTAAAAATTTGAATTTATAAATCTATAGTAAATTATAAGTTAACGTAAAAGATCTATAAGGCTCAATGTTATTTTGTTTTATTTAAGTATGGGTCACGCTCAAACTGACCGAATTGCACAATACATGAAAATATGGACGTCGGTTTAAATACGCCGCAAAATATTACAGCTGAAGCTAGTATTTGGAGACAAATACAAAATGACAGTGTGTTGAAACATATGATAATGGAACTGTGATTAATCAATGAGAAATTACAACTTCAGATTTCTGAAATTAACACTGGGAGGAGGGAGCTCTAAAGAAATTTTGAACTCCCCTAAAACAACAATCAAAGTGACGAAAGAAGTAGTGGGAACATCTGTAAAAATCCATAAACCACCTCCAATAACAGTATGTGGTGCAAATGATTTTAAACAATTAATGATTAATTTAAAACTCGAAGAAGCTGAGGGATACGAGGAACAAATGAAAACTTTTCTAATGGTGAAATTAAGATACTGACAGGCGACGAACACCAATTTCGACAAACTATAAAAGTATTAAATAAAAAATTTCGGGCGGTAATTCGTGGATTACACCCTGAAACTGACCCTTGTGACATTAAAAGCGAACTATCCGAACTAGGACATCTTGCACATAATGTTACGAACATTCAAATTAAAAAAAAAGTCGAACCTAACAACAAGCTTAATGATCGAACTATTGTAAGGCTTCCATTATTCTTTGTGGATTTGGAACCACAAGCAAACAACAAAGACATTTATGATATTAAAAATTTTTGCTATCATATAATAATAGTAGAATCTCCAAGAAAAAAATAGAAGTGCCACACTACAAAAATTGCCAAATATTTGGTCACACTCAATACTACTGTTTCAAAACACCAAAGTGTGTAAAATGTAGTGAAAGACACACTTCATTAAATTGCCCAAAGTCTAAGAAATCAAAGGCGAAAAGCGCAAACTGTGGTGAAGGACATATCGCGAATTAGAAAGGGTGCATCACAATTGTCATATAAAAATGCAATAGAAAAAGCTCAACCAAAAAAAACTACAGCAGTACAAAGACTACAACAAAATCCTGCGAAACCAGTCACTCAAGGAGTTTCTTTTGCACAGGTGGCTAGTTCTTCGAACAAAAAACAAAAGAGTCTACTGACTTAAACCATACAAAAATAAATGTACCGTCGCTATCTGATGTTATGGCAGCATTAATAAAATTAAATGAGAGTCTGGACAGGCTTGCAAATAGTATGCCTACAATAGCAGACGAAATCTAAAGGTTTGCAAGCAAACACGAGACGAGGCTAGATCACCGTGTCAATCCATTGGCCATCCAATGATTAGATAACTCCAAGGACATCAGCTGTCTTAAGCGTCCGAAAAAATACGTCTTAGTTTAAGATTTTAGATTAAGGCAGGAGCCACTTCATTGGAAGCATAAATAATATAAGAATGGATAGGACATAAGAACTTATCACATGAAACTTTAGTGATACTATTTTTAAGGTTATATGGGGCAAATATTGATATGATAATTGATATTTTTAATATTTTAAATATTTAACAAAGTTTAGAGTAATTTTCCAGGCACAAGTGGCACAGCAATCAAAATACAAACTTACAAATATCTAAATATAACTGACTATCATGTTATCATTATTATTTAATAAAATAGTTTTGCACATAACCTTAAAAAGCCCCATATCGTCTTTCTTTCTTTACGTTCTCTCTCCCCCCAAAAAAGCACACGGCCCCATATGGAACTTTTCTGGTATAGGCATGTCCTATCCATTCTTATATTATATATGACATTATGACTGGAAGTGACTCCATCAACGTGTAAAAATGTATATATAATTTATATCTAGTATGTAAAATATATATAATTATTATTATTAAACATATTCATAAAGACCTTTGGGTCGTTTATATAATAAAGCCCCAGGTCATTTAAAAAAAAAATTTAAATTTGTTTCCTATGCTTAGTGGGAAGGAGCTGTAATGTATGTAAATGTTTAACGGTACACTGTTGGTGGCACTGGGTGTCAGTTGTCAGTGGCAAGAGTGGTATCTGTTTCTTGATTTCTTCAGCCAGTACTTATTAATTATTATGTTGTTGAGTGGTATAGAATATAGATTAATTGTTCCAACTGTAATGATCACCACATGTTATTTTATTATGTGAATTTATAAAAGTAATATAAGCTACAATTATGTGAATTGATAAAAATAATATGCTACAAAATACGAACTTCATAAAACAATACGATGTAACACAAACTGACCAATTAGTTGTAACTTGTTTGAGCCCTGGTCGCATAACAGCAGTTAATCGCACTGAATCCAGATAAAGAGGTTATCGACGTATATAGAAATCATAAGTAATACGATCGACGAATAATAAATGGTAGGAAAAAAATTTCTAGAGCAAATATTTTAAATTACCAATTAAATTTAAACTAAACATTTATACATAATATAAATATATATAAAATTATAATATATTTTGAAATATACCTAAAAAATATAAAAACGAACAAAAAATTACACAATTTCTGAAAATACAAAATACAAAGTAAGTATTTTTAATAAACGGAACTCTTAGGTACTTGAAAATCATTTCTTGATACTTTCCTAATATAATACGATACGACAATACGATTGATTTCATAATAGGTATACGTATATTATAAAATCAATGTTATTACTTATTAGTCTAGGGCCCGGATGTCTATGACTTTTGTATATTTTTTTGGAATGTAAAGTGTAGACGATACTTTCCAAGCTTAAAACGTGTTTCAGTCATATATGAATCCATACAACAAATTTTTATATTTTTTTTGTTGTAATTTTCGTTGAGGTATACATCATTTTAGTGACTTTAAGGTCAGTTTTTGGAGTTTTATTTTTATTTTAACATTTGAGAGAAAAATTACGAGTTAATTATTTTTCATTCTTATATTTTTCAAAACGTATAAGTTAGTATGCCTATTACCTATTATTAAACTTCATTTAATTTGCCTATCTATTAAGAAAATTTTTTAATTGTTTTCTAGATTAAAACCAATTTTGAAATTCAAATTTAAATCAAAAGCATTTATGTTTATAAATTATTAAACTAAAAATAAGTTTTTGTTTATTAAGTAGATAACCAAAAATTTTAATTTTAAGTTGTTTAATTTGTGTTAAATTATTTCATTAGTCATATATTTATAAACTAGTAATTTTGATCTATTCTGACGACGCCAATCGATGTATCCATGTTTTTCCATTAGAATCTAATTCGATTTTGTTAATTTTGGCAATAGTACGTTTTGGATTTCCACCCCTCATTATTAAATTATTATCCAGAACATTTGGGATAGGTATACCCAAGCCCGGAACTCTGTGATATAAAAGGGCGTGAATTTAATAGATAGGTGAATTTACAACTAATTTATTTAAAAACTAAAGGAATATTTGTTAATTAACGTATAAAGTTTAGAGTAGGAATGTTTAGAAGAGATTTGATTTATGTTTAATAATGGTGGTGATCTTTATGCATATTAGATTTAATAGCTATAAATTTATGATAATGGTTTTAAACGCGTTCAAGCGTCGTTGCCGATTTTCATACGCAAAATTACATAGTGTTCATCCTCCAACAATATTGTACAAACAAGATTGATTATATAATTAGTAATGGGAGAATAAAGAAAATAGCAAAATAGGATTTTATTAAAATTAAAATTATTATTTAGGATTACGATGAGTATAAACTCTATATAAATTTAATTCAATATTTAAGAACAATAGGTTATAAAAGTCAATGTGTTAATGTGTTAAATTTAAAGCATTTATAAATAATTAATTTTTTAACGATTATTTTACCAAATTAATAACAGACAATTTTATTTATTTATTTATTATTTTATTATTATTTAGTTATTCTCATTGTATTTATTATTATATTATTAACATGGCTCGGAAGTTGTAGCATTTAAAATGTTACTTTTAGCTCTTAAATATGCACTTAAAAACTTAAAAAATAAGCAAAAATAGCATAAAAATCAAAAAAATATGAATTTAAGTTGAAAAAAAGGTGGGTAAGTGGATGTTGCTCTGATGTACAGTAGGTTACAAGTGGGTCACTGTAATGGGTGGTGTTAAATTTGAATTCAATGATATAATATCATTGTATAAGAAAAACGATTCTGAGCGAAAACAGTCAATCAGTCTATGATATTACCAAGTATATTTGATGATATTATTGTGAATAAAGTAATTTATATATAACCTATTTACGTAGAGCCTTGTTTTCAATTTTCAATCCTTAGCTATAAAAGTTGAACATTTTATACATTTTTAACTAAAAAATAATTATTAAATTATAAATTTATAAATTTTGTCAACATTTGAACTTTAAATGCTTATAAAAAAAAATTGTGCCTGTGTATTTTTAATATTTTTCAACTGCTATTAGAACGATATATTATCAGGAGCTTTATATTAAATTTTCACGCTTTTTCACCCAACAAATAAAATTTTATTGATATTTATAGAAAAAAAACTAAAAAAATTGAAAACTGACAATGTCCGTAAACAACTCAAAAAGTGTCAAATTATTTTCAAAATCTTATCGTGTATAGAAATGTTCAAATATCTACAGTCATACGTTTTTTAATTACAACAAAATAAGAAAATCGTTACATGAGATATCAAGTGAATATCAAATGCTATAAAAAAATGAATTTCAAACGCTCATAAAAATTTAATTTGACTTTCTTGTAGACATTTTTTTTTTTGATAAAGGTAGACAAACTTATGGATAATCTTGTATTACATTTTCAAATCTTAGATTTAAAAAGAAAAATTGTTATGAATCCTCAACTCAAAATAATTTGTTAATTTTCGTGATTTTTCCGTATTTTGTCAAGATTTGAACTTTAAATGCTTATAAATAAATACTGTGACAAAGGATTTTTAATTTTTTTCATCTGCCTTTGAAACAATCACCTAGGAGCCTAAAAATGTATAAAGTGCTTAACTTTTATGGCTAAGGATTGAAAATTTAAAACAAGGCTCCACGTAAATAGGTTATATATAAATTACTTCATTCACAATAATATCATCAAATATACTTATTTCATAGGCTCCTATCATAGGCTGACTGACCGTTTTCGCTCAGAATCGTTTTTCTTATACAATGATATTATATCATTGAATTCAAATTTAACACCATCCATTACAGTGACCCACTTGTAACCTACTGTACAGCAGAGCGACATCCACTTATCCACCTTTTTTAGATTCTGAGCGAAGCGATGAATGTATTGATTCTACAATGATGTGTGTTTTTTTTTTTTTTTTTTAATTTTTTTAAATTTTTTAATTTTTTATTTATTTTTTTATTTTTGTGTCTGTCATCACCTTTTAGGACAGTAAAAGTGCTTGGATTTTCTTCAATAGTAACTTTTCTGATAGGAAAGTGAATCTAGTTGGTACTTTGGGGGGTCAAAAGTAAAAATTTCCCAGTAGTTTTCACAAGCGACGTGAAAAACAAAAGAAAAATTAAGGAAAAACGGGAATTTTTACGCAAAATCTGTTTTCGAGAAAATCGATTTTGGTTTTTGGTGTAACTCTAAAACAAATGACCGTAGGGACATGAAATTTTGACTGAATGTTTATATTAGCATTTTCTATACACCATAAAATTTACAAAATATTTTGACTCTTTTTGAGCTGTTTACGGCCATTGTCAGTTTTCAATTTTTTTAGTTTTTTTTTCTATAAATATCAATAAAATTTTATTTGTTGAGTAAAAAAGCTTGAAAATTTAATAGAAGGCTCCTAGGTTATTGTTTCAAAGGCAGATGAAAAAAATTAAAAATCCTTAGTCACAGTTTTTAATTATAAGCATTTAAAGTTCAAATTTTGACAAAATACGGAAAAATCACGAAAAATAGCAAATTATTTTGATGAGAATTCATAAAAATTTTTCTTTTTAAATCTAAGATTTGAAAATGTAATATAAGATTACTCATAAGTTTGTCTACACTTATCAAAAAAAAAATGTCTAGAAGAAACTTAAATTAAATTTTTATGAGCGTCTGAAATTTATATTTTTACAACATTTGATATTTACTCGATTTCTCATGTAACAATTTTCTTATTTTATTGTAATTAAAAAACGAATGACTGTAGATACTTGAAAATTTCACTGAATGTTTATATTAGCATTTTCTATACACCATAAAATGTTGAAAATATTTTGACTCTTTTTGAGCTGTTTACGGACATTGTCAGTTTTCAATTTTTTTAGTTTTGTTTTCTATAAATATCAATAAAATTTTATTTGTTGATTATATTTTTTCAAATTATTCTTTTTGGACATACGTATGTTTCTTAAATTATTTACTATCCATATAAATAAAATAAATAAAATAGTGTTTTAAACAGTATATTTAACCGGTTAACTGAAACAATTTGTTAAAAACAAAAAATACAGTTTTTCAAAAAAGAGCACATTATTTACTTGGATTTTACACTGCTTAAGACACATGTTTTATTAATTTTAAACAATTAACAAAACATTATGTTTTAAACGTATCAACCCTGGGCCTGGAATACAGTCATATAATATTTTGCAACGTAAACTTATATATTATATTAGCTTAAAGGTTAACAGAAAGGTCAATATTATTGAAAAAATACAGTGTCCACCCCCTGGATTTTAAAGACGTCTTTGGTTGTAGAGATAAGTTACACGATAGAGTAGATTTTCTTGCCTATAACCATGTTGGCTGTTGTCCAAAATATTGTTGATTAGTTTTATTAGGTACCTATGTGGCTAAGAACCAATTTTTCTAACAATTTGCAAATCTATTCAAGTTCATACATTTATTGATAATGTTTAACATTAAGCTTGTTACCTTTTCTAGAAACCCGGTGCGGTAGGCGGTAACGACATGTTCTGTGGTACTGGTAGGTAAATAATATTATACTATTTTTAATTTTTATATGAACGTATATAATTTACCTATCTCATTTATTATTATAATTTATTTTCCTTTATTTGTATTAAAATATACCAGCTATTAGGTTTTTAATGCTATAAAAAGTAAAAATTACCATTTATAACAACATTTTAAGTTGAAACCATTGGCCCTGGGGATGTGTAACACCCTAAGTTCAGACCTACGTATATACCTATACCAATTACCAGTTAAATGTATCAAGAGGTATAAGACAGTGCTAATTATGATTTAAATATTTGGTCGTCCGGGAATCGGGTCACAAATTAAACATTTTTTAAAGAGAAGTAAGTACAGTAACTAGACCACAACTTTTTTTTATGACGATACGATATTTACTCCACACATACAGCCATATAGGCCGTACACGCTCTAAAATTATGATACGAACAACCAGAGCCGTCAAATCTTTTCAAAAATAACTTCTATAGATACTATGTTAAATCCAAATATCTATATTATTGAAATCTTTCATCTTTATCGCACGTACAAATGTGCAATCAAATATTTACATTAAAATTAAAAATATAGGTACATAGAAGGGCAGAAAACTGACTTTAGTCAGACAGTATTATATTCTAAAAAATGAATCAAATTAAATAAAGAAATACTATGCAATGACGAAGGTTTGATTTTGTAGAATCTGTATCTCATTTATAGTAGTTTTTAGCTTATTATTAATATAGTTATTATAATTTATGATTGCATGACTGTATAATTTGTACTTAATTTAATAACTTCGTGGTTTTTGTTAACTTTTATTAAATGAAAAATTAATAATATGTTTTATATTGAATTAAATTTATTAAATTTATAAAATTATAAGTTATTTTAATTGATATGATTGATACCCTTTAACCATTCCATATTTTTGCTAAAGCCCAATAATCGGGCAATAAAATATTAAAATATGTTGTGTACGAAGCAGGTAAATAGGCTCAATTGACAACCAATATTTTACCTAAGTTAAATTTGTTACTGGTTAGGTATAAAGGGTAAACTTGTAAAAGTAATTTATATATAGTAACTGACAACTGTCGTAGATGGATACAATTATTTTTAATAGTTTCTGATAGAAGTAGTAAATAGTAGGTAGGTGCGTGTATATTATGCTTATATTTAAAGAGCGATAATCCTTCTTTGATCTAAAATGATCCAATTTCAAAATTATCAATCATTCTTAATCTATTCTCTAAATTAATATCATTAAACATAACTAATTATTGTTCTTCCTCCCTTAACAATAACCCAAATGCTCTATTACATGCAATAATCTAGCCTTGGTTAAAAACACGATATTGCAATCTGCAAAATTTTTAAATGTCATCATAACAAATTAGTTGCGAAATTAATTTACACTGTTATCGATAACCTAGAGAAATGGTCTGCAAATAAATGCCTTCCTCTAAATATCGAAAAATGAATATTCATACGCCACACCCCAATAAAAAACCCAAATCATTTAAATTGTTGTACATCAGGTACAACTCTATAGATATTACACAATTTCAAAGATCTTTGGATAATATTTGACTCTAAATTGCATACAGTAATTTGTAATATTGCACTATTTACGTTATCATATTGTAATAATACTCACAGTCCGTATATTTGAAATTGATAAATAAATATGCAAATGTTGCATGTTACCTAACTAATATACGGATGTATACGTCATATAATACTATTTAATATAAATATAATACCTATACGGCTATATTATAAGCAATATTGTTGTTATTGTTTTTGCAATAATATTATAATAGTAATAATAATAAAAATCATTACCTACCTATATTATATAGATGTCTAATTTATATATTTAATTGCATAATGTGTTTATTTAGTATCTTATTTCATAGTATCAAAAGTTATCTAAGCAACATTATTTTTTTTAGTAATTACACGATGTGTAAAACTGTAAAAGAGACGTATACATTTCATGTAGATACGTGCTTACTTATTTACTAGGTAAGTACCTACCTATCTACAGTATCTAGTATCTTGTATCTATAGAATGGATATCATAATATAAGTAATATGTATAATGCACTCAAACAATTATTGTAGTACTTCATATGTACCTTGTACCTAAATACCTACTATAGGTTTGGTATAATATGTAAAAAATATAACCATAATTTGGCATGAATTTGATAACCGCATATGATCATAAATCATAATAGGTAGACAGGTAGTTATTATTAAATTTGATATTATAATATTCACAATCAATGTTACCTATATGAAAATGATTAGTATTAATGCAATTTATTTAGTGCATAATATAATGACAATGACGTTGTAATTTGCGTTATTATTGTGCGATAAAAGTTATTGAATTATTTCCAGTTTTATTATTATTTATTAGTACTTTGATAATAGTACATTATTTATAATTTTATTCTTAGTACTTCGATAATTATTGTAGATATTGTTTGATTATCAAAAATGAACTAATCCACGTTTACTCAGTATTTTACGTTCATCGATGACACTTATAACTTTTAACATAATACTTTGAAAGATTTTTCCTTTTTTCTTCTTTAAAATGTTAAACAATAGTGAAAAAGTTGATATGATTTTAATTTATGGTGAGTGTCAACTTTTTCACTATTATTTAACATTTTAAAGAAGAAAAAAAGAAAAATCTTTCAAAGTATTATGTTAAAAGTTATAAGTGTCATCGGTGAACGTACAATACTGAGTAAACGTGGATTAGTTCATTTTTGATAATCAAACAATATCTACAATAATTATCGAAGTACTAAGAATAAAAACAATATCTACAATAATTATCGAAGTACTAAGAATAAAATTAGAAATAATGAACTATTATCAAAGTACTAATAATAAAACTGGAAATAATTCAATAACTTTTATCGCACAATAATAACGCAAATGACAACGTCATTGTCAATTTAGTTGGTAAATTTATTTTTAAATTAGCTATACATTTTTTTTTAGGTAATTTTGTATTAAATTATTTAAATGCATTTCATTTTAGTTCAAAAATGATTTACTTTTGTATGAAATTCAAGCGTGTAATGTTTTAGGTAAAATCGAAAAAATTTAATTATTTTAAAATTTCCAAAAGCTGTAACTCATTCAATTTTAGGTTTAGAAGTATGGTAAATGGATCAAAATTACTAAGAATAAAATAATCTATCCATATCCGGTGACAAAAATAAGTGTTGCAATTTAAAAAATTTGTATTGTGCATGCGCATACTACAAGAGTTAAAAATTTGAAATTTGTCCTTAAATGTGTACTTCAGTACCCCTTAGCTATTGCAGCAAACCGTATTTCAATCTAAGATTATCGGGCTGAGATATTTAGTGGTACATTTAAAACGGGACACACTGTATAATAGATAATAATTCCACTATAGTTAAAGAATATTGTACTATTTACACAATATTATACATATATACCTTAATTTATAGATCCTTTAATAGTTATACCATGTTTTGTTTAAAATTTACTCATATTAAACAGGTACCTATTACACCAATAAAATATATTATTTATTTATATATACAGTCAATTTTCGATACAACAAAGCTCGATAATATAACAAAAATCTCAATAAAATGAAAGAAACTATCGTTCCCTTGAAAATCTCGCGATGTAGATAACAAAAATGAAATGGATTTTGGACCCCTCGGCCCTTGATAATATAACGAAGTTGTATTTTACCAAAGCTCCCGCGGTTTAACGAATTTTTACAATTCGGATGTTTCCTATTGTGAATTTTTCTGAAGATTATCATGCGATATTTATGTGTTTAAGTATATTATTGCTATTTAAATAAGATACATGTCGGTTAGTGTATGTTTAACTGCTCTACGAAAAAGTAAAAACGCTATATAATAGATACAGGCATACGCGGTGTCCGTGACGACTTGTAAGGTGAAACTTCAAGACTCGTTATGTGAATACATATAAAAGCCAAACAATTTGTTAATGTTGACGAGACCGATTTTTTTTAAAATGTTTACCAGACCGAACTCTAACCTTTAAAAGTGAATAGTATCATGACCCATATGGGAAATAATTAAATGGGTCGAGTCGCGACTCAGGTTCCTTCGCTTTGAGCGGGTATGAGACTAGAACGGGCAAGTTCAAGCAACTCTATTCTAACAACAATTGCAGATTTGTTATAAAAATAAACTTAACCGACTCATGGATACATATTTCTTGTATATGATTTTACATATTTGTATTGTTACAAAAACGAATATCGATTTATAGGGACGTACTTGTGTTGATAAACATTTTATTCCCTTAAATCTATCGTTATTATGAATTATTTTGGTTTATGCTCTTAAGATAACGAATTTTGATTTAACAAACTCTCAATATAAAGACCTTTTTTATCAGTTCCTTGAAATTCGCTTTATCGCGAGTTGACTATAGTATATTATAATATATAATACAGGCCCAGGCTTAATTTAAAACATCAAGCTAGCAGAATTCAAAATGTTGAATGAGATGCTTTAGGTATTTGTGTTCCTGGCTGTATAAATACTTTATACCAGGTATTATACTTGCGTTCCCCATAAATGTAAGACATTTGGTACCCAGCTATCTATATAGTAAATTTTCTATAGCATATTAGCATAATATAATACAAATTATCGAAAATCGACATCGACTGTGTAATAAAAGTCGATAATTTTATGTAATGAACTTTACAATATAATATATGAAATCTTAATAGGTACCTATTTTTTGTATAACAATATGTTTGTTAACTTACGCCGTTGGTTCTTAACTTTTTGTTGCACGCTAAATCCTGTAAAAATAATCTTTGAAGCCACAGACCTCGAGCTTATAAGAAAAAATTATTATTTTAATAACTAATTTTTTTACACAATGTAATTAAATTTGCTCGTTTTTCACATAAAAGTTTATTTTTTCATTACAAACTATACAAAAATATCTTTATAGTATTTATACAACTACCTGTACCTACAAACAAACCGTATGCGCGCATATTGTGTGTGTGTGTACAACCAGAAATATGATAGCGTCGTGAACCCCTGGTGGGTTAACCTACACCGCTGACTTACACAGTTAAACGCATTTTATAATATATTTTTTTGAGAAAAAAATAATATTTCAATCTTAATTATTTTAAGAATTATTTATTTCAAATTTTAACCTGTCCCTAAAGGCTATAAAAAAATGTTATGACAATGCAATTACAATTATTATGATAACAATTTATTAAAATTATTATTATATTTATGTTAGGTACTAGAAAAACATATATACATATGTAAACATTTGTATGGCAGTTTGATGTTTATTTGTCAAAATTGTTATTATATTTAAGACTTTGTTAATAAAAAATACATTTTTATTAGTAACGTAGGTACTTAAATGGTTTTGTATAAAGTACATACCTACCTATTAAATAACTAAATTAGACACCAATAGCATCTACTAATAATTGACATAATATGAAGTTCCCCAAACAAATTTTTCCATTTTAATGTAGTTTTTCAATTGCTGTGAAATAAATACTATATTATATAATAACTATATATTTTAATGTAGTAAATAGTAATAGGAAATACAAATTATGATTAATATTAATATTATGTTGGTTAATATATTATTATATACGAGTGTATATAATATATCAGTGTATCACAACTTTATAAAGCAAACTGCTCCACCACATAGGTTGCCAAGAGACACAGTATACATTGCAAAATCAATATTAATATACATAGGTTAATTATTATTACCAGGTATATTATATTAATAATATTAGCTTTGCAGTGAAATGAAACATCTACAATCCACTCCGGTGCAAGGGCGGATTGGGGAAATATTTTGATGCAGGAAAATATTGTAATATATCGGCGCACAGCTGCTATTAACTTCTTGATGGACACATTTTTTTTATATTAATTAATTTGTCTTTGAATTGAACAAACAATGTTTGCGAAGTATATTTATCTACTATATACAAATTATTGACTTAGAAATCTTATAAATTGTTAACTCATAAATAATACCTATTGTACAACAATATCCATAATGTAAAAGAGTTAACATATTGTGTTATAAATTATAATAATTAATTTTTAGATTCTGAGCGGAGCGAGGAAGCTATAGTGATTTTACAATGTAGTTTTTTTTTATCCTGTAAACAAAATTTCTACCAGAAAGAGTGCTTCGATTTCAACATATAGCTTCTTATCTTTTTGCAAATCAAGATGGTACTTTAGATGGGTCATTTTTTTGTTTTCTCTATAGTTTTTTAATGCCACGGGAAAAACCACCAAAATACCCTTGCTAAGCTATTTTTTTCTAATGCTTTGTTTATCACCATAGAAACGAATAAAATTTTAAAATAACCGCTAAAAAGAGATTTTGTCAATATCATGTACTTTCGAAAATAATTATCAAGGATTAAAAATTTAAAACAATTGTTAGGATTTAACGTAGGTAGGTAAACAGGTAAATAAATTACTTTATTCACAATAATATCATCAAATATACTTAGTTATATGTATATGTATATAGGTATCATAGGATGACCAGAATAGTTTTTTTATACAATAATATTATATCATTGAATTCAAATTTAACACCATCCATTACAGTGATCCACTTGCCACTATACAGCAGAGCGACACCCTCTTGCCCACCTTTTTTTAAACTACTATTATGTATATAGTTTAAATTATATACTCTCAAAAAATTAAAAGCCAATTAAAACAAATTATAAAATAAAATGTAGATAGGTATATTCGTTATATTTTATGTTTCGTTATTGCACAATCAGATGCTATTTAATATTTTCAATTAAAAAACTTAGACGGTTATTGGCAAGTGTTGTTTTATATAACTTGAGACATAGAAGTGAACATAATACGTAATAAAATAGAAGTATAAGTAAAAAAAGTTATATTTAATTAGTTACATTTAACCTCTAGGTATATACATATATTTTTTTATTGAATTTAAGCTAATTTCTTATAAAATTGTATCGATTCTTATAACGTTTTCAAAATGACTTCAAACCATACAAAATTCCTAAAAATGCAAAAAACGAGCACTTTGCAGCGCATGACGGTAATATTTGTAAATCTTTTCTACTTCAGACAAATATACAATACAGCTAGTATAATAATATTCATATTGACTTTTACGTTAATCCGTAAATGAGGTGGATAATAATAAAAAAAAATTCTGTTTTCATGGGGCCCCTAGGCGGGTACTTACTTTACCTAATGGGTAATTCTTCAGTTCACGGAAGATGTAGATAGGCCATGTATCGCACTAATTCCGTGTTGTTGAGTACCGCTAACAAACCAATTTAAAGTAGAGTTGATAATTTTCTGATAATGCTTTAATAACTTTATTATTCTTATTAGTGTTGACTGTTGTGAGTCAAATAAAAACCAATTTTACATAGGTAGGTAATGTTAATTCAATTTGAATTTGAAATAATCTAAAACACTCGCGGAATTGGTGATCAAACAAGTCAAACTAAATTCGTTCTTTTTCAACACGTGAAGTTATTAAAATATGTACATTTATCATTATATTATATCATTATCCGAATCATCGCTTATATCCAACAACAACTCGAGTCTTAAAGATTTTATTTTTCACTAAATAAATGCACACACAAACTATAAAAAGTGGGTAAGTGGATGTCGCTCTACTGTACAATAGGTTACAAGTGGGTCAATGTATAATGGATTGTATTTAACTTGAATTCAATGGTATAATATCATTGTATAAGAAAAACGATTCTGAGCGGAGCCGGTTTGTCAGTCTGGATATTTTATATTGTTATTATTTATTATATCCTGTAAGTTGAATTAATATTAAAATATTATTATTTTTTATTCAATTTCTACGGTGATAATAACAAAGTGTTAGAAATTAAAATTCCATTTTTAGCGGTTTTTCGTAATTTGTTGGTGATTTTTCCCTTAGCATTAAATAACTATTGAGAAAACCGAAAAATGACCTCCCTAAAGTACCATCTTAATCCAATTTGAAAAAAGATAAGAAGCTATATGTTAAAATCGAAGCACTCATTCTGGTAGAAATTTTGTTTACAGGATAAAAAAAAAACTACATTGTAAAATCACTAGCTTTCTTGCTCCGCTCAGAACAAAAAAAAAAAATGTTTAGTGCTGTCAGAAATTACATATAAACAGATAATTGATCATTAGTCATTACAATCAAATTGCAGCGTCAATTCATTCTTTGAAATGTTTCATAAGAATGTTATTAAACTTGAAAATACTTTGCAATTTTCAACAAAGTTGAATCGTGGTATAAAACGAGGAGTATTATACTTAAATAGTTAAATGATATATGGTACAATTTTTTAATTTAATTTCGCAAATTTAATTTTTGTATTTTCATTTTTTTGTGGAACAAAAATATAGATGAAAAGAGAAAATGTTTCAATAGATTTTAGATCCGATATCCAGTTGAGTTTGGAGACAAATATTATAACGTGGATTTAGATTTTGTTTTGGTATAGGTAGGTAGTAGTTAAATGTTTAATTGGAGTATTTTTTGATTTCTTTTTTTTTAAATATATTATATTAGGTAGGTGCTAGAATTGGCTAGATGAGTTGAAAATTTGAAACCGGTATTAATTGATCAGTTAGCAAGTTTTTTAACGCGTTATTGCACGGTTTTTATAAGCTTCTAAATGGTATATGTTAAGAACGTTACAAATAACTAATAAGTTGGCGGTTGCCGGTTATAGGTGTATCTATTGTTTCCACAATTTTGTTTATTGCTAATAGGAAGATAGTGACTGCCAATGAAGATCCTTGGAGAGGGTCTCATTTTTTCGGTAGAAAACAGATGAAAATGAATGAGATACTTTAATATATCAAGCCATCAAGGTATTGCAAAGGCAAAGTTATTGCAGGGATTTATGCAACAACCAGACTATTCTATGAAAACAATACTTCATGAAAGAAACAATTTGGTTTTATTTATTTTATGCGTCATGCATGGAGGTTATAATATGAATATAATATGTAACAAAAAGTTTATGTTTTGTAAGGACCATTGTATAGGTTTCTGTGTCCAGTTGTGCATGGATATAGGTACTCGTGAATGCGCACCCAGCACTTTTGGTGATTTTCCATTTTATCTCCCGGCATTTTTTGGAATTTTCACTTAACCACCCTCTGGACGGAAAAAAGTCGCTTTCCAAGCTTCAATCGTTACGGAAAACTAAACTTTCGATGCAGGCGTGACAATAATTACTTTATTTACAATAGTATTATTATCAAATATACTTAGTAATATCATATTATGCTGACTGACCGTCTTCGCTCAGACTCGTTTTTCGTATTCAATGATATTATACCATTGAAATCAAATTTAACACCATCCATTACTGTGACCCACTTGTAATCTACTGTACAGCAGAGCGACATCCACTTTCCTACCTTTTTTTTATTGTATTTAAGTGTTATTGGTTTTTATCCATTGCCAGAGTGTTTGTTTTTTCCTGGTTTAATGATTGGAATAAATAATCGTACCATTTTTCGATTCGTTCGGCATTGTTCCTAGAGTAACTATTTCGTATTGTTTTTCAGTGGATTGTTTCGAGTTTTATAATGAATAAATATTTTCGATTATGTGCTTTAGTTAGGAGAAATGTATGTAAGTTTGATTTTTATTTTCAAACACGTGTTTTATATATTCAAGGTGCTTGTCGAAGTTGTCTGAAAGACGAACGTCTTCATGCAGAGTAATTTTCTATTAAGTGAATTGATTGACCTAATATTTCCCGTTGTTTATTTATATTTTATTGGAGAGGGATATGTGTTGTTTTGTTTGTTGCAGGGGCTTGTAAGGCCTGTGGAGTATATTGTTAGTGAGGTATGTCGTTTTAAAACTATCATATTGATCATTGATGGTTCTATTTGAAAGAATACCTGTCAAAAAACTGATAAAGGGTTGAGAACATTTTCAATTTGTTTGATTAGTTTATTTTTTGAGGATGATTGCATATCTGTTTTGTTAACTGACTTTGAGGAAAGGATAATTTCCATTTTTCTTGTTTTCACTTTTTTTGCAGGAAGAGATTTGTAGATTTGCAGTTGAAACATGTTATTTTATCGTCTGTGAAACAAAATCAGAATTGTGAATCGATTTAGACGATTTAGTCAACTAATAGTAAAATAGGAATTGTTAACGCATCTTCGCGTTTTATGTACATCTGACGACAAAAACTAAACATCTTTTGGCAATTATTCCGGCTTTAAAGTAACTTATTTGCGAAATAGGAGTTAGTTTTTTTTAGTTGGCTATGAATTACTTGGTTGGGTATGGGTGAGCGAAGTTTGAGATTACTATCCTTTTGGCAGGGTTGTAAATCAACGTATTTGTATTTCTTGGTTGTTTACTAAAATAAATTATTGATGTGTTCTCATTAGGTTATCTAATACCTATTCGATTATAAGACATAAAAAAATACAAAAGCGATTGTTTGAGATTATTCTAGAAACGAGTACCCATAATATTTTTAGGGGAAAACAATTTTGAGTGTAATAACGATTAAAAATTATTTTTGAGGTACCTATAACTATGCATTTCATGGAATTTATCACTATCACTTGTTGTCTTGATAGTATTTTGCCATTGGTGGTTATTGCGGTGTAGGTAAAATCACTTTTATTGTTTTGTGTATGATTCAATTTGGTCATATTATCGGAAACAATGGTTGCGGCAATGTGATCGAAGTCGGTGGAGTTGTTATTGACGGTGGTGATGAGATCATTAACGATAAAGGTATTGACTTCTGTAGGAGGGTGGATTTCGGATTTTCTAGTTGCGACATCGTTATCGCCTACTAATGACGTACGAGAACTCGACTGGCTTTCTGTACGTGTAGTTTTAGATTTATTTAAAGTTGTTATTT
This sequence comes from Metopolophium dirhodum, assembly GCF_019925205.1. NCBI lineage: Eukaryota > Metazoa > Arthropoda > Insecta > Hemiptera > Aphididae > Metopolophium > Metopolophium dirhodum. The sequence continues at coordinate 56,067,604 of NC_083560.1, read as the reverse complement.
TTCTGATATACTATATACATACTTTTTGCGAAGTTTGTGATAATGACGTTGTTTGGTTTTGAGTGAATGGCCTTTTAAGGCGTTTACGTTCATTTTAGGTAAATTCTTGGGTCAGTTAGCAATCATTTTACCAATTCGTCAAAATAGTTACGGGCTTTCGGTGTTTGCTATCGAAAGCTAAATAAAATTGCACTGACGATACACACGTGTGTTTCCGTTGAAAGATAAAGCATCTCCTATGGTGTCAGCTTAGTCTTTAGGTACATATTTCTTGTTATAATTAGAATTTGGGACTGATATTAGACATTTTAGAGTTTAGACAAAAAATAAACATATTATATATATATCTATATACATAAAAAGTGGATATAACAGTAGGCTGTATAGTAGGTTACTAGATGGTGTTAAATTTGAATTCAATGATATAATATCATTGTATAAGAAAAACGATTCTGAGCGAAAACGGTCAGTCAGCCATATTACTAAGTATATTTGATGATATTATTGTGAATAAAGTAATTTGTGTATTTACCTATTTACGTGGAACCTTGTTTTAAATTTTCAATCATTAGCTATAAAAGTTGAACATTTATAAATTTGTAACTACAAAATAATTATTAAATTTTAAATTTGATAAATTTTGTCGAAATTCGAACTTTAATAAAGTTTATAAATAAAAACTGTGACCAACGATTTTTAATATTTTTAAAATGTCATTGTAACAATATAATAGGAGCCTTATATTAAATTGTTAAGCTTTTTTACCCATCAAATAAAGTTTTATTGACATTCATAGAAAAAAAAAATAATAAAATTGGAAACAGAAAATGTTCCTAAACAGTTTAAAACAAATCAAAATATTTTGAAAATTTTATTGTGTATAGAAAATACAAATATAAACGGCCAGTGAAAATGTCATGTATGTGCGTTTATTTGTTTTAGAGTTACACCAAAATCCAAAATCGATTTTGTGGAAAACCGATTTAGCGTAAAAATTCTCGTTTTTCCTTAATTTTTATGTTGTTTTTCCCGGTGTTTTTGAAAACTATTGGGAATTTTTAAATTTGACCTCCCGAATGCACCAACTAGATTCACTTTCCCGTCGAACAAGATACTGTTGAAGATAATCAAAGCAGTTTTACTGCCCCAAACCGTGATGACAGACACAAAAAAAAAATAAAAAAAAAACACACATTATTGTAAAATCAATACATTTATCGTTCCACTCAGAATCTAAAATTTAGTTGCAGATTAAAATAATAATAGTGTTTTGCATATTGCTTGCTATCGGGCATGTTTTGTTATGTATTGGTTACGGGCATGTTTGTTGATTTGTATTGTTATTTTTTGTCAATATAAATGAATGTTTGTATGTAGATTAGACCTCTGGGAAGAAGATAAGCTAATTTATTTAAAAGGGGTTAAATTTGGTTTTTTTTATTCATCGGATTTTAGTATGGTTAGGTTACGGTAGGATTTTGTAAAAACGACAAACTTGGTATAACTTTGATAATTTAGAGTTAAATCATACGCTTACGTACAAACGGCACGAGGTCCGCGATCTATACCGCTGGTAGATTGCCTACCTGATAATATACTGCTGCGAATCAGAATTATTATTTCAGGCAACGGAAAAGTGAAAATAAGTTTTGAACGCCATACACCAAATATTAAATAACGAATAGAACAAAGTTTGAGTCATATAGAGTTGGTAAATTTAACGGGCAACGAAGTGCACGGGATCAGCTAGTATATATATATATATATATATATATATATATATATATATATAATAAAGAAGTACCTACAGTAGATTAGTATTATATACAGAACGTCAATATCTCGAATTTTTCATTATCTCAAACAGTCGAACTCAATTGAAATCTTTTTGAAGTAATATAAACATTATATTAAGACTCAATATCTTGAATTTTTTCTATTTCCATTAAGTTTCGACATAACGAGAGTTTACTGTATGTGCATATTATATAGAAATATTATAAATAACTAATTTAATTAAAATATTTAAAACTATAATATTAAAGATTCATTTGAAAAAAAATACCAGTATCTCATTAATCACATACGAAAGTTTACCACCTATAGGTACGCATGCTTATAGTTGAAACTTTTTAAGTAATAAATAGAAACTACCCATAATAAATTATGAAATGTTTGTGGTAATATGTTTGAGGGCGTAACTTAGCTTCATATATCTATTTTGATTATAATTTTGGACACAACTATAGGTTAAGTTAGGTGATAAGTCATAACTTACCGTTTCTACCGGTAAACGGTACAACTAATAATACGATAATACCAAAACACAGAAAATATCATAAAATGCCTAATTAATAAATATAAATTTACCTAGTATAAAAAAGTAATCTTTGTAAAATGATTCGGGGAAAAATGACACACCATGGTGCGCTGAATATTTATTATAATGATCTTTGATATTTATTCAGAAATCAGTGATCAGTAATTTCAATGTGAATTGTTGTAGAATATTGTTAGTTACCATACCTACTGTTTAACTATATTATACTAAATTTTATTTCAAATATTTTGTCATAGTTATATTCTAAAATTTTCTATTTCATGTAGGTAGTATCTATTTAATATTTACAAGTTTTAAATTATAAAGATGTACCTATCCCTGTATAATTTAACCAATACTTGGGGAAAAATGACTATAAGTATCTAAATAAAAAATCCAGGGAGTCGCTCTCCTGTACAGTTGAATTGTATATTAACTTGCCTCGTTACTTTGTCGAACACAGAAATAAATCCCAGTATTGTATTAAATTTGAATTCAATAATAATCATTGCATACGAAATACTCAAATACTATTTTATGTATGGCTATGTATGTGTTGTATAGTTTATTTATGTTATAATTAGCAATTTATTTTTCTATTTGTCATATTGGCATCTAGTGGTTATACTATTTTTTTTGAAAAAACATTGCGAAGGTACATACTATACATCTTATACTTTTAGAAGCTATTGTAAAATGGTGTGAATAAAGTTGAATGTATAGTTAAAAATGGTGTTATATTTAAATATTTCGAGAATTCCATTATGCGTATAGAAGTAATAATATGGCGTATTGCAAAAGTTTCGAAATACTACAGTTACTATTTTTTGAATAAATCATTAGGTACAACAAAATAACTAAATCATTGTTTTTCGTTTAAATATTCAATTTTTTTACTATTTTAACTTCAAATGTCTTTAAAAAAAACTTGACATATTCGTTTTGGATATTTTTAAATTATAACCATATGCGCCTATTACATTTATAGCTTTTTAATTGAAAAATGGATATTTTTATTTACATTTTTAGAAAAAAACTTATAGGTACTATTTAAAAATTTTAAATACGTAAAAATTTGTTTAGACAAACATCCAAAAAAAACTAAAAAAATATAACTTTATAAATAGCACAAAAATATTTTAAAAATTAACTGTGTTTAGATAGAGCAATTTAAAAGTAAATGGTATTTTTACATTTGACCCCGCTTTGGTACTAACTAGATACAATTTGATAGGTACTAGAAACCACCATCAAAGTTGAAGATGTTTACTACTTCCAAACATGCAGATGACTTACGAAAAACTATTTAATTAAAAAAAAAACATATTACTTTGTAGAACAAATACTTTCATTGCTCCACTAAGAATCTAAAAGGAAGTTAAAAATAAATAAATATAATTGTAATGCTTAACCTTTTTAATAATAGTATTTCATATAAAATATGTGCTAGGTAATCAATCTGAGTAAAAATTAAACTTTGATGCAGATCAACTCTTCAAAGTTATAATAATTAATACTGCAGTCTTCAATTAAGTTTTCCAATTTGGAGTTTTGAGTAAAACACTAGGTACCTATAATATATATTGATTTAATTAAAGTACATTACCTAGGCTATAATAAAGATTAGTTTGTTATTAATTTATGGTTGTAATACAATACCAATATACCATATTATTCAGATTATAATTGCAATTAGGTACTATTTTAGTGCATTTAAAAAATAATTTTGGTCCATAACTAAATATCTAAATTGTATCTATCTAGAATGTAATATGACTGTGACAATAACTAAAACGGATTTTTGTAAAAAAAAATACAAACGGTACCTATATTATGAATTATGAGAAATAATTTTTTCCCATGTGCAGCCCTGGGTAAGACTAAAAGTAAGGGTGAATTAATAGCAATGCGAAATTTTGAGGAAAAAAAATTAAGGGTTGTTGCTATATTACTGTTTTAATTTATTAAACAGCACATGCCGTATAATAAGAACATTATACTGTAATTTGCATTATCAGATTATCCTAATATTATAATAGCTGTGCAATATATTATGTAATATGTATACACTATACACCGTGAATGTACTGGTTTCAGTTTTGACTCATTTATAAGTCCGTGTAAATTTGTACCGGACTGTAGTTTTTAGATAAATACCACTTGTATAGTATTAGACCCGTGTCGGCCGTCGGCTGTCGCGTATATACTCGACTTGAATAAACAGTAAACATTTAAGTCTGGTATCCCGGCGTAAAATGTTTAGCCACGCCTAAAGTGAATTACTGTTCGTTAATCATTGCATTGCGGTGTGTACACAAACAATTAATCGCGGACGTTCCGTTTTTTTAGTTATTCTTTTTTTTTAGGGATACTTTTATTTTTGTACCTTGGTAGATGTAGTGGATCTTTTAAAATAGCCGTCAAATATTGACTATTGTATCGTTTAACGTAGTATTCTGTCTTCATGTAGGTACACATAACACATATATAGTGAGACAATATAATATATTATGCATTTTGAGCATACATATTATATGTATTATTGTATTCTATTTTAATTACACATATTATACAAATTACATATACCTACGTGTGTGTGTGTGTGTGTGTAAATATATATAAACATAATATATATTTATATTATAGTCTCAATACCTATCATAACTTATAAGTTGGGCTAGGATTTATATATGTAATATTAAAATAGTAAAATATGCAATAAAAATATAATGAAATAACTAAACAAGGAATATTTTCCAAACCAAAAAAAATCTTATAATTTTAAAACAAATTTGATTAATTTACTTATTATATAAGCTAAATTATTTATGCTGCTCTTACTTTTAAATAAATCCACAATTTTTTTAAATTTTTTTGTCGAAGATAAAATCTCTGATTTTATGAAACTTAAGCTATGAGCGTGATAATATAGCCTTTTACACTATTTCCGTTTAAATGGACAAAGGATAATGCATTTTGTGTGTTTATATTTCAAATATGTAAAGCTAGGTAAAATATTCGAAATTGTAAAAGGACGCTGCAAAAAAAAAAAAAATACAAATGCATATAAATCCTATAGCCCTTGTTATAGGTATACTTAAAAACATCACGGTCTTCTACAAGTAATGTTAAATTATTATTATTATGCCCAATTCAAATATTACGAGGAGAAACATAAAGTAAAATTGGTTACTGTGGATTTATTTTTAGGTTTCTAAACATAATTTTAGAACACCTTATACATCCCCGCTGTGTCCGTCTATCCATTAGTTACCAGTACGGTACGATTTTTGATATTAAGATAATATCTTTATAATAAATATTATTCATATTATTGTCTGTAGTTACCGTACATAAATTGTGCATGAAACTATAGTTTACTGCGTTCTATTAAAATTACGGTTAAAAACCGGGAATTTGGTACGCTCGCAGAGTTACTTTTCCTAATATTTTGATTTTTATAATTCATTGTTATGACTATTTTAATTACTAATCACTATTTTAATATAATTATTATATAAAATACATCTATAATGACGAACTGGAAAATCTAACACTCATCGTTTTTTCCTAAAACAAATCTGCAGTTAATCTCATATTTTTTATTACTCAAAAAAAATATAATAACTGGTACCGACGACCATCATTGTAGTTATATACCGGCCCCGCTGTCACGGTAACAAAATAATATTATAATAATGATATTGTGTGTGTGTGTGTGTACATAATATAATAATAATACCATAATATGTTGTGCGGCTCTGTGCACGGTACAAGGGCGGGAGGGGGGTGATTGTTTAACAACGATTGCGAGGGTCACCGAAAAAAGGATCTCACACAAACACAAACACACACACACACAAACATACACATGGCTCGCGCGGGTGAAGTGGTGGGTCAGCGGCGGGAAGTGATGGTCTCGGGCGAGTCAGGGCGATATTATTATACCGGTAGCTAGCCGATTGCTGTATCTGCGAGTTAGCGCGGCGGCGGAGGCGTCCTGCGCCGACGACGACGAACCTCGGTGGAACACCGTCGCCGCCGCCGCCACCGCTGTAGGGTGGAACCGAAAAAGTATATATCTATATCGAGTTTATATATACGCACGCTCATGGGCGGCGGCACACGCACGCACGCACTAACGAACGAACGCTCGTTACAGCTGCGCGCGTATCCTAGCAGGGATCATCGATTCCGGCGGTGGCGGCGAGCGGAAACGGCACAGCTTCCACAGCAGCCCGGGACGACTGCGACGCTCACGATACACGCACCCCTCGCCGTATATAATGTATAAAATGCCACTCCGCACGCCGTTCGCACCCACCAAAATCCCACCCCACCGACGCTCGCGCCACCGCCACCACCACCACACGACTCCCGCCCCCGCCGACTTTGCCTGCCACCGCCAGATCCGCAGCCGCCGCCCGAGTCAATAGCCGCGCTTCTCCGCGCGTCCGGTTCTCCCGGATCCAAATTCTCACGCGCTCCACAAAACTGGGTTGCCGCGCGCGGTCGACGACGACGCGCGTACCGCGCACACATCACTGCCGGCTCCACCCTCCTGCCGCGGCCGCCGCGCTTCTGCTGCTGCTGCTGCTGTACACCACCCTGTGTGCTGCTGCTCCTGCTCTTGCTCCTGCCGCTTCCAACTACTACGGCGACGACGACGACGACGACTACGACGACGGCGGCGGCGGCGACTACGACACCGACACCGCCACCACCACCACTACCACCTCAACCGACGCGGCCGCGCTTCCTCGTCCACATCAACCGCCGCGCTCCCGCGACCACCTCGGCCGTGCACCTCGTCGGCGGCAGTAGTATCCGCGTCCCCGGACATAACGTCCGTCCGCCGGTTGTGTCCGCTCACGTCGTTTGCCGCGTATAATATATATATACCATCTATATATCATACACGACGTGTTTTGACCACAGTAGTGCAGCATTATATATAGAATAACGTCTAGCGAAATTGTCCTTTTAATATATATATATATATAAATATATATAATATTATAAGAGTGTGCGCGGGGTGTGTGTAAACACACGGACAACAGTTGTCTCGCGTGAGACCACAATAACTGTTTTCAGCCGACCACGACGACGGGGTGCAGGTTGTGTGTGCAAAAACCGTGAACGTTTTCTCTTATCTTACACATATACCTTTTTATATATATTTAATATTTAAATTTATCATCCGTCCGCATTACACAATACTGCACGTGCGAGGAATATCCGGTACCGCGTACCATCGACTCTAAATGAGTTACCGTCGGCTGCAACAGCGGCGTAGGAGGGCAATCGTCTCGTGTTCCACAAATACATCGTTCCCCCGGTGCACTGGCGGTGGCGGTACGACACCGGCGCGAACAGCAGCTTCAGAGGGTGGTAGGTAGTGCGTCTGCATCAGCATCCACGACGATATCGTCATAATCTGCCGAGACGACCGGCGCGTTATATACACGCACACTATTGCTCACGACGCAACGCTTAGTGCTCAATATAACTGTAACCAAACCATTTTCAATCTCAAATATAATTTAAATACAAAATATATTTATTATTAATATTATACGATCGCCGTGAGTATACACGCGTATAGTACATAGGTATAGTACATAATACACACTGCTGCGCCTTTCCAGTGCCTATAATATTATAATATTCATACGGAGTCCACACCGAGCGTTTCGATGGACAACCACAACAACACCACTACCACTTTCCTGCCACCACCCATCGACGGTGAGGCGTCGGCGCCGCTCGCGCAACCCGACGACGATTTCGTGGTGCCCCTTTCAGCGGCCGGTACCCCCAATACGCCGGCCGACGACGGTGGCACTGGATCTACCGTGTCGCCCGTGTCTCCTGTCCACCTCAATCGTCAGCAACACGGCGCAATGATGATGGACGACGATCAGGCGGCCAACACTGCCGCCGATAGCGGTGCGACGGACGACAGCTCCGTGCTGTTGCCGCCGCCCGACGAGACGGAAAACGAAGAGAAACCGAACAAAGACAACGCGGACGACGAAGACAACGGTGGCGACAACAACGACGAGGCCGCCGACGACGATGACCAGGTGCCCGTTCTGGCCATGTCCGGTATTCTGCCGGCCACGGCTACTGGCGGTGGCCAGATTTCTGACTCGAAGAAAAACGCCGGCGGACCGAACGACTCGCTGGCCGGCGGTGGAACTGGGACCGGAAACGGAGAAAATAAATCCAAAGAGAAGTGAGCACATTTATTATATCATTATTTTCTTTATAAATGCCTGTATGGCTGTATACTATATTATATTAAATTAATTATGTATTTATAACCAATCATTTTTTGATAATATTAAAACTATTGAAAAATGAAATGTATGACTGTGAACCTAGTGTTGGTAGTTGGTATCATGTATGTTTATAGTCATGGAAATTTCGGAGAGAGAATTATATCTGCCCCACCATTTGTTTCTAACCCCTTGTAATATTTTTAGGGGCTCGTGCATTCAAGCGAATTTTTATTGGTTTTGATCTACCAGTATATGGTCGTACATAGTATGTCCTCACATCTCAGTTTTCGGGGTGCTTATGCGCGCGCGTCGTAGATTATAGGGAGTGGTATTTGTGAGAGAGCCAACGAAGTTTCCCTTAATCCGAACTTGGCGTTTCATTAATAAAAATAGTAATAAATCATTTTTATATAAAACGACTCATACATAACACGATACCACAAACACAATAGTATGAAATATAATATATTAAAACGTACAAACAGTCGTACCGCGGCGAATGATTGGATACTTTAATTAAAAATTGTATCTTTATTATAATATGAATAAAACAAGTACTTAATATATTATTATATATAAATTGTTGAGATGGGTACTATAATTATTATAATAGTGATGGAGGTAGAGGTGGAAGTGACGGCGGCGGATGTTGTTGTTACACTTATTTTATATGTATATATATAGGTAGGCGTGTGGCGACGCGATGATCATCTGTGGTAGCGGTGGCAATATTGTGTAGCCAGCGAGTCTGTTGCTAGAGTTGTCTGTTGTCTATCCATCGTCGTTCTTTGAATACATAATATTCAATTGACTAAACTCGGTGCGCGTATACGTAGGTATTCAGTATAAGGTGCGTTTCAATAGAATAGGAACAATTGAGTATTAATTTTTGAATACTTTAGTTCGAGTTATTTTCAAGTATAAGATCTTTTTTAACACCATTCGGCTTTTTTCTTTTTTTGTAAGTGCTTATTAAAATGTACAACAATTCCACAATTAGTTTGGTTAATTATACTCCTCCGCCCGTGCGGTGCGAGTACGTAATGTAGGATATTATAATTCATTAAATTATATAATATATCAATTCATTATACAATACTACAATAGGTTTATCACACATACATACATAATAACTATAGGTACTAAACCTAACGACTTTTAAACGCACCCTAACGTATATAGTCCGTGTACCATTCGTACGTGTGTGCCGATTCAAGAAAACTGAATCGAAAAAAATATATAATGGCGAAATCTAAATCTTCGGGAAGTGGAAATCATCTCAAGTAAGTTTCACGCACAAATACAATATTATAATTTTTAATATAATATCTAATACACATAATATTATATTTTTACGCACAATTATAGCAATAATCGTATAGAAATTCAATTAATAATATTATTATTATAGTATACGCGGTACCCACGGCTTATTATTATTATTATTCGTATACCTACTCATAAAGTCATAAACAGATATGCACGTATACGCATAATATATAATATAATATACATGAATGTATATTATGTACGTAAATTTAGGGTGGACCGTACACACACACACACACATACATACATACACACATATGAATAGAGTGGTTAATCGTAGTATGTTTTACCCGGTGGTAGTAGCAGCCCTACGCGTGGTTCATTGCAATACGTATATATATATATATATATATTATACTATGTATATCTATTTATATATATATAATATATATTATTATACCTATACGTATGTACGACCAGACGCTTTCGAAATAATTTTTAAACACGAGAAATTCAATACGCACGCGCGAATGAAATATTATAACGCATATAAAACAATAATAATATTATAATATCATGTACTGTACAGACCGTTGCACATTTTCATCCTACGGCGGCGACGACGTGTGTATTTTATACGCGTGAGAACTACGTCGTCGGCAGTAACATTGTAAAGTAATAGTTGTAGTTATAATAATAATAATAATAATAATAATATCATTATTAATAATATCACCATACCGTTTAATTGTATATAATATAATAAAACACAATATACGCATAAACCATATATATATATACGACCCGTTGTTACAAATATCCGTACCGGGAGCTGGATGAGGGACCGCACGTACTATACACATTTGTCTGTAATATGATGTGTACGTGTGAGAGCATTAATTGATGTCAATTTGTAGTGTGTGTGTGTGTGTGTGTGTGTGTGTGTATGTGCGTACGTGTATTATATACAAATGTATGTGTATACCTCCCATCGTATTAACTATATATTACAAGCATTGCTTCCGCAGCTAAAAGTTTGCCGTTGCCGCCGATGTATAAATAATAATGATAATACACAACGAGGCCGTATTAATTTGCGATCGCCGCAGTTCGCTATACGTATAATGCATAAGCAAATACACGGTGGAACAAAGTATTTCGTTTTTAATTAATTATAATGATTATTATTGTCAAAAGCTATTACCAAATGCATACGTTGCGGCTTACACCGTCGTTGTATCCCGTTGTTCGTGATGCATGGGGGACGCTGTTAACGTTGTAGCGGTTACCTACCTATATCGTATATGTGTCTGTACACCAAATAGTATAAAATATACAAATATATTAACTATGTGCATATAGTACCTATATACTACACAAGCATATGGCTGCTGTATGAAAACGCTTTCAATAATATCATATTTCTGAGTTAAAACATACATAAACGATATAATATGTACAATAATATTATATCTTATTACTACATTTGAATAAACTACCATCGAAGATCGAACTGTACCATCAAACAATATTTATTATAATTTAAAACACTATAGCCTATAGGTACAGTATACGTTGTGGTTGTGTACCTAAACCTATTCAAAATATTACCTTTATATTATTATGGTTGCCCTAAAATAATATATAGCCACTCCTATTTATCCGTTTGTATTAGAATTAATACGCTGTGAGTAAAATACTTGTGTGATAATATAATATCCCTAGTTACCCCTTCGAAATCGGTTCAGGGGTATTATATTTTATTTTCCAAAGTCCAATATGATAGACGTCCTCCATTCGAAATACTCATAAATAGTATTTGTATACGGCAACCGCCATAAATATAAATGAAAAAACCATACTTATACTTATATATTAGGTATATAGATATTCTTTTTTACTTATATCTATAATATACTTATATATAAAATAGGTATACCTACATCCGAAATAAAACGTGATACGAATGCGATTGAACTAGCGATCAATCAATCAATCAACCCAGTATTATTAATGATAGCTATACCACCTTATACACTTGTTGGGTATAAAATCGTCATATAATATACCTATACATAAGTGTCCATAATACACTTAATCATACACAAAGCGATCGTATATTTTACAAAATTATTTTTTAAAAAAAACTGATCGTCGTTTAATAGAATGCTGAATAAGACAGTATATAATAATGTAATCATATAATAGTTCGATACTTTTTGTACTTATATAATATAGGTAATTAATGTGACATATATAATAGTACTAATTAATAATTGAAAAAAAAAATTATTTTCCATAATATTTCGATGTATATAATATATTTATATTAAATACTGTGGAATTGTATGTGTTAGCATAGTAGTTTGTAGGATTAAATAATTGACGTAGATATACCTACCATACGCTCTCTTGAGTAAACTTAAAACGCAAACGCTTATTAGGTAAATTACCAACCTCTTTATAAATACGATTTAAAAAATTAATTAATAAAATCATACAGATCTCCAATTAAGCATTATAAAATATAAGCATATTCATGATCGCTTATATATTGTTGTGTATTTTATTGAAGAATAATTATAAAAAAAAGCACGGAATGATTTTAATCAAAACACTCACAACCCTCATTTATCAGATAATCTCAATTAAAATGTAAACACTTATAAAATTATTAACAAAAATGTTCTTTGTTCAATATTAACCATTTATACATAAAAATGTTTATTTTTTCAGAATATGTAGTGTAAATTATGGGTTGCTATTTAATTCAGTAAAAACCTAAATAATCACTACTATAAATATATATTTAAAATTTAGAATTATTTTAAAAAATGTATAGTTTTCTAACTCTCAAAAACACAAAAAATGAAGATTAAGATATTATATAATAATTTTTATAGTAAAAGTATATTTATTTATTATATCAGAATTGAATATAATACACCTGCTGTAGGCTGAATACACGATTAAAAATAGTATAACTATATAAGAATAAATAATCGATTTGAATGTTCGAGGATGAATATACTGGCTTACAATATTATAATCATACTGTATACCTAATATCTATACACACGAAGAACTTAATACTTTTCACAGAAAATGCCTATACATTATGTGTGGTAAGTCGTGTCGTTATGTGAATTTAATCGATCGATCGTCAATGCCGCCGCCGCCACCATCGCCACTCCCTCTAATGTATAATAATGTAGTGTTAACGACCTGTGTTATTATTGCTACTTGCGCGGTAACGGGAACGATCGAGGATATCCTCTTGTGGTATTTTTTTTAATTTGTTTTTTTATTTTTTTTAATATAAAACACGTCGGCGTTTCTTCGATAATAGGTTTTAATAATAAAAAAAAAAAAAAATACAAGAGCGTATCGCGCCGATTTCTCTAGGATATTACGCGATGACAGTCAAGTGATCGCAGTTATGATGGTGGTGAATGGTGGTGGTGTAGAGGTGGATGGCGATCTCGATAATCGCGCATGCATAACCGACAGACAAGAGGCTAGGAAGGAACGAAAGGACTTGAGAACGCTAAAAAAAATTTATGGTGAACAATTGAAAAAAAAAATCCTTCGATGTGTATTTTTTTTTATCTTCCTTCGACCATGTTTTACGTGCTGTTCACACTGAACAATGTGCCACAGCCGATCGACGATGAGTTGCCGAAAATACGACTAAAACGAATTATACGTAGAATATCCATATAATGTGTATATATATTATATATATATAGATATACTTATAAGAGCAACAAGAAATAATATAACAGCTACTAAAAACACAGAAATAATTCTATAATACGAATAAGTTAAAACGCCTAATGAATGAGAAAGCGTAAAAAATCGTAGCATGACGATATAGCTATAGTTGACACAATTGTTAAAATAAATGTATTAATATTTCAATCAATATTTGGATAAAATATATAATAACGATAGAAATCAATTAAAAGCTTTTTTTTAAAACAATTAATTTTTTTTTTCAAGATTAATAATTATTAATGGATTCGTGCCCCCTCATATAATAAGGGCTTAAATTATGCATGTTTTAATGTAAACATCTATACCACCTACATAGGCACTTCAAAATAATCGTAGGTAGGTATATTAAAATATTTTATTCACACTTTCGACTAGACATTTTTAACCGAAAGGTCTAAAAACCATATCGTACGCGTTATGAACTTATGAATACAAAAATAAATGTTCAGGATTTTATAGTTGATTGTGGAAACGAGGTCAAAAGCAAATTTATATAAATACGAGGGGCTCTGGTTTAGCACTACAATGAAAAAATAGTAGTATGACACAAATTGTATTTTTGTATTATGAAACCAAGTTTATACCTATATTAAAAAAGTATATATACCGACCAAAGTATATTTGCAATGTTTTATTAAACCATCAAAAAAATATATATATCTGCAGGGAGTATCTCGTATCTGAAAATTATATTTATAACATAATAACGGTGGACTTAGGACTACATATACAGGACGTATATTGTGTTTTTGTCAGAACCCCGTCTCTTATTCGCTCTTTCTCTCTCACTCCCTATTGCTCCGTCTCTTTTATTATTATTATTTTTGTGATACCTAACAAACAAAAGTAAGTAAAACTCTTTTGGTACCTAATGGATTACTTTTGGAATAAAGTTTAATGTAGGTGCAATATATTAATCATACCCGTATTTTATACAAAACTTCTTTCTTGCTTTAATTAGCGAAAAATCTTTAATTACATTTTGAAAGAGCTTAATGAATAATGATGATACTTAATCGTCTTCAATAGACAATAATAATGGTAGAAAATCTAATGAATTCAATCTTTCTTATTAGTTTCATTAATGTAGACATCAAGAATACGCCCTAATAAAGTTTTTTATTTAATAAAGATTTCCTGTTTACACATTTTTATAATTTATTGATTTAATCTTGAAATGAATTCATATATGCGCCATCGTTTATTCAATTTATAAAACAAATACATATTGGAATTTGGAAATAAAATTCAGGGTATACAGTTAATTCAATAAATTTTAAACGGGGAAAACTCTTAGGATATTGAATAATAAAAGTTTGAAAATCAAGACTGTGGTCCAAGAGACTTATAATTTATAGTCCCAGGCCCCAGCGTAGGGCCACTTGTTTTGTTTGAACGTGCGTAACTTTATAGACTTGATAAATATATTTATCGTATAATACCGCCTCTACCAATTCCTAGGTATAATAAAAGTAGAAGAAAATCGTTTCTTTCGGCCGTGTTTATTCTGTACCGTAACAATAAGCTGTTGTTGCGCTTGCCGCCCTTGGCAGTAGCCAAGTAATATAACCTTACTGCGGCGTCCCTTAACTTAAATATTAATTCAATTTATTTTCACCGTCGTGAATTACGAAAAAAATGTAACGCCCTTAGTTTAAGCGTGCGCTCTTGGCCAATGTCCACTTTGCTAGTTGCCACACAAGGCAAATATATATTATATACATAATATATTTTATGACAACGAATTATTCGTACTTCTGCAACATATTTTTTTTGGTTAACAATATTTATTTAGTTCGTTATGCAAATGTTGTTGTGGTCTACAAGTAGTACACGATGATTTATGCCTAATGTTACATATACTTATAAATCAGTGCATTGTGCATACAACTATTATCTATAATCTATATATAAATTAGAAATACATTTTTACGTACCTAGGTATGATATTATTGATATTGAATGTATATAACTATTCAATTTTACGTATTGATACATTTGATCTTAATTTCTAATCAATAGGTATGTGTATAGGTACTATTATATCATCAGGTGCAGCTTTATAATGTTTTTAAAAATATAAAAATAATGTCACTTCAATAAGTTATTTAGATAATGTTACAAAAATGAAAATAAAAACCTATAGAAATTGATTAGGAACAAGTTATATTAGAAAAATTCGAAGTATAAAAGTAAATTTAATGCGTATAAAATAATAGTACATAGTACATGAGTACATCGGAGTAGCAGACAACAATAAAATAAACGAAATAAAATCTTAGTATAATTAAAATGTGATTAATTGTATGCATAAATGAAAGAATCAAATTGTGTGTGCAAAAATAGCAACATTATGATTTGAAACACGTCGAACAAATTTATTTTACATTAAACTCTGCACCCGTATATAATTTCAAGCGATATATAATTTTAACATCAGTTAGAATAGTTATATAAATTACACCATTTAAAAATTAAAATTAAAATAGGGAATTATAGTTATACGCAAATTATTAAAAATTTACAATTTACCATAATTAGTATGTAAAGTTGGTTCATAATGATATGAAATGGTACTTCTGTTGTACTTCATGCGTGTCAATGAAACGCAAATTAACATACAATATCGTATAGAATTATGTTTTCAAAGGGTTCAATTTAGGTAATTCGATAGTTATCATTTATTACAGCGTTAACAGTACCTACCTATTATTTATAATAAATACTTGTATATAGGTATAAAGATAAATACATTATACATATTATATAGTCTTTTAGTATCTATACCTAGGTATAGTCCTGGTACAGTGGTACCGTTAAAAATGTTAGTAAATAGCAACTGTAAAAATACTAATGCGTTGTCAATCTTTATGTGCAGATCACGTTATACGACTGGTAGCGGCACAGGAGCCGGGACGGATGCAGAAGATTCCGGAACAAACAATCCGCAGACGGCTTTGGGATGTGGGACTACGTTTGAATACGTAGTACTGGTAACGGCGTGCTCATTTCTGCTTGTGGCTGTCACCGGCACCACTGTTTATTGGACCATGGCCTACCGAGGTGGATACGACCCCAACTGGTTTCCCTGGCCACCACAGACCCCATTGCAAATGTTATCCATCGGCGTATTTACTTATAAGCACCCGCAAAACATCACTACCGGTGGAAGCGACATCAGTACGACAATTTCAACGACCACGGTGGAACAGCAACAATCTTCACTGTTAAACATATCGTCTTCAAACGTTTCGATCGAAGATCAGCGGTTCAACCTACACCCTACTCTGATGACGATCGGATTCGTCACCTTAACCGGATTCTGTAAGTTAATGGAGACATAAATATTACATATTATAAAACCGTCACGATTTTATTATAATTTAGAATAGATTTGAGATAGGTATATAATATTATTATACTGTAAATAGTGATCATGTGATCACTACTGTACCTTACAGATTTAAAACCATTATAGGTATTGACCTTTTTTTGGAAATCACATTCAATATTAAATGAATATTTTTATTAATTGTTCTACATTTTGGCACGCAGCTATATTGGTGTACAGAATGGCCGCTGGATGTTCGACTTCGTGCAGGGGTAGTTATGTGAAATTAACACACGGACTATTGCATATGGGCACCATACCGTGTGTATTGTTTGGAGGTGTGGCCGCCATGGAATATCATCGTTTGAAAGGTTTACCGCATATGTACTCGTTACACAGTTGGATGGGATTGTTGACCCTTATGCTTTTTGCAATTCAGGTAATAATAAAATAATAATAATACCTACACTATTACTATATCTACACTCGATTCACATTTCACTCACGACGTGCACCGATTGAAAACACAATGTTTAATTTTCAATCGGATTTTCTTTATAGCTCATCCTTGGATTGTTCACGTTCGTTGTGCTGTTGTGTTGTCGCGGTGCAACGGCTGTGTGTCGCTTACGATGTTTTACGCCCATACACGCCACCCTTGGACTGTGCACGTTCACACTGGCCATAGCTACATGTCTCACCGGACTTCAGCAACGCGCCGACTTCTCGATATTCAGCAATAATAATGGGTTCGTATACTTCGTTCCCGCCATAATACTATATAATTGCACTTCGTATATAAATCTACGTCTACCTATTGATTTTACGATTTCATACATGTTTTTTTCGTCTTGACAATTCGTACTCTCCGTGTACGGTATTTTGTGTTTATATATTATATAATATACACATATCAAGCATTGTTCTAAGAATTTTTCCCTATTTCCTTCCAAAATAAAATTGGTCCATGTCTAATACTCTGGTCGCTGAGGAGGTTGAGTAAAGATAATTTTATTAAACTCAATTAGGTAATATTTATATTATTTTTATATTTTATAATACATAATATATTATTATATTCAATTACGGTAAAAGAATTATTAGGTTTTTCATACTAATTCACCATGATACATTCGTTGCGTTAGCCGCGCTTTTGAAATTTCCTACTGGCTACTAACCCAATATTTGGGTACTTATACTATCTGTATAAGAATAAGGCATGGCACCTATATAACATATAAATTGTATATTTGGGGGACGGAGTGGCTGAGCGGACCAAGGCGTTGGTTCAAACCTCGGTTCACGGGCGGAATTTTTCTTAGGGCAAGTCACGGATTGCAGATACCCACGGGTGCCCATTAAAAAATCTGCCAAACCAAAACACACGTGATTATTAACCTACAGTTCCTCCCCTACAGACAAAAAACAAACTGATAATAGCCATAGTTGCCGGGCTTCACAATCGATAAAAAAAAATTGTATATTTGTATGTATAAATATATGGCGTATAGTGGGTATCCACGAATGATAAATAATATATATATTAATAACTGATAAGCAACATTAATTATTTATATATTATGTACTAAAAATATCAATATAGGCAACAGCAACAGCAGAAACCACATCTGCAACATCAGACGACTCCACTGCCGACGCCGTCGTCGTCTTCGTCGTCCTTAAATTCGGGCGAACTACACGGTCGCGCGTTGCCACAACAAGCTATTATCAACATTCTAGGCCTGCTTTTGATGATGGCTCTGGTGTTTGTCACAGCCGCACTGTTGTCGCAGAAGAAATCCTGCCGGAGAAATTCGTCGTCGTCGTCGTTATCACCGTCCACGATGAGATATTGCCGAAATGGTGGGCAATCGTTCCAACTGGTACCGTCTTCGGCAGCTG
This sequence comes from Metopolophium dirhodum, assembly GCF_019925205.1. Classification (NCBI taxonomy): domain Eukaryota; kingdom Metazoa; phylum Arthropoda; class Insecta; order Hemiptera; family Aphididae; genus Metopolophium; species Metopolophium dirhodum. Next base: position 56,048,721 of record NC_083560.1, on the reverse strand, counting down.
CGGCGGACGGATCCGATCACGGCGGCCGCAATGGCCGGATGTGATCATTAAAATACTATAAATTGTTTTACGACGACGACGACGACGACCACGACCACGTTCCAACGACCGACCAGACACGCGCGCACCACATACCTATACATAAACATAATATTATTATATAATATAAATATCACATTATTATATTGATTATTCAGTCGACACACGCAATAATATGACAGATCGTACACTAAGGTCTATTATATTATAAAGCACACTATACAAAATAGAACTTATATTTTATAATACTATTCATTCGTTACACCTATCGAAAAGCTCGACGTGCAGACGAAACTCCCGAACTGTGAGCGACGGTGAAGACCGGACGTAACACGAAATGCCGCGAAACGAGCGTTTAGACGCGGTGATAGTGACTTCCGACAACGACGAAGACGACACGAGAACCACGGGACATGGTCTGAGACAACTACCTGTTGCGGTAATAATACAACGGCGTAACGGTGAACGATTGACTCCGTAAAATATAATATAATAATATATAATAATGGTGGATGAATTTGGAAGTCTGCTGTTCGGTATTGTTATTTATATGTTGAATTACAATACCGTAAAATATATAATATATAAGTACGCCGCTATAATATTATGCTTGCGTCGGTGATGTGGCGTCGACGATTTTGACGATGGCGTTGGTGATATTGGTGATAGTGGTGATGGCACTATCGAAGAAAATTTGCACACAAAAATCATATACACCTTCTTTTAACATAATACCTATACTATAACTAATAACCATACTATACTTCTATAATATACGTCATTCTTTCATAGCATACAAGTATACTATGTATATAATGAATGCTATTAAACCTACTTACGTTTTGTACGCTTTAATCCATCATATTATAGTATTTAAAGCTTATACAATAGGTATAAATGCATATTTCATTTTTTTTTTTTTTTTTTGATGATTTGCTCTGTTAATTACTATGTTTGTTACTTCGTTTACTGTGGTGGTCAAATGATTTAATCACGGGAAGGGGGGGTTTTTTTTTAACATGTACTATTTTATCTTAAAAATATAATATATATTAAACTGTTATGGAAGGATTTGTCATTTACACCCATTTGGCCATCACTGTTCGCTTAGAAATCTTTTATATCATACTGTATCTACCTATCTTCTTTCGTGCTACGGTTATCATCGGTTATTGAGTTTGCACTTAATAAGAGGACGCGCTATGCACCGGATTTTCCTCGCATACTAAAACCTTTGCTCATAAGTGCCAAATAAAGTTCATGCATATTAATATTGTAAATTATAATTAATTAAATGTGATATATATTAGTAGGTATTGAATTTGTAATAGGTATGGTAAAAAATAACATAAATAATTACCTTCAAATTAGATACTTATATTTAAAAGATTTGAACTTATAACTTTGGAAAACCCAGTCGTTTAGTCGAATACAACCTTAAGTTTTCTTATATACTTACCGTATATTGTATGTACCTATGTATTTAAGTTTTCTACTACAGATACTTAGTTAGGTATTAAAACAGAGTATCGCGTTTTATCGTTTTAAATTGGTCAGCGCACTCGGCTTTTTACTATACATACAGCAGCTGGTATTTTACTTGTGAATTGTGAGATATTTGTACAATTACAAGTTATACAACACCTCCACCTGTAGTATCCATCTACTTTTACACTCATTCAAAAATATATTTCTTGAGACATGGAAGGGAGGGCTACAACATATTATATTTCTTAGTATTTATTTCTATATACGGTTTTTCAAACGCTTTTGGCATGAAGGTTGATTCCCAAGGAACTTTAACTATAATACTATATAGTACCACTTTTATTTATTTACATACCGAATATATATATATATTAAATACGATTTAGGTACCTACATTGGCTACAGAGCTCATATTTGCGCCATGATGTTTTTACTAGTATCCCCCATATATACATTGTATATACAGGTTACACGGAAAACGCTGAAGTCCCTTCTGTATCAATGTACACATTTTATAATACATTATATTAAGTATATACAATACGTAAAATGTTCCACAGGTACCTATAATATTTTTGTTCAAACCTATAATATTGGTATCGTGGGTGTTTCAGAGGCGGCGAACAGACATTATCCGAGTTGATCAAACAAAAGTTACACTTGAACAAGGAACCGGTAGTGGTTAATGTGTTGGCCGTTTTGTTGGTATCCGTACTGGTAATTGTGTCGTATACGGTACGCCGAGAGTCACTGAAGCGGAGGCCAAACAACAAACCGTCATACACGGCGACAGTCAGTCCACTGCGCGTAAAATCTTCGTCGTCGTCTACAGGAAAGTTTGGATCGGGAAAGCAATCGTCGCAGCCTCCGGTTTGAGGAGCATATACACACATTCGGACATTCCGCAACGATTTCTGCCATCACTTCTATATTTAATACAAACAAAATACAATTAATAACAAAAGTACAACAAATTGTCATCGTCGTGTAATCGGTCTTATACTATATTTATAGAAATAATATACATTCTAAAATTTGTTTCTCCTATATCATCGCAACCGGCCTACATTTTCATTTCCATTTTCATATTTATTTGTTTTTTATCTATAATAATAAGTTATAAGTACTCGATATTATACGTTAACATTCATCGGCCGTGACATTGCGCAATTATTAATGAAAGCTTTAAGTAACATTAACATTATTATCTCTGTGTTCCACATTCCTATTTGTCTTCCTATTTCCACATTTATCTTTAGATAGATACTATTATGCGTTTATTTTTGTGAATATGACAAATCGCTATAACTTACCGAAATTGAAGTAATACCTACTTCAGATCGAGTTTATTATATTCACACGTGTATCTATAGTTAATAGTATAGTAGGTATTAACCTACATAATAACGTAGTTAGACAATGATACAGTTAAATGGAATCGACTTTTTTTTTTAAATATCGCGTCATTTCTACTATTGATGTTTATGTTTATACACGCACTTGTACACTCGCATGTGTACTTATGTGTGTGTACGCGTGTGTTAGATTACTAAATTATAATTACCTATGGAATTTTTTTTTACAACAACGTACCTATTTGATAAATGTATATAGGATTAAGAAAAAAAACAATACGTTCGGCACGCGTGTGTTTGCAATATTACAACTAAACAGTGTCTATCAATTTATATATATAATGTTCATAAAAAAGTAAAAAACACAACATTAATTATGTGTGAAGGTTTAGAATAAACAATTTAAAACAATTCGACCAAATTTAAAACAATCGCGAGTTTTACACATTATTGGATGTAAAATTATTATATACTATTATTATTTATTATAATTATCATTAGCATTTTGTGTGTGTGTGTGTGTGTGACTTTTTTCAAAAATATAAATACATTTAACTATAAGATAAGTTATTATTATCGAAACTATACTAATATATTATTTATAAATTATTAATGTTTTTCGTAATATTTGTATTTGAATTTTTAACAAAAACAACATAGAATATTATTACTATATAAATATATATGAGTAGTCAAGAAACATAGAGATTATTATTATCATTATTATATATAATATATATATATATAATATATACATATATTTATATTTATATATATATATGTGTGTATTTATATATATTTATTATATATTTATATTAATATATTATTGTTTTTGTTATTGATAATTTTTTTTTATTATTATTATTACTATTTATATTTCTAATTTATTGTACGTTTTTTTTTTGGGGTGTTGTAATTAATTTTATTATAAATAGCTAGAAAAAAAATTTTAGAATTTTTACAAAGAAACTTACGCGTACTATATACCATTATTAATTATAGCTACTACAAGTACCGATTTATTATTATTATTATTATTATTATCTAGCATAATATAATTAATATGTGTATTATATATATATTATAATATTACATATACATATTACTATTAACATAAGTATAACTAGTTGTTTTACTATATAATAAATGATAAATACATTTTCAAAAATTCTTTATGTGTATTAGTAAAGTGTTGAAATGTCTTTTAAATGCAATCATTAACTCTGACACAAGTACACAACTTACAAGCAGTTCACATCATAGACGATAAGTAGTCACAAAATCGCATGATCACATGAATGATAAATGCAATAATTAATAAAATATTTGAAAAATAGTAAGGTTAGGATAGCCGAATAGGTTTTCAGGTATTATGGATCCGAAAGAATACATTATAAAATGCCATTTACCTTCAGACAGATTTTCTGTCAATTATACATAATGTGTTTCTGATTTTTTACACATCAAAATAAAGTATAGGTAGTGGTAAACATCAGTATAAAGATTGGTGACATAAATGTAGGAATGTTTTGAATTTAATTCAAAATTGACGTTTTCTATTATAACTAAACAAATTGTGATGACAAATACAAATTTCTACGTCCTCGCTGAAAGTTGGTTTAAAAATTTAATATGAAATGAGATCTTTAAAACCAATGACTTGTTGGTTGTTAATATATCAATTATTGTTAGGACAAAGATTTAAAATTAGGAATATTCATTATTTTACTTGAGTTATTATTATTATTATTATTATTATTATTATTATTTCAAGCTATTTAACACGTTAGCTTTTCTTTCAAATTATTTTAAGGTGTTCAAGGCTAATGTAATTTTATTCACAAAAATACGCTTTATGGAAATAATGATCCTGTTAATCACCAACCAAATTTGATAATTTGATAGTTTTTTTTAAGTAATAGAGGATAATATTCTACAGGCCGCATTGAACTCCATTTTTCAATATTTCAATCTCAAACTGTATAATAATATTTTTTACTTTTTTACATAGAATATTATACCATTATTTGAAATAAAAATAAAAATTGGAGTTCAATGTGGCCTGTAAGAACTAGAAAGTCTTCTTCTTTCAGATCAAAAAATCCGACAAATTCTTTCCGACAACTCTGCAAGGCCTGTGATGAATTATTTTTTTTCGATATAATACACCGTATCACAGTAGATTAGTGGAAACGTATAGTTCAGGTGGCAACTAAGATATAAAATATAATTTTCAAATTTTATAGAATTGAAAACAATTTGAAAAACCGGCACCGGGACCCTTAATACATATACTATACACAATACTTCATATTTTCATAGGTCACAACAAAATTACTAACAATTAAACACAATTTTTAATTATGGAAATCAATTTACCACCCAGCAAAACTAAGTTAAGTAAGGTTTTCAAACGATTGTTTAATCATAGACCAATCTGATGGACTGTGTGTTCCTCACCACAAGACGTAGTTGGTTTGGTGACGATATTATAGAGTAAGAGAGGTAGAGAGAGAAAACTATCGTATTGGAATCATGAAGGGGAATTCGACACTAAGATTTATTATTTCATGAAAATAAAGTAGTTATCACATTAAACTATGTCATCTTATCGTGATTCAGCAATATTTACACAGAAATTAGTGTTTTAACCTAACATACCTTTAGTTTATGAAAACATTTATATATTATAATATAATATACAAGTATACAACTACTATTACTGCTACAATGCTTATATCTCGACTAGGTACTTTTTATTATTAATATCTTTAAACCATTGGAGCTGGGGGAGAATCAGGGTTTATAGCATTGAGTATTTAAATATATTCTATATAGTAAATTATACTATCTATACTTAATGATAATAGTATTATCTATAAACATTGGGGGAGAATTGCCTTTGTTTGATTTCCAACCGAGCCGCCATAATTTCTTTAATAAACCATAAAACATACAATTAAAACATCTACGACTACGACTTACGTCTGACCGACAATAACAATTAAAAAAATATATAATTGTAAAACAACTATTTTAATAATATTATGTTCCTATAGCAAATTAACAATGTTACATGTTTGTGGACTGTGAATTGCACCTGGAAACTGCTCAATCTGAAATAGGTACGCTTCTTAGACTGGCATTCCAGCCCGTAAACTCTATTATAACTAAACTTTATGAATTTAATGTAAGGATTTGCCATTAAAATAATGAAATATAATATTTGAAATGAGAAAATTCAATATTAAAACGAAATCCAAATTTCCCCAGATCAATGAAATCACTTTCAACAATTTATGAAAATAATGTAAATTATTTGTAATAATTTTATATTATTATATATTCTAATAAAATCAAATTAAATATATAATTATTGATTAAAATTTAATATCAACTGACATTTTAAAATGCCTGTAATTCTAGTAAAATAAAACAAAATTTAAATCATTATAAAATAGTTAAAATAGAATGAAAATATTATATACGAGTACAATTTAATAGATACCTAAGGAAATTAGTTTTATTATTTATTAGGGAATGTGTATTCTAGATTCTGAGTGGAGCAATGAATATTTTGGTTTTGCAATCTTCGTTTTTTTGCGTGTCAGCAGGCACATTTTTAGTGGTGTGTTTTGGGTGTTCAAACACATTTTCCCTTGAAATGTTTAGGTTTTTGTATAGTGATGTTTATTAAAAAAAAAGTTACAATTTTCTATAACTGATATTAAAAACACCCCTGGAACCTTTATTCTGCGGGTCGGTAATCACTTATTCTAGTTGGTACTAAAATACCTAATTGGGAACAAGAAAAAATAATTATTGAAAATTGGAATATTTAAGTAAAACCAATATCTATAATAGTTTTAACTTCAAAAGCTTAAAAAAAACTATGCCTATATGTATTTTTAGATTTTTAAAATGCAATAATTACGCTGCTTTAGTGTGTAGATATAGATATATTTACCTATAATTACAAATTATATAGGCATGATTAAAAAATGTTAACAAATTAAAAACAATTTTTATTTGATTTCTTAGTAAAATCGTAACAGGTGTAGATTATAAATATTTAATTTGAATAGCCTCATCTAGACGCTCTTATATCGAAAATTAAATCGTTTTCAGAGTCGGTATTAGTAGGTAGGTACTATTTAATTATTCCCTCCTGATAGGTACCTGGAGACACTACAGCATTATGGATATCAGCTTCCGGTCTTCTGCCTTCAGGTATAGGCTCTTCTCTATGTACATATTGTTTACTTTTATCCCAATAAACAATACTGCAAAGGGGCAAATATTACGAAAGTTGTGCACCCCTTATACAAAAAAAAAGGTACCTATATTAATATATTTTTTTGTTAATATCATATTAATTTAATTTATTTCGATTTATTTGATTTATAGTTTTTATTTCATTATTAGTATTTAGTAGATAATAATAACTCCATACCTCCACCACAAGCTGCTTAGGCTTATAACAGGAGGTTGGTTAAGAGGACGTTGCACCCGCATATTATGTTGTCTCAGTCTTACACACGTATGGTATAGCAAAAACGTTTTGGCGCGGGAAAGAACCGAGAATGCTACAATCATAACTAAGAAACGAAATTTTCACCACATATAAAGGAGAACATTGGCTGTGCAATATCGTTTTTATTTTTTTTATATCACTTATACGAAAAAGTTCTTATTGTTTCAAATGCCATTATTATTTGTGTTTTTTAAACTTTAATAACTTTATTTAAAGTTTCGATAACGAAAAAATAAAAACGATATTGTACAGCCATAGTTCTCTTTTTTATGTGGTGAAAATTTCGTTTCTTAATTATGACTGTAGCGTTCTCGGTTCTTTACCGCGCAAAACAGTTTTTGCTTTGTTGTACATTTGTAAGACGGAGAGACAATAATTGCGGGTCCTCTTGATCAAATCTGTAACTAATTATAATATTGTAAAATAAAAATGTATTTCTAAATAAAAAAATAATAATACATAAATAAATATTTAGTATCAGCTTTGAATTATATACGAATTCATAAAATCGATTATGTAAAGAATAGATAGAATAACAACATACATTGGCATATGATTAGTATATAGAATAGAAAAGTAGTTTCGACCTTACACAATTTATATTTTATATAAACTGTAAGATGGAGCACCATAGAAAAAAGCTGTTAAATAAGTGTCTAAGTCACGAATCAACGACGCAGCCGGAACTACTTGCGTATTACGTCGACAGCGCCGCCATAGTTTATTATGTAAAAAAAAAATGTAGGTAATTCTACTGACAGGAAACAAAATAAAATAAGAGAAAACGTACACTTATCCTTATATATTCGGCAAAACTAGTATTATTAACTGCAAGGGGGGCGTCCGCAGAAATTTGTCAAGGGGAGGGCAAAATATTTTCCTTTTTACATTAATTTTTGTCTCATTATCCTATTAGTTATAAAGTATTTTTGTGACATATTTTCTTTCATATAGACAAGGAATGTAAAAATATTTATGAATTATACGTACATAGTTAGTTAAAACTTAATCTTACAGTATTCATTTTAATTAATTGTTATGTAATTTTAAATTATCAAATACATTATTTTTTAATAGATAAAATGTTACCGTTGGTTTTATAATTTTAGGTAATTTATAAAATTAAATATTTCTAGCCTATTTAGTCATCGATACCACAAACTTAAAAAGTTGTAGCTATTGTAGGTATGCCATCTATGAACATTCAATTTTTTTATCAAAAAAGTAAAAACTTGGTTGACACTGCCGTATTGCACATGGTCTCATCACTACATCTCATAATCTATAAAATTAAAGTTCTTAGTTCTGACTCTGAATCAAAGGTAATAAAAATCACTCTGTAAAAAAAAAAAATGTTTTTATTTTTAATTTAAAAAAAAGTTTATTTTACGATATTTTATATTACAACTGTAATGATTGAGGTTGGGATTATAATGCACTTTGCATTGTTTTCCAAATACTCGTTTTATAACATAGGTACCCACATTGAATTTTTTGAAGTTTAAAATGTATATTAGAATTTATATCTTTAATATTTAAAATAAAAATTATTTATTGCACTACTTAGAATTGTTAGGGCATTTTTTAGTTTTTTAGAACATTAAAATCATCAATAATAATACATTAAATAATTATTTAATACATTTTTATCAACCCAGAAAAAGCCGAGAGAGGGGAAACTGTCCCTACTTCCCCCCCTTGCGGACGCCATTGTTATTAAGTGCAAGTATATTATATTGTAATAATAAAAATGTATACTCAATGCTATAGTAATGATGAATACAGTTAAGTCATATCCATGAAGCCATCCAGTGTTTATTTCAGGGGGTTATCCCTCCGGAAAAACTGTATACTAGTATACTACGCCGAAAATATATTTTTATTTCCCGTCATTATTCACCTATGGCAGAGGTACCTCCAAGGAAATGTACGATACCCCTCTGGGATAGAAGGTCTGATATACACACTGAAGCCATCTATCGCATTTTTTACGAAAACAGCATGATTCCACCACCACACCCAAAATACACTTGCAAAACCCACTAGACGGCCAATACAAATGGAACAGACATCATATGTTATAAGGGACTAAGGGAGCTCGGAGTACAACATACTATTCAGATGTACCATAGCGGCATAGCCGTTGAGACCTGAGCACCTTATTATGTTATTGTTGACACTTGAAATCGTCACTTCAACTATTTATTAAAAACCATCAACACCTGGATGTCTGGCAGTCTGCACAGTGCGCACAACAATATTATAACATGTTCGGTATCATAATATTTTAGTATTCAGCATTTCGATATTTTTCGTTTTCGTAAGGAAGCACTGGTTAAAAATCAATACGTAATAATATTTAATATTTTATAGTGCTATGAAGGCACTCGCCATCGCTGTCCCTGATGTGTTAAGAAATTGCATGTACATAGTAATAATAATCTATTGCTAATGGCGTAGTGACTATGGCCTATGACATGGCGGCCGGCAGCAGCTAGTGCCCACTTCCCACTGCTAGGCACTAGGTAGGCAATACTCGCAGTAGACACTGTGGGCAACAACAGGGCAACGATGCGGAATATTCACTCTATTACAATAATTTGGATATTATGATGATATTATACACAATATTATGTACACAATAATAATAATTTTATTATATTGATCCGGTGCCGCTTAACTGTTATGTTGGCAACACTGCGTTCGTTGATACCGTTGACGCCACCGCCACGAAACCGGCGGCGGCGACACCGCTACACCGGCCCACATCGAGCACCGACTACAACTGAGTTCCGACTGGCGTTTGGACGCCATCTTTTTGTTGTGGTCGACGGCGTCGGTTTTGAGTAGTGTTCAAGTACGGTTTCTTGTGCCGGATTTCTCATCGTTCCTGTTTGTTAACGACGTTCAAACTCATTTCGCACTGCAATTTTTCCACTGATTTCTGTGTTTAAGTAAATACGACGCTGTGCGATCTCTCGTTCAAATCGATTTTTGCTGTCACGTTCCTGTGTCCGGTACAGTTTGTCGTTGAATCAGTCAGCGTTCGCTGATTATTTATCGTCCATTTGCGTAATACTGTTCGAAACACTCCGAGATGGCGTACAACCGACGAAGTGGCGGTGGATATGGTGGTTATGGTAGCGGAGGCGGTGGTTATGGTGGCGGCGGCGGCGGTGGAGCTGGTGGCGGCCGATACAACAACGGCGGTGGTTACCGAGCCGGAGGTGGCTCAGTTAATCCTTGGCAATCTAGCCCTGGCTCCAGTGGTCCATTACCGCGACAGTCACAACAAGGTGGGCATCATCCACCTGCTCAATTGGCAATAGCCAGTAACATAATCAGCAAGTTACTAACATCATCTAATTCAATGGTAACTATAAATTCTTGCTTGTTTGTTGTGCAAATTGAAACTTTACAGGACACCCATTTTAGGGATTTTTTTTTTTGGGGGGGGGGACGCCAGTATTGCCCGCATTGCCACTCGTTCGCTGCGCTGAGCTCGGACAAAAAAATCGAAAATACCTATCCCTTGACTTGCTATGCAACACCACCTCAAGTTGGTCACAGGATAACCGCTGTTTATCCACTCATCATTTGCACTACTATTTATATGTACTAACTTTAAAGTTGTAACTTCGAAACTATGCCCGAAGGCCAAATTCTGACCTAACCATTGTTTTCAATATACTTAACTACATCAGTTTCAAAAAAAAGGTGTCCCGTACATCTTAGTACTTGTTAATTTGAACCTTTTGCTTGACGTAGGTTTCTTGAGTCATAGTTCTAAGGGCCGTTTCACATGAGCGCATATCAAACACGACGTATTGTATGAACACGCGTGTTTTCATTTACATTGGTTAAATTCATACGCGTCATTCCGACAATGGCGCATTTTCTCTCGCACTGAGTGGCGCGTATAAACTCAATCAATGTAAACTGAAAACGCGCACGTCGGTATGTTATTATTACTTAAGTATAAAGTATTAATATTCAATAAAACATCAATAATTAGGTATACCTTGATTTCAAAATACTAGTTTGGTATGGGCATCTTCTCCATCATTGCCTGTATTCATTCCACCTATTTGTGATCACTGATCACCATTGCATATACCGTATTCCACTACAGCCCAACGATCGGCAACTGACAGACCAGAAAACTGGACCGTCAACATACATTTTTATCTTCATATTACTATTATAAAAATATAATGATTTGACAAAAAATTATTTTAAATAAGATTTAGATACCTAGGTACCTCTTTTTGTTCCGTGTGGTATCGTTACTGAGGTGAGAACCACGATAGTATTACATCCACTTCAGTTACATAATTTATTGTACAATAAGTACCATACATTTATACAAAATCATCATACATATACATAATTCATACTCTGGTGGTCAAAGCTTACATAATTTCTATATGATAAAAAATAAATTTACAATAATAGATTAGTTTCATCTAATCTGTCTCTTCAAGACATCCTACTTGATGAACAAAATGTCCTCTACTGACTGATAGAACACTGTAGGATTCTTCAGACTCTTGCGGAACCCACTCGGTCATGTCAGTGGGAAGGTCCGAAAACACAGGTCCACAAAGTAGATCTAGCATATTGACTGCAGTCAAAAGGCACCCAAATCGCAAGTGTATGTCAGCCCTCATTATGTCCCATCTCGGGCATTGGTACAAAGTATGCTCAGCAATGTCCGAGATACTTAGGTACCTAGTTAAAATATTAATTAAATATAATCATTTAAATACAATATTCTTTAAATTACCCATCATTGTACTTATTTGAGGTATAATGATGTTGGCATGTGTTAGGTTAGATAAATGTTTTATACATTTATTATTTAGGTGCCTATTTTAAAGAAAGATTATCAAAAAAGTGTGATAATTAAAGTAAAACATTTGAATATTTCAAATAATTTTGGTAGTGAGGTACTCATTGTTGACTGTCAGTGTACAGTTCCTACAACATGTTTGGTAGGGAGGAAGAAGGTAAGCTGACCGGATGAGTTTCGGTTGACACAGTGGTCATTCCTCTCTTAGGTTATTACCTATAGTGGTATAAGGTATATTAGGTTTCTTATATTTCATACTATTCTATATATTTCACTGATACTGTGTTAAATTAATACAATTATTATATTATTACAAATTATAATGTATATTTTAGTCAGGAAGTGGCTATGGTGGTGGTCCAAATCGAAGTGGAAATTGGGGCAGTGGTGGTCCTAGAATGTCACATATGGGTATGCGCCAAAGACAAGATGGTCACGGAGGATTTAATAAAGATAACAGGGTATTCAATTTAAATAATTAAATTTAATATTGTTGTTTTAATCTAAATAATGTTTTAGCGTCGTGGTGGTGGCGATCCACACAACAGATTTTCTGGTGGAGGCCGTAAATCAGGTGGTGGAATGAAAGATGGAGATAAACGTAAATCTGCAGGAAAAATGAATGATGAAAATAAAAAAGGGTATTATATAACTATTCAAATATAATTAATCTTATGAATAGTTATTTCTATTTGATACTTATTCTTTCCATAAAATTGTAGACAAAATGATCGTGAGAGAACTAAGGAACAATTGGATGCCGACAAAAAAGTGTCTTATGTTGGTGTCCCTTCAGCTGTACTCTATTGTCATGTTTGTTCCAAACACATGTGGGATTCTGAGGTATGGTAAAACTTTTATTGAATGATAATATTGAATAAACTTTTTAATTTTGTATTATTTTAGTCTTTTGAAAAACATGTACGTGGAAGACCTCATGAATTGATGATGAATTACTTAGATGAAGCATACAGAATGCGTGTTGATTTTATGAGACATCAAATAAAAGCTGTTGAAAACCAAAGAGAGATTGATTTGGAACGTGTTACAAACAACAAACATAAATCTAATAGTGGTAATGGTAAAAATGCAGGGGGCAGCTCTGGTTCTAAACCATTATTACGTAGCTATTGCCCTATGTGCGATGTACGTTTTTATGGACCACTAACTGGGCATCGAAAGAGCGATAGACACAGGGTAGGAATTTATATTTAAACATATGCTAAACAAAATTGTATATTACAAATTGTTAATACATTTTTATAGAAACTTAAACAATTTTTACATCCTGAATGCAAATTGTGTGATGCCTTATTCCATACACGACTTGAAATGGATGAACACAAGCTTACCGCTGGACATTTAAAGGTAAATAAAAATTATTCAGCTTGAATTTGGTGTATAAATATAATGATGTTTATTTTAGAAAGTATCCGAAATGCGCAATATTGAACATCCTCACTTGAAAGATGATGAATTTGATCTGATTGACATGATTAAAATTGAAGGTTAATTTTTTTTTTTTATATATATATATTTATTTGTTACTTTAAAATGCAGTTATATCTTAAACAATATGTATTATATGTGTATTTAGAAGAAGATCAGCAAGATCATGATCAGATGCCTGTTGCTAAAAAATATGAGATGCTTGGTGATCGTGACGCTACTAAATTAAAATTAGAGTTGGAAGGCGGAACTGGAGAAAAACATCATCGTGGTGGAAAGAAAAGTTCGGCCAATGCTGGAACTAATGCGGATAAGGCTAATGCTGCTGATACTGCCATTACAACTGATGACAAAGAACAAGAAGAAGAAAACAAAGAAAAAAAGGAAGAAGAAGAAATGGATACATCAGATGTTATTGCTACAGGAGAAGAATCAACTACAGAAGATACAGCTGCTGATCAATCCATTAAAGATGATAATACTAACAATGAATCTGCAACTAACAAAGAAAATCAACCTGCAGCTTATGATCCAAAGGTGGCCATAGGTAAAAAAAAATCTAATGCAAAATTACATGCATATAAAATTATTGTTCAATAATACTTAGTAACAATTCAAAACATATTCCATTTCAATAAATGTTTGCTTAAAAAAGGCAGCTAATAAATAGATGAATCTTTTTGACTATGCATTTGTTTTGTGTTGTGTTTAAAAGTTTAATAAACCAGTTTCAAATTAATTTAATTAAAATATATTACAATAATTAAATTATTGTTCAATAATAATAACCATTTTATTCACATTATCATTATTCTGTATAAAATGAATTAATTCTATCTGAATATTCAATTACTAGTAAATTAGTGATTTTTTTTCAAACCAATATTAATTATATATTTGTATGTTATATTTAGGAAAAGAATTGTTGGTCTCTTCAAATGGATATGTGTGTAGGTTGTGTAATTGTTTCTTACTGGACGAACAACGAGTTTCAATCCATTGTCAGACTGCGGCCCATTACATAAATTACACAACAATGACCAAAATGAAAGAAGCCACCTCAGGAGGTAAAAAACGAGGCATTGATCAAGTGATTGAAAAGGATGATACTGCTAAGCAAGGTGAAGTTGTAGTAAAAGAAGAAAAAGTTGATGCTGTAGCTGAAAAAGTTGATATTGATTCTGAGGTTTGTAATGCTAAATATATTTATATGTATATATTTTTTTTAACTGATGACCACAGAACAGCTAGATCAAGGTCAATGCTGTTCTGGGATATTTGTATATTATATTGTCCAATATTCTAATTCAATCTATTTATGGTTTTAGGAGGGTAGAGCTGTTAAACGCATCAAATTGGAAATTAAAGAAGAACCCGAAGAAGAAAACAATAAAATGGATACAAGTGAACCGCAACCAAGCGAAGTGACTGAAAATACAGTAAAACCTGTTATTGAAGATAAAATAGCTGAAACTGTAAAACCAGTAGTAGCACCAGTACCAGCACCAGTACCAGCAGCATTACCAATACCAGCAGCAGCACCAGTAGTAGCTCCAGTGGCAAAGCCAGTAGTAGCTCCAGTGGCAAAGCCAGTCGTAGCTCCAGCAGCAAAGCCAGTGGTTGCAGCAACAACACCAACTAGAGGACGTGGTGGCAGAGGCCGTGGAGGAAGAGGTGGTGTAGCTAGACGTGGAGCCAGGCGTTAAATTTATAACTAAAAAAAAAAAATTAATTATCAAAAAAATAAAACATATATTTTCTTGCATTTTATTATCCAGTAGTCTCAGTGATTTCTACATTCTTTTTTTATTATAATTATACATCTATATTTATTTGTAATAACAAACCTTAATAATGTACCTTTAATTTATCCACGGACCATAACAATATTTTTTTTTTCCATTAAATTATACAAATATGTTTGCTATTATTATTATAATATGACTAGCAGTTTTTTCTGATATTTATTAAGTGTAGTGATGAATATTACTTTAGTATATATTATTCTGGATATAAGTATAATTTAATCATGTGTGACAAGTTATACTATTATAATATTTAAATTTAAATTTAAACTTTACAAAATAATTATTATTTTGAGTAAGATTTTTTTACATTTTACTATATTATGTGTGTTTGATAACTATTTTAATATTAATCCGTATATTCTATTACAAAATTGAATTTCGTCCTATTTTCAGTTGAACCATTGATTACTGTTGTAGTTTTTAATAATAATTGTTTAGATTACAAATCTTATTTGTAGAGAAAATGGCAAAAAAAAAATAATAAACATTTCTGAGATTCTTATTAATGTATTTTATTTTGTGATTCCTTATTCCCTAGGGAAGTATTTAACAACATCTAATCACTTAAATTATAAAAGATACATCTATTCACAGTGCTTGTACTAATTATATAAAATTAATATGTTTATGCAAAACGTTAAATAGTTATTGTGAATATTATATGAGTTGTATTTCTATTACCGAAAAATGTTATTCATTTTTTAATTAGGTTTTATAATTAAAAATTGAAATTTAATGGTACTTGCTATACTATGATAATTTTTATATCCGTTAATAGACTCAAATATAACTATATACTCAAAGTAAAATGTTTAAAATTAAGAGTAGCATATAATTAATATTTCATGACAACACGTAAGAAAAATAAAACATACGTTACACCAGGCATCCTCCCCCTCCCCTCTGTTTAAACATTTTTTCAATTTTAACCATTCTTCTAAATAATTAAAATAATGTATATCATTGGTGCCCAACCTTTTTAGTTGTGCAAACCACCAATTATGTAAAATAAAACTTTGAGGACCACTTACTTAATGTGCAGGTATAAAATATAAACACTACTCATATGACGAATATAGGCATTTGCGCAACTCAGCGGGGCTTAGCTAAGATTTAGCCCCCCTAAAAAATATCCCTTATTGATTTAGATATAAGCCCCTATGGGTTATTTTAAATAAAGAGTTTTTTTTAGCCCTACCAGAATTTTAACCCTAGTTGCACCTATAAATATAGGGGGTTATTAATTATACAATTATAGATGTGTATAAAATCATAAAAATCTCAACGTTTATGCCAATTAACATTTACTGACCCTTTGCTTATACCCTCGACCAGCATCCGCGGCCTACATGTGGGCCCCAGTCCACGGGTTAGGAATCACTAATGTACATCTAAAATTAATAAAAATAATTTATAATTATGATAAATACAAATACAAATAATTAAAATATTTTAAAAAAAAATTTAGAATAACATAAAAATGTTTAATAATTAAATAATTAAAATTTTTAAATAAAATAAATGTAATATATTTATAATTAGTACAAAATATAGTACTTATTCAAAAATAATTAATTAAATTGTCTCATATGAATGATAAATAAAATTTATGTATATTAATATTAAATAAAAATGAATAATATAACTGGACTCTTTTAAAATAATTAATACAATTCTGTATATTAATAAAAAATTAATAAATCGTAATTACATTTTTAATCAATCTTATTTATTATTTTTATTAATTTTTTTTAAATTGTATTTATTGATAATAATTTTTAATTAATTTTTGTATACATTACATTTTTGTTCATTTTTTAAATATTATAGTCTTATTAATTATTAATATACGCTATTTATTAATTAAATAACGTTATTAATTACTTTTAGTCATTTACACTATTTTTATTAATATTTTTAATTAATTGTTTTTATTTATGTTATTATACATTTTTTTATATTATTTTATTCATTATTAGTTTTAGATAATATACATTATTTTAATTAATTATTTTTAGAAATCTTTTTTGATAATTTTTAAGAAAAATAACTCAAACATAATGATTATTATTTATTATAACAAAAAAAGCAATTTATTAAAATAAAAAATTAGTTTTTTTGTATTTATTAATCATTATTTATCTTAAGAGGATGTCAGCGCACAAAATGAATCTGCGCAGAATCATTTTTTCTATGTTTCTAAGTAATCTTAGAATAAAATCACTCATTACAAAAAAGATAGAGAATAATATTTTTGAGGGAATGACTATCGATTTCTCTTATTATTGTTTCAAAACGATTTAAACATAATTTAAATTTACAACTTTTTTTTGTTTATTTTAAAGTCGAATACAAAGTCAAATAACAATAAAATATAAAACCGATATGTCATTCCCTCTAAAATATTATTCTCAATCTTTTTTGCTATGGGTGACTTTATTCTAAAATTACTTAACAACATAGAAAAATGATTCTGCGCAAATGCGTTTTGTCTATGTTGCGCGTATAAGTGAGTCGAACAGTTTAGCCATATGGGATAATATAGAGATCGGTCTATAGTTCTTAACGTCGGATTTGTCACCTGATTTATGTATAGGAGAAAGACAACTCATTTTCCATACAGAAGGGTAAACTCCTTCATCTAGTGAGCGTCGGAAAAGTAGCAGTAGAGGAAAGCTAATAGAATTCCGAATATTGTATAAGTAAATGCCAGAAAGCCCATCAGGGCCAACTGATTTTAAGTTTTTTAGCTTATCCAGATCTTCTTTAATATCTACGATGCTAATACTGGAGTTGCTTGGTAAATCTTGTTGGAGAAATGGCATATCGAATGCATTACTAGTATTGGATGTGTAAACAGAGTTAAAGTGTGAAGTAAAAAGATTGGAAACCATTTCGGGGCCGGTGCAAGAGGAGCCATTTAAGTGGACTAAATTTGGTATACCATTTTGTGATTTGCTCTTCCTAACGAAGTCCCAGAAGGAGTGAGGATTATATTTAAGAGCATTTCTTAGATTCAGACTTGAAGCGAGCACGAATATAAGAGAAATATGTATAATCGTTCTGGTTGCATGTTAATTTGTACTTAGCATGCACACGTTTTTTTATCAAATGCCAGCGCTTTTAGGTCTTTAGTGAACCAGGCAGGAAATTTGGAAGGAGTATAAGAGACTTTAGGTACAAATTGTAGTATACAGGAATGAAGGGCATCATAAAAAGAATTTGTGGCAGAATTTACATCGAAAGACAAAAACGTGTCATACCATTTGAAGGATAGTAAAAATTTGTTTATATCTGGATATGATGCTTGGTGAAAATTAAAAAATGTGTGAGAATTTATAGGTAAGGGTACAGCTGGCCCATATTATATAATAATTATTTTACTTTTATGTACCTACGTTTTAATAATTTTCTAGAAATGTAACTATAAAAAGGTGGGTAAGTGGATATCGCTCTGCTGTAATGTAGGTGACAAGTGGGTCACTGTAATGGATGGTGTTAAATTTGAATTCAATGATATAATATCATTGTATGAGAAAAACGAATCTTCGCTCAAAAAGAGTCAAATTATTTTCAAAATTTTATCGTCTATAGAAAATGATAATACAAAAATTCAGTGAAATTTTCAAGTATCTACAGTCATACGTTTTTTAATTACAACAAAATAAGAAAATCGTTACATGAGATATCGAGTGAATATCAAATGTTATAAAAATATGAATTTCAAACGCTCATAAAAATTTAATTTGACTTTCTTGTAGACATATTTTTTTTGGTAAAGGTAGACAAACTTATGAGGAATCTTGTATTATATTTTCAAATCTTATATTTAAAAAGAAAATTTTTTATGAATTTCTAACTCAAAATAATTTGCAAATTTTCTTCATTTTTACGTATTTTGTCAATATTTGAACTTAAAATGCTTATAAAAAAAATTGTGACTATGGATTTATAAATTTTTTCATCTGCCTTTGAAACAATAACCTAGGAGCTGTTTATTAAATTTTCAAGCTTTTTTAACCAACAATTAAAATTATATTGATATTTATAGAAAAAAAAACTAAGAAAAATGGAAACTGAAAATATCCGTAAACAGCTCAAAATAAGTCAAAATATTTGGAAAATGTTATGGTGTATAGAAAATGCTAATATAAACATTCAGTCAAAATTTCATGTACCTACGGTCATTTGTTTTAGAGTTGCACCAAAAATTAAAATCGATTTTCTGGAAAACAGATTTTGCATAAAAATACCCGTTTTTCCTTAATTTTTCTTTTGTTTTTCATGTCGCTTTTGAAAACTACTGGGAAATATTTACTTTTGACCCCCCAAAGTACCAACTAGATTCATTTTCATATCAGAAAAGTTACTGTTGAAGAAAATCCAAGTCTTTTTACTGTCCTAAAAGGTGATGACAAACACAAAAATAAAAAAAAAACACAAATCATTATAAAATCAATACATTCATCGCTTCGCTCAGAATCTAAAATGAACTTGATTAAAAATATGATATTTCACATATTTATTTGTTAAAAAAAAATTGTTTAGTTATTTTAAAGTGGCGCAATTTTGTAGGTACAAGATGGCCTAGATTACATAATGCCCTTTAATTTAGTTTTATGTGGTGCAACATACAACCTTAAAAATTGGCGTAAATTACTAAAATACATTTTTAGATGTGTCGCTAATTTCATAAACAATTTTTTTTGGGGGTGGTTTTTGGCGCAAATTGAATCCGTCCAAAATGAATTAAACCAACATCTATTGATCTCTTATAAATATTAATACTTAAATATACACTTTGACGCTTTATATACAATGTAAAGTATTCACTAACAAAGAAAAACACAATTTTCCTATGGAGAAATAATTGAACAATACTATTATGAATTATGATGCATGTAATAAAATAAATAAGATGTATAACTACATAAACAAATAGTACTCGATCACAAAGTATTTAAAATTTTCAATATATCCCAATTGTTAGAAAAGGTTGCTGCTCTAATGGATGTGTTAAATCATAGAACTTTGAATTCAATATAATATAATGTCATTGTATATGAAAAACGATTCTGAGCGTCAGCCTATGATATAATACTAAGTATATTTGATGATATTATTGTGAAAAAATAATTTATTTACCTATTTATGTGAAGCCTTGTTTTAAATTTGCAATCCTTAACTATAAAAGTTGAATATTTTATAACATTTAACTACGAAATTATTTTTAAATTTTAAGTTTGATAAATGTTGTCAAAAATTGAACTTTAAATTCATATAAAAAAAAGTTGTGAATGTATTTTAAATATTTTTAAACTACTATCGTAACAATATATCAGGAACCTTGTATTAAATGTGCACACCTTTCTACCCAATAAATAAAATTTTATTAACAATTATAGAAAAAAAAACTTACAACTGGCGATATCACTGACTAATGACTATAATATATTTATGTCCGTAAACAGCTCAAAAAGAGTCAAAATATAATTCAAAATTTGATGGTGTATAGAAAATGAAAGTATAAACATTCGGTAAAAATGTTCATGTATCTATACAGTTATTCGTTTTTATATTACAACAAAATAAGAAAATTGCTACATGAGAAATCGAATGATCAATCGAATATCCAATCTTGTAAAAGTTTAAACGGTTATAAAAAATTAATTTGATTTACTTGTAGACATTTTATTTTTGATAAAGGTAAACAAAGTTATGAATAATCTTGTACTACAATTTCTATCCTTAGATTTAAAAAGAAAATTTTCATGAATTCACAACTCAAAATAATTTGCTAACTTTCATGATTTTTTCCGTGTTTTGTCAAGGTTTGAACTTTAAATGCTTATAAAAAAAACTGTGACTAAGGATTTTAATATTTTTCATGTCTTTAAAACAATATAGTAGGAGCCTTGCATACAATTTTCAAGCTTTTTTGCCAAACAAATACAATTTTATTGATATTTATAGAATAAAAAACTAAAAAAAATGGAAACTGAATATTTTCGTAAACAACTCAAAATAAGTCAAAATATTATGGTGTATAGAAAATGCTGATATAAACATTCATTCAAAATTGCATGTATCTATACTATCATTTGTTTTAGAATGAGACCAAAAACCAAAATCGATTTTGCGTAAAAATTCCGTTTTTCCTTATATTTTTAACGCAGTTGTAAGACTGAGTGGAGACAACAAATATCCATGTAGCGTCCTCTTAACTTAACGTTTTAACTTTATTTTATTTTTTAACTCGTTAATGTTCCCCCAATCTTCTCCCCAAAAATTGGCTTTCTTAGTATTATTAGCTGTGGCCACAATATTTATAATTGTATAATACACTATGGCTAACTGGGCCCGATCAATAATGTTTGGCGGGGACGTAAAAAAGAAGATCTATGCCGCGATCATGGAAGTGAATATCTCACCAGCTTCGATGCTTATACCTATCAAATATTATTTGATAACAACAAAGATCAAAACAATGTCTAACCCTAAGTGATTAGTCGTCGTAGTATAGTCGGTCGGCGGATATGTTAAGTACTCAATATTAAAACATTTAGTAAGTATTACAGTTGACATTATTTACTACTATGATGTATGTCGTACGTAAATAATCGATCATCACCTCGTTTTAACCAGATATTGCGATAATGGCTTCGTCGAGTTCATCGTCGCCGTTGGAAGACTTGGAAACCCAGTTGGAAATGTTTGTAGAAAATGTACGGCAAATACGAATAATAGTCGCCGATTTCCAACCCCAAGGGCAGACAGTATTAAATCAAAAAATGTATTTAACATTTTTCGCTATTGATTATTATAATTTTCTGGGATTTTCGTTTGTTATTAATTTTTGTTTATTATTATATACAGTCAAAATGCCGTCACTGGCTTACAAGAAATTAACAAACTGAAATCCAACGTACAAGACATTCATGTACCTTTGGAAGTATTTGAGTGAGTATAATTATATTACTTTTGCGAGTATAGTTTAATAATTTCTACTGTAATCAGTATTACAGGCTTACATCGTATTAGCATCATTAAAATGATTGTTATTTATTACAAAAAGCATTAGGTTTAGTGTAGTTAATTCAATTATTTTTTTTAAATATGTAATATCTTAATCAGTTTTTTTACTGCATATAATCTGAGTCTTATTTACAGAACTAAATATAATCAATTTTCATGATATTTTCATATTTATTGCTTTTGTTTCTTTTTCACAAATTAGGTACATTGATAGAGGACGTAACCCTCAGCTTTATACTAAGGACTGTATAGAGAAGGCATTACATAAAAATGAACAGGTCAAAGGAAAGATTGATGCTTTGAAAAAATTCAAAGCCAATGTACTCACAGACTTGGGACAAACATTCCCTAATGAACTTAATAAGTATAGAGCATTACGTAGTAATTGTTATGGTACTAGCAGTGTTGTAGCACCACCGCCACCACCACCTCTGAATATGTTATCGTCTGTCACTTCATTAGGGGGACCAAATTCTCAACAGCAACAGCAAAGCTTACTTGGAGGATCGAGTTTATCAATTCAACAACAGCAGCAACAATTAAACAATGCTTCTTCCATAGTGTCCTCTGCCTCTTCTTGCTTAACTAACTCTCAACAGCAATCAAATTCCCCAAATATTACATCATTATTAGGCTGTGATGGTATTTCCACTGTATCTGTTGGCAGTAACAGTAACAATATCGGAGGTCCTCCAGGTACCTAGAATTAATTGTTTGTAGCTTTTAAATTGTGTATATACATATATTGTAATGAATAACTTCTAGATTAGAGATCTTAAATTGTGTTTTCGTGAATTATAAACTCGCTTATTTATTATTTTCTACCAATAAGGTTGGTAATAGTAATGAGTGAGGGACAATGTTGATAAATATAGTATTTTTTATATCAATATTAATTACTTGACTTTTTTGTAGTCATTAATTAGTTTAAAAGAAATTACTATTATAGATTAACAATATACAAATTGTATTCTAATTACTGACAGTTATAAATTAATTGTTGTAAACACAAAACAATTGTATAAGTTATTATTTTTTTAAATGTAAATTTAGTTAATTGAAATGTATGTGGTTGAAATATTATTTAATTAATTTAAATTTTTAGTTAATAACATTTTTTATGTGTCTAATGTATAAAATATTTTTGAATAGTAAATAAAATAAAATAAACTAAGTTTCTTTTAAATATGGTACAACCATATACTAGTATATATTATAATTTATAATATTAGTACCGTACCACTGCTTACGTGAGTGTGACTTTTCACTAGAACCTTTGCAGGTGATGTAAAATATTTAAGTAAAATTATTGAAATACTTTTTTAAGCATTGAATACATGGAAATTTTGAATATATAAATGTAATAAACAAATAATAATACCATTTAATTATTCAATAATATTTTTTTTTACTTATATCGGTAATATTTTTTAATAAAGGACAAATTATGGAGAAATATTTAGAATACTTTATTAATTTGAGTAGTACAGTATTCTTCAATTATTGGACTCATGGTTAATGAACATGTTCACCTATTGGACTCAAACAGGCTGGTCCTGATTTACATGTATACTTATGCATGATGGGGTCGATGTATATTTTTAAGGCCATATTTCATCCATTTTCACGATTTTATCGCTTATGTTTTGACAATTAAAACTATTTTCTCTACTTATCCCATCGAAAAGTATTAAAGATTTGAAAGTATTTTTTAATAAAGTAATTATGGAACAATATTTTTGAAAAGATAAAATATTTTATATTTTTCATGTTTTGTTCTTTATGAATGAAACTGTACAATTGATAAACATAAAAATATAAATAATAATGAATATTAATCAGTACATGGCCACATTAAAATTTTAATTATAACACATTAGTGTATAAGTATATATTTTAATTCTTGGACATTTTGCCTTATTGGGTCATTCGATTAATGGACTCATATTATACTTTGGTACCAAAGTGAGTCCAATAAGTGACGATTACTGTATTTTAAATACTTTTAAGAAAATATGATCGAATATTTACAGCACTATGTTTCTCCCTGAATTATCACATTAAACTAATAATTAATTTAGTAGTATTAGGGGTGGCCCAACCGCTACTTGTGTCTTAACATTTTTGCTAATATAATAATAGGTATTATCGTGCCCTTCATAATATTTTTAATTGTATTGTATGGTTTGCAATTTATTGCTGGATACCCCTGAAGTAAATAATAATATGGTCTTTGTACATTATAATAATAACTTATTATATTTTTCTCTTGATTTAATACATTACATACATTATAATATTATATATTATTATTATTTTTATTATTATTATTATTGATTCTAATATTTGTGTCAATTTAAAATTTAAATATATATGTAATAGTGATCATATTACTGTAAGCAATTAGTAACTGGCAACTGCTGTAATGCCAAAATGTTTAATTCTATTCAACCGAAAAAATAACTTTGCTGCCCGTTTTGAGTCGACAAAAGTCTAACGTTGAAACAAAATCAAGGCTAGGTAATAATGAGTTAAAAAGTTAAGTTACTTTTAACTAAGTTACATAACAACTTACTTTTTTATCTATGTTATGTAATAACTTTTAAGTTAATTCATTTAATTATCACGTTTAGTAATTTTTTTCCTGATTTAAAACCCCATATATTTAAAATAAAACCTATATTTAAAAAAAAAATAATAATCAGAAATACCAAATATTATTTATAAATTTAATTATAATGTATGTATTCTAAATAGCCACCTACTGAATTGTACTATCGAAGTATTTTTCACTATGTCTGGACTCAAATTAGTGATCAAAATAACATATATACTTAAATACAAATTTATATAAAATATGTGAAATCAGTAAATAAGGTATAAAGTATATTGTACATAATATATACTGTAGACTGTAGAGTAATAACTAAAAAGTTATAAGTAATAAATAATAATTTGTAATAATACTGTAATTGCATATTCACAAAATATGATATATTATATTATATAGATAAATAGGTAATAGATCATAAGCACACCCCGTTGCTACCACAGCCATGGTAGGCACTTGACAACTGCGTACTCCCACCCCCCCCCCCCCCAAATTGTTCAATATTATCATGATAATTAATCATTTTATTTATAAAATACTTTTAGTATGGTAAATGTAATATTATGAAGTTACCCTATCCAAATAAGTTTTTATAACTTAGGCGTGAAAAAGAATATAATAAATACGTATGCGTGTGTTAATGTGTTGTGTATGAAATGTCGCTATCTATGTCTTGTCGCTTATTTAAATGGGTATTAAATAGAATAGTTATAGGGAGACCGTAGAACTTTCATTGAGAAAAGATAAATATAACTAATTTACCCAGTACCCCATACACATTATGTATACTCATTATAAATTAATAGTTAAATTTTAATATTATATTTTTCTAAAAATAAAAATAAAAATAATAATTTTATGTTATTAATTATTGACTGATTATAAAAGTAAATAGACTGACAGTGGCGTAATTAGGAATTTTTCTTAGGGGAAATAGACATTTTTTTACACACAAAATACTAAATACTTATTAAATAAAATATAATAAATACTAAATTTTCAAGTACCTACAGATTTATCAAAAATCCTAAAACTAATAAATACACAATATTATAAAATTTTTTTTTTGAAACATACGTTTTTCGAGTTAAAAACGTTAGTACGACTGACGATTTTTTTTCTGTATTTTAACGAGCTAAAAATGATGGTAAAACCAGTGGTTAATTTCTGTTTTATCTGACACCCTTTTTTTTGTTTCAACGCATGTAGTTAAGCATGCTGAAAACGATGGTGAAGTCAGAATTTGGCGGTGGAACTTAGTTTTGAAATCTTAGCTAGTATACCTACTTACCTATTAATTAATACATTTCTGTTTTTAGCCGTTTTTATTACACATTTTTAGTAATATTTAAGGTGATATTATTCCGCATATTTATGCAATTTTTAGGGCTATAAAATCCCAACTCTGGTTAATAGGCGTGCGTACGGGGTGAGCCTGCATGGCCCAGACTTGACCGATGTTTTTTGCGGGCATGGTGAAATTTGCGTATATATTTATTATAATGATTAATATATTCGTGAATACCACGAACATTTTATTTGTAATAAAATTAAAAATAATTTATGTACCACTACACCAAACAATTTCATTCATCTATAACAAACATTGTGCATTTGTGCACAATTATAACTAGACATATTATGTTGTTTTCAATATTACACACAACCACGTCCAAATGGTTGAACAAATATTTTTTAAACGTTAATTAGTATCTATAATTACCACATTATTAATATTTAATTACAAATACTGAAATACGCATATTATACTATATTATATCGTTCAACAAAGTAATACATGTAATGCCTACTATAAATAATTTTCAAAAAGTTAACAATAATATTTTATGTGAGTAAGTGCCTACATTCAATAAATTATTATTTGATAATTATTTTATTATTATTATTATTATTACCTATAGGTATTTTATATTATTAATCCGACGTATCGATCATTCGAAATATTTTTATATGCTTTATTTGTGATGGTGAGATGTGATGAGTAGGTACCTACATTATACATTCATTATAATTTTAATTTTAAAATACTGCAACATTATAATTTGCAAATTTTTGTAGTTTAAATTTTACAGAATTACACATAATAAAATTATCGTAATTTAAAACAAAATATTATTTATATTATCATTAATATTGTATTATCTGCACTATATTATATAATTTTTTTAAATAATATAATATAATATACGTATTTATAATTACATATTAATAATGTGGTAATTTAGTAACTATAGATATTAGATACTAATTTAACGTTTAAAAAATATTTGTTCAACCATTTGCATGAGGTTGTGACTTGTATGAGTAATATTGTTGTCTGGGGATTTTTTTCTGGGGTCGTTCGTCGGTGTAATTTTTCCAGGGGATTTTTATTTCGATTACCGTTCATACATCAAGTACCATGTAAGTACATAGTATAGGTACATGGGTACTACCACTGATTATAAATATTTATAATCAATGATATTACATACCTGATACCACGGACCTGCATCATTCTATAATATATGGTGATGGCTGATGCTATTACAATAGAATCTCGACTGAGGACTGCCGGATTGTTGGAGCCTTGGAGGTTCACATAAAAACACATTTTTACTTACTGTAAAACCTGAATACCTGAGATATTGTAATTTAACAAGTATCACAAGTATACAACACAATAACTAACCAATTCACAATACAGTACACAGTATACACACGCACAAAACGTCAACGATGAATAAAAATAAAATATCTTATCGGTTCATTCGGACTTAATCAGTTACTTTTGACCGCGGGTGTCACACTTAATCCGTGGATTCCGCAGAATATAATATCAAAACACGTTATTCGTAAATACACGAGAATATTCAATATTAATTAATAATATACTGGAGCGGGAATTCGGCGCAGTCAAAATAATTCCGCAGCATATTTCGATGTTGCGGAAATTCTGCGGCGGTATGTCCGCTGTGAATATCCGCATGTGTGACACCGGGCGTCGCCGGCCTTATCGTTTACGATAGTAATTTTATGGTTATTATAACAAAAATATAGCCGGATTACTGGACGTACCGGATTATTATTTATTACCGAGAGTCAACAGTAATAAATTATTAGGTTTAGATAGGTACTAGCTAGTTATAACTAAGTTATAAGTCTAGAGAGCGGATTTTTAGGTTTCTCATATAAGTTTAAAATATGATTCTAATATCTAATATGTTTTTAAGACATAAATTATTAATTAAAAACTATTTGTATACTCATAAGACATAATATTTTTTAGAAATCATCTACTTGAAAGTTGAAATACCTTAGAGGACGCTTCACACTTCACAGACATTTGTTGTTGTTGTTGTTTCACTCTTACATACCAAAATTATGTCTTGAGGGGGCTTAGCCCCCTCCTTTTTTTAGTTTGTTAGATCGAAGCTCTCCGCTCACATTTATGTAAATAATGTAAGCCGCCCTAGAAATTGTAATGGATTTCCGCCTAAGCATTTAGGTACCATTTATTAATCTCACATCATGTAATAATATTATACTAAAACGTTAAAATAATTATTGCACACTGGTAAATTATTTAAATTCATAGTCATATTTGAAAAATTATTAAACAAATTACACAGTCAAACGATTTTCCAATTTAATTATAAAGTTCTTGAACAGTTTTTATAATTATTCATTTTTAAAATATATTCTGAATATTCTCCAATCTCCAAAATATGCTTTAGTAGCCACCTATGCTAAAAAAAATTTTTTCTACGAATTCTGTAACGGGTAAGTCGTCTACATTTTTCACCCCCATTTAGATGCACTAAGTCAATAATGAATACATTTATGAAAACCCTAAAAATCCACTCACTATTTATTACGTTGATATTTAATGAATTTATCATTATTCATTAGGTAGGTAGGTAATTAAAAAACAGTTGATATATGTGGCCGCCCTCCAGACTTATAATAGTTTTAGTGACCCAATGAAATTAACTCATCAATTCATAAAATATTTTTAAAAAAAATCCAGAGCACAATTGAACATTAATTGAACTATACTGCGTAGCCATAGTGCATAACATATACTGCCAACCATGACAAATTATAATTATAATTATAATTTGTTATGCTGCCAACTACTTAAATATAATATTATAGGCAGTTGAGAAATGAGAATCCCGTTATTTTTGTTCGTAGACTGTGGTACGAACCATGAACTAAGAAGATGGTACGAACTAATGCGAATGGAGCTGATGGGGAACTAAACGACGTATGCTATAATGTCACGCATGACAACAGTCGTGATCTCGCGTCCCCGAAATGTAATCGTGTTGCACCATGTTGCCACTTGCAGCAACGGAGAAGGGACAACGGCGCGGCGTAGACCTAATCCTAAAGGGATGTATTATTATTAAAAAATCTAAAAGTTATGACTAAATAATGCAATTGAGAGAATGATTTGAACAATATAGTGTTTTTAAAAATTTATAAAAATATATAATAAATATTTAAAATTTTTCAAAATTTAATCATGATCTCCCGTACACGTGCGTGATAAGTCGTCAACAATACCACATAAAACAACAGTATTAACACTGTCTAGCATAACAGTAACAACGATAATAAGTAATAACGGCCGTGCCGTGTCCGCTAAAAGAGTTTGAATTATTAAATAAGAAACCGCGATCCGTCGCCGACGATGTGCGGCTTTTTTCCGTGATTCATCTGTTCCGTGAACATCCGTAATGGACAAGTACGTGAAGCGCATCAAGAGGAAAGAAGATGACGGTGGAGACTACACGGACGCGGACAAATTCTACGTACCCTGCGGCCAGTGGATGGCTGCGGACGCTGATGTGGCCTGTGCACTAGGCGTTCAACAACCTGCGGCCCCTCAAAAGTCCGAACGACCAGCCACTCCGCCTTCGCCGATTTCGTCCGTGTCCCCGGTATCGGAAGACTTATCGAGAAGTACGTACTAGACTGTCATTGTTGAAATTGTTGAAAACAACAACATATTTATATGAATCGCTAACTGCAGAAAGGGGACTAGTCCATTTTTATCAATTTCGATTTTGTTATCATTTTTCATTACGTAAATACTTCGTTTATTGCAGAAAGGAGTCAAATCCCAAAGTTTTTAGATTATAGACTATAATCTAAAAACCTTGGTCAAATCCGACTATCCAAACGCTAAATATAGTGTTTGGAAATTTCAGTTTACTACAGAAATGAGACAGAAATGTTATGATTTCGTTTTTTGTCTCCTGAAAAGTTATAAAAAATGGACCTATCCCCTTTCTGCTGTTAACGATTCAGAGTCTTCACTTTGAGATTATCGAATAGCGCTTACATGAATATTATATGACATCCGTAGTAATATCATTGCTCGTGGCGTAAATTTCATCAATCTATTACAAAATCAACGCTCACACAGGTATTTCCTTGATTCAAATTTAACTTGAAACCAACGCTACGGTTGACCAAAATGATCGCCTAATATTGCATTTTCTAGGGGAGGGTAATAGTGGTAGATTGTTGAATTTTGGGAACATTATTGATTCCGTACCCAAGTAAGTCCCTTTCAAATTTCAGCCCTGTCGGAGAACAAGGAGCCTGGGTTGAAGGATTTTGTTCCGGTCAGTAAATTGGTATGTCCCCTATTTGTAATTGGCTTTATAAAATATAACTTTGAAGGTACCAGTTGTGAAACTCAGAATACAATTTTTTGTTTCAACCATCGTGTTGGAAGATGAAAACAATTGGGTACAAGGGCTCAGCTTATTTTCCAAATCTCCGGGGTGTGTTGACGTTGAAAATTAACTAATTTTCTATAAATATAATCATTTTGTTATAAAATGACATAATTTGGTGTTAGTTCCTTAGTGGCGACTTTGATTCCATTTTGATTTTATCCTGCTATATTCAGTATATTATCAATCTGTATTTTAATTAGAAATTAATGTTTTTATTGATAGCTAGTTTATAGAAAATAATGTGTAATATTATCTACTAATACGTGTATATCATTAATTACCAGGCTAAAATTTCTATGCATTTGCATGTTTTTTCCTTGAGTACAATTTAGTTGTCAGATGTGTCCACAATTTGGATTAATCTCGATTCAATAGAAGAACTTTTTTTTGCATATTTTGAACATCTTATGAATTTTAAATGGTGTTTATCAGAATATTTATCTATTATTGAGTTGTTCATTGAATTTTCATAAATTTACCATCTAATCTAGGCAACTGACAGGATTATCTATACATTAATTTTGTTTTTCATTATTACGATAAGTTTAAATCAATTTGAATTCATATATTGTTACAATCGACAGTCATTTGTGTTTTAAAATTTGAAAGAACATAATATCATTAAGTACAGCAATATGCAATGTAATAATAACTACTTATAATAAAAAAAAAAGGTTCTTGCAGATTTTGGTAAATTAAATGCATATTTTACAAATTTGTATTGCATATTAATCAAAACCCTAGTTATTACTAATTAATATAGTGATAATATCTTTCTTTATATTACAGAATCAATAGGACGAATGAAACGCATTTATGCTTCTAGACGTTTGCTGTTTGATGATGAAGAAAAAGTCAGCGTAAACAAGGCAGTTAATCAACAATTGATCATCAACTCTCAACCAACTGATGTAATGAAAGAAAAGGTAAGAAATAAAATAATTGGCTTACAAACAGCACCGTCTTAAAGAGGGGATGATTAAAAATGCTCTTATCTGTTTCTTTTTAATATATAATATTAATTATGTATTTTATAAAATTAATTATTTCTATTGTAATTAAAATTGCCATAAACCTATAAATAATTAATTCATTTGGGACAGTGGGACTTAAATTTTATACTGCAGTGTAATACTAATTTTTATTGTCACCGGTACTTGCTTTTTGGGATGTTTATATTATAAAATAACGCTTTGTATTTCAGATGACTTCAGAAGACGATTCTTATATGACTATCATCGACTCTCTGTCGACTCGTGGTTTTGTCGTAAACAATCACAGTCCCTGTGATGATAGTGGTGGATCACTTGGACAATCTGAACTCCATATGTCGGCCGGCACAGATCTGGAGACGACAGACATGACTAGAGAAGTTGGTGGTGTACTGACGTCGTTGTCACCTGTTTGTAGCCAGATTGAATGTCTGTCAGTGTTTGAAGGCATTGTTTACACTGTGCGTGTTGCGGCCGTCGGTCCAGCAGGGGATAACTTAGTTGAGACAGCAAAAGTGTTAGCAACTGTCGGCCCACACCCGCACATTGTTTCATACTTCTGCAACTGGGCTGACGCACACTACCATTACATTCAAACAGAACAGTGCCAATCGAGCCTGTCGTCACTGCGTATGAACAACGTTGCTGACTGCCGGACGGTGTTGGAACACATTTCGTGTGCGCTCCACCATTTGCATAATGGCAAGATGTACTCGCACAATCGCGTCAACCGCCCGAACATTTACTTGGCCTTGGATGGTGACCGCGTTGTGTACAAGCTAGGTGGGTTTGATGCGGCCACAAAGATTTTAGTGGATAGTAGTGCCGCCGCGGCTGATGTTCAATCTTTGTGTTTGATGGTGTCGGAGATGATCGAGAACGGGGACGGGTGGTCCGCTGATGAGGAGGATCTTCGACTGTATCTTTCAAACATGGCAGAAACAGTAAATTTGTGCGCTGCAAATGCTCTATCCGTTTGGCGTTGGTGTTGTAGCGCCCGACACCGGCCACCACTACTGCAATCGCGCCAGACCAGCTTGTCGGACATTATGTATCATAGCCTCGGAACAAATAACAAGGATGGAGTAGGTGCAGCCGATCAAACGGCAGTAGTGTCATTACGCAGAAAAACTGACATGCGTCGAGCTTCAGAAATTTTCGTGGCAGCCACTCCAAGAAAGTGATAAGTATAAAAAAAAAAATTTTTAACAGTAAAATTACCATGGTCGGTGCTATTTGTTACGAACTAACAAGTTTTAGTTTTCGTGTTATGTTTGTTTAAGTTATTGAATTATAATATTGCCTATACGTAGTTACTTTTTGTGTGACAAAATTTAAAAATTTCGCGCAGAAATGACATTTTTCTTTTCTTTGAAGCGCAGACTAAGTAGTTCCTGTTGTTTATCCATTACATTTACTTTTATTGTTGAAAAATCTAGTTTATTGATTTTTTATATAAGTGTACCTACCTATGAGTAGTGTTTCTTTTTTACTATTATTATTATATATTTTTTTTTTATTTTGAGTATTTTGAACTAATACTATATTCTTTTGTGTTGTTACTGTGAATCTTTTTGAATTGTAAGCAAAAGTTAATCAACTAGGATATTGATGTGATAAAAGTTTCTAATAAATTATTTTTTATTTATTTTTGAAAGTTTATTTCTAATACCTAGGTCACCAACCTACACAAATCTTAAGTGTTGCGTAACTTGCTGTAAGAGGATTAAATTTATTAATTGTTATAAAAATATATGAACTACTAATATTACCTTTCATTTGATAATTGATTGAATTTTAAGACATTTTATAACAAATTTCATCTTAAAAAAATATTATCATGAAAATTAAATCTTAATTTATGCATTAATATAATTAATCTTTGGTCATTGATTTATTGGATTAAATGTTGCAAGTGAACTTTGTAATATTTAATAATATAGCAGTATACAACTTTATAACTACAGAATATATAAATATATATAATTAAAATTATTTAAAGAGAAAATGTAAAAAAAGTACAATTGTTTCCTGTTCTTTGTTTAACTCCATAAAGAGTTGTTATTTAGATCCCCAAAGCTCCATAGAACTAATATCAACATTGTTTTTGAAGTTTTGTTATTCTACTATTAATTAGCGAGGTACTAAATAAAAATTATTATTATATTATTTCCTGATTGTTTGTTGAATTTAGAAATTTATTGAAAAGTTGCATCATCCCATATTCAAACTTCATATCGACAGTGATTTGTTGAAAGGGCGTAACCCACATAATTGAAATTGTTTGAGGGACCTTTTACTTAAAACAATTTCTAGTGGTAAAAGCCCTTTATGTATTTTTTTTTCACAATTCATAAAATATTAAAATATTACTATTTAAGCAGGTGTAATGGGACCAATAGACTTTTACTTAATATTAATAACAATAGCATTTATTATTATTATATTTAACACATTTGAAGTAGAAATACGGTTATTTCCACTTTGTTTTTTAAAATATAATATTATACAATATTTATGTAGAGTAAGCCCTTTTTGTATCATGTTTTACTTTTATTTTATTAAAAGGGTGCCTCCATTCAGTATAGTTGTTACCAGTTAGACATATTTCTTATCTAATAAACACCCTTTTTACAGACTATTCTCTTAATTTTTCTGAAAATGTTGATACGAAGGTTGGATTTTGATTAAAAACCAGACACCATTAGACAATATTACAAATATTTCAAGTATTTGAAATTTTTAACAAATGAGACTTAATATTAAAATATAAATAAAAGGTTCCTTGTGTTACTTGATTTGACATTTAAGTGTTTTATCTTGTAGTCATTGTTATAATTATGTTTCTATCAAGGTTGACTACACACATAAAACCAAAGTAACGACGGTCATTTTCATTTATTAATTTCTATTTCTTATATTATTGTATTGTATTGTATTATATAAATATATATATATTTATTAATTGTGTAACAAAAAAAGAAAAAAAATCATGAGAAAAAACTATATATAATAATAATAATAATATATAAAAGTACATACATATGTATACAGATAATATATGTTAATGAACTGTTAGCTGGCAGGCAGATAATATTATGTAGTATATTATATTTAAAAAATGTTTTGTTTCGCGGAGTGGTTTTTTGTAAATTCTAGAAAATTAAGATTTACACAGTGTGCAAAAGTGCGGAGGGAGGGTTCGCATACAAATCTATGTAATTGAATTATAACAGCGTGTAAGTGTGTTGTGTTTGGGATAAAAGAGATTCATTGACAAGATGACAATAGGTTGATGTCGAATTATTTTCTAGCTTTTTTTTATCTGGTTGAGCACGAAGGTAAGGAATGTTTTTGGTATGTTGAAGGAGGTTGTATGCGAATAACATTAATGATTATTATAATAATATAAAGAAACGGAATAAAAATAATAATAATAATAAAGAACAAACCACGACTGATGCTACTACGATGACGTAATTAATAATTAAAGGTAATAATAATAATAATAATAATAATAATAAAATATATAATATGTATATGTACACAAAATAAACGCGTTGAAAAATAATAATAATTTAAGACGGCAATGGGTAGAGGTGAACTGGCGGTGAGCATGCCAATGGCACACTTCTCCTATTATATATTTTTTTAAATGTATTTTGGATTCAAAAATGTATTTTCCCAGCTTAATTTTTGTTTTAATTAGTAGTTGTAAATATATATATCATCTATCTCCGTCTGTGGCTCGGTTCTTCATCATCAGCAACGATAGTAAGTTGTCCACAAGTGTGTTGCAATGCTTACGACGACACTTTCATGTTATCATTAACAGCAACCACCTGACCCACCAGATGTGTCTGATGATTTTGAATCAATTGTTACTTTTCCAACCCCATCAGCTGCACCTCCTGGTCCTTGACCATCTAGTGGTCCAATACGGTTCTTGATCTCGGCAGCCATAGTTAAAAAGGCCAATTCAACGTTAGTAGCTTGTTTAGCAGACGTTTCCAGGAACGGGATTTTCAGATGGTCAGCATATTCCTGTGTGTGCATATAAAACATTCATGAATATTTTTTGTGTTATTTTTGTACATTCATTATTAGTCTTATTAGGTTTATACTTTTGTGTTCATCAACAATAGTTAACTAGTATTTCGCTATATTTTATAAAACTATGACTATTATACAGTAGAGCTATAATTAACATGTATACTAACTTTGGCTGTTGCTTCATCCACAGCACGCTTGTCATGCAAATCGCACTTGTTACCAACCAGTAGTTTGTTGACATTATCACATGCATACCTAGCTATTTCTTCTAGCCACTGTTTAAGATTAGTGAATGTCTCCATATCGGTGCAATCGTAAACAACAATAATGCCATGTGCACCACGATAATACGATGAGGTAATTGTACGGAAACGTTCTTGCCCGGCAGTGTCCCACTAAATATTAAAAAATCAAATATATATTACTGATAGTTTAATTAATAATAAGGTAAAATGTTTTCATAATTTGTGAATATAAAGTTTGGTGTATACGAAGACATATTAGAATTTATAATTCAATTAAAATCTAAGCAAATATGTTATTGAGAGACTCATATATCAGTAAAACAATGTGTGTGTGCAGTGTTCAAAAGTAAAATATTTTTGTTTAGAAATAACCCCATTTAAGTCTAAAAATGGTTGAAATATTTTTATGATATGATTGAATGAAAATATGAATAAGATCGTTAAACCTTTTTTGACATATAATAGTTTGAAACATGCATAAATATTAAATACAACAGTTAAAATTTAACAAAAATATTAAACAAATTGAATATATGCCTATTTTTTAATACAATTGTTCTTCAATGTGAAATACTAAAGCTATTAACCAGACACGAGGAGAAGAAGAAAAAGATTACCTATAGCCAGTGGCGCACACTGGAGGGTTTAAGGGTAGCCTGCAACCCCTGATTTTATCGGTAGGTGGGTGGGTGGACCCCCTGGCTCCAAAATATTTAC
This sequence comes from Metopolophium dirhodum, assembly GCF_019925205.1. Classification (NCBI taxonomy): domain Eukaryota; kingdom Metazoa; phylum Arthropoda; class Insecta; order Hemiptera; family Aphididae; genus Metopolophium; species Metopolophium dirhodum. The sequence continues at coordinate 56,011,787 of NC_083560.1, read as the reverse complement.
ATCATAAAAATTCTACTACGTATAAAAATATTGGAGATAATCTATTGAATAATTATAGGCTATAGCCATTAGCTTATTTGCCAATTTAGAGATAACCAATTCAAATTGCTATTTTCCTATTTATTTTTGAGTGTGCGCCACTGCCTATAGCTATGTGTGTATTTAACCAACAAATGTAGTTTGGTAATCAAGTGTTTTTTTATTGCAATATATTAGTATTGATATTTATCTTTATAAAAGTTATTTTATTTATATCAACTGTCAAAAAATAAAAATAAATATTTATACTGAAAAATATGTTATTGCGAATAGTATTCTAAAACAATAAGTTGTAATATTACGCACAACTGTTAATCTTATTAAGAATGTAAAATATATAAATTATTAAGTATTATTCATAAACTTATAAATATTTTATGATACCTAGGTAGGTAGGTATCATTGCCGGTTATTATTCTTATAGAAATGTAATATATTTTTTTTCTATTATATCATTGACCTATAATCATCATAAATAATAAAAAAAAATTCAAGGTTGTTAGGGTTTCAGTATAATGTAGTACTTAGATCTTTTGAAGTTATTGTTTTAACAATCTTGATTTACTGAATTGTAATGGAAAATTTAACTCATACTTATTATTCAAAATATAATTATATAATATAATAAATATAATACTCACAATCTGAAGCTTCACAGTCTTATTGTCCAGTTTGATGGTGCGGATTTTCTGTACATATACAAGTTTATATATTATTGTCATAAAAAAGCAGTTATTAATTATCATTGTAAGTAAACAAGGTTTTGTAAAATAATGGAATATTATATCTATCATTTTTGATAAGTTAATATTTCAAGACCTAATAAAAATTAGCATAAATTAGATAGAGAATAGGATGTTCAAGTATGCATTAACAGTTCAGTGGCATATCAAAAAGTGTAAATATATGTACATGCCACAAACAAGTAGGCTCTGGTTGCCAGCCATTATGTGCGCTAATTATAATTGAACTTACGAAATCCACGCCAATGGTGCTTATGTACGAATCGGTGTATGTGTCGTCAGCAAACCGCAAGAGCAAGCATGACTTGCCAACGCCCGAATCGCCAATCAGCAGCAGCTTGAACAAGTAATCGCTAAAAACACAAATGGACACATCAGCAACGAAACGATCCGAATGTCGAACACGAGTGGGTCGTGTGGCTGGACATGGGGTGTAATGACAAAATCACATCCCCGAGATCGTGTTTAACGCGAGATACTTACTAATCCGGACTCATGTTGTCAGGTTTTGTTGGCAAGTTTTTCAGGGATGACGACGACTACGACGGCGGCGATTGCTTGTGGCGGAGGTTTAGGGGCGTTCGCGTAGATACGACAACGACGACGAGTGATAACAAACCGACTGCTGCGAAATGTTATTGAAATATTTATTGCCGTGTGCTTAATTGCGTTGTTATAATAATACCTACGTTTTGAGTAGAAACTGGACGAGAACGGTCACGAGCGACGTGTATGTGTGATATGCGCCGTGAAAACGGATCGTCGGGATGCGGAAACACAATAAGTGCGATGTCGTGTGCACTGTGTAAAGACGCAATTGTTATAGCTAAATACAGCGACGGCGGTGACTATGGCGCAATGGGCGGGTGGATGTGTGTATTTTTTTTCTCTCTTTATTTCTCCCGTTTGATAAAACGTCGATGATACACAGACACGGCGGCAGACGGTCCCGACACACACACGTCACACAATAACCAAGCTGATGGGCACGCGGGGTGGGGTGGTGTAGGCGATATCGGTGGTGGAGGGGAGCCGATGACGACGACGCTTGAACAAATATGGCCGACGGACACGACGGCTCTCTTTCGAGTGTCGTGCACGTAACCGCATACCCCGGTCCCCGGGACACCTCCCATCCACCGAGGCTGGCCGACCGACGCGATAACAGCGGGTACATTCATCGACAGCGCGAATGTATGTGCAACGTCATCGCTGTACCGGCTTGGAGGTGACGCGACGCCGCGACAGACGCTGGCCAACGGTACCGATACGTTCCGTTACGCATCGGTACACCGTACACGTCGCCGGTAGTGCTGCCGGTGACCGCCGACCGGTGTGCGGGTGATGGAGCCGATGGAGGTGAAAATGTCCAATGATATTTTTGTTGACATTGCATTTATAATTCATTTTTATTTCATCAAATTAAATCGTTCCGGTACAATGTCAATACTCAATACTCGTTATACATTATTGTTTGACCCGTCGGCCGTCACGGTCGTATGCATAATATCGATAAATGTATACTTTTAACACGTACAATATAAATAAACAATTTTATTGAACACGAAACAACGGTTGAGAACAACTGCACTAGAGTAGAGGTTTAATAAAAAATCCGCATCATCCTCATCCATCACGATTCACAACACCGGCCGGCGGTCATTAACGACATACTTACATGGTACAACGACGTTAATTTCTATGTTCCTGCAAAATTCCCTATTTTTGTATTTGTATATTGTATAAAATTACTGACTATTTAGAAGATAACTATAATAATATCGGTTTATATAATAATAATATATAGGTAGAGATATTATATGTGTTATAATATAATATAATATTATATGTGTATAAAAATCGGTAATATTTGTATCATACGTCAATACTCAGTATATATCACTAAAATAATAAACAACGACCCTATTATTGTGTTTATTTGTAAGAATAATCATTAAATCTAAGAGGACGCTACACCTGCGGTATTCGGAAAAAAAAAAGCCCCACACCAACTAAATACAGAACACCTTTTACTATAGTGTGCAGGTACATTTAACATTTTTTTAAATTTTTTAGCTTTACACATTTTTTAAATTATAAACAAACAAATTACAATTATTTAAAATGTTATACCTTTAAACATTTTTTAAATTATGGACAAATGACAATTATTGACAATGTAAAATGCTGATTGCAGCTATACTTGTAAATCTCTATGTATAAAAATGGATCCCTGTTTCCCTTGGTCATTGCATCACGCGTGAACGGCTGGGCCGATTTCGCCAATTCTTTTTTTGTTGTGTTCGTAATTGTCAGGAGAAGGTTCTAATGTAAAACAATTTTAGGAAAATCCACCGAAAGGTAGAATATTTGGATGTCAAAAAATATAACAGTGGCGCCAAACTGATAATATACTGTTGCGAATCAGAATTTTAATTCCGGGCAACGGAAAAGTTAAGATTAATTTTGAACACCATACACCGAATATTAAATATCGATTTGAACAAAGTTTGAGTCATATAGAGTTGGTTCATTTAACGGGCAAAGAAGTGCATGGATTCAGCTAGTATTTTATAATAAAAGTAATACATGTTAAGGAATGTTATTGAACTATTTATTATATATATTTTGATTTATGGTTTATGTTTTATGATTTTTTAACTGTTAGATAATTATTTATTGTTTAATGTCATATACTAGATGTCTAGATGAAATTTTTTTTTATAGTTACCTTTAAATAAAATAAATGTATTACCTAGTATAATAAATTCGGTGCATAGTAATATAATAAAGTTGTAGTTTGTACAGTGTTTTTTTTCGATGAATGTTGTTAGGATAATTTTTTCCCGATTTTTTTTTTATAGACGTGTTGTCTCCGTCTTAAAAATTATGTACAACATGGCGAAAACATGAAGAAGGAATGCAAGAAGACGAGTGCGAAGTTGATGATTAATAATAATTAAAATGTAATATTAATTACTTTGTTTTGCCTATTAGATAACTTTACTATGATATAGTTGTTGATTACATGGATCAGGCCTAATGGGGAACCACGAAAAAAACGCGCTGTGCTTCTACCTCAATAACCGTGTGGAAACGAATGCATTCTTATTATCGTTATTATATTATATACATATATAATAAATAAAAAAGTGGTGTGTGTCAGATTTTACATCTGACACTCAATGTTGATGTGTCAACATGGCTAGTCTTATTTTTTGTGCGTTGACGCTCCCGATATGCCTTCACCCTTTTTAAGTTTGTTATGGCCATGTTCTAGAAAGAAAGAAAATTCAGAAAGTATAGTTATAATTGTTGCGCGGACGAACTCTTACTGGGTGAGAAGTTAGTCCGATGACTTGCGCCTATTGGCTACTAAGTTGAACGATTGCCCAACTTCCGTTACACTACTTCGTGACATCAAATTTACCAATTTTACACGCATTCTTTTTTTTTGGGAGGGGGGGGCATAAAGATGTTAAGAGGATGTCAGCGCACTATTTATTTTCTTTCCCTGACCCACGCGCAACATAGACATAACGCATTTGCGCAGAATCGTTTTTTCTATGTTTTTAAGTCATTTCAGAGTAAAATTACCCATTACAAAAAAGATAGAGAACAATATTTTAGAGGAAATGACATATCGGTTTTATATTTTATTGTTATTTGACTTTGTATTCGACTTTCGAAATAAACAAAAAAATTTTGTAAATTTAAATTATGTTTAAATTGTTTTGAAACAATATTTAGAGAAATCGATATGTCATTCCCTCAAAAATATTATTCACTATCTTTTTTGTAATGAGTGATTTTACTCTAAGATTACTTAAAAACATAGAAAAAACGATTCTGAGCAAATGCATTTTGTCTATGTTGCACGTGGGCTAGAGAGAGAAAACAAATCGCTGACATCCTTAAAATTAGTATACCGCAAGTATGGTTAGATATATATATAACCATCTTGTAGATAATTTTGTCCTCTACAATTTTTGTTTGAAACTTTTTTTTGTACATCCAGTATAAAGTGAAATATTAACGCAAATACTACTTGTTTTTAGGGAACAATTCATATTTCATTAAACGTATACATTTTGATGGCCTTATAACCCAAAAACTATAACTTTTACGTAAAAATGTCACAAGACCTTTTTCGTAGACAATTACTTCTTCTACAATTTATAACTTGAATATTTTATTGTACGACTCATAAAAAGCGAGATATTAAAAAAAAGACCAATTTCGTGACTTTGGACCTCGAATAACCTTTGACGCGTACATGTTATAGATGACGACATTTACATATTGTTAACAACGATGGCATAAAGGTGTGTACCAAAATTCAGCTAGGTGGGAATTTTTACGAGCTGAACCCTTTTTTTCGTCTAATTTGACTGGACTATTAGAAATTTTAGTATGAACAATATTATTATGGGTAACAAATGTTAAAACAACCGCCCAGACGCCCAATATTGTAGTAGGTAGCATAGGCGGAAATCCATTAAAATTTCAGGGGGGCTAACATTATTAACATCAATGTGACCAAGGGGCATTGATCCTACCAAACTATAAAGGAGGGAGCTTGACCGACTTTTGCCCCCCCCCCCCCCCCGAATTCCGCCAATGGTAGGTAGTACCTAAGAGAAAATAGACGGGCAAATGTGTTTGGCATTGACAACATATTTTATATAGTTGAGTCAACTCCAAATGTCTATGTTACTATGTGTGTGGGATAAAATCACAAATGACACAAATGTTATTAATTGATAAATCGAAGCAGTTAAAAACCTCTGATTATTTATACAAACATCGAAACATTACTAATGCATGTAACTATCAGAATAATATTAATATATGGGATAAAATAACAAATTACACAAATAAAATTAAGTGATAAATCTATGCTGTTAAACACCACTGATTATTTAAACAAACATAGTTATTTTTAATTTATTCCTGATTATAATTATTAATCTTTTAAATAATCTTTAAAATATAATAATGTAGTTGTTATTTTTTTTTATACTCTTATATTTATATCGATTGTTTAGAAAGAAAAATTAATTTTGAATAATTTATATTATAATGACTTCTAAATGCCAGCTATAAAAAACAATTTTACCAGTCTTATGACCGTTGTCAATGATGAATGATGATTATTATTATTTTTGAGAATCATTATTCGGATTTGTATCACATCTCTGATGACTATAGAGAGCGCCCGCAGAAATTCAACGGGAAAGTTTTTTATTATATTTTAGTATACTACATGTAAATATATTATATCTATAATATAATAAGTACCTTGTACCAATTGTACCTATCTCTATTTTAATATAGCATAGGTACTACTCACATTATTTTTAAGTGAACGGCATTTGTTGTCTCCGTCTTACAAGTATGTAACATTCAGAGTTGGTGTATTTTTTGATTTTTGAAAAAAAACTGTATTTTTTGTAAATAAAGTATCAAAAAAAGACGGGAAAGTGGTTGTAGCTCTGCTGTACAGTTAGTAGGTTACAAGTGGGTCACTGTAACGGATATGGCGTTAAATTTGAATTCAATTATGTAATATTATATTTATATTGATTAGATTAGTATCAATGAAACAATATAGTATATATATATAAACATTCAGTGAAATTTCCATGTATCTACAGTTATTCGATTTTGAATTACAACAAATTAACAAAATCGCTACATGAAAAATCAAGTGAATATTCAATCTTGTAAAAATAAGATCTTCAAATGCTCATAAAAATTTAATTTGATTTGCTTGTAGACATTTTTTTTTTTGATAAAGGTAGACAAACTTATGAGAAATCTTGTATTACTTTTTCAAATTTTAGATTTCAAAAGAAAAATTTTTAGGAATTCTCAACTCAAAATAATTATATAATTTTCGTAAATTTTCCGTATTTTGTCAAAATTTGAACTTTAAATGCTTATAAAAAAACTGTGGCTAAGGATTTTCAATATTTTTCAAATGTCATTGTAACAATATAGTAGGAGCCTTGTAATAATTTTTCACGCTTTTTTGCAAATTTTATCGTGAATAGAAAATGCTAATATAAACATTCCGTCAAATTTTCATCTATATCTACGCGGTTATTTGTTTTAAAGTTACACCAAAAACAAAAATCAATTTTGCGTAAAAATTCCCGTTTTTCCTTAATTTTTCTTTTGTTTTTCACAGCGCTTTTGAAAATAACAGGGATTTTAAAAATTTTACTTCCCCAATGCACCAATATTTTTTCTATCGAACGAGATTCTGAAGTCGAATTCGAAGTATTATTTCGACTGCTTATCGTGTACACAGAGACAAAAATAAAAAAAACACACATCATTGTAAAACCAATACATTCATCGGTTCGATCAGAATCTAATACTATTAGTATATCATAATCCATAGTCTAAGATATTATCAATGGACATTGAGTATATTATTATACGCAAAATCAAAATTAAGTATTAGAAGCCCGATCAGAAAGGTCAGACAATTGAAAAAATTAAATTTCTAGACTCCTTTGAGTGCTCCCCTCCACGAAATCCTTAGTAAAAGGCGAAAGATTTCTACGATATGAAAGGGAGTCGGAGTTCCTTGAAAAATGGTGTTCGGTTCCTTATATACAATCGGTGAGGTCACGACGCCGTTCAGTCAGCTGGTCTTCACATAACACCTTCTGCCGGTTAACAAGTCGTGGTTGGGGTCTGCGCGCGCCCGGAGTAAACTGTTTAGTACACTGGTAAACGGGTGCGACGGCCTAGGTCGACCTCAAAAACTTGTGCTCACAGCACACCCGAAATGCCGGGCCGCCCGCGTCACGACCACGTTAGCTCACGATTATGCTCGCCGACGCCATCTATCGACTGTTTTTCGAAACACCAGAACTCGAACAAATATTCCTGATCAGTGATCACCGCCGTCTAAGGACGTTTCCTGTTGAGCCACACCCACATGCGTTGTCTCTGTCTTACAAACTCGTAATATACCAAATTTACACTCAACAGTTCACGTTCTATGCCATTAGCTTACAAATTAAAAGGAATCGATCTATTATAAAACTTGAGAGTAAGAATATTATCTGTGTTTTAATGGAAGTTTTTTTACGATAATTCAGTTTTTAAGTGAATTATGACCATTTTTAGTTTACATTTAAATACACGCATAACTCAATTAAAAACTAAATTATCGTAAAAAAACTTCCAACAAAACACAGATGTGACCACAAGTTTTTAAGGTCGACCGTCACACTCGTTTACCAGTGTAAGTACTAAAAAGTTTGCTCCAGGCGCGCGCAGACCCCAACCACGATTTGTTAACCGGCAGAACGGTGTTGCGTGAACACCAGTCGACTGCACGGCGTCGTGACCACACCGATTGTATATAAGGAACCGAACATCATAATATCAACAATTCCGGTTCCCTTTCAAATTGATAAAATCTTTTGCCTTATACTAAAGATTTCTGTGGAGAGGAGCACTCAAAGGAGTCTAGAAATTTAATTTTTTCAATTTCTTGACCTCTCTGGTCGGGTTTTTAATACGTAATTAGATTTAGTTTATAATGATACATTATATACACATACAAATACCATGTACGATATAATAATATAGTTTAAATTATCGTATTTAGTAGGACTCATGTATAATATCTTTGATTATAATATACTACTAGTTTTAGATTCTGATCGGAGCGATGAATGTATTAGTTTTACATTGATGTGTGTTTTTTTTTATTATTGTATCTGTGACACTCTGTGTACACGATAAGAAGTCGAAATAATTGTTCGATTTTCACTTCAGTATCTATTGTTTGATGGGAAAGTGAATCTATAGTTGGTGCATTGGGGAGGTCAAAATTACAGTCCCATATTCTCATTAGTGTTCAAAAGCGCCAAGAAAAACCAGACATTTATAAACAAAAAGGTCCATCGTAAATCTCAAAATCTCCGTTTTAAAACCTCTATGGGTTGGACCTCTTATTTACCTTTTTTTCGCGACAAAATGTAACATATTATCTTCTTCGCCAAGTTTTAATATATCTCCGTAGGTAACAAATTTCATGGCATCGGATGAACGGTTTAAGAATGCACGTAGGCGCAAATTGACTAAATTTTTTGGGGGGACTCAAGCCCTCCACCCCATATGCCATATTTGTTAGTACTACAGAATATAAAAATTAGTACTAATTACTAGATTTTGAACTGGGGGGACTTAGTCCCCCCCTTGCCCCCCCTCCTATTTGCGCCAATGAGAATGCATAAAGGACACAAGACACAGACAAACATTCATTTTTATATAAGCAGATTATATTTGTTTTACACCACGCTTTTATAATAATATTATAATATGGACCCTAAGGTAATAAGTATGAATTTATCGTTAAAACAATAGAGCCGAAACAAATTATTTATTTATGTTGTCATAATGATTTGAACCTAGATTAAAACGATGACGAACTATAATATACGATTATTTGTGTAATTGTATTATACCATTGTAGTACTATAAAATAAACTAGTATTTATAATCAATGATTATAATATGTATAGTATATAATATTATGTACATCCATTATCCACATACAGACACATCGTACATTCTACATTAATTATAGTCTTCTGCAGTTGTGTACATATAATTAAAACACATTATTATACCGCTACAGTTAATCATAATAGCTTAATAGTTAATACATATTTTAAAATTGAAAGTTAGTTTGATTTTTTTTATGGTTCGTTTTTAAAATAATAATATGGATAATATTTGTTAAACTGGAATTGGAGTAATCAATTTGTAATGTCCTTATGCGGCTTATTTATTTATGAATAAAATGAGGACATTATGCATTAAAAAAACTTTAATCTATCTCTATGCTCCATACAATTTTACAGAATATATTATTATTATGCTTATCTGTATTCTGTATTACTATCTCGTCTAAAATAACACATTTTTTAGTAATAATAACATTCGTTTAAGTTATACCGTGAAACTAAAGAGCTATTTTTTTGCTGCTGAATGCTAATATTCAATGATTTAATCTTCTATTTCTGACTATATAGGTTTCTACCTATGCAATTGTTCTTTTTCTTTTCCTATAATGTTTTTGTAAATAAATATTTTTCTTGTAGAAAAAGTAATACGTACCTAGCAACTTTAAAAATCAAACATTTAGTTTAGTCTATTAAAATGATAATTTTTATATTTCTATAATAATTCAATAAATCATTTCAAAATTTTTTTTTTAAATGTTTCCTAATATTTTTAAAATAATGAGTTATTTTGTGTATAGTCTTGAGCACTAAAGTGAAACAACTCCCTCCCAGCAGCAACTTATAATTGAAGCATTTGAGGCAACAACGAGACATCTCAATATATTGGTTAAAATTAGTTTTTGATTGCACATTATCAAATAAAAACTGTTTCGTTTGGGGCAAAAACAAGACATCTCCTCATTTTTAATATTATAATGGAGATGTCTGGTTTTAATTTAGGCAACAAGACATCTCCAAGTATTTAATTACGGTGCAACAACAAGATATGTCCAAGCAATATTGCATTACGGTGCAATAACAAGAGTACAATACATGTCCAAATAAGTTTTTATTGCTTCCTTAACTTATCATTAAAATTAAAGGAATATCTCTAAGTGCATATGTTGTATGTGTCCTAAAACTAAAATCAACCATTTTTCAAAAAATTCCAAAATTTTTTTTTGGAATTTACAATGTGTTTTTTGTTTGTTGAACAATTTCAAAAAAGGATATGTCTGGTTGATGCCTCCAGGTCTTCAATTACTATTAATAACAAATTTAAATCATTTATTGTAAATAGCAAATGCCAAATGGCATTTGGTAGTCCTAACTCCTAACCTATTTCCCTACCGGTACCCCTGCGGCCTGCGAGCATCGTAACTATTATAATACTATGTTCGTGCCTCACTCCCAGGGTGGGCAAATCGGTCTTCGCCCAAAATCGACCTTTTGGTTTTTGCCCAAATGACCTTTTTTACCCAAACACAAAAATGAGTGATTTGGTTTTCGCCCAAAGAAATATTATTTATAGTAAACGAAAAAACATTTTGGTTACCACTGTCTATTAATATAAAAAAAAAACAACAAAATGCATTCCAGTTAAAAGCTCCATATTCTAAATTAAATATATGTTAGGTAAATGGCGTTATTTGGAAAATACCAAATACACAGGTAATTAATGTTCTCAAATACTACAATTTGAAAAATGATGTACCTATAGGTACAAAAAAATGCATTATTATTATTTATTTATTATTTACTATAATCTTTAGTAGACAAAAAAGAGTTATTACCATCCCGTTTGTTCATAAGAATATTTTTAATTTTCCAGTTGTACGAACAGTACAATAGTCATTTAAAATTGGTACATACGACGACAATGTTATAATATATTAATATGTATAGGTACGCCTTATCTGTGCCCGATAAAGTTTAATTGGTTTACCCAATTAGTACCACAATTAGTTTAGCGATCATCTTATCATTACTTGCCGATAAAGATAAGTTATAATCGATAATTGCACTGAATGTACGGATACAATATTCCAAATAAAATCAGTCATGATGGCGAAGCATACAAAAATTTGGTTTAGTCAGTGATTACAATGATAGTTCATCAATTATTGGTACATGGTTACATAGTACATTTGGTTTAATATTTTTAGAGCCTGAAGAAGTTTCTGACTGTTTTGTTGAGGATTTAATGGAAGATTGTCCAATTGATGATAAATTAACAAAATACTGCGATTATTTAACTGAACATTATATTTCAGAAGACAGTACTTTTCCTCCTAAGCTTTGGGCATGTAACTCTTCAAGTCTTAGGCTAACTACGAATACATGTGAATCATTTCACTCGCACTTTAATAAAAACTTTAATACAAAATTACCGTCTATCATGCCATGGTTGAATATTACTCTACAAGTTCAAGTTGACATTTATGTTAAAATTAATAGTGCATATTTTTTGAAAATTTCAAAAGAATACTAGCGACAAGAAATTAACCAATCAAAAATTATGAAATACAAATCTGGTCGACTCACGCGATACGAGTTTATAAAATCTATGTGCCATAACTTTGACAAATAATTAGATTTTTATTATTATACTATTTTTTTTTAAATGTCTTACACTTATATATATCATTTAAAATCTGTTTTCTGTGTTTTTACATATATTATTTACATTGACTATTTTTTTGGTTTTTTTTATAGTATGTTTTACACTAATCTATATCTGCCATAACTTCGACGAATAATTAGATTTTTATTATTATACTATTTTTTTTTTTAAATGTCTTACACTATTATATATCATTTAAAATCTTTAAAATTTTATTTTTATTATTATGCTATTTTTTTTAAGATGTTTTACACCTATAAACTTATGTTTATTAAATATTATGTAGGTATACGTATAGTCATTTAGACACATTTTCAATAAAAAAAAAAATACAGTGGTAACCAAAATGTTTTTTCGTTTACTATAAATAATATTTTTTTGGGCGAAAACCAAATCACTCTTTTTTGTGTTTGGGTAAAAAAGGTCATTTGGGCAAAAACCAAAAGGTCGATTTTGGGCAAAAACATGTACGGCCCCCAGGGTTGCCACCATTTTATTTTTAAAATAAAAAACATCATGACTTATAGAGATTTTTTACACACAAAATAAATTGCGAAAATACTGAACCAAACCAGTAATGAGTAAAGTACAGAACAAAAAAAAAAACAATTATTTAAACAACAAAATAATGTGAATTTATTGATGTCATACAAACATCATAGAATTAAAACAGTATTAAGAACTAAGCTTTTTAACAAACTTATAACAATATTTTATTATTACATTATTTCTATAAATATATTATAAATTATTTTTACTAACGATATTTTTAAATGTATACTTTTTACTACTTTTTGCAGCTTTTAGTAATTTTTAATCTTTTAAAAAAGTATCTCAGTGAGTCACTCCTCAGTGCATAGGTGCCGGGGCAGGGCTTCGCTAGCGGTTGCCTCCACACCGGTTGTGGAGGTGACGCTGCTGCGCTAATAGTGATTACACGACGATTACAACAATATAATAAATTATAACAACAAACGCTACGCCGCGCCGCCGTCGCGTACTCGCGTCGTAAACCGCAAAACAGCAGCGTGTTGTGCCGTGTGTTTGCGCGTCCGTGTGTGAGAGTGTGTGTGCGCTCTCGTGCGGCGTGTATGTGTGTGAGTGTCTGTTTGCGTGCGCGCGCGTGTGCGTGTGTGTGTGCTCTTGCTGCGTATGTGTGTGTGTGTTTGTGACGTGAGTATGTGTGTTTGCGTGTGTGTGTATGTGTGTGCAAAGGATAACAACACCAACGTCGTATGTACGTGTTAGTTTGGTCATCGCCGTTTGTTTATTTACAATCGAGTATTGTTTGTGTTTTCGTTGTTCGACACAACAGCGTAAATTGCACCGCTCGATCAGCGGTATTTGCACGTCAATAACGTCTAAACATTATACCGGCCGGCGGCGTCGGCGGCGGCGGTTCGCTATACACGACAATAAGATGCCCTAAGCGGCGTCTGCGGCTTGGTGCAGACAGTACATATTTTCAATTGACCTAGCCGACAGCAACACCAGTCTAACGTCGAATTCCCGTTCGGGACGAAAAGTTATTTCGTGTGTCAACGAGCAGTAGAATACGATTCGTGTCTGCAACATTTGTCACTCTCATGGCGGCCATCAACAGTGGCAGTAACAACAGCAATACCAACAACTCGAGTGCCGGCGGCAGCAACATGTACCGCGTTGGAGGTGAGTTTCGGTTAAATTTGGGTAGACATATTGTCTACACAGTTTATGTCGATGTCTGATGTACTTGCTTCCAGTATTAGGGCTGTTTTTACAATGTCAGGTTAAGTGTCTGATAACACCAACCGGCAGAATTTCTTTTATGTTACCGATAGAATTCTGCTGGTTAGTCTTAATCGAAAATTCGTAAGAACAGCCCTTAGTTGTATTTTGTCCCGATATCCCATATAGGTAGATATGTGTATTTGTGTATATTCTGTTGTTTACAAACACTTATTTTTTGTAGATTATGTATACTTTGAGGCTCAACAGCAGCAACAGCAACAGCAGCAGCAACAATCTATGCATCATCAGCAGCAGCCGTTCCAAATACGTAGAATTGAAGAGCTCAATAAGACTGCTGGAGGTAATGTTGAAGCCAAAGTCATGTGTTTCTATAGGAGACGAGACCTGCCAGCTCAACTCGTCGCACTGGCTGATAAACACCAACAGCACCAGCAGCAGCAGCAACTATCTTTGACTTTATCATTATCTCCTGGTGGAAGTAGTGCTATTAAAGGTGGTGGTAAGCAGTCATCTATAATTAAATCCTCCTCAGCCTCTGATAAAGACGCTAGTACGGATAAAAAAGAACAAGACACTAGTGCTGGTGGGGCCCTACCGGTGGTAAAAAAAGAGCAGCAGAACGAAGAACAAACTGCCAGTAAAATAGAAACATCTGAAATTAATGAAACTGTGAAAGAAGAACAGAAACAACAGCAGGATGTTGAGATGTCAGAAGAAATAGAAACTAACTCTGCTGTATCCGCGGTTGTCAAAAGTGGAGATGCTCGAGTAGATGGTGATGAGGTTGAAACCAATGATAAATGTAAATATATTCTATATTGTTGTGCATTGTGAGGATTAAAATACTGTGTACAAACATTAATTATTGTATGTAATAGCTTCAGATATCGGAAAAGATGAAGATAAGACAACACAAGGTACACAACCACAACATGACTGGTGGCGTGGTGAACAGCTTAAACAAAGGGAGTTGTTCTTAAGCAGACAGGTAGAAACATTGGCAGCAACGCATATACGTGGAAAGTGCACAGTAACATTATACAATGAGACTGAGTCATTGGACAGTTATTTAGAAAGAGAAGTAAGTACTGAAAAAAAATCTTTTATGCGACTGCTTGGATATTATTAAAATTATATAAACTAAGTATTAATATCAAAATTAATTCTTATTGTGAAACTCTTAAATTATTATATTTGATGATTTATACACTGATGATGTGAGTATATCACTTATAAACTTTTATAAGTTGTGTGTCGTATTAAAAATTGTTAGGTATGAATATTGATACATTTCAATGAACATTTCTGCTATCACACTAAATTAAAAATTACAATTAAAAATTTTTTGTGTCTCATAAAGTATATTATTTTTATTTTCAAAGTTTTGTACAAATATGTATTACAAACTAAAAAAATAGGCATATATTTAATTAAAAATGTAGTGAATTATTAACTGATACATACTAATATTTTTAATTTAACAAGTAATAAACAGTTGGTGCACATTATTAAATAATATTATAAAACTGCATTATTGAATACTACTACATTGTAGGGATATTATTTGGTGTATCCTTGGTAAAATAATACTTTTAATATACTCAAATATTATAATATAACAGTGACAAAAATTTAAAAATAAATTATGGATACATTCTCAGTGGTAATAATTTCCATTTTTATTGAAAACTTGATACTGAATAAATATCTAAAATATTGATGTAATACCTATTAAAAAAATACAATTATTACTTGATGTGAAGCATACCATTTAAATATTATAATATATAAGCGTTATAATAGATTAATATAACACATTAATGATAACTATTTGCAAATTTTTCAATCAAACATTTCTGGAATTTAAATTTTTAAAAACTTTTTTATCAATGATATTAAACGGTTAAATGAAATACCTAAACACTGTTTGCCGTGAATTATGTCATAATTAATTTATTATTATTAATCTTAACAAAATGTAGTATCTTACCTAAATTTTATAAAATAACACTTACCATTCACTGTGTGGTTAAAAAATAAGGTAGGTACCTACATATGAGTATGACGAGGTAGAATATTAATTGTTTTACATAGTTTTAGGATGGAATCTATAGAGCTAAAGAATTATTTGTAAAAAGGGTTGCTTTTTACAAATAATTCCATAGCCTTAACTCGTATTTAACAATTTTGTATAATACCTTCTTAAATAAATAAATAAATCAATTTAATCTTAACAGGACACGTTCTTCTATTGTCTGGTATTTGATCCGGTCCAGAAGACATTGTTGGCCGACAAAGGAGAAATTCGTGTTGGCCATAAATATCAGGCTGAGGTGCCGCCAAAAGCTCTTTTTAATCGTAGTAGTGGTGATGTGAATGCAAAGGATACAACATCAACACTGATAAAAGGAGAAATAGTAAAAGAAGAACACACTACTGATGGTGATGGAGAAGAGCCTATGGTTACAGAATGCAGTCGAGACAATGGCGACGACGATGATAAAGATGTTGATGAAAAATCCTCTACTGCAGTGACTACAGTGACAGCAATAGGAACAGTAACAGCTGTGACAGTGGAAAGCGATACTGATCTTGAGACTTTGATATGGACATGTCGGCCGCAGTGGAATCGTTTAACTGATAGACAGATTGATCAGTTTTTGGTTGTTTCTCGATCACTGGGCACATTTGCCCGTGCCTTAGATTGCACCAGTTCAGTGAAACAGCCTTCTTTGCATATGTCTGCGGCTGCTGCATCACGGGACATCACATTGGTGAGTTTTTCATATCATGTCAAAATTGGATGCTACACCCACATACGTTGTCTTCGTCTTACAAATGTACAGCATAGCAAAAACTGTTTTGCGGAGAACAACATTACTCCCTGTATTTATAGTAGTATTACCAAAATTCCACAACACATAGGGAAGAACTGTATCTGAGTCTTAGTGTTTTATTATTTGAATAACATAAATACAATTAAAGTTATAAGTTTGAGAACATAAGGTTTTTTTTAAAGAATTATTAAAGAATATTAAAATGCAACAAGTCCTGACAATTAATTACATTGTATAGTTTTATGTTTGTTTTAACTTGATTAGTGTTGTATCAGGTTAATTTTTTTATTGCTATTAACTCTACATGTATTTTGTTATTAAAACAACAGTTTCATGCAATGGACACACTGCATAGGCATGGTTATGATCTGGGCACTGCCACCTGTTCCCTAGTGCCTAGTACGGGACCTGTATTATGCCGTGATGAAATGGAAGAATGGTCAGCGTCTGAAGCAAATTTATTTGAGGAAGCGTTGGAGAAGTATGGCAAGGACTTTGGTGACATACGTCATGATTTTGTTAGTATATCATACTTTTATTGCCTCTATTTCAATTCTAGTAGTTATTGCTTATCATATGTATTATGTACTACTTGTGGTTCAGAATATCAATATTAATCATGGTGTTACAGCTTCCATGGAAAACGCACAAAAACATAGTTGAGTACTATTACATGTGGAAGACAACTGACAGGTATGTGCAGCAGAAGCGTGTTAAGGCCGTAGAACAAGAATCCAAGTTGAAACAAGTGTATATTCCTTCTTAGTGAGTATTTGTTGTAATATATGTTTATTGTTTATATATATAGAGTATGTCGTTAAAAGCTTTTACATATTAGTGGATAACATGACTAAATAGTACCATTTACAGACGTAGTGGATAATAATATCATTGGTAAATCAACTTTCACATGATACTAACACTTGATAGTTATCTGTGTAAAAAGCTCTCGTGTTTACATTTGTATTTCGTTGTTGCTTGTTGAGTTATTTCCTGGCATACTATTGAGTATTGACACATATTAGTGTAATAAGCAAGCACACAGAATTTTTGTTCAGGTGACTAACAAATTGTCCTATTTCTCCTTACACAATTACCTAATTCAACTTTAATAACATTGACAGTCAACAAAAATTATGATTTTTATCCTTGTTATCGATCAAAGGTGACAGTCTACACTGTCCAACCTTACTGCCAGTATATAAATTAAAAATAATTTTTCAACAATATAATCGATTGGTGATTTCCACAACCTTTATCATATTTAATTATTAATTTGTGTCCAACATAATAATCAAATTGAAAAAAAACATTACAATTGTAATATATTTGTGACAAAATAATATACTCTAATAATGTATAATCCAATATAAAAAATAGTTTTAAGGGGACTTCAGCTCTTAGCCCCCCACTCTGGTTACGCCACTGGTATCTACAACAACAGTTTTATGATCCTCAATTTTTTCTCCTAAATAGTAATGGAACAACAAGTGGTGGAAAGCAGCAGGCTATAACATCTGGTCTAACAATAAAATCGTCACAGCAGCAACAGCAGCTTGTAAATGGTAACTCAGCAGCTGTAGAGCTGTATTCCCCCAAAAATGGCAGCGGTGGATTGTCTATTACAGGAGAGGGACCATTACAACCTGGATTGTGCGATCTATGTGATGGTAAGAAAGCATTTATATAGAACACATTTCTGTGTATGTACTAATACATCATATAGACAATACTTAAAAAATAAATAATAATTGTGTTACTTATAACTATGAACATAGTTGTATCCTCACAACAATGGTATCCAAACACCATAGGAGCCACAACCGGAACAACAGCAATATCTTATCATCAACACAATGGTGGATTGTCTTCAGTGATACCAAATACATTATGTCACGAGTGCTGGACTCATTGGAAAAAATATGGAGGTCCCAGAACTGCTACTTCGGATAAAAAAGTTATTGTGGCAGCAAGAGGAGAGAGCATGTCCGGAGATGAAGGTAGTAATAATGACATATCTTAAGTTTTATGCTTAATACTTCTTAGCAGGAACAAAGGAATAATGAGGCAAATCTCTAAAGAGTAGATGACAAGTATTAATACTTTACTTAATCTGTATATATTACAGTAAATTTAATGTGTTTTAGATACTATCAAAATTATTTCTATTTATATAAGATATTAAAATTCAATAATGATATCAATTTTTAGATATTATGAACACGCACTTAGTTAATGTAGTATAATATAATAATATCTAGTGATAAGTCAATAACACCAGTTCCCGTTTGTTTAGAGTTACTGTAACATATAATATACATGGATTATGAATGCATGCCAGGTTCATTTTCAATTAAATCCTTTAACGTGGTTGTCATTACAAGATATAAAGGTGTATATTATTAATATAAAAAAATTATTAATTTATAATTCTCAGGCTTGATCTGCAGCTCAGTGATGGCCCTCTCATAGTCGAGGTCAAAATGAGAGATGCTGAATTTTCTTATTCAAAATATTTAGGTACACTGCTTTTGTTAATTTTTCCATTTTTCGGTGAATCGCTTACTCGATATGAAAACTACTACAGAGGCTCCTTTTTAAGTTTTAATATTAAAATAAATCAATTCAATTTTTACTTGCATTTTATCTTTGAGTTTTGTTTTTGTCCTGACTACTACTACTACTACTACTACTCCATTTATGTTAATTCTCTTTTGTGAAAGTACTGCAATTATTTTTTTTACTTTTTTGTTTTCTAAATTGAGAATGTGACCATACATTTTGACAAGTCAATGAAATAAATTAAAAATATCTTTTTTTTTTATAAAATATTAACAAATATCTATTAAAATATATTTTAATCAATTTGTTTATCATGTTTGTAAACAGATCGACCGCATTCAAATGCATCATCCAGTTCTCTGGCAGCAGCAATGAACTTGAATGTATCAGCTGGTGGTGGTAGATCTTCATCACACGGACCAACCATGTCAACTCCACCCCATCACCACCACCACCTTATGCACCTTGGTGGTAGTGGAAGTAGTCACCATAGCAGTTATCATCATCAGTCGCAGCACCACCACCATCAACAGCTTCACCATCAGCAACAACAACAACAGCAACAACAACATA
Organism: Metopolophium dirhodum; assembly: GCF_019925205.1. Classification (NCBI taxonomy): domain Eukaryota; kingdom Metazoa; phylum Arthropoda; class Insecta; order Hemiptera; family Aphididae; genus Metopolophium; species Metopolophium dirhodum. Next base: position 55,992,142 of record NC_083560.1, on the reverse strand, counting down.
TACAGCAACAACAACAACAACAACAACAGCAGCAACAACAACAGCAGCAACAGCAGCAGCAACAGCAACAACAACATCAATCTGCAGCCTCATCACCAGGTGGTGGTGGTGGTCTATTACTACATCAACCACATATTAACTCATCTGGATCAACAACAACTGCTCATAGGTGCACTATTATTGGGTGCCAAGCAGCTCCATTCAAGAGTAAGTCTCAGCTGCTACGGCATTATAGTACAGCGCATGGCATTGGGATAAATTCCAACAGCAGCAGTAGTCCTAGTGCTATCATCACATCAATTGGTGGTAGCAGTAGATCTTCTGGCAGTGCTGGAATTGATGGCGGTGGGAGTGGAAAATTATCACCACAGCCGCCACAGCAGCAGCAGAATATTTCTGGCGCTGGACTTCTCCACCACAATTCTGGAGGGCCTTTAAACTTGAACAGTAGCAATTCGATTCAACACTCCATCGGAAGTAGCTCTGCCAATCAAGTAATTAATCTCATTGCATCTTCTTCTTCACCTCAACAGCAGCCCAATAACCTATCTACAAGTGGAGGCATAACAACAACTGCGGTTATTGGAACAGGAGGAGTAGCTACTGCCACTGGGCGGCCGGTTATGAAGACAAGAACAGCATTTTATTTGAGATGCACATCGTTGGCAAAAGCAAGTAGGCGCCGGTCTGCGCAACAAGCAGCTGCCGCGCTATTACAGCAACAGCACCATCAGAAAAAAGCTTCATCTAGTGGATCACAAACAGCATCAGTGTTATCGCCAATAGCTTCAGCTATGGTACAGCCTGGATGCTTAGCCCGTCCTAGGAATGTAGCTCGTAGACCATTCATTTGCGTTCCACAAACGGCACACTCTTACAAACACGAATGTAAATATATAATATGATGGCATTTTGTTTAATGTCATTAACTGCCTAATTTAACCTAGGTATTTTAGAGTGACTAATGCTTGGGAAAATTAAAAACTAAAAATGTCAATAGGAATTTACATTATAACTAATTTATTTAATTTGTATATACTTAGGTACTTGTTTTATTTTCAAATTTGGTACATACAGTTATCTAAGATAAAGTGGGAAGACAATGAATGGCCATTTCTCTTGATTTAGTCAAGTTTAATAATACTACTTTTTTTAAACTGTGGTCAAATTTTATATTTAAACGAATTAAAACCATTGATGGTTGTTTGGAGAGATCATTTAGATTTTTGAGAATTTACCTGATATACTTGTTTAACTTTTTTAATTTTAATCCAATAACCCATCAATCTCACAGTCTATTTCACAATATGTTTGCAATATTTTTCTTTACTATATAAACAACATTTCAGATTGAAATAGCTATATACTGGGAACATATCAGTATATGTGTATGTAATTTGGAATATTCTATCTTTCAGGTATGCTTTCAATGCAACACGCTCCAGTTCATGAACTAAGAGCGTACTTGAGGGCTGCTGCTGTTAAAGCACATGCCCGTCGACCAGGAGTTACTCGAGTAGCCAATGCATTAATAGCAGCTAGGAGAGGCCGTGGTGGAATGAGTTCAGCAACCGCTGCTGATATTGCTGTGCCAGATTGGCTGTCTCTGCCATCCCAGCAGCATCAGCATCAGTCGTCTCATCATCATGTTTCGTCTTCATCAAAACACGGCAAACATTCTTCAAGAACATCAACGGGTGGACGCGTTGCGTTCCCCAAGCCACCAAAAGCACCGGGTCAGTATTAACTGGAGTCTATAATATCTTTGTTAACAATAATATTATATATTATAAAAAAATAATGATGTTTAAATTATTTAAATTTTAATAGATTAAAATTGAAATAAATCAAATAACGCTTATTGAATATTTGAAGTCTAAGAAAGTTATTGTAGACTCATTAAATTAAAGGTAAAGAAATGACCAAGGATCGTTTTAAAACAAATTTAATTACTATAGATGAATAATCAAAAACATAATTTGTTTCCTCCTTATAACGTAAATAACTAAAATACTAAAAATAATAAAAATAAAATAATTAATGATAGAAATAATAATATAATACACAATTGTTAAAATAGTTTTCCTTCAAATTTAACTTATGTAGATGATTCTAATTAAACTTTAGGATCTTAAGATGTAAATCAGTTGAATTAAGATTAATTTCATTAATTGTTATCCATTTTTCTTTCTGAATCTTATTTACAAACAATTTATCATATAGGAGGTTATACAACCTTATCATTAAAATATGTGAGAACGCCTTAATCATATTTATAGATTAACCAATGTGCACCAGGGTATATTTTATTTTCAAATTAATTTTTATTACTAGTAAATTAACTTATTTACAAATATGCATACAGCAAAGCAAAATATTCAATTAAATAAGTTTGAGAAGTTGTAATATGTTGTATGTTGTTATCAACATTTCATGTGTCTTTAAAATATTTGTATGAATAACAAATATTTAATAATAGTTACTATTAAATCATTATTAACTTGATTAAAATTGAGGTTAGCCATGGCTTAAATATACAAGGTTATTGCACATAGCCCATATTGTTATCAAACATAAATAAAATTTCAGCGTAAGGGTACAGTCCATATCATAGTATATAATATCATAGTTTAGCCAGTATAGCTGCCATTTTAATTCCTTAACGTGATAAAATGATGTAGGGGGGTATTATTGCAATAACTTTGTATATTTAAGCCATGAGGTTAGCGTATATTTACTGATATTATTCATCAGCTATTCAAATGTATAAAGATTATTATTATAGGCAATATTAGAATAATTAAATGTTTAATTATTTATATTATCTTCTTAATTGTAAATATTGATGTTTAAAGATTTTCCAGAAACAAAACAGATTTTAAACAACTATTATTCGTATTGATATATTGTTACATACTTTTAATAACTTTGTAACATTTTAAAACAAAACACATAGTAAAATAACCTCAACATATTAATATAAATACTTAATACAATAAGCATAGGTACCCTTCAACTGCTTATGGTTAAATATAATAAAAACTTAAATATTACTAAATTAAGGTTAAATAAATTAATATTATTGTCAACTTTTATATTTAGCATACCTCTGCAAATTCATATTTAAGTTTTATGATTTCTTTGACCATCTAAATCTTTTATGGATAAATACTGTATAATATTGTGATGATTGAGAAAAACACGAATGACATATCAGCATAATATATATTATATAACGACCACCATAGTACATATTTTTTTTTGTAGTTTGAAATGTGGTTATTCCAAAGAATAATTAAAAAAATATACTTCATTAGTCATTATAATATAATTTTATTAATATATGCGGATGCGTAATTGTAGATGGCAGTTTGCTATATGAACGAGTGCCTAATAAGCAGGAAGCTGCTGCGGCTGCGGCAGCTGCTGCTTCTGCATTGAACAATCCATCTACGGCTGCAGCTGCAGCAGCGGCTGCTGCAGCAGTTGGACTGAATCCAGCTGCGGCAGCCGCAATACTCGGAGCTTTGGGGCCCCCAGGATCGGTCAGTAGTGGTAATTCTGCGGGAGCATCTGGTTCGTCTAATGATCAATCGGCAGCGGGGTTTGATGTAGCAGCTGCAGCCGCTGCTCTCTACCAACAGCAACAACAGCAGCAGCAACAACAGCAACAGCAACAACATCAACAACAACAACAACAACAACAACAACAACTACAACAAGGCTCTTCGTCGTCGACCAACAAGAGACGGCTTTACGAAACAGATGGCGGTGAGTGTCTTCAGTCTAGTACACATATCTTACTCAACGTATACAATAGTAATTAACTCATGAATTATTTTTGTGATTTCTGTTAGATTTGATTAATTAATCTGTTTATTAACTTAATTATTAAACCAAAGAAAAGCATAAATCACAGTGATCTAAGTTTGTGGTTCTCAACATTATTTTGGGAAAACTTGAGGCACATCTAAGGTACACCGGTTAAGAACCACTGATTTAAACTCTAGATTCACACAATGTTAACTAGTGATGGGTCGTTACTTTAGTACTTGTTCCAAAGTAACAAGTAGAAACGAATCTGATAGTTCCTTAAACGGTTCATCAGTACATAGTATCAAAGTACAAAATAGTCCCCAACGGTAGGGAAACGGGTATATTTCGTTATTCGTTCCATCGGTACAAACATTACCATTGATTATAAATACTATAGATTGCTCAATGGTGAGTTTTTTAGTGGCACGAAATATTTACACCTAGTAGATCTTTCGTGCTACCGAAAAATCGGCTAATGAGCAATCTAAAGTATTTATTATGAATGTCGGTACAAACACTTTTAATAATGTAATATTTTATTTTTATCCATATAATTATTTAAGACTTAGGCAAATACCTAAGTTAATTTTGGAAGTTTCAGTTTATTTATTTTATAACAATAATTATATCATTTTTATAAATTTCTATATTTATTTCTGCTAAAAATAAATTTGTTAGTACATTTATATTGTGTAGTAAATTGTAAAATTAGTTTGTCCTGCAGTAACGCGACCAGTGCAAATAGTTTGGTTTGTGAAGTCCGTGTACACTGTATTGTTTGCTACAATGCTAGGCGCAATGTATTAGTTTCAATCGAGATTGGAAAACGAGAACCTAGTAACCTACACACTACACAGTACATGTCTTGATCACTCAATCGTTCTGTGCATTATGAGTAGTGTTGGCAACTAATCCAAGTACATATTGTGGTACTAAAAATATTGTACTGATCTAACGAGTTTTTTGGAATTGTCTGTACTGATTGGAACAAATCCAACAAAAATTTCCATCACTAATGTAAACTTGAAATACTGAGTTTTTAGTTTGAGTATTTAATTATAGTAGTAGTTTTTGTTTGAGTATTCATCTGTATTTGAATACCACCACTACTATTATTTTTTTTATTTTATTTCATATAATTAATTTTAGGCTCTTTTAGGCCTTTGCAGCTCTTTTTTTTTTATTAAAATACAATTTTAATGGTATTTAAGGTAATGGTAAATAGTATATTAAGTGGTATTTATAAAGACTGATAATTTTTGTTATATAATTATGTGCAGGTTATAAAGTAGGAGAGTAGGAGTGGAACTATTTGTACAAATCTTAATGTAATTATGAATGTTTTTTTCTATGCAGCATCTATACAACAGCAACCACTACCACAAGCCGGGCCACCATCAAAACGTATGCATCGGCAGCAACATCACTCTCAGCAGCAGCAACAACAGCAATCCACTGGTCACCACCACCACAGTCAGCAGCACCAACAACCTTCATCAACGTCACAAGGGGGTAGCGGAGCCGGCGGAGGTGCTGTAGACGGAATGCTGGCATCAATCGTGGCACATCAACAACAGCAGCAACAACAGCGAGGTGGTACATCAAGTGGAGGACCTTTACAATTGACCGGCACTGGAAGTGGTGGTAAATCCAGTGGCTCGGCCGGCCACCACCAATCACAACAACAGCATCAGCAGCATAATCATTATAGGACACCGTCAATGGCTCGGACCGGTAGGAAGCATGTAATTTCGTGGACAGACGCTCCGGATGACCTGTATTATAGATGCACTACATTGTCTAGGTACGATAACTATTATGGCTCTGTGCGGTATTGTAAGAATGTTAACTTAATTTTCTGTATTTAGATAATTCTCTATTATTCCTATTATTATTGTTAGTCATATTATCAAGTATTTTATTATTTAGATCGTTGCGGAAAGCCAGAATGACAGGTAAGGAACTAAGGCGGTCAGCACGCAAGCCTTGGCAGCCGATTGCTGCGCTTCTCGGTATATCGTTTGCAATGCCGTCTGCTGCAGCATCATCGTTAGCGACACCATTAGGATCAACAGGGACCACGGGATCCCCAACTCCACAAACCGGTAGTACATCAGGAAATTCATCATCTATAGTGTCGGCTACACCATTTGACATGTCCACTGGTGGCAGCGCCGGTAGTAGCAATAGACAACCATCTGCCATGTCGAATCAGTCTGCAGCACCGATAGTAGCACCATGTATTAGTGGCGCGCTTTCAATGTCATCACGTACCAGTGGTGGCGGTAGTAGTCATCACTAAGTACCCCGGTTTTGTGTGGACTTAGGTGCTGTTGGCGGCAAATACCAACCAACCGCCTGAACGACAATTTAGAATTTCAATTTTTTTTTTTTCATCATCGTACTATTTTATTTTTATACATTAACAATAATCATATTAATTTTAATCCGAATCCTTTCTATAGGTTGAACCTAAATATGCTAAAATTATTTTTATTATTTTTTTTTTTTTGTACTATTATTATTATTTTACTATTACACACACTATGATTATCGAACTTTATTATTATTGATTACATAATACTTGTAACATTTTTAATTAATTAGGTGATTTTTATTTTTATTTTTTTGGCTACACTGAGTATTTATATTATAATTAAAATACATATGATTATTACTTTGATATTGACTATATATTGTAATAATAATAATGAAAAATATTGTAGCTTTTAAGGTGATATTTTTACAAACGACATTAGCAGTCTAGCAGCCATAGATTTTAGCTTAATTAGTAGTTGCGATTTAAAAAAAAAACAACCGTTGTATAATTGATTGTTTTTTATTTTAACAAATAATCTTCTTATGACTACACGCACATGCGACTTTTCTTTTTGTTTTATGTCTATTTACAAAATAATAAAACAATAAGACGCGACATTTGAATAAACGATTATATATATATATATTATAATTTTACATAATATATATGTATGTATATATTTATGTATGCATGAATATGTATTTACAAATTAAAATATTGTTTTTTTTATATTCATACATACATTTTCGCATATTCAGTACATATAGTATTTGACACGATAATGAAATAGTATACTCAGTTAGCCTTTAAGAAACGGCCAAACAGTCTAATGCTAATAGCTAGTCTATTGTAGTAATTTCCGCTCGAGTGTCACCTGACTCTTGCCGTTGGACTAGTACCACTGACATTTTCAGCTATAGAATCCTTGGATAGGTTGAGCGGCACACAATCTACGAGTAAAATGAAAATATTTTTTTTATTTAATTATAATAATATATATAAATAATATGCAAGGAAGTTAATTTTTATCAGTTCAAAAAAATAATATTTTTTTATATGTGTTTACATTTTAAATAATTGTAGTTGATGTAAAACGTTTGTGGTATGTTCCAGAGGATTCAAATATTTCATAATTATATTTGTAATAATAAATAATTATATGGCTGCCTAAATTACTTCAAACTGCAATACTGGCATTGTATCTTGAATATTGAACTGTTATATTTTGACTAAAATATTTATTTATTTAATCTACATTGTAGATATTACAAATTAAAAATATAATGTAATGATGATGACAAGTTAATTATTCTGTGATTGGTTGCTGTCGGCCGGCTACTGTCGACGCCGCTGTACGATAGCGGCAGAAACAGTCTAGAGTGAGGTATACATGTGCAAGTTTAACCGTTTTTCGTTCACCGTCCGGTGCGGTCTTATTTAAATAGGAGCATAAAAGACAATACTCTATTCAGAATAAGAGCGGTACCGGGCGGCGACCGCAGATGCTTCTCCCACCAAGTTCGACATTCAGAACAAAGCCACGCCCTCGCGTACAAGCTGACCCCCCAGCACCGCTCTTATTCTGAATAGACTATAGAATCTACTTAATCACTTGAATTTCTATCGAGCCGGTAAAGTTCGGAATTATTAAAAATTTGAACAAGCCACGTTACATAATAATAGCAAAAAAGAGAAGAAAAATTACCTAAAATGTATTAGTGAGATTCTAATAAAGCCTCTAACATATTGATAAATAATATTTATTTAAATACATTAGGCACATGATGAGTGGAAATGTGGAATTATTTGTTGCATCATGAGTCGTGACAAGAATCTATCCTATATATAAAAACATTTTTACAGTAATAACTAGAAATAGATAACATGTATACCAAAAAAATTTTGAAAGATGGATACATACTAAATCTTTTTAAAAATCGAGTGAGGGAGATAGTAGTTTTAAATTTAGTTTACAAGAAATCAAAAAGTACCTCTTTGTGTCTATGTACCTTGAATTATTGAGAGTGTAAGAAATCAAGTTAAGTTAAAAGGACGTTATACCCGCATGTGTTGTTTCCGTCTTACAAGTGCAAACACTTGTAGCTCCGTTAATTTAAAAATTAGAGTAAATTGACTTCTTATAAAATTTAAAGGTAAGACTATCTAGGCACCTCATGGTTTTTTTTTTTTATATTTTAATTTAAAAGCGAGTTATGAGTATTTTAAGATGTACAAATAATTTACAATTTTAAAGTACTCGTTACTTGCTTTAAAATTAAAATATAATAAAAAGCCCACGAGATTGCCTGAATAATAATCTTACCTTTAGATTTTATAAGAAATCGATTCACTCTAATTTTTAAACTAACGGAGCTACCCGTATTCGGCTAAGCGTGAAATTTGCCATGGTACGCACTTGTAAGACGGAGACAACACATGCGGGTATAACGTCCTCTTAAATTCACCCCTAATTTCTAACGTTGGTCCAATTCAGCATAGCATGCTCAAGAAAAATCTTTAACCTAACGAAATTAATTGGCTTTAAATTTAACGAGGTTTAAAAAGAAAGGTGGCGAAACGCAGTAAGTAACTAGGTTGTAACTGTTTTTTAGAGAAGATTATCATACGTTCCGAAGAGGTATTGTAATTTTTCCCAAATCGGGAAACTTTGTGTCAAAAGGAAAATTATAGAGATGACAATATATCGGTTGAAATTATGCCCCCAGTATTCAAATCCATTATAGAAAATTCCGATATTTACGTAGGTGCTTTAAAGCAGCTATCGGAGCAGGCAACGACAGATGTGTGCGATTAGATTCAATGGCAAGGAATCAGTATTATAAGATTAGCACTATAGCACTAGGATTCGAGTGATTTAACCCTATACTCTGTTCGCCAAAAGACTCGAGAGAATACGCAGTCACGCTGAACGAACCAATTTTCGTCGGGCCGCGGCGTATTTTCTCGCCGAACAAAGTATGTGTCACTAATTTGTGTCAATGAGTCATGTATTTTATGAACGAATTTTTCGAACTGAGTGTACTGTATGGCCTTGAATTGAGCAAGCGTACGTTCTTGGGTTACTTCTTGCATACGTGGCTATATAAAGATCATAAATCTTTTTGAGTAAAAGAAAATGAAGAGGCCACGACTACCTAGTCACGATTCATGCATTAGATATTGGGAGTAATAGCATTAATTTCAACAGTGAAAATAGAACAGAAATATAAAGCAAGTAATAGATAAGATAATACAGAGACACTAGGTAGGAAAATAAACGTACAACAGCAATAATGCGTAGTGCTCTGGTAGAAAAACACCAGGAGAATTTTAGTTAGAAACTCAATAGACTTTTGTTAACCAGTTCCGATGGCTAGGGTTTTAACAATTATTGCCGATAGCCATTTTACACTCACAGATACCAGTTACCAAACGGTCGTATTTTAGTGGATAAAAACTTGCGACGGATACTCGAAAGTTAACATTTGCAAGCGGCGTGGGTGAGAAAATAATAAACATTACACTATAAACGGATCCAAGATGGTAAGTTAATGAACAGAATAAAAATTACACTGACATCACTTATAATTATAGAGAAATAATTATCTTGTAACGTAAACGTTGGCGAAATCTCCATACAAAGTAATTGTAATTATTGGTACACTTACCGGCAGAAGAGGATGACTCTTCGTCTGGGGTAGCTACAACTCCCGAGTTATTTTCTTCTAAGCAAACACCATATTCAGTATCACTAATTGCCCCTCCACTTCTTTTTTTGACGCTACTACCCTGTTGTCGATGGTTGTGTTGATGGAACGACGATGGTTGTTGTTGTACCGTGGGTGCTGGTTGATACTGCTGCTGATGGTGTAACAATAAATGATGACGGTGAACAGGATGAGGATGCAACATTAAAGGAGGTGGAGGCGACGGAGTAGCAGGTGGCAATAAACTACTGCCATTGACAGTGGCAGCTACCAAAGGCGAAGAGTAAGGTGCCACGACCGTCGATGTAGACGAAGAGATGGTGGTGTTGGTAACTCCACTTCCAACAATAGCTTCTGATGGATGCGGCCGCCGGTTCAGTTGACGTTGCCAAGTGCTACTGGCACCACTGGTGGTGGGAAATTGTGAAGATAACAAAGATGATTGTTGAGATTTAGGCAACTGCTGAGGCAGTTGTGCGTGGGTTTGATACGCCATAGCAGCAGCCATTGCGGCTTGATGGTACAACACATTAAAGTAACCAGCTGCGGCCAATTGCCCAGCAGCCGGGTGGTGAATAGGTGGAAGTTGATGAAGAGCAGTTAGAACGGCAGAAGCATTATCTGATGCATTAGCACCTACAGATGGTATTGCAATGGTTGAAGTTCCGAGGCCATTTTCAACTTTAATGGCAGCAGCGTTAATAGATGGTATTGATGAAACAGTTGTCGATTCTGATGATCTTTTTCTGCTACCATTTGTGTGATGCCTGTATCCAACACCGTTTGTACTAGCAGCAATGGGCGGTGAACCACTTTCACCACTGGGACTCTTGAGCAACGTACGCAATAACGATAGCGGCGCAGGTGACGGCGTATGAAGGTTTTTATGTGGCGACAATACTGCACTAGTAGTAGTGGTTGTGGTAACAATGCCATTTTCTAATTCCATTACCATAGAAACAGCACCACTACTACTAGAGCGTTTTGCACCTGCCGCACCACCAGACAATATCGCAGTTATGCTGTGATCGTTGGTAGAAATCACTTGTGGCGGAGGTTGTGGAATCGATTTTTTTACACTTTTATCAACTACCACCCGTCGCTGTGGAGGTAGAATCTGTTCCTGTGGCTGCTGGTGTCCCAATTTATATTTTTTGTGAGGGCTACTATTGCCACTCTTATTACTAATGGTCATAGCAGTGGCGGTGGTGGGAATTAGGATAGCGGTGGAGGGCGATAGAGAAACCATTGATCGCCGCTTGCTACCTCCCGTATTTGGACAAGTGGAATCGACAACGCTTGCCGTAGAGATAGAAACGTGACGAGAAACCACTGTAGGGGTAACGTCGATAACAGCGGAAATAGTAGCAGCAACATTATCTCCACTATTGTTGATCGACAGTTGCCTGCGCAACAACAATTCCGTTGTATGCCGCCGACACCACAGGTTACGTACAACACATTCTAAATTTAATTGTGGGGGCTTCAGTTCTTGTAACAGGGAGTTTCTAGTCATTGATTTTCTCTTTCGTTGACACCAGAGACGCTGCTTTTTTGGCAACGACAATAAACGCCTCTGAACCTTAATTGACTCAGGGGCAACCATCATGAACGCCTGATGTTGGTGTTGCTGTGAGCGTCTTGGTAAACCTCGTAGTTGTGTTAGTGGCTGACAGCGTTGATGCTGAAAATCATTAATATTTTCTGCTGTTACAGTAGTTGAACACTTTCTAGAAGGTCTGCGCACAATATTTGTTGTCGTTGCAACTACTATTCCGCCAGTATGAGTAGTTGTATTAACAGCAGCGGTGATGAGAGAAAGTGGCGGGGGCGTCGTCCTGTGTTGAAATTGCTGTTGCTTCCGTTCACAAATTCTTGCTGTTGGTGGTTGTGATTGCTGTATCGGTTGAGGTGAATTACTGTCAGAAGCAATATTGGTAACCGAGTAAGGCCATATTGTTTTATTTTGCTGATGTTGTGACCATTCACCTATGCACTTAACATTATTTTTGTGCTGCTGTATCACTGTCGGAACTGGTACCCAACGGCATGGAGATGTCAAAGCGGATGGATTGTTGTATGAATTTTGTTGGTGATGTGCTGCTAATTGGAATATAAACTTTCCATCTGTAAACATGAAACCAGAAAGCTTAAATATATTGACATACCTATTGCAATAGTAGAAACTAACGAGCTTGCATCCATTATTAAAATTCATTCTTATACGAAATTAATACTAACCTATCAAACTTAATTTATTTCAAAACCTTGAAATAATACATTTTTACATTACAACCAAATTTTATATTTAACTTATAAATATTTAAATATTTCTATATCTAACCACATTGACCATTAAATATAATATAGACATATCGTAAATTGTAATAAACACGTATAATATAAAAAAATTATTTTATTTTTTAATACGAAAAATAAAAAAATTAAAATTTATAATTTTTTTGGGTTAATTCAAAAATTTGTTTATAAGAATAATTTTAATGGAAAAAACATTTATCTAAGTCAAGTAGCTTATTTTTTCGATTTTTTCTAAATATCGATATTTTTTGATTAAATTAATTTGGAACGTAATAACTTTTTTCAAAATATTATTTTTTGAAATTTGCTAATATGAGTATATATCTTAAATTATTTACTAATCATATAATTTTAACAAATTTTGTCAAACGTTTAAATAGCACCATATTTATTATTTTTTTTTTGTAAGGTCTTCCTGTTCCTGTATGCTAATATAAAATTATTTTTAAAATATTATAATAATATTGTTTTTTAATTAATTATGATCATAAACTTTCAATACATACCAATTCTAAACATGGGCAAAGATATAATTTATCTTACTAAATTTATTTATTCAAAATATTTATGCTAAATTTTTCATGTTTAAGACCATTTGCTTAAAAATAATATTTTATAATATTAGTACAATTTTAATTAATGATATTGAATATGAATGATTTGATATGAATTCACTTACATAAAAAATTGGTTCCATTTTGTTGCATTTAAACTGATAAAAGATATAGTAGTATTTATATTTAGATCTGATAGCATGATAAATCATAATATTATAAAGTGCAATGTAAGCTTAGGTATTATAGATTTACTTTAATAGATTTTTTTGGTAGTCCAATACAAAACTTCAATTCAAAATTTTTTTTAAACTAAAACAAAATGTAATTTGTTAAATTTAATTTTTCACAATTTTTTTATAATTATAAACTTACATATACAATTTATTTTACATGTTGAATGCATTTTTAAAATATTTTTAGCGCATTTTTGTTAGAGGGCATTTAAATCCGAGCACTAATAATTAGTTGTTACACAAATCACATTTTTCAAAAAATACTGATCAATTATTAATATCAAAAATAAAATATGTACAATGTTTTAATTGATTTCCTAATACTTATACTGTAAACTTTTCAAGAACTAGAAAAGCTTAGCCAATAGAATAAATACTAGTATTATAAGTCCAGCTTAAAAACTACTAAGAATATTCTAACATATTTAAAAACTAAAAACTTTAAGATACATAAGTTAATAGTTTTTAAGATACTAATGCCAGGTTGCACTAAACATTAAATTAATCAATGGTGAGGTGGTGGTCCCTAAAACAAGATTTAGTGGCCCATAATTGGTTCATTAAATGTAATACATTTTTTATAACACAGCATTAGTCAATTAGTTAAAGAAATGTCTACCAGAAAGTCAAATTAAATTTGAACGATTGTTTGAAGTTAGACATTGGATATTTTCCCGTAAACTAACAAATTCTCATAGAACGATTTTCTTATAACTAATAACCGTAGATATTTTAAATTTACATCATAATATTATGTTTATTTTATAATTTTTTTTACTTGATATAATTTTCAAAATATTTTGACTCTTTTCAAGTTGTTTACGGACATTTTAAATTAAAATTTTTTTTGGTTTTTTTTTAATAAATGTAAATTAAATTTTATTAATTTGGTCAAAATGGTTGAAAATGTAATACGATTATAGTTGGTACATCTGTTTTTCCTAACATAACGACCATAACGTGTTTTTACCTGGCCGGTCAATAATTTTTTATACACTTACCAATATAACTTAGTTATATATAACTGTTACATGTATCTAGTACCTTGTAATTAGTTACATAGTTTTTAAGAAGCTTGTAACTTTTAACCAGTTACAATAAATTGAGTAACTTTCTTAACCCTACTTATTCTATAATAAACAGGATTCAAAAAACCCAACCCGGTTGGGTTTAAATGGGTTTTAATAATTTGTAAATGAATGTTGTTTCCTGTCACTTGTTTACTAGGACAGTTCCCTACAAACGAATTACAGACATTTGCTCCTGACCATTTTTGGTGTAGTAAGACATTTCCCCCCATTTTTTTTTTTTGAAGTTTTCTATTTAATATTATGAATATTATATTTATGCCTATTGTCTAATATTTTCAAAAATGTTCATAAATACCCATAGTAAATTATAGATCTATATTTTTGATCAACTGAACTACTTGAATCAAATTCACAAGCAATTATTAAATTGTTAAATATTCAAACTGGTACAGTTTTAAAAATGTAAGTTTAGAAATAACAAAAGAATCAGAATTCATTTTACAAAATGTATCATTTTTATGTCAGATTTATCAATTATTTTTATTAATCATTAATTATATTTTATTTTATGCCTACTTATTATTTTTTTTTTTTTTTTTATTGTTTCAAGTAAGTAGTTCAGTTGATCAAACATATACATTTATAATCTATTATATATATGAAAATAAAAACTATTTTATATTTTAATTTTAAAAAAAATTTCATATTAAATAATAAACTTTAAAAAAAAATAGGGGGAAAATTTCTGGGGGGGAATATCCATTTACCCCTACAAACCTAACCGATAAAAATATATAGCAAAATGCTGTTTAAAAGTAAAATAACATGTACCTATTTTATCATAAAAGTAAATATTTTTAAATTTGTTTTTAAATTGTTACTAAAAAGTAATAAAAATGCAATTTAAAGTTTGTTGGGTTTTATACTGGATTATTCCGATTATTTCTTACTGGGTTTTATAACTAGGCCCAACCATGATGATAAAGTATTAGCTCTTTTAAATAGATTACCAACAAAAATATGATAAGATACAATATAAGTAATGAAAGAATGGAAAATTATGTACCTAAGACTTAGGTACAATACAATTGTAAATTTAATGATTATTGATGTGTAATCTCTAATTTTATTGACAGTTATAATAATAAATAATTAGGTATACCTAATATAAATAATACCATTAAAATGTATTTTAATCTTACTTAACCCGTCAGTGGTCGCGATGTGAGCGCGGCGCTCACCTCATTATTATTTTGAGAGCCACTTATTTATTTATTACTTGATTCGTCTGATATTATTTATACCTTCAATCGAAATATGAAATATACTTTTGCAAATATAATAATTTTATAGATAATTCTCGATTAGATATCGACATGCAATGTTGTTAATATCCATAAATTGAGCATTGCACTCACTCAATAGATCGACCTAATATTATTTCGTAAACTCGGAACGTTAGACCTATTTTTAAGGAGCACACAATATTCATATGCGTATACTGTATAATAATCAGCAAAATATTCCAGACAACTAGGGCCAAGTTGAATGATAATGATTATATTATGTATAAACAATTATAAATTAATTTTTAGTGGTGAACAATTTAAAATTGAGAAAAATTGTAAGAACATTTTTTGTAAAAGATTAAAATTTAAATAATTGGTTGTTGGTTTCAATATTTAATGTTCATTGTATAATAAATAATGATGAAAAAACAACGAGGTGAGCGCAGCGCTCACTCAATACCAATGGCGGGACTCTGCATAGCGATATCAACGACGGGTTAAACTAATTATGTTTATTGGTATCTTACAATTATAAAACTAATGTTTTATAATATCTATGTAATTTAAAACATATAGTAAATATTTCCATAATATCATGAAATAGATAAAATATCATTAAATTATTAAAAAAAAATTAGGTAGGTAACCTAGATGTTATTTGATAGGACATCAAAGTTCATAAAAATGTTAATAATGATAATATTGTACAATATTATACACATTAAAGATATGAATATCTAAATACCCTTTACATACTTTAATGTCCACTTGGCATTAAAGTAATTGCAGATTAAAGAAGTTTCAGATTATCTCACAGCTGGATTACTGAGAGTATACAATATTTTATCAGTAGTTATTAATAAATTAACAGATAAATTAATAAAATACAAATGTTTTGAAGAAGTACATCTATAATTTTTTTTATACCATAAGAAACAAATTTAATACCAATTATTGTCTGAATTACTGATATAAAATTGAATGATAGGTACTTATACCTAATATTGAAACACTAATATTTTACAAAACTCTTGTTTATCAATTATAATCGTAAATGTTTATAATTAACTAGGTACCTAGGTCTGTAATAATAAATAACAACTTATTTTTGAATACTATACTTTTAGAAAGAGAAACTATTTTATATTGCATATTATAAATTGATTATTTAAATTTTAAATTTATTATTATTAGTTATAGGTATAATATTTTAAATGGAATTTTTACAATGCAGCATGATATGAACTCAATTAATTATTACCTAGAATAATAGGGTTAATAGAGATATCTAGGATGGCTGGCTTAGGCTGGTCCGAGAAGAGGGCTCACTGAATGGAATGTCTCTGGTGGCAGATTACGGTTGGTCCGAGAAAAGGTGATTGATGTTAACGGTATTTGTTAACCTAAATAATTGTATGGTCGGTAAGGGGTTAGGCAGGGCTTTCTTGTCTATCTCCTCCGGGTATAGCCAAATGCTCTCAAATTGTGCACTCTAACAAAGATTTGAGTCTATGCATACACACAAGAACATGCCAAGGGAAGTCATCTTGGGCTCTTTAAGGGTCAACTGTTGTTGTACCTATATACCTATTACTGTGTTAATCCTACAATCCTACATGGGGGTCAAGCAATGTGCAAACAGTTTGGCCTTATTTTAGTGATGCCACGAAAAAAAAAAGGTATTGAAAAATAAATTGATCAACTATGTTATAACATTGACTAACAAAGATGGATACCATCACTTAAGTGTTTTGTGTGCATGCCTACCTATGTATATAAGTTCAAAAATATTAGATTCTATATTTATTTTCTTTTAACAGAATTTAGATTAAGTGAATATCCATTATATAAAATATACCCAGACAGCAAATGTTTGACTAAACATATTATTATTATAACATTATAATAAAATTATTCATGATTATAATATTATTATATTACCTAAATACCTAACGATATTATAATATTATCATTACAAAATGTTGTCTGGTTAGGGATATAGACCTACCTATCAATTGTATCAAATAAGAATGACACTGACAGTAAGTATTGCTATATTATTTGATGAAACAATTATGAGTATGGGAAGTTTGTATTATAACATTATATTATAACTATAAACTTAATTATTAAGTTACCTTTATAAAACGTGAGACGTCCTCCAATACTTGTTGGAGTGGTCGCGGCAGCTTCATCGCTATGACTACTGCTAGAAGAATCTTTATCACCATTTTTATCGTCTTCCATATGTCTGTGTAATGACGGTGGTGTGGGAGTTTTGATAGATGTAGAACAACTGTCATCAATTGCTGTAGCCAACCTGGTAACAGCGGCAGAATCGTCATCATCGCTTCCACTTCTGCTGCTACTACTGCTACCACCACAGCAGCTAGTTGTTGTTGACACTTCAGATGAGGACTTGAGGCTACCACCTTCATCTCCACCACCAACGTCATCATTGCTACTTGATCCGCTCATAGCAATACTGTTTGTCATCAATGTTGAGGCATCGTCCACTACGTTGGATGCCGCTGATATAGGGCAGCGGCGGCGGCGGTCGTCTAAAGCGGCGACCGCCGCCGAATCTCGTGTCATGGTTATTGCCACCACAACTATTATAAAGGCGACGGCAGCGATTCGATACAGATAGTGCTGGTGCCAAGGGCACTGCTGTTGCGAGCGATTGCGGAAGATTGCAATGTGTTGTAGACTCGACAACTGCGGCGACAGCACCACCACGGCTGTGTACCATGATATCCAAAAACCATTTGATATATTATATCACTGCTGTCCACGGTCGGTAGGTACGCATAAATAATGTTGGCAGATTATAAGCAGACTTGTAGGCGAATATCGTACTTTACACGGCGGTAAGACGACTTTACGACGACGCGAATAACGCGCGTTTCCGTCGCCGACAGTGGACGACGCTACCGCTGTAAATTGTGGCTTTCGTGGACGTCCGTATCAGCATAGTATTCGCGATCGGTAAGACATACGGATAGTACAACGTAGGTAGGAACAACAACTACACTATTGTCCGTAATATAAATACGTTAGTGTTTCGGATGGCAATAGGATTCTGAGGACTAAGTGCAGTAAGAGGCCAAACGACGGTGCGGTGATATCGTGACTTTTGATAAAACAATATGCGACATTTAGTGACAATGACGATTACCCCGATCGCCGGCAAAAAAAGAAACAGAAAACGAAATCGTTAATTAAATTATTATGAATCTCGTTCAATTGTATTCATCCGCGACACGCGTGCACGATGGTCGATGGTGGAAGTATAAATTATAATGCAATATATTATATTATATTTTATCTATTATAATATTTTAGTGGTAGTAGTAGTCGTAGTCGCATTTGTAGATCTAGATATAGTAGTAGGTAGTAGAAGTAATAACAAGTAGTAGTTGTAGTCGTAATTGTTATAGTATTGTTCACTGTTTAGCAGTAGGAGTAGACGTATGTAAAAAAAAACTCATGACAGACATTCGCCATTCACAAGTCACAACTACTGTCTGGCAGATAAGTGAATAATAATAATGGAATGGACATACTACGGAGGTAACTACAACGTGTGTGTGTGTGTTTGTGTGTACGACATTAAGTTTGCGTGATGTAATGCGTACGCTCGTCTCCGTTGGTGACCAACAGTGGAGGTGAAAATAATAAATATACGCCGATAAATTAAATTGTTTGTAATTTGACTTGTCTGAGGCTTGTCTTGTCAGTTTTTAGGTACTGAGTGGTGACAATTGACTATTGTTTATTCGTTAGCTGTGGGATTATTGGGTACACGGTATTATAGAAATCAATTTAAATTTTAAACGTAAGGCACTCATTATTTTAAAAAGCACTAACCTTTTTGAAAATACCTATTTCTTTTGCATAGTTTAAAATTTTAAAGTCGTTACAAAAAAATGTTTTTTGAAAAATTTATATTAACCACTAATTTTTATCGTTATAATTTTTTAAGTTTTTACTTAATTGAATATTGAACGACATAAAATTTTTAATTCTATGTTTGAAAACAGAATATTATTCTATTATTTAGAATATTTTTATTAACTTATCCCATATTATTTTAAGAAATATTTTAGAGTAAAAACAAATTAAGGTTTGTACCTAATATAATTTTAAAATATTTACAAACGCAATTTATTAACATAAAATTATTTTTAGAATGTTTTTTAAAGTTATATATTATAACCATAACCAAAAATTCCAAATGGGTATAGGTAAAGTTTTAATTTATCTTACTACATTTATTTATTCAAAATATTTAATATTCATACTAAATTTTTCATGTTTAAAATATTTTGTCCTCAATCAATATTTCATTTGTTTAAGAATTTGATTTTGTATTAAAATTTTCAATTAATCAGAGCAAATACAAAATACTTACGGTAGAAAATGCTTCCATTTTGATGTACCTCCGAAACAATACATTGTAGTATTTATATTTAGAATATGATAGCTAAAACTTTTGGGCAGGTTTTTGAGTTTGACATACTTTAATTAGTTATAGTTGAAATTTAGATAAGATATGAAGGAATAGCAGGGTGTGTAGTTGGGTGTGCTTGAAGAGCAGTGGTTGGGATTGCCGGGTAAATACAGTCGAGCTATGTAACAAGTGTTGAGTAAAATGTGCATTTGTGTAAAATTGTTTATGTGTGGTATTGTGGTAATAATAATTAATGGTAACAATAAATCATTTGGATGATTATGAGTTGCTGTAAAATAACTAATTAAAATACACAAATGTTTGTATTTTTCAACTTTTTTCAATTAAATAGCGTACCCAATATTCGGTCATGCACTAATGTCCTTGATCTAGTGTTCTCTAATAAGTAATAACCCAAACACTTGTGTCCTTAAATTTGATAATGTTGTTGTACCTACTAAGTGTTTCTTACAACCTACCATTACCTTTGGATATTATATTTACTTCATGGACTAAGATATAATGGACTGAAAACGACAAGGTGGGTGGGGAACAGCCTGCAAAAGGTTCCTCTGTTATCATCAACACTCATAATTTAATGTTTTCAGCGTTACCAGTGGTTTTATTTAACGTCACATTTTGTATCTCAGTCCGTGTTTTATACAGATAGCGCTGTAAACTCTTGTACATACTTTCGAGGCCATTGATAATCTGCTAGTTCCCAGTCCATTATATCTTAGTCCGTGGTTTACTTTTAATCATGGTATATCACTTGCTGATAACTCGCATAAATTATTTGACTACCACCAAGGTTTTATATGGAGAATTGCTAATTTATTTTCGTCATTTAATTGGCTTCTAATTATTACGTCAATTGACATTAAGCAACGCTCACGATTAATGACACCTAACATTTTGGTGTGCTAAATTTCGTTCCAGAAGTTGAATATAATCCATCTAGATTCCCTAGTTTTATTACTAGTGAATAATAGTTTATTGTTATGAAAAAAATGGAGGCATGAAAGGTATAAAACAACGACAAAGTTGTTCAATGAACAGGACTTGACGCGGCTACGGCGGTGATGGTGTGGTGTCCGCGGTAAGCCGGTCGTTGAATGTTGATGGTTGTGTTGTTGACACTCACAAAAGAGAAAGAACATAAAAATGAGAATATAACGCAGAAATGGTTCAGACGTTCAGAGTGCCGGTGTGGCTATTTATTGTGGTGAAAAAAAAAACAATGTGTTGTTTTATACTGTGTAACTCAAAGATCGAGACGATGACGGTCGGTGTTAGTGTAGTCGGATTGACGGTACACGGTCGGTGAACGAGAGAGCGACCGCCGGCGGCCAGTACTCGCTTTGCGCGACTTGCCTTCCCGTCCCACCCCGTGCCTTTTCGGCGCGGTGGGGGAGTTGAATGTGTCGCGGTGTCGTAGTCCATGGTGGCGGTTGAAAAAAGTGTAGACCGGTCGCTGCGGTATCTGTACTTTGTACTGGTTGCCGCTGCGTACCGTGTCATACTCCCCCGCCAAACCGCCACACGGAACACACTTGTACCGGTGTCGGCGTCTCGTCATGGGTAGAGCAGCTTGCACTACCTCTTGCTTAGGCTTAGGCTTGCCTTTCCCGTTCCATTTTATGTCCGGTTAAGGGACCCAACCGGGGTGAAGAACGCGGTTGTAGGTACACGCTCTCCACATCCAGTAGACCCTCTACCAATAGGCCCGGAGCCTTCAGCCATGCTTCCACGGATTGTGCGTCCGGGGCAGCGGTTTGGCTGGACTGCTCCTGGCTGGCGGATGGTGCCAGATCCTCAGGCGTTGTGCTCTCGGGTGCTTGTTGATCCACCTCCATCGCTACCGGTGGTGTTGGTTCAGACGGGGGTTGGCTGGCAGCCTCTGGGTCTGAGATTGGCACAAGTTGCCAGGCTAGCCGGTGTTAATGGCTTGCCACGAGCTCCCTGGCCTTTCTCTTCTCCTTTAGCTGTTGGAACTTTTTACGATTCTGTGCCAGCTGAGCCTCTGTCTTTACACCTGATAGCCCGGGTACCCTCTCAGGGTTGGCCCCGTTCGCTGTTTTGGCTACTGCCTGTTTTTGTGGGGTTGGCCTTGGCAGTGGTAGTTACTGTTTTGGTGGCTCGGCCTGTGTCTGGGTGCGGCTGGACTGTTGTGGCTGAAGCCTCCGCTGAATGTCCGTCTTGCGGTCCACTCAGCCTCGGTTGTAGATAGCCGTCCACACCGGATCCTGCAGGAGGTGGCGGGTCGTCATCCTTGCAACCTGGGCGGCGGTGTGCGGCTCTTCGTGGTCACTGGAAACTAGCCCCAGCTGCTGTATCAGGTCGGCCACCCGCTGCCACTTATCGGTTTGCTTTTTCACGCGTCACAATCAGAAGTTACTGCAGCAAAACATCCCATTCACGAGCGCGTGCGACGGTGAAAAGCGGGGGGTTCGACGGAACTGACGTAGTCACTGCACAGGTGACTGTTCGTTTGTCAGTCGGGTCAACAAGGCGTTGGCGTCGAACGTCGACGAGGAGACTGAAATAACAGAGAAAATCGGCTCCGATGATGGACCGCGAGACGTCGGCCATCTCGAAAGTCCACGGAAAAGTGCGCGAGAACCCGAGGTCAAGGTTGAGTGTCTTCGGGCCGAAAGTTTTAATGCGTGTTCCGTTGGCAGCCGAGAGGTGTACATCGGATGGTTTATGAGCTCCGAAACATGGTGGAATCACTGAAATCTCGGCTCCGGTGTCGATGAGGAACAGCTTGCCGGAACGGAGATCGTTGACGTGTACGAACGCGTTGAGTTGTTCACGACGTACAGTGCGGGTGTCCTGTACGCGCCGTTTAGTTTTCCGCCGTCGCGGGGTCGCTGTTGTTCGGCGGACGGAAATTGTACGGTGGACGGCACTTGCGAGCCTCGGCGCCGTACGTTTCGTGGTAGTAGAATTTCCGAGGCGATGGTCGTTGACCCGCGCGCTCTGATGACAGTTGCCATTGAGGTCTCGCGGACGAGCTGACCAGCTGAGTCAATGCATCTGCATCTGCTTTGCCAGTGCCGCGACGGTTCCAGCGAGGTCCGCGTTCTGCTCTCTACTAACCGCGTCGACGTCTAACGGATTGGACGCGTCCATGATGAGGTCGGCCCGAGCGGCTATTGAGTCGAGAGAGGCGTCCAGGCTGACGAGAACGACTCTGACGCTTGACGGCAGCCTCTGCAACCAGAACTCTTTCAGCGCTTCTTCGTATATGCCCGGTGGCGTATGTCGCGGAGCAATTGTGACGGTCGTCGGTCGCCAAAACCTCCGGGTCGGACCAACTCCCGGTACTTGGCAGCATTGGGTGTTGCGAATGCCTCGGTGAGTTGCTACCAATACCAAACGGACCACATACATTTTTACAAATTTACTTTATGGACGGTGAGGACTCCGAAAGCGCACTCGACAATCGTGTGGATTGTGTAGATACAATAAACTTAATTCACCTTTTGCCAGACGTATCGTCTGTGATCTGGACGCTTTATTGAATGAGCACAATGAATTGTTGAAATTATTCAAATCACACATGCACAAATTACAAAGTGACAATCACGCTATTGTCATCAATCCAGATAAAACACCAGCTGGAGAGAAAATTCGTAGATTCGATGCAACTGTTATTGACGTCGATGATGGAATAATGGTTGACGACCGTACAGCTACGCGAGAAATAAATGCATTTATATAATACAATTTATATGGCAAAACAACGTTTGCTGGGTCAGCTAGTGGTTTTATAAAATTATACGTGAAAGATTCGGAGGCGATGGCTTATATATAGCATTTAAAATTATGCTATTTATTGTTTTCTCTGTTTACTTTTACAAATTAGAATATAATTAGGTAATCTTCATGTTGGGACAATGGCTTCTCCGATTGGAAACATTTAAACTCCTGAGTTTGTGAACATGAAAATAGTGATTCACGTTCAAATTGTGTAAATGATTGGAAATAATTTAAAAAATGATTAGAAGATGGGAAAACCATCAACGATGCGTGACAAGTTATCCAAAAATAAAAGACGTCATATTTTGAAGACGTACTTACTTGTTACTCGAATCATCTTGTTGTTTAATTTAAATACATTGGTAACATTTACCACTCAGACGTTCATCAGAAAGAATTTATAATAAAAATTATGGAATATTTTTAAATTAAATTTAGTTGGTTGGTCATTATGTTAACGTATTGCTCAATCACATAAAAAAAACTAATTGTTGTTCCAATAAAAATCAACTTAGTTATTTTTCTCCTACAATACAAAATGAATTAAAACGCTGAATTTCGCTCTAAAACGAAGCATTAGATAGAATCATGAGAGTAAAATACTTTTCTATACTTTTTGATTGTACGTACGCCTGACGTAACTCATAAGTAAAATTTGACAGAAAAAGTTTAATACGTACGTATTATTGATAAAGAAGTTACAATTTAAGAGCCTCTTATTGATTTTATAGCTTTACACAGGAAAAAAAGGAGTTAGGTTAGCTGGTAAAATAACAAAAAAAACTTTTTGATGATGGATTAAACATTAATGATTGCAGAGGCCAATAATGGTTCTAAAATGGCTGGCATTTATAATTGGGTGTAAGCTCATATTTTACAAAAAAATAGATTGGCGGTGTTCGTTCCTTGTGCTGCACACAGTCTGAATATGGTTGGCGTACACAAACATTTTCAACTAGCACTACATTTTTTGGAATAGATCAAAAAAAATAGATATAGTTTTCTGGATCTACATCAAGGTGGGAAAATTTAAACAGTATAAAGAATGTTACATTAAAAGTGCACTGTGAAACACGTTGGTCCAAAAAAAGAAGCTGTTTCAGCGCTTAAGCATTTTTTAGAAAGTATTTTTAAATTATTAAAATTATTAAAAAGCGCTGATATTACTCTTAACCGTGATACAAGAGTGTATTTAAAACAAAATTTAATTTGTTGAATAATTTAAAATTTATATGGATAAATGAATAAATTAGCATATTTTTATGGGAATCGGACAATGTGCTGAAACCAAATATGAAACCTCCCCCAAGGGTTGTTGGGGTCCTAGAAAAAGCCCAAAATGCCCTAGAAATGATTTTATTTGAAACCCCTCTCTTATATATTGTCCCAATTAAATTGTATAATAGGTATTTTTACTCTAGAACCAAAATTGAGCGATTTCTACTCAGGCTGCGTAAACGCGTTTTGTCTATGTCGTACGCATAGACATATTAATAAATGGACTGCGCTTTCCTCACCCCCCATCTACCCAAATCTGAAATGTAAATTGTGTGAGTGAGATAGAAACTGTTGGGGGCAACCATTAAAGAAATAATAATTATATTTCATTCATGACATGAAATTATTGTAATTTATAGATTATAAAACTGATAAGTAGTGATAACCATCATTGATATTTGATAATGTCATAAATAATATCATGAAATAATTTGAGTATTCAATTATTTCCCCCATGCTTGCCCCCAACTGTTTTTTCTCTCACATCAATGTCGGTTTCATGATTTCTCTCTCTAAGCGCAGTCCATTTATTTATATGTCTATGGTCGTACGTGTGGAAGACGGAGACAAACCATGCGGGTGTGACGTCCCCTTAATCTTTACCAATTTTAATAATAGGTGAAAGATTTAATTCAACTCTGAAATGTGTTAACTTCTCCAGGGGAAATAACGTCAAAAGTCTAGCCGCCGGACCGGGAACCGAACCCGAGTCTCTCGCTTGCCGGGCGATTGCTCTACCACTGAGCTACCCGACCGCATACACCCGTGACGCTATCTCCTCCAGTTATCGGGAGTTTACAAATGTGTTAGATACTACTAGTAATACCCATAGATAATATAAGAATGGATAGGACATAAGAACTTATCACATGAAACTTAAGTGATACTATTTTTAAGGTTATATGGGGCAAAAATTTATATGATAATTGATAAATAATAATAAATATTAAATAACATAATTTTATTATGTAATAACTAATAACATTATTGATTAATTAGTGATATTTAACAATATTATTCTATATTCTAACAAAGTTTAGAGTAATTTTCCAGGCCCAAGTGGTACAACAATCAAAATACAAACTGACTATCATGTTATCATTATTATTGTGGCGAGCCGCCGCCACATGATTTCCCCACGGCGTCGGTTGTATTGTAAGACGGTTGGTCACAGTGATCCCCGGCGGACGACGACTGCCGCGGCTCGGCGGCCGCCTCTTACCTTTTGTTTTGACCCCGTTACAAGTTCGTCGTGACCGATCACCGCTTTTTATTGTCACACATGACTCAACGTCGCGTCTTTCTGTGAAATCACAACCTGTCCTCTCATCGAGAATAAAAACGCATTTTATTTCAAATCAAACGTTTGTTGTCTTTTCTTAGAGTTAAGATCGTCGTGGTTACGAAAGTAGCGACGACGTTGGAGGTTCTCTACTGATAATCCGAGAACCACCACATTATTTAATAAAATAGATAGTGTAGGTAATAGAACTCTTTCAATTCTTTTAAGGACAAAATTGTTCAAATATCTTCCCAATAAAAGAGAGGTTAGATACAGGTCTGTGGTTTGTGACTAGAGAAGGGTCGCCAGATTTTAATATAGGAGTTATTCTACCAGATTTTCAAACAGATGGAAATTTACCTTCACTTAAAGATTTATTGAAAATAGAACAAATAGAAAATCTTCTTACAATAAATTATAGAGAAATAAGGCAGAGATACCGTCTGGTTCTAAACCACATTCATTAAATAAAGAGGCCAATGCTTCAGCTACTTCGTCATGAGAGAAGCATAATTGTGAAGGTAAAAAAGAGAACTCATCAATTTTCATGTCATTAATGGCAGTGTTGGGGCATGTCGAGGGATTTTTGTAAGTAGATGAAAAAAAGAGGTGAATAAATCAGCAACTTGCGGACCAGAAGCTGTTTGGTCATTGAAGTAGTATTTTGGAAGTTAGTCGAGCTTGATAGTGGCTTATGTGTGCCCTAAGGCATAGTTTCGATTCGGCTTTGCATTGAGAACGTAGACAAAAGAACATATTGTAATCATGAATAGAGCCTGATATTTTATATTTTTTCTTATATATAAGAATTTTAGCATTGGCGGGACCCAAATGGGAAAAGAAGATCTATGGAAGGTTTTGAGGGGAACAAAGCGATGAATGATTTCGATAAGGACATTATGTAGAAGTATGGCAGAATTTTCGGCTGATAGATGTATGAAAGTGGTATTCAAGTCTTAAGCGGTCAACGATAAGGCTATTTTAATGTAATCTGCATTCTTGAAATCACGAAAGGAGTGTTAGTCTCCGATCATCGTAATGGAGGCAGGAACTTTGTATTTAAAAGAGAGAGAAGGATAGGGTCTGTCACAATGTAGCAGGCTGACAGGAGCTTTTTCAATTACAGCAGAATGAACATTGGAGAAACATACATCGAGGAGGACATTGGAGTGGTTGGGGACATAATTTAGTTGAAAGAAGTTCATACTGGTGAATTGATCCCATAATAGGTAAGCCTTATTGTTGCTCCCTCTGGAAAATATTTGCCCATGATTGACGGAATTCCATGAAATACCTGTGAGATTAAAATCACCAAAAAACATAATGACTTCACAATAAGCTGACTCCCGGACAAGTTCAACAGATTTAGAATAATTCTCATACAACACGAGAAAACAACTACAGTGCAAACAACAGTGTGTAAGCATATTAATATGTGAACAGGCAGAGTCACACGAGCTAAGGGAATTCGCTGTGTGGACAGTTTTGAGCCCGAGCGAGCCCCTACCGTGTCTCGCTGTCTGTATAAGAGTTAGTGTAGTACTGTCAGACCATCGAGCAGAACCTCTGTTAATCTTTTAAGTCTAATTATTTAAATCTAAGTATTCTGTACAACTGATTATATTAATAAAGTATTAGTGATAACTCATACACCACGTATTTCTTATTAGCGAACAAACTCGGTTTTGGAGACGTCCATAACATTTTTGGTGGCAGCGGTGGGATCCGTAGATTCCAGTTCGTTAAACAATAAGTTAGTAAATGTCGTGTGATTTCGAGTTAAAGTAAATCTATGCTTTTAATATAATTAAGTGAAGAAGAAAATCCGAAGTGTCCAGAAAATCCAAAACATCGAGGTGTACAGGAACTCTAGTGTACAATACAAGGAGAGGGAACACGCAGTAGCGCCGCCCGAACGAATGGTTAGTAGCGCACGCACGCACGCGAACGCTAACCCGTAATACGAGCATCAACGCCGCCGCGTCCGTTGTACGTGTTACCGCTGAAACCAAAGGTCAATTTATTGACACACACAAAAACGACTTATAATATATCATAATACACGCGCCGCCGCCGCCGTGTCGATAGTGCCGCCGAATCAGACGACACTCACCTACGCACGCACGCATCCGCCGTGCGTACTAACGAAACCGAACGTCTGTGCCGCCGCCGTGTGTATAAATACATATATATTATAATATAGTGCCGGCAGAATATAGTCGCCGTAACGTCGTGTTTGTAAACAAATACTGCCGTCTAGTAGTATCAAGCAGTGTGGGCCGCCGCCGTCGTATTACGTATATATAATATATATATATATCGTATTATCATATACGTTAATATTACGCGCGCTCTCAGTTTTCGTCAATATTTCGCACGGGTCGTCGATATAGTAGTATATATTATTTATATAAATATACTACACGAGTGCGCCGTGTTCATAGACACGTGAAATAAAATTATACTATACTAGTATTATCATAGAAACCCACTACAGGGTGTAGTGGTCCCCGCGCCAGCAGTTTCGGGGCTAGCGAACTTCGATTCCACAAGCGCAGTCGAAGAGGAAAGTCGTCGTTAACAGTCAAGGAATTCGATTCAAGCCAAGCCGAACACCCGTGCAGACCATCCAGAGCATCCCGTAGAAGAAAAAAAAAATCAGTAAATATAAAAAAAAACCATGGTAAGGATCATTGTAACTGCGATACTGTGAGTAAAAAAATAAACAAATTTATATTTAAAAAGAAAAAAAAAACTGTAACCGTATCTTGATTAAGTGATAGGTCATCAGTACTGCACTCCGTACTAACTGATAAGTACGTTTTCTTTTCTTTTTAAATGTATGATTCAGAATCATAAATCCGTAGTATTGTATTAATATAATATTAATATCGTAGTTAACCTTAGCAGTGTTGTATAATTGCATGTAAATACACACACTTATGCACGTCAATTTAGCAATTTATTAAGTATCAGTCAAGTAGCTAAGTAGTTAATGAGTGGAAAATCGGAAAACGATTCGGATAGGTCAACCCCAAATTCAGATAACGAATCGAGTAATCCAATAGTACCGCCAAGTCCTACCCCTCGTGTAAGTTTACCAATACGATTCTCAAATCCAGAAAATCCGACATCCGAACGTTCTATTGGGAATATCAGTACTGATAACATCTTCATCAGAACTGGCGTATTAATAGACCATAATTCAGAGTTAATACATAACGTCTCAGTAACTTTGGGGGAAGTAGATACTGTTTTGGGGGAAACAGATTATCGTCTCAATCTTAATATCCTAGATCAATCCATTGAAGAAAATCTTTTAGATCAGAATATAACCTCCCCTCCTCTTAACTCTAGTGACCAAACCATGAATCCAGGTACTCAGGAAACAGCTCAAACACAGGGTGGTACCGGTAATAACCAGCAAAGCGGCATGGTAAATTCTGAAGGACCATCAAATGCAGACACTCAAACGATAACAAATCCTCAAGTAATCGAAGAAAATCCAGATCCATCCGGTGTACGATATTCATTCGGATCAAGAGGAGAGACAATAGGACTGGAGGCCGCTCTAAAACTCTTGCCAGGCTCGTTCAGTGGAGACAAGCAGGAGGAATTGGAGATATTCTTGGAAAAATGCGAGTTTGCGTTAGCATGCACACATGACCATGTACAGGCTCGACTTCTCCAAGGTATCCAAGTTAGACTGACAGGGAAAGCCCGTCAGGCAGTCAAGTTTAAGGAAATAAGACATTGGACTGAACTAAAGGAAGCGTTGAAATCTGCATTGGAACCGCAGAGGACGACCACTTATCTATTCTCAGAATTGTATTCAACCAGACAGAAAATCGGAGAAGACGTAACTAACTATGCAAATAGGATTGAGCAACTCCAAACACTTATCATAGAGCAAGAGACGAGTGGGCACAGTTGGGAGGTAGCTCAAGCGCTAGGAGCAAGTATCAAGAGGCAAAGCATTCAAGTATTCGTAGAGGGACTAGGACCTCTAAAAGACTTCATCAAGGCCAGGAATCCGTTAACTTTAGACAAGGCCATACAAGCAGCAAGGGAAGAAGAACGGGTCAGAAACTCACAAGAAGCGACAAAGAAGCTATATGGAGCGCCAAACCAACCCACGAAGAAACCCACATGTTTCCACTGTAGTAAAGTTGGTCATATGGCAAAGGATTGCAGAAGCAAACTGACAACGACAAACTCAAGACCTTCTTCCACAACGGCACAAATTAGAAGCATTGAATGCAACTATTGTAAAAAGCCAGGACACCTGTTGAAAGATTGTCGTAAAAGGAATTTTATAAGCTCCAAAAAGGAAGGCAACCAGCAGGAAAACCAGCAGCAACCGGCCGCAAGCGGTGGGCGCCCGGTGAGCGAGTTAAAAAACACCGGCAACGCCAAATCCTCTACTTCAAAGCAGAAATAGATCAAAATCATCTAACCTGCTATATCGAACAGACCATCAGCAAAAAATTAAAGCTACTTCTAGACTCTGGGAGTGAGCCTAATCTAATAAAAATATCTTCTCTCGCGGATCAGACAATCGTGTATGAAGACGTTATATATCACCTGAAGGGCATTAATGACCAGATAGTACACACACTGGGACAAACACAACTTGAACTATATATCGAGGATAAAATTTAAAAGAGAGAGAAGGATAGGGTCTGTCACAATGTAGCAGGCTGACAGGAGCTTTTTCAATTACAGCAGAATGAACATTGGAGAAACATAATCGAGGAGGACATTGGAGTGGTTGGGGACATAATTTAGTTGAAAGAAGTTCATACTGGTGAATTGATCCCATAATAGGTAAGCCTTATTGTTGCTCCCTCTGGAAAATATTTGCCCATGATTGACGGAATTCCATGAAATACCTGTGAGATTAAAATCACCAAAAAACATAATGACTTCACAATAAGCTGACTCCCGGGCAAGTTCAACAGATTTAGAATAATTCTCATACAACACGAGAAAACAACTACAGTACAAACAACAGTGTGTAAGTATATTAATATGTGAACAGGCAGAGTCACACGAGCTAAGGGAATTCGCTGTGTGGACAGTTTTGAGCCCGAGCGAGCCCCTACCGTGTCTCGCTGTCTGTATAAGAGTTAGTGTAGTACTGTCAGACCATCGAGCAGAACCTCTGTTAATCTTTTAAGTCTAATTATTTAAATCTAAGTATTCTGTACAACTGATTATATTAATAAAGTATTAGTGATAACTCATACACCACGTATTTCTTATTAGCGAACAAACTCGGTTTTGGAGACGTCCATAACAACGCTAATAAGAGCTGGGGGGCCCTGGAGGGGAGAAATTCGAATAAATATTTGTTCAACATTAGAATATCCAGGTGAAATTAAGGTAGGGTGGAGAGAATCTCTAACCGCGATCTGAACTCCTCCTCCTCTGGAACAGGTACTAGACTGTATATTTCTATCGCATCTAAATATAGAATATCCCGCGAAACATAGTTCAGAATTGCTTATATGAGTAGATACCCAAGTTTCGGAGAGTAAAAATATGTCGTATGATAAGAGATTAAATTTTGATTATAAATTAAATAATTTAGATCTAAGACCCCTCAAATTTTGATAATAAAAATTAAGTTGATTAAGGTGGTTGTTAAATACAGGTATTTGCTTAGAATTAGTAAATCTATTTTTAAATGTATAAAAGTCATGCACTAAGTTATTAATAAAAGATTTAAGTTTATAACATATATTACAATTACTATTAAACAAAAATTTAGCATGATAGAGGAGATTCGGGGAGTCCATGGATGATTGCATTTAAAGAATATCTATCAAGTTCAGATAACTCGTGTAGAAGCTGAGGCCAGGCCAGGACACAGCGTCCACCAGCAGACCATGCACGAGGTTAGGGGCTGGGGCACGTGCTAAACGAAAACACTTTTAAAACGACGTGGAACAATTAAAGATGTTGAAAATAACGTTCCACAAATGATGAAATTTTTATCATAAATTATTATTCAAACACATTTTAAAAAACTACTCACTACTTCGTTTATAAGACTCAATTTTGTAAAACAAATAGTAGAAAATGAAAATTGTTGATTGAAATTTTGAAATAAATCGGTTTTTAACAATTACATATTTTTGTAGATTATTACTGGTTTCGATTCAGACTTAATAATGTATGTATATAAAACAAATGCTATCGCATTCCAAATTTATCGTAATTACTGTATAAGTTATTAATACACTCCCAATTACTCGGCACAGGTATCGTAATTAGGTCGACGGTATAATCGTTTCAATGTACAATCGTCAATCAGTCGCCATTCGAGGTTCAACGTTCTTTTTTTGTTGTTAACATGAGTGCTAATACGCAACGTGCTCTTAGTTTGAGTGACAAAATAGGCATTTTAGAAAAGTACGACCGTCTTTCCAAGATGGGATAACGTGAAGCAGCAAGTAAGCTAAATATTTCACAATCGCTAAATGGGTAGAATATTAAAAAATAGGGAAGACATTGAATGTGAAGCATTACAAAATAAGTCTCAAAGTCGAAAAGGGAAAAGGTGTGGAAAGGATGATACTGTTGAACGCGCTTTGAAAGAATGGTTCTAAAAGTTAGAAATAAAAATGCTCGCGTGTCACGCCTAAGAACTGACAGAAAAAATGGGGAAAGTTAACTTTAAGGCAACAGATGGGTGGTTCCATCGGTGGAAAAAAAGAGAAATTTCTTTCCAAAAAACACATCAAGAACAATGTGACGCAGATTTTGCTGATGCACATTTTTGGCTAGAAAATAAAGGCCATCTCTGATCTCCGAATTTTCACCTTCTGATGTGTTTAATGCTGATGAAACTGGTTTATACTTTAGAGCGCTACCTGAACATACGTATGTTCTGAAAAATGACAAAGCAAAAAGAACAATAACTTGTAAAGAACGAATGACGCTGATGTGTTGTGCCAGTATGACGGGAGAAAAAAAAGAAACTGCTCATTGTTGGAAAGAGTAAGCAGCCTCGTTGTTTCAAAGGAGTTAAAGCTTTACCTGTGGATTATTCAGCAAATAAAAATGCATGATGACCCAAGAAATCCTTAGCCAGTGGTTGATCAAGTGAGATAACGAACTAAGCAGAAAAATTTTGCTTTTTGTAGACAACTGCACGGCTCATAATGTAAGTTTAAATTTGAAGAATATAAAATTGGTTTTTTACCGGCTAATACCAAATCACTTATTCAGCCTCGTGATCAAGGAATAATTCGTACTCTTAAAGCTTACTATAGATCAAAAATAAGGAAAAGGATAATCACTATCCTTGATGATACACTTGAATGTGTTTATGCCGAGCTGGATGATCGTAAAAACAAAGGTGAACATAACATTGTAATAAGATATTTCAACGGGGTCCCCTCCATCATAAAGTTTCCATGACTGAAGAGACTGCGTATTTGTTCCTGTGATAGATGAACATGTTTATCCTCTGAATGTGCTAGATCTTCAATGTTTTTGTAAAAGAATTCTGCATCTTGATCAGAGCAAACTCCAAAAAGAATGTTTGCTAGCCTTCCTACTGCATTTATCAACCCGCGGGGTTGTCGATTTGGATGTTCAGAAGTTCTGTGGTTTGACCCAAGGATTCGTATGACAGAATTGAAATTTGATTCAATTTCTTGCATGAACGGAAACGTGGATTGTATGAAATCCGTACACGCACTAGTTAAGATCGAGTCCTCTCTTTTTTTCAGTTGAATACAAACGTCTCCCGTTTGATCATGGAATGTCTGGAGTATTTGGTACTTCATGTAATAAGTTGTCAGATTTACGTAAGTGATGAAATCCCAATTTGTGTAAGATATGCGAAGAGGTCCCATTGCTTCAAAGTTTAAGCCTGATGAGTTCTGGAATGAAGTAACTTGAAAACATCCGCTCTGAGAGTTTGAAAGTCCACAACATAACAGTGAGATTCTGAAACACAATTTAGATTTCATTCATGAAATTTCTCCAATAGATTTTTGTGCAATTTTACATGTTTATTTTTTTTTAATATGGTCACATTCGGAGAGTCTGTATTAGTTTCCACCACTGTGAATGGTCCTAACCACTTAGGTGCTAATTTTCCTTTACTTGCTTTTTCTTGCACTATGACTTTATCACCTACATTGATTTGCAATGGTACTGCTGTACGATCATATCGCTCTTGCGATTTGTGTTTTGATTTCATTTGTTGATCATTTACCATCTGATGCGTTTCTTGCATAAGACGTTTCATTTCATATTAGTAGTCTTGATAGTTATACTGAGGTTCTGGCTTACGAATTTGGTATTGATAACGGATATCCATACACGACTTCATGTGGTTGAAACCCTGTGGAGTTGTGTACTGAAGAATTATGACAGTACATGGCATAAGGAACATATACATCCCAGTTTTAGTCATAGAACCCTTGGTGAATATTTGCGGAACTACTCTGGAAAAAATCCGCAAAACTGGAATCTCACTGTTATGTTGTGGACTTTCAAACTCTCAGAGCGGATGTTTTCAAGTTACTTCATTCCAGAACTCATCAGGCTTAAACTTTGAAGCAATGGGACCTCTTCGCATATCTTACACAAATTGGGATTTCATCACTTACGTAAATCTGACAACTTATTACATGAAGTACCAAATACTCCAGACATTCCATGATCAAACGGGAGACGTTTGTATTCAACTGAAAAAAAGAGAGGACTCGATCTTAACTAGTGCGTGTACGGATTTCATACAATCCACGTTTCCGTTCATGCAAGAAATTGAATCAAATTTCAATTCTGTCATACGAATCCTTGGGTCAAACCACAGAACTTCTGAACATCCAAATCGACAACCCCGCGGGTTGATAAATGCAGTAGGAAGGCTAGCAAACATTCTTTTTGGAGTTTGCTCTGATCAAGATGCAGAATTCTTTTACAAAAACATTGAAGATCTAGCACATTCAGAGGATAAACATGTTCATCTATCACAGGAACAAATACGCAGTCTCTTCAGTCATGGAAACTTTATGATGGAGGGGACCCCGTTGAAATATCTTATTACAATGTTATGTTCACCTTTGTTTTTACGATCATCCAGCTCGGCATAAACACATTCAAGTGTATCATCAAGGATAGTGATTATCCTTTTCCTTATTTTTGATCTATAGTAAGCTTTAAGAGTACGAATTATTCCTTGATCACGAGGCTGAATAAGTGATTTGGTATTAGCCGGTAAAAAACCAATTTTATATTCTTCAAATTTAAACTTACATTATGAGCCGTGCAGTTGTCTACAAAAAGCAAAATTTTTCTGCTTAGTTCGTTATCTCACTTGATCAACCACTGGCTAAGGATTTCTTGGGTCATCATGCATTTTTATTTGCTGAATAATCCACAGGTAAAGCTTTAACTCCTTTGAAACAACGAGGCTGCTTACTCTTTCCAACAATGAGCAGTTTCTTTTTTTTCTCCCGTCATACTGGCACAACACATCAGCGTCATTCGTTCTTTACAAGTTATTGTTCTTTTTGCTTTGTCATTTTTCAGAACATACGTATGTTCAGGTAGCGCTCTAAAGTATAAACCAGTTTCATCAGCATTAAACACATCAGAAGGTGAAAATTCGGAGATCAGAGATGGCCTTTATTTTCTAGCCAAAAATGTGCATCAGCAAAATCTGCGTCACATTGTTCTTGATGTGTTTTTTGGAAAGAAATTTCTCTTTTTTTCCACCGATGGAACCACCCATCTGTTGCCTTAAAGTTAACTTTCCCCATTTTTTCTGTCAGTTCTTAGGCGTGACACGCGAGCATTTTTATTTCTAACTTTTAGAACCATTCTTTCAAAGCGCGTTCAACAGTATCATCCTTTCCACACCTTTTCCCTTTTCGACTTTGAGACTTATTTTGTAATGCTTCACATTCAATGTCTTCCCTATTTTTTAATATTCTACCCATTTAGCGATTGTGAAATATTTAGCTTACTTGCTGCTTCACGTTATCCCATCTTGGAAAGACGGTCGTACTTTTCTAAAATGCCTATTTTGTCACTCAAACTAAGAGCACGTTGCGTATTAGCACTCATGTTAACAACAAAAAAAGAACGTTGAACCTCGAATGGCGACTGATTGACGATTGTACATTGAAACGATTATACCGTCGACCTAATTACGATACCTGTGCCGAGTAATTGGGAGTGTATTAATAACTTATACAGTAATTACGATAAATTTGGAATGCGATAGCATTTGTTTTATATACATACATTATTAAGTCTGAATCGAAACCAGTAATAATCTACAAAAATATGTAATTGTTAAAAACCGATTTATTTCAAAATTTCAATCAACAATTTTCATTTTCTACTATTTGTTTTACAAAATTGAGTCTTATAAACGAAGTAGTGAGTAGTTTTTTAAAATGTGTTTGAATAATAATTTATGATAAAAATTTCATCATTTGTGGAACGTTATTTTCAACATCTTTAATTGTTCCACGTCGTTTTAAAAGTGTTTTCGTTTAGCACGTGCCCCAGCCCCTAACCTCGTGCATGGTCTGCTGGTGGACGCTGTGTCCTGGCCTGGCCTCAGCTTCTACACGAGTTATCTGAACTTGATAGATATTCTTTAAATGCAATCATCCATGGACTCCCCGAATCTCCTCTATCATGCTAAATTTTTGTTTAATAGTAATTGTAATATATGTTATAAACTTAAATCTTTTATTAATAACTTAGTGCATGACTTTTATACATTTAAAAATAGATTTACTAATTCTAAGCAAATACCTGTATTTAACAACCACCTTAATCAACTTAATTTTTATTATCAAAATTTGAGGGGTCTTAGATCTAAATTATTTAATTTATAATCAAAATTTAATCTCTTATCATACGACATATTTTTACTCTCCGAAACTTGGGTATCTACTCATATAAGCAATTCTGAACTATGTTTCGCGGGATATTCTATATTTAGATGCGATAGAAATATACAGTCTAGTACCTGTTCCAGAGGAGGAGGAGTTCAGATCGCGGTTAGAGATTCTCTCCACCCTACCTTAATTTCACCTGGATATTCTAATGTTGAACAAATATTTATTCGAATTTCTCCCCTCCAGGGCCCCCCAGCTCTTATTAGCGTTGTTATGGACGTCTCCAAAACCGAGTTTGTTCGCTAATAAGAAATACGTGGTGTATGAGTTATCACTAATACTTTATTAATATAATCAGTTGTACAGAATACTTAGATTTAAATAATTAGACTTAAAAGATTAACAGAGGTTCTGCTCGATGGTCTGACAGTACTACACTAACTCTTATACAGACAGCGAGACACGGTAGGGGCTCGCTCGGGCTCAAAACTGTCCACACAGCGAATTCCCTTAGCTCGTGTGACTCTGCCTGTTCACATATTAATATACTTACACACTGTTGTTTGTACTGTAGTTGTTTTCTCGTGTTGTATGAGAATTATTCTAAATCTGTTGAACTTGCCCGGGAGTCAGCTTATTGTGAAGTCATTATGTTTTTTGGTGATTTTAATCTCACAGGTATTTCATGGAATTCCGTCAATCATGGGCAAATATTTTCCAGAGGGAGCAACAATAAGGCTTACCTATTATGGGATCAATTCACCAGTATGAACTTCTTTCAACTAAATTATGTCCCCAACCACTCCAATGTCCTCCTCGATTATGTTTCTCCAATGTTCATTCTGCTGTAATTGAAAAAGCTCCTGTCAGCCTGCTACATTGTGACAGACCCTATCCTTCTCTCTCTTTTAAATTTTATCCTCGATATATAGTTCAAGTTGTGTTTGTCCCAGTGTGTGTACTATCTGGTCATTAATGCCCTTCAGGTGATATATAACGTCTTCATACACGATTGTCTGATCCGCGAGAGAAGATATTTTTATTAGATTAGGCTCACTCCCAGAGTCTAGAAGTAGCTTTAATTTTTTGCTGATGGTCTGTTCGATATAGCAGGTTAGATGATTTTGATCTATTTCTGCTTTGAAGTAGAGGATTTGGCGTTGCCGGTGTTTTTTAACTCGCTCACCGGGCGCCCACCGCTTGCGGCCGGTTGCTGCTGGTTTTCCTGCTGGTTGCCTTCCTTTTTGGAGCTTATAAAATTCCTTTTACGACAATCTTTCAACAGGTGTCCTGGCTTTTTACAATAGTTGCATTCAATGCTTCTAATTTGTGCCGTTGTGGAAGAAGGTCTTGAGTTTGTCGTTGTCAGTTTGCTTCTGCAATCCTTTGCCATATGACCAACTTTACTACAGTGGAAACATGTGGGTTTCTTCGTGGGTTGGTTTGGCGCTCCATATAGCTTCTTTGTCGCTTCTTGTGAGTTTCTGACCCGTTCTTCTTCCCTTGCTGCTTGTATGGCCTTGTCTAAAGTTAACGGATTCCTGGCCTTGATGAAGTCTTTTAGAGGTCCTAGTCCCTCTACGAATACTTGAATGCTTTGCCTCTTGATACTTGCTCCTAGCGCTTGAGCTACCTCCCAACTGTGCCCACTCGTCTCTTGCTCTATGATAAGTGTTTGGAGTTGCTCAATCCTATTTGCATAGTTAGTTACGTCTTCTCCGATTTTCTGTCTGGTTGAATACAATTCTGAGAATAGATAAGTGGTCGTCCTCTGCGGTTCCAATGCAGATTTCAACGCTTCCTTTAGTTCAGTCCAATGTCTTATTTCCTTAAACTTGACTGCCTGACGGGCTTTCCCTGTCAGTCTAACTTGGATACCTTGGAGAAGTCGAGCCTGTACATGGTCATGTGTGCATGCTAACGCAAACTCGCATTTTTCCAAGAATATCTCCAATTCCTCCTGCTTGTCTCCACTGAACGAGCCTGGCAAGAGTTTTAGAGCGGCCTCCAGTCCTATTGTCTCTCCTCTTGATCCGAATGAATATCGTACACCGGATGGATCTGGATTTTCTTCGATTACTTGAGGATTTGTTATCGTTTGAGTGTCTGCATTTGATGGTCCCTTCAGAATTTACCATGCCGCTTTGCTGGTTATTACCGGTACCACCCTGTGTTTGAGCTGTTTCCTGAGTACCTGGATTCATGGTTTGGTCACTAGAGTTAAGAGGAGGGGAGGTTATATTCTGATCTAAAAGATTTTCTTCAATGGATTGATCTAGGATATTAAGATTGAGACGATAATCTGTTTCCCCCAAAACAGTATCTACTTCCCCCAAAGTTACTGAGACGTTATGTATTAACTCTGAATTATGGTCTATTAATACGCCAGTTCTGATGAAGATGTTATCAGTACTGATATTCC